>NC_138369.1:51503296-51542030 GCF_054177405.1 Leptonychotes weddellii
TGTCGGGATACAAAGCATCATGGGGGGCAGGGAAACAGCCCATTATGGCTGCCTGGTTAAGACAACAGTTATATGACACTCCCCTCACAATCATTCAGACAAGATGGGTGATGTTGGAAAAAGGCAATGCCTGAGGGGCTGCATAGCAGAGCACTGAATGTGGTAACAACAAATTCTGAAATGTTAGTCTTTTTCCAGTTATTTCATTACTACTCTTCTGTTATCTTTCTCATAGCTATTCTATTTTTCTCCCTGTAGTTTAACTGCCCTTACATCATTTTTTTCTCTTTATTTTTTTTAACTGAAGTATAATTAATGTACAATCTTTTATTAGTTTCAAGTGTACAACATATTAATTCAACAATTCCATACATACATTCCATGCTTACCACCTTAAGTATAGTCACCATCTGTCTCCATATATTACTTTTTTCCCCACTATCTCTTTCCCCTACTGCCTCTTCATCTCTCCTCTCTTGGTTTTTATTTTAAAAATCAATGTGTGTGAAATATTGTGATTTTTCCCTTGTAATGGTTTCATGTCTCTTCTGCTTTTCTTTTGCTCATTACTTTGTTCTCTTTTATGTTCTCTATTTTCTTTATCCCATACATCTCACCTAATTTTTCTCCCTTCTAAATCTCCCTCCTGCTTTTTTCCATCTCCTCCTTCTTTGCTTTAGCCCTGCATCACTTAAAAGGGGGGTGGGGGGCTCCCATTCCCACTAAGCATCTCTCCAACAAAAACAAAGTCCAAGAATACTTCAGTCTATGACCTCACTTCCATCCCCTGACCTCACTCCTACCTTTTTACCATGAGATTTAGAACACTAGAAAGACATGAAAGAGAAGACTGGTGGGAATTACGAAACCAACTAGAACCAGTAACAGAAACAACTCTTTTTATTTGCATCATGCTTTCTGTCAAAATTATTACAGAAGCAGGTACAACTGTGGCCTACAAGGGTCTCCATGTAGTGGTTATTTTAACAGTTTCATCACAGGGATGAAGTAAGAGCTAGGATCTTAGCCAATGCTCAGGGTATAAGAAAAGGAAAGAAGGCTCATTCTGTGTACTCAAGCTCAAATCCCCTTGGGTTATTAATTAGCCAATAGTGTAGAACCTGTACCTCTGGCTTGTTTGAGATGGTATTTTTCCTTTTCTGGATCTTGAAGGATTACTGTAACCCAAGTAAAGTACAGAAATAAACTAAAAATGCACTTGTAATCAACCAGAGGATAGGCAAAGTAATAACTTCTGAAATCAATACTTTTCCTTCATTTTTTTAAAAAAGAGATCTGAAATGCTATACAAGTCTGCCATCTTAGCTGGTGACTGTATTATAATATATGAAAGGTGATTTAATTTACTAAATTTGTAAGTCATTACAAATTTATTAGATTTACAAAAGTCGTGTGTTTATCAAGATTTTATACATAAGATTAGAAAGTCTGCCTACTTAGGTGTTTGAAATGTTTTACAGAATTAGATATATTATGGGCGCCTGTGTGGCTCAGTCGTTGGGCGTCTGCCTTCGGCTCAGGTCATGATCCTAGGGTCCTGGGATCAAGCCCCGCATTGGGCTCCCTGTTCAGCAGGAAGCCTGCTTCTCCCTCTTCCACTCCCCCTGCTTGTGTTCCCTCTCTTGCTGTGTCTCTGTCAAATAAATAAATAAAATCTTAAAAAAAAAAAATTAGATATATTAAATTTGAAACTTAATACATTTTACTATTTTTAATTGAGAATAAAAATGAGGAAATTTTTATATAAAGAAATTGATATGTAGGTGGAGCAAAATGCTTTAAAAGGTTTAAAAAATTAATCTGTAAAACCTGAGCCTTAACTAAACATGAATTAAAGAAAAAGTACAAATATTCTTATTTTTATAAAAATTTTTCTAGATGTATAAGTAAAATAAAAATAAGTTATGTTTAAATGCTTAAAAACTTGGTTTTAAATGTATAAACTTTAATAAATCCAATAGTAATTAATACATAGGAAACTGTAGATAAAACTCTCTCAAATATTACCCACCAGTAACACATCAAAATTTCCAAAACATGTTCATGTATATTATATGATTTTATCATCAAGATAAAACTATTCTCTTTCACCTGTGTGGGAGCTAAAAAAAAAAAAAGGGGGGGGGGCAAGACTATGTCTTATTCACCTATAACACTACCCAGCACATAGAAAGCAGGCCCCCCCCAAAATCCTGTATTTACTGAATGAATACATCCCAGTTGACAGAACAGGAAATGGAGGTTGAGAGAGAAAGGACCTGTTCAAGGTCACAGAGTTATGAAAGGCAGGGCAGCAACTACACTCGCATCTTTCTCTTAATTCCTAGAGCTCACGTCATTGCTACCTGCTGCTATGCAAACAGCTGGCAGCACACAAAAGGTAAATTTTGGCTGGGAACAGGTTCTTAAGGTATGAGGCAAAGAAAGAAAAGAGTGACCATTCCTGATGGATGGGTGCCACTGCTGGAGTTAAGACAGTGAATGATTGCTAAAGCAAGGAAACAGAAAATAAGTGATAATGCACAGAATGTACCAGAGAGAATGAATAAAGAGCAGAAAAGTGGGCAACAGAAGCTGCTGACAGGGGGAATTATTAAAGAAAGAACAGACAAGAAAATGAAAGGTGATAATCCTAACATTTCCCACAATACTGGTTTAAGAAAGCAGTCAGTCTGAGAAATGGGTTAGAGAGCAGAGTGGGTTCAAAATATTCAGATGTAGCTCTGGACCACGCAGACTTATAGAATGTGAGTACCAGAAGGAACTTGGCAGTCATCCAGAGACTACTTCTACAACACAGCACCCATGGCTACCATATTCTTGACCCACAGTTACATGTCACTCCTCCATAGGTAAGCTTCTGCCATTGCTAGTCAGACATATCCTGAGTCCCAGCTTAGAGAAAAAACCAGGTGATAAGCCAGCCGTCTGTACATCCATGAAGACCTAGCTTTGAACATCAATATAGTTGACACATCTGCTCAAAATCCTCTGGAATCTGCACAAAGATCTATAAAAACAGAACATTTCCAGGACAGTTCCTCAAAATCACCACAAAAATTGACCCTTCTTTTACCTTAGCTAGCTTCTCTTCCAGGCTCACCAACTAATGATAAACACAAAGCACATGAAGAAGATGTGTCTCCATGTGTGAATAGATATGAAGCTTGCTAATCAGTAAATGTGATTAAAAGGTGAATTTGGAGTTCACCTGTGTTTGTCTGGTGTCTTAAGACTGTGCAAAATAAGCCATTTCCTGTGACAAATGCATACGCATCTTTTGGCATTCCTCTATCCAGCTCTCCCTGATAGTTTCAATACCTCAATACTCTATGTTTCTCAACTTAGGAGACCAGACCACCAGTCTCTGAATAGATTTTTGAGAAACCCCAATGGTCAGATTCTGAATCAGGGAGTTAAACTTTACCTAGAGAGGTCATAATCCCATGAGTCTCCAGTATCTCACTCTTGGCCAGAGTCCCTGGTAATGAGTAGCTGCCAATGGCTGAGGCAGCAGGTGCCTCCTGTGTTGCTTTCAGGATGACAGCCATATCCCAGAACATGTTTGGACTCTAGAGACAAGAAAGCACAGGTCAGTTTATGAGGCGATTGTTAGTGGGAGGTGGTATGATTAGTTTTCAAGATGAGAACATAAGTACCTATTCCTGCAGACCATAAAAGATTTTTTTTTTTTAAACAAAAAAAAGGGAAAATAAAGTCAGAGTCTTCTCTGATCCCCCAACATGAGTCAGATAGACAATCAAGCCTGCAACTTTCTTCTCTATCACTTTGATTTCACTTCATTGCCCACTCTGGCATCCAAAACTAGCTTGCCAGGGAGTGCATGACAAAAAGAGCATATGAGGAGATTTTCCAGGCTAGAGTTTTCTGAGGTCTAAGGATCAGAGAAGCAAGATCATGATCTTTGGGGAACCTCAGTCTCGTCTGTCTAGTGATGGTAAGGAGCAGTATTTGAAAACATTATGGAGCACAGTACAGTGTATATCCTCACTACTCGAAGTGCAACCCATAGATCACCAACACCTGGGAGCTTGTGAGAAGTACAGAATCTTAACCCAGACCTTCTGAATCAGAATCTGCATTTTAACAAGACCTCCTGGTGATTAAAATTTGAGATACTAAATCATTTTAAAATTTGAGAAGCACAGGTTAGAGCTATCAGATCCTGACTGGAGTCACCTGAAGGGTTTTTAAAAAACACAGATGTCTGGGTCCCACCCCAAGATTCTCATTTAATTGGAACCAAGTATGGCATGAGCATCACAATTTTATAAAAAGCTCCCCAATTAATTCTGTGTAGCAAGGTTTGAGAACCACTAGTTTACAGAAAGCACTAAATGTCCCCTCAATCAGAAGAGACTGTTTCTATTATATTCCAAAGGCCTAAAGGCTAGAGCCCTAGATAGAAAATAATACTCCAGGCGTGGAAGCAGAGGGACATAGTCCCCCCTGAAACCACTTGAGGTCTTCAGGTCTCTCCTCCCACTTTCTTCCCAGACCATTATTTACCTTTTCCTCCTGTTCTGATATATCAAGGCCTGTCTGAGGACCTTCCCCAGGAGCCCAGACTTTGGTGTTCTCAGAGTGCACTTGTTGGCTGGATGCCTGACCCAGGAAGTTTTCTTCCTCTTCCTCCTCCTTTTTCACTGTCACTGAGCCCCAGGGGGCTAAGGCCATGGCCTCTCTCAGTTGTGCAGTCATCTTCTTTGCTCAGGACAGGAACTCTTACAGCTGGGAGTTGCCCAGCAGAGGTCAAGCCCCATCTAATCTTTAAGTTTCAAAAGCTTCTTCTTGAGTTTCTTCCCAGGGCCAAGACTGTCTACTGAAAAACCAGAAAACATTGTTAGCATCAAGCAGAGGTTTGCCTGGATGCCATTAAGCCCACTGGCCAATTTCACCAATGCCTAGGCAGCAGCCACTATAGCAAGAGTCTGCTCTACTCCTCCCTCATAGGATGGAGAGGGTTCAACTGCAAACATGTAATTTATTCCCATAATAATCACATTACAAACAGCTTCATATAGTGTTTATTTTTTTTCTGATTATAGAGTTAATGTATTTTTATTGTAAAACTTGAAAAATACAGAAAATGACTAAGAAATATCAGCCCTACTCCACCTCCAAAGAGCTATAGCACCGAATCTAAGATATTTCTTTTAAGGGAAAACCTTCAACCACACTGACAATTATGACTTATTAAACTTTTTGTTTTTTAACTATGGGGATATATATTTTTACAATTATCACCATTTTTTTTTTAAGAAGGAATATTACAACACAAAGAGGTTTTTTTTATCGCCAGATACACAATAGCATAAAGTAAAGAATCTCAAGAAAAAGACTGAGAGTCTAGACACCATCTAGGGGTGGTCATCTCTAGGTGATGTATTTATTTACAGGTAGTTTTGAGCTTCTTTTTGTTTGTTTATTTTTTCCATTTCTTCCAAATGCCTTGTATTCGTCTTAAGATAAAAAAAAAGATGTTTTATGTTGCCATTCTTCATGCTTATCATTTTTAGTAGCTATACATACAAAAACCTATAGTATTAATTCTCCTAATCTGTCATTCTCATCCAAAAAGGATCAACACAGAAATATGTATAAGTAAATATATGTCCTACACACACACACACACAGTAATTATCAGTCATCAGTGTTTTCTCTGCATTTCCATACAGATAATGTACACCTTTACATATATTGCTTATTTTCCCAAAATAGATTAGATTACACTCGTGCATTTTTCAGCATTTAAACTCAATTTCTATATTTCTCACACTATTCCATAGTCTTAGATAAATCTTTCAACATAAGTACATACAGAGCTACCTCATTCTGGCATAGTATTCTAAATTGTAACTATATTATAACTTAACCAACCCTATCTATGAGCCGTTGCTTTAGTAAAAGTTTTGTTTCCAGTTTATATTCTTAACAATGTTAAAATTTTTTCCGTGCAAATAGTTTTTTCTTCTGCTGAATTATTCCTTCAGAATAGAGGGATTACTGGTTTAAGGATTTCATGGTTGAGATACAGTGCCAAATTGCTTTCTAAAAGGATCACACCAAATCACACCACCACCAACTTAACAACACCCTTTTTATCATAGCCAAGCCAGCGGATCTTTGTTGTTTAATCTGTGAGTAAAACGATCTTACTAGTTTATCTCTGTTGTCGTTTTTGTTGTTTAATTTGTGAGTAAAACGATCTTACTAGTTTAGTTTATTATGAAGAAATTAAGATTTTTCTATTCCCCTTCAGATGTTTTATTGGGGGAAAGAGTGCTAAATTTTATTAAGTCCCCTTTTGCTATTATTGAAGTAATCACATGCTTTCTCCTATGTCAACTTACTGTGAATTTACCGTACACACTGAATTTCTTAAATAACAATAGCACTTTCACTCCTGCAACAATTCTCAATCCTGGAGGATTATTCTTTCCATGATTAGCTGAATTCTACCATGTACGAAGGCCCTTAACACTCGTCTCACCTGTGTATAGGCAAGACTGCCTACACTTCGAGCCTTCTTACCGTACTGCTGACAAAACTCACATCGCCTCCACCCCAGACAGCACCGAGTTCCCTATCAGGGGCTTCCCTTTCAGTGTCCTTTACCTATTTCCAAATGTGGCAACCCACCTCCTCCCCCTTCATACCTCAAACAGCCCTGTTTCCGGGGTGAGCCTGGCCCCTGGTGTTGTCCGTCTCCAAGGTCCCCCAGGCCAGACCCCCGGTAGGCGGCAGCCGTGTTTCTGAAGTGGTGGGACGCGGAGCCGCCCTAGGGACAGACAAGCCTGGACCTCCGAGGGGAGGTCGCGGCAGTCCGCCCCTGGAATGGCCCCTCCCGCGCCCGCAACGTCCGTGCCCACCACCGCCAACTCCACTGACCGTGTTCATAGAAGACGCCGGCCGGAGGTCGCGGGCTCTATACCGAAAGGCCGGCAGAATCCGACGTCCTGCGCCTGTCGGCGCGAGAACAATGAGCGGACAGGAAGTGCCTCGAGACGGACTTCCGGCTTCCCAAGTCTCCAGGCCGGCCTCTCTGGGAACCTCGGAGGTGCTGTCTTCTCGATGGGTGTCCAATATCGCTGCGGACCAGGGATGGGAACAAAAGTGTTTAGGAGGGTGCAGGTGTACTCTGGCCCTGAGCTTCAGGGAAGGGTACATCCCCTGACTTGGCAGTAGTTACGCGAGGCGCATACGCAGGAGCCTGAAGCCACAAAGCATTTGTCTGTAGAAAGCCCTGACAATTTTGCCTCAAACGTTTTATTTTGAAAATACAAACGGTACAGAAAAGGTGAAAGAATGGTACCATGAATACCTGTATCCTGCATCTGGACTCAACACTTGACTACGTTTTCCTTATCTCTCTCTATATACTGAAAAATATTTTTTTGAAAGTTGTAAACATCAAACCACTTCATTCCAAACTCTTCAAAATGCATCCTTTAATAATAATATTCTCCAAACGTTATAATACCATTACATAATGGTAAGAAAACTAACAATTTCCTAATATCATCTAATATCCAGTCATATTCAAATCTCCCCAACTACCCTAAAATATGTATTTTCATCATTTGTTTTCAAATCGGTTTCACACTGCATTTGGTTATGGCTTTTTTAGGGTCTTGTTTTACCTTTTACTTTGAATTTAACAATTCACAGGAAGTTGGAAAAATACCCTTCCCCCAGTTTCCCTCAACAGGTACAATTTACATAATTATCATTTAATATAAAAATCAGGAAGTTGAACTGGTACAATGTTTGTGTAGACTTCTACCTCATTTTATCACATGTATTTGTGTAACCACTACCACAATCAAGATACATAACTGTTCCAACATCACAAAGACCTTCCTAAGTGCTACCCCTCTCTCTCCCTCCTGCCCCCTCCCACCATCCCTAACCTCTGGCAACCACTAATCTGTCTTTCATCTCTATATAGTTTTGTCATTTTAGAATATTATATAAGTAGAATCATACAGAATACCACCTTTTGAGATTGGATTTTCACTCAGCGTAATTTTCTTGAAATTCACTTGTCATTGCAGGAATGGGTCATTCCATTTTATTGCAGAGTAGTAAGTATTCATGGTATAAATAGAATACTGTTTTGGCCACTTGTTGAAGCTATTTTGGGTTACTTACAGATTTTGACTATTACAAATAAAACTGCTATGAACAGTCATGTACATATGTTTGTCTGAATTAAGTTTTCATTTCTCTGGGGGTAAACGTTCAGGAGTACAAATACCAGGTCATATCGTAAGCGCCTGTTTGGTTTTTTAAGAAACTGCCAAACTATTTTCCAGAGTGGTTGTATCATTTAACATTCCCAGCAACAGACAAGACCCAGTTTCTCTGCATCCTTGCCAAGATTTAATAACACTGTTTTTCTTTTTTTAAGCTATTCTGACACGTGTGCAGTCATTTTTTTTTTAACTTGTATTTGATGGTGAATATCTTTTCATTTATTTGCTCTCTATATTTTGGTGAAATGTCTTTACATGTCTTTTGCCCATTTTCTAATTGAATGAATCTATTATTGTTGAGTTTTGAGATTTCTTTATGTAGTATAGATACAAATCCTGTTGAATATATGATTTACAAATATTTTCCCCAAGTCTGTAATGTCTTATAACTCTTAAAAAGTGTTTGTTTTTGTTTTTTTAGCAGAGCAAATTATTTTAATTGTGATGAGGTCCAATTTATCATTTTTCCTTTTATGGAGCCTGCTTTTGATGTAAATCTAAGAGTTCTTTGCTTAGTCCTAGCTCCTGACTATGGATGGATGGACGGATGGATGGATGGATATTTGCCTATGGATATCAAATTCCACCAGCAGCATTTGTTGAACACGCTATCCCTTTTACCGAATTGTTCAACCTTTGCCAAAAATCAATTGGGCATTTGTGTGAGTCTATCTCTGGCTCTTAGTGTCTTATGGTTCTTCAGTATCTTTTAAAAACCTCCCTCACCCACTTTTTATACCTTTCATTCTGGAAAATTTAACACATATACAAAAGCAGAGATCAGTACAATGAACACCCAATATTCATCCAGCTTCAACAATTATCACCCTCTTCCTTTTTCATCATATTTTTGAAGAATCCAGTGCAGTTTTCTTATACAATAGTCCCTGTTCTAAATTTGTTTCTTGTTGTGTCATTTATCTTGTTCGTCTGCTTCCTGTATTTCCTGTAAACTGGCGATTAGGTCTAAGAAGCTTGATAAATTCAGGTTACACTTCTGGCTTATTGCATCACATGAGGAGGCAGATAATGTAGGTTGTCTTGGTCTTAGTGATGGTTAAGAGGTGAATGCCAGCTTCTCTGTTAAAGTACATCTTCCCCTTTGTAATTACATAATCTGTAGTGATTCTTCTATAGCACAGATACAAAGCATCTCCATATTCATTACCTCATAACAACTTTGTGAGGTAGATATTCTCTCTCCTGTTACACAGATGAGGAAATCAAGGCTCCAAGTAATAAAAGCATCTGTCCAAGGAAAGTGGCAGAAGCGGACTTATACCCAGGTCTTAAGACTTTGAATCTTGGGCCCTTCCATTTTTCACTCTTGTTTACCTTTCAGTCTAATGAGGAACCAGACCTCAAGGAACTCTGAGGTTGAATTAGTAACATTTATCAACACATCAGTTCAATGCTATTATTAGAAACACAATCTGGATATTAAGGTATTTATAGTCCAGCTGCAGAACTGGGAGTCTTGAGAATTACAATATAAAAATAGCAACTCAAGAATATAGGATGAATTAAATCTACAAATGTACAAAAGAGAACAGACTGAATGAATGATTGGTTCACAGGCAGTAATGGGCCTGACCACTCAGGGGTGGATTCTGAATCGATTTAATCAGAGCTTTAAGGACTTGGTTCTTGTGAAACTTATTAGTAAGTTGAGTACTGGAACAGAATGTTGCTTCTTGAGTAACAAGCTTTCATATGTCAGCAATGGTGAAATGTTGATTAGAACTGAGAATAAAGTGGCAGCGATCATTAGCTCAGGGGTTGGAGTTAAGGATTTTTCCCTATGAACAAGGAAAGCAACACAGGACTGTCCTTCCATTTTGACATTCTACATCTGCCAGGTTTCAAATCTGAAGGTTGAAAAACAGTTTTCCTTGGCCTCAGTGTTAACAACTGGACATAATATTGCTTTTCCATAATAAGCCAGTATTTTACCACCAAAACAAACTAGGCATATTATCTATTAATCCCATCAAATTCTGAAAGCTATCTTTTTAAAAAGTCTTCTAGACTATTAAATCCAAAGTAAGCTATCCATCATACTTCCTCTTAAAAAATGAGTATTTTTGAAGTTCCCAGAGTCCTAATATTGACGTAATAAACAAACATTACATTATGCCATGTTCTAGATTTTGACCATACCTCTTTTACCCAACTTTATTGACAACTAAATTATTTCACAAAGTATGTTCACAACCATCCTTTCACTTAATCCTCAAACCCTTTTAAGAAAGCATTATGTCAACACTTGACTGACAGAGAAACTGAGGCCTAGAGGCTGACTTAACAACATCACATAGCTAGTAAGAGGAAGAGCCAGGACCCAAACCTCGGTCTTCTAATTCCAAATCTAGTACTCTTCTTAAGTTGTCCTCAAACAGCAGACTCTTGCCCACTCAACTCCATGTCTGACATGTCTCAATCATATGGTCAATAGAGACTTTTTGTAGCAGTGATGCTATTTTTAAAATGTACAATATACACATTTCCAGGAACAATGTCCATTTCTTAATACAAAGATATTTTTGCTATCATTTACAACTACATCATTACATGTCGTAAGGTTCTTCAGAGCCTTCAAGTGCTCTAAGGCTCCTTTCCAGAGTCATAACAAATGATCTGGGACATAATATTCTTTAACTAGAATTTGGTTTATGTAGTCTTGAAAGTCTAGATTAACTTTCTTTCACATGCAAATCATTTGTCTACAAAAGGGTCAATCATGAATTTTTTTCCTTGCAAGGACCATACACTGCCATTTGTCTAATAGTTACTTAGGTAGGCAGGGATTTTATCCCCTTTTACAAATGACACTAGATTTTCTGAATCTCTGTCTTGGACTCATTGGCATTTTGGAGCCAAGAGAATTCTTCCACAGTATGGATTTCTTGTTGAAGATGAAGGTTTGAAGTTTGAGAGAATTCTTTTTCAGACTCATCACATTCACAAAGTTTTCCATCTGTATGAATTTTCTGATGTACAGTAAGGTTTTTTCTCTGCCTAAAAACTTTACTACAATCATTACACCCATACGGTTTCTCCCCTGTATGGATTCTCTGGTGGCCAACTAAATTCCTCTTAGAAGTAAAAGATTTTCTACACTTCTCACACTCATATGGTTTTTCCCCAGTGTGCATCCTCTGATGTACAACAAGGTTTTTATTCTGACTGAAGTCTTTTCCACACTCATTACATTTATAAGGCTTCTCTCCAGTGTGGATTCTTTGATGTACCATAAGATTTCTACTAGAGGTAAGAACTTTTCTACATATATGACATTCATAGGTTTTTTCCCCACTGTGAATTCTTTGATGTTCAATGAGGTTTCTGTTGTAAGTAAAGCCTTTCCCACACTCATTACATGCATAGGGCTTCTCACCAGTATGGATTCTCTGATGGGCTATAAGGTTTGAGCGGTAACTGAAGACTTTCCCACAGTCACTGCATTTATAAGATTTTTCCCTTGTGTGAATTCGCTGATGTCCAATGAGGCTTTTCTTCAAAATGAAGCATTTACCACACTCATTACACTCATAGGGTTTCTCACCACTGTGGATTCTCTTATGTTCAATGAGGTTTCTGTTAGAACTGAAAGCCCTTCCACACTCACTGCATTCAAAGGGCTTTTCTCCAGTGTGGATTCTCCGATGTACGAGCAGGCTTGAATTATAACTAAAAGCCTTCCCACAATCCTCACATTTGTAGGATTTCTCCTGTGTATGTAGTTTCTGATGGACCATGAAACTTTTGCTCATGATGAAAGTCTTCCCACACTCTCGACATTCATAGGGCTTCTCCCCATTGTGTAGTCTTTCATGGTCAATGAGGTTTCTGTTAGAACCAAAGACCTTGCCACAGTCTTTACATTCATAGAGATTCTCTCCAGTATGGAACCTCTGATGTAAAATGAGGCTCTTCTTTAGAATGAAAACTTTCCCACACTCATTACATTCGTAAGGTTTCTCTCCATTGTGGAGTCTCTGGTGGTCAAAAAGGTAAGCACTCTGAGTGAAGGCTTTCCCACATTCAGTACATTTATATGGCTTCTCTCTGCTATGCATCCTCTTATGGTCAATGAGGTTTGACTTTGAATTGAAAATCTTCCCACATTTTTTGCAACCAAAAGTCTTCTTTTCTGTGTGTACTCTCTGGTGTAAGAGGAGGCTTTTGCTTCGAATGAAAACTTTTCCACATTCTTTACATTTATATGGGTTCTCTGTACTGTGGAGCCGCTGATGGTCAACAAGGTAAGTGGTCTGAGCAAAGGTTTTTCCACATTCATCACATTTATAGGGCTTTTCCCCAGAGTGGATTCTCTGGTGCAGAATGAGGCTCTTCTTCAGAATGAAAGCTTTCTGACACTTGTTACATTTATAAGGTTCTTCCCCTTTGTGGAGCCTCTGATGGTCAATGAGGTAAGCATTCTGAGAGAAAACTTTCCCACATTCATTACATTTATAAGGTCTCTCCCCAGAATGGCGCCTTAGATGTATAATAAGGCCTGAATGCCTATAGAAGCCCTTTCCACACTCCTTACATTTATAAGGCTTCTCCCCAGTGTGGATTCTCTGATGGTTTAGAAGGTAAGCACTTTGAGAGAAGGCTTTCCCACATTCATTACATTTATAAGGTTTCTCCCCAGAATGGTTCCGTAAATGCATTAGAAGGCTTGAGCGCTGAATAAAGCCTTTTCCACACTCCTTACATTTATGAGGTTTCTCACCAGTGTGGATTCTCCGATGGTTTATAAGATGGGAGATTTTATTGAAATGTTTATAACATATATCACATTTATAAAACTTCTTTCCTTCAGTACCTATTAAACTTTCAGAAAGAGCTGAACCTGAAGTCAAGCTTTCTCCAAATTCCTTCCACTTTTGGCCTTGTTTTTCTGGTAGAGTCCTTTTCTTCTTATCTCTTTCACAGACGGAAACTTTCTTTAGGGTATCTCTTTCCCCTGTTTTAGTTCCCCAATGACTTGCCAAAACTTGCCATTCACATGCTTCCTCAAAATCTAGGATCTGAGGAACACCTCCCTGAAGTCTTTTGGATGTTCCTTTTTGAGAATCGGCTCTTTGAGAAATGCTTGGCTTTGGTGTCACCTCCTCATTCTCAGTCATGGTCTCCCATTCTGGTAAAAGGAATTAAAAATGCAAATGTTACCATGTCCCTGTGTTAGTAAGAATAAGATCTTCAAATGACTTTAAAACAAGCCAGTAGGGTACACTTTTATATGAATACAAAAAGAAGACACTTTTCATTAAATGAAAGTACAAAACATTGTACACTGATAAGGTTGTGTTTTAACACAGAACTCACTCGGACACTTTTAAGCTCCTTGTCTTCAGGGAGCAGATGGAAAAATATAAATGATGTTGAGTAAACAGATATAAGGAAGAACCAGACAGAGAACATGGGATCATGCATAGGTGGTTCAGACACGAGGCTCAGGAACCTGGATGGAACAGGGAGAATCATTTGGCTTATAAAGAACTGTCTCTTTATTTTCTTCTTGCTAGGAAGATGGGAACTCTAATGGAGAGAAAATATATGTCAGAACCCTAAAACAATCTTTAATTTTTGAAGAGTCAAGTGCATATTTTTTAATTACTTGAAAGCAAGTAACCTACAGGGAAAAAATCCACTAAAAAGCAACTTAATGCTTAGAATTCATCTATAACTCCCACTATTCCTTTTAAAATTGAGAAATGGAAAACATCAGGACTGAGTTAGATTCAACTAAATATAAAAAGGAAGAGGGGCGCCTGGGTGGCTCAGTTGGTTAAGCATCTGACTCTTGATTTCAGCTCAGGTCATGATCTCAGGGTCATGAGATTGAGCCCCAAATGAGACTGAGCCCCACATCAGGCTCTGCACTCAGCATGGAGTCTGCTTGTCCCTCTCCCTTCCCCCGCTTGCTCCCTCTCTCTCTAAAATAAATAAATGAAAATCTTAAAAATATATATATACATATGTAAGAAGAAATACAGAATGAAAAAAAAAACATAGACACATTTTAAAAACATAATACATCTATAAAATGATGTGGCTGAACTAGTAAACTGCCAGTCTCTTTCTACTCCAACATTCTCAAATATTGTAAAATGTGAAATTATCTTTTTGAAAATGTTTTGGCAACTTACTTTCACCATCCAAATGTAAGGAGAAATCATGAACTTGTTTCCCAAATTATCTAGTAAGTAAAATAATGTGAATAATAGTAATATTATCTTCTATTACAGGATAACAACCCTGTTCTTCTACCCAAATAGAGAGAAAAGACATAGGAAAGAAATAGCTATTTTATTTCATTATAAATTTAACTTATGAGAGGCTAAGGATAGAAAATACCTAATAAATGTCCACCTGAACTACATTCTTAGGTCAGATTTACATATCTCAACTGCCCCTTTCTCCAGGATTCAGGCAGGACTGCCAATCACACTACTTCACCTGACAATAGGGATGGGCATGTGTCCTATCCAATACTGGTACTCCAGTTTCCTCGTCCACAGTGACTGGTTTCAAGGTTTAAGCAGGATGCTGGTTTCAGGGAGATTCTCTTTAAGGAAGTAGAAGTGTTTTAAAGAAGTAGAAGAGTTTTTAAGAAGTGAAAGTGTTGCAAATGGTTTATTGATATGAAAAATGGTTAAGAAATTAGCAATTCTTGGGGCACCTGGCTGGCTCAGTCATAGAGCATGCAAAATCTTGATCTTGGGATTGTGAGTTTGAGCCTCACATTGGGCACAGAGTTTACTTAAAACAAAAAACAAAAACAGAAAGACAGAAATGCCTTAAAATACATATTCAGTATTCTAAATGTCTTGAAAGGAAAAAAGAATGATTAAAATTCTTTTTTTTTTTTTTTAAATTTTTTATTTATTTGCGAGAGAGAGAATGAGAGACAGAGAGCATGAGAGGGAGGAGGGTCAGAGGGAGAAGCAGACTCCCTGCCGAGCAGGGAGCCCGATGCGGGACTCGATCCTGGGACTCCAGGATCACGACCTAAGCCGAAGGCAGTCACTTAACCAACTGAGCCACCCAGGTGCCCCTAAGAATGATTAAAATTCTTAAAAAAAGAGGGCGCCTGGGTGGCTCAGTTGGTTTAAGTGTCTGCGTTCGGCTCAGGTCATGATCCCAGAGTCCTGGGATCTGAGTCCCACATTGGACTCCCTGCTCAGTGAGGAGTCTGCTTCTCCCTCTCCCTCTGCCCCTCCCCCCTGCTTGTCTCTCTCAAATAAATAAAATCTTTTTTTTTTTTTAAAGATTTTATTTCTTTATCTGACAGAAAACGAGAGAGAGAGAGAGAGTTCACAAGCAGGGGGAGGGGCAAAGGAAGAGGGAGAAGCAGGCTCCCAGCTAAGCAGGGAGCCCAACGTGGGGCTCGATCCCAGGACCCTGGGATCATGACCTGAGCCGAAGGCAGCCACTTAACTGACCGAGCCACCCAGGCACCCCTCAAATAAATAAAATCTTTAGAAATAAAATAAAATTCTTAAAAATAGAGAAATTAGCAATTCTTGTATACACAGTTATTAGCTAGTTACGCTATTTTAACCAATTTTAGTATAGAAATTTTATTATAGAAATCAAACAATGTGTAGACCTATTGAGCTTTAGCAGACTTGGTAGAAAAATGTCAGATTGATAGAGGAAGCTGGTTACTTTCTGCAGTCTTTGATGAAGCCTGCAAGAAACAAACAGGCTTCCCTACTTCTAACCCTCTCCTCTTCTTTAATCCATGATCATTCCATTGCCAATTATCTTTCCAATAGGTAAATTTGATCATGTCACTCACCTGCTCAAAACAAATGATTCTTCACTGCCTAGACAATAAAGCACAAGTAACCAGCATAGCCCAAGAGATGCCCTCACCCGCTGTCTGCCTATCTTTCTGGTTTCACTTCTTGCCAGTATTCTTAATGCCCCTAGACTCGTTATAACCAGAGAGAACTACATGCAGATGCCCAATGTCATGTTTTTGCTTGCTTCTCTATCACTGTCCATGCTCTCTTCTCTTCCTGAATTGTTCTTCCTTTTCCCAAGTCACTACAAGCCCAATACCCACACTCTTAAAAATAAGCCCAAAGTCACCCCCTCTAGACATTACCAAATATTACAGAAATAAAAAGGATTCTAAGGGAATGCTACAAATGATTCTGTGCAAATAAACTGGACAATTTAAGATGAAATGGGCAAATTCCCAGAAGGACACAAATTACTAAAACTGACTCAAGAAGATATAGAAAATATCAATAGATCTCTAAAAAATAAAGAAATTGAGTCAGTAATCAAAAAACCACCCACAAAGAAAAGCCCAGGCCCAGAGTGCTTCACTGATGAATTCTACCAAACATTAAAATACCAATTTTTCACAAACTCTTCCAATAAACAGAAGAGTTGGGAACACTTCACAACTCACTCTATGAGACCAGTATTACCCTGATAACCAAAACCAGACAAAGACATCACAAAAAAAAAATAAAAAAGAAAAGAAAGAAATCTACAAATAGACCTTATGAATACAGACATGAAAATCCTCAACAAAATACTAGCCAGCAACACATGAAAAAAAAATTATACACCATGACCAAGTGAGATTTATCACAGAAATGCAATTTGGTATAATATTGGAAAATCAATTAATTACATATCAATGTAATGAATGACAAAAATCACATAGTCATCTCAATAGATGCAGAAAAAGCATCTGGTAAAATCCAATACCCCTTGATGAATAAAACACTTGACAAAGTAGGAATAGAAGGAGAACTTCTTCAATGTGATAAAGTTCTTCAGCCAAAAACTACAAAAAAAATCCAAAGCTAACATCATACTTAATGGTGAACAATTGATGATTTCTCTCTAAGAACTCTCAAGAAAAAGATTTCTGTTCTTGCCACTTCTATGCAACATAGACTGCAGGTTTCAGCCAGGGCAATTAGGCAATAGAAAGAAATAAAAGTCATCCAGATTGAAAAGGAAGAAGTAAAACTACCTCTTTGCAGATGACAAGATCTTATATGTAGAAAATCCTAAAGAATCTACCAAAAAAACTGTTAAAACTAAGTAAGTACGGCAAGGTTGTAGGACACAAGATAAATAAGCAAAAAAGTGGGATTTCTACACAATAGCACTGAACAATCTTAAAAGGAAATTAAGAAATAACAGCATAAAAAAGAATAAAAGACTTAGGAATAAATTTTAAAAAGAAGTACAAAACTTATACTCTGAAAACTAAGAAACACTGTTGAATGAAGTTAAAGACTCAACAAATGAAAACATTCCATGTTCATGGATTGGAAGATTTAATACTGTTAAAATGGCAATAATCCCCACATTGATCTATAAATTCAGTGCAATAATCCCTACCATAAATCCCCTGGCCTCTTCAGAAATTGACAAGCTAATACTAAAATTGATATGGAAACTCAACAAGCCTAGAATAGCTAAAATAATACTGAAAAAGTAGAACCACAATTGAAGGGCTCACACTTCCTGATTTTAAAATGTACTTCAAAGCAACAGTAATAAGACAGGGTTCCACTGACATAAGGATAGACATATAATCAAAGGAACAGAATTGAGAGTGCAGAAATAAGCCTCCACATTTATGGTTAACTGATTCTCAAAAGGGTACCAAAACAATTCAGTGGGGGGGAAGATGCTGCTGAGATAATGGAATGGTGCTGAGACATGATGCTGAGACATGGAAAGAAGGAAGTTGGACCCTTACTCACACCACATACAAAAACTAACTCAAAATGGATCAAAGAACAAAACTAAGAACTGAAACTATAAAACTCTTAAAAGAAAACACATACATAAATCTCCATGACCTTGAATTAGGCAATAGTTTCTTAGATGCGACAGCAAAACACAAGCAACAAAAGAAAGGATAAACTGAAATTCATCAAAATTAGTAACTTTTGTGCTTCAAAGGATATCACTAAGAAAGTGAAAAGACACTCACAGAATGGGAGAAAATACTTGAAAGTCCCATACCTGATAAGGTATTTGTATCTAAAATATATAAACTCCTACAACTCAACAATAAAAAGACAACCCAATTAAAATATAGGCAAAGAATCTGAAAAGACATTTCTTCAAAGACATACAACCAATAAACACATGAAAAGTTGCACAACATCTTTAGTCATCAGGGAAATGCAAATGAAAACCACAATGAGTTATCTTTTTAGATCCACCAGGATGGCTATAATCAGAAAGATATAAATTATTAAATTATTATTATTATTTTTTTAAAGATTTTATTTATTTGACAGAGAGAGATGCAGCGAGAGAGGGAACACAAGCAGGGGGAGTGGGAGAGGGAGAAGCAGGCTTCCTGCAGAGCAGGGAGCCTGATGCAGGGCTCGATCCCAGGATCCTGGGATCATGATCTGAGCCGAAGGCAGATGCTTAACGACTGAGCCACCCAGGAGCCCCAAAATTATTAAATTATTAAAGATTGTAAATGCTGGGGAAAATCTGGAGAAACTGCGGGACGCCTGGGTGGCTCAGTCAGTTAAGCGTCTGCCTTCAGCTCAGGTCATGATCCCGGAGTCCCAGGACAGAGCCCTGCATCGTGCTCCCCCCTCAGCAGGGAGTCTGCTTCTCCCTCTGACCCTCCCCCTTCTTGTGCTCTCTCTCTCTCATATAAATAAATAAAATCTTAAAAAAAAAAAAGATCTGGAGAAACTGAAACCCTTATATACCAATGGTGAGAGTGTAAAATGGTGCAGCAACTTTGGAACAGTCTGTCAGCTCCTCATATGATTAAACAGAGTTACCATTTGACCCAGTGGTTTTTGTTTTGTTTTTTTTTTTAAGATTTTATTTATTTTATTTATTTATTTGACAGAGACAGAGATAGAGCAGGAACACAAGCAGCGGGAGTGGGAGAGGGAGAAGCAGGCTTCCCCTCGAGGAGGGAGCCCGATGTGGGACTCGATCCCAGGACCCTGGGATCATGACCTGAGCTGAAGGCAGATGCTTAACGACTGAGCCACCCAGGCGCCCTGACCCAGTGTTTTATAAGGATGGATGTTTCTGTGATTTGTCTTGCATAACCAACAACCTAGACCTGAATGTATGCAGGCAGGCTACAGAATGTTGTTTGTGAGACTCAGGCTATGTGAATAACCTTGGAAGCCTCATTATTTAAGCTATATTATCTGGCCTCCAGGTCAGAACTGACCCTTCTGGGCGCCAAGAGTTATAAATCTTGCCTCACATCCCCTCCTCCTACAAAGCAGGGCTGGCTCCCCAGAATGTAACCCGGGAGGGGAGGCAAGTAGCTCCTAGAAAATATAGCCCAGGCTCCTTGAAAATATAAAAACATGATAACATAGAAACGCAGCTCACTCCAAACTGCACATAGGTGAACAAATGTTTAACTTCAGACCCCATCATTTGCCCTATAAATATGGCCCTTATGGGGATGGACAGTTGGAAGTCTCACCTGAGTGGAGGATGCTCCGCCCAAGCCTCTCAATCTGGACTCCAGCCAGGCTGTCTCCATGGGGCTTCCCCAGCTAATGAGGTTGGATGTTGTGTTACCTGACTAATGTAACATTGTCTTATTCTCATTTATTGCTTACTATTGCTCTCATTTATGTGTAGATTCCTTTCTTCTGTTTCTATTAGGTTTCTATAATAATAAACTTTTCTCTCCTTTTAGAAACCAAAACGCAGCTGTTGTGAATATTTTCACAGAACACCCAGGGATTCCACTCCCTGGTATATATCCAAGAGAAATGAAAACATACATCCACACAAAAACTTGTGCACAAATATTCACAGCAGTGTTATTTATATAGCTCAAAGGTGGAAACAAAATGTTTAAATGTCCATCAACTGATGAATCAATACAATGTGATATATACACACACAAGAGAATATTATTCAGCATTAAAAGGAATAAAGTATTAATACATGCCACAATATGGATGAACCTTGAGAACATTATGCTAAGTAAAAGCAGTCACAAAAGACCACATACTGTATGATTCCATTTATATAAAATGCCCATAGAAAAGGCAAATCTAGAGAGATAGAAAGCAGATTAATGGTTGCCTAAGGCTGGGTTGGAGGGGCAGTTGGGTGAAATGAATTTGACTGCTATATGGTACAAAGCTTCTCTTTGGGGTGATGAACTATTCTAAAATTAATTATGGTGATGGTCACACAGCTCTGTGTATTACTAACAACCACTGCACTGTAACCTTTAAATGGGTGAATTATAAGGTATGTGAATTATAGCTCAATAAAACTGTTATTAAAATAAAAAGTCACCCCCACGTAAATCTTTCCCTTAGCCACCCACCCCTGCCCCCACTCTCCTAGTCCCACTATCCCAAGCTCCTATGGGCTCCCATACTTGTGCACGCTTTTATTACATAGCATTTGTCACACTGTACTGTAATTATTAGTATAAATGTCTACCACTCCAACTTGAATGTTTGAAGGCAGGGGTAGTTAAGCTTAACATATGGGAAGTACTCAATATTTCCTGAATTTCCTTCAAATTCTATTCCAATCCCTTAAATAAAACATATACAAATCTTTTACATACTGAAACAGTGTGTGCAAGCCATCTGAGAATCTGCTTTTCTACCAAATAGTTTATCAGTGCATGGAAATTGAGCGCAGAATTGTCATATTTGATAGCGTCACAGTATAACTCCAAGTCAAACACAATGGTTTGCTTATTAGTACTTTCTCTATCTCGGGGAATTACGTTGTGCCCAACTTTTAACCATTTATAAATACTTTGCTGGTACTATCCTTAGACATGTTAGTTATTTTCCTCTTTCTGAACCATTTCTTTAAGGTATCATCCTCAAATGAAAATCACTAGGTCAAAAGGCATAAACCCCTGGGTATCTGCTTGCTAAAGTCCTAACAATACTGCTTGCTAAAGTCCTAACAATATTGCAGTTGAAGCATATCTTATTTTTTGTTTTTTTAAAAGATTTTATTTATTTGTCAGAGAGAGAGAGAAAGAGAGAGCACAAGGAGAGGGAGTGGCAGAAGGAGAAGCAGGCTCCCCGCGGAGCAGGGAGCCCGATGCGGGACTCCATCCCAGCCAGGACCCTGGGATCATGACATGAGCTGAAGGCAGACGCTTAACGACTGAGCCACCCAGACATCCCAAAGCATATCTTATTTGTTAAAATTGATTCAAACTTCTCTTTCCTCAAAGAGCTAGACTAAATAAGCAATTCCATTTTCTTCTCTTTTTTTTTAGTTTAACTCTTAGACCCATCTAGAATTTATTTTGGCTTATAGCATGAGTTATATGGATCCATGGTGAGTGTTTTTCATAAAATTCACCAATTTACTCATAAAACATATTTTTAAATTCTTAGAAAAGATGGATTATTGAGTAAATAGCATTATAACTACTAAAAGCCACTTGGGTTAAAAAACAAAGAAACAAATTAGATTCATATGTCATTCTATATATCAAGATAAATTTTAGATAGAGTAAAGCTTAAAAATAAAAAGGAAACAATAAAAGTATCTGAAAACAATACAAGTGATTTTTAAAAAAATAATAATTTTACTGGGGCGCCTGGGTAGCTCAGTCGGTTAAGTGTCTGACTCTTGATTTTGGCTCAGGTCATGATCTCAGGGTCATGGGATCGAACCCCACAACGGGCCCTGTGCTCAACATGGAGTCCGCTTGAGATTCTTCCTCTCTCTCTGCCCCTCCCCCTCCCCTGCTTGCACACACTCTCTCTAAATAAATAAATAAAATCTTAAACAAATAAAAATAATTTTACTGAGAAGACCACAAAGACCATAAAGGAAAATACTGCTAAATTTAATACTACATAAAAGATTTCCTAAGGCTTAAAAATAGTAACTCATAAATAATGCTGAAAGGCAAACAAATGGGAAAAACATATGCAATACTTGACAAAGGGGCAGTTCTCATAAATAAAAGAAATATGTAGAAAGGCTATGAATAGGGGTGAAATGACCAATAAATTTGAAAAGATTTCCACCACACTAATAATCAAAGAAATGAAAAACAAAAAATAGTATTTGTCATCTACCTAGCAGAGATTTAAAACACTGACCAAATCATAAGCACATGTAAGGGAGATGGGCCCTCTTTTGCTCTTTTCATGGGAAAATAAGTTGGTACATCATCGGTAGAAAGCAGTTTGGTAACATGTATCAAAATATAAAATCTACAGAATGTTTGGCCCACAGTCGGCACATCTAAGATAGTAAAAGATATATTCTCATTCAGCGTAAAAATTTACAGTATAAATTACTGTAAACAAAATAATAAGGTTGCAACATACCAAAAAAAATCAGTATTTTCATATATGTACACTATAGTCAATTAGAAAACATCAGAAGATTCTAATTCCAAAGAATCAACGTTATCTTGAACTATGCAAGATCCAGATGAAGACAATTTAAAAACAGGCCTGAAACATAAAAGCAGTGCTGAACAAATGGAAAGGCATGTAATGTTCTTGAATAGAAATTCAGTATTATAAAGCCGTCAATGTAAAGCATGATACACAAACAACGGAATAGTATGCAGCTATTTAATTATACTATAAATCTGTATTTCAGTTCAAATTAGATCAGTGCATTAGTTGATTCCTCAATTTTTAATGTATATTTGTCCAAACAAAATCTTACCCTTTTCTTCAAAGCCCAGCACAAAGCTACCTCCTTTATGGCCTTTCCTAATCTCAGGAATGGTATTGGTTGCTTTGTCCTCTTCATTTCCATCTTAAAAGGTTTATCACACTCTTATACTAATTATTTTACTCTGCCTTGTTTATTTTTTCTATGCTCATCTCCCAAATCATGATAAGCTACTTAAGGGCAGAATCATTTCCACAGTTGCTATCACATGATAGATATTTTCATGTTTGCTGGAAGCACAAATGGCTACTAAATATTTTTTAAATGTTCTTACTTTAGGGGTGCCTGGGTGGCTCAGTCATTAAGCGTCTGCCTTAGGCTCAGGTCATGATCGCAGGGTCCTGGGGTCAAGCCCTGCATCAGGCTCCCTGCTCGGTGGGAAGCCTGCTTCTCCCTCTCCCATTCCCCCTGCTTGTGTTCCCTCTCTCACTGTGTCTCTCTCTGTGAAATAAATAAATAAAATCTTAAAAAGAAAAAAGTTCTTACTTTATTACTAGTCATAAAAATCCACTAGAGAATAAAGATATTACAACTTTAAAAAATCGTATCAGCAACAATTTAAGATTTTATTTATTTATTTGAGAGAGAGAATGAGAGAGAGAGAGCACAAGAGAGGGGAATAGGAGAGGGAGAAGCAGACTCCCCGCTGAGCAGGAAGTCCAATGCAGGACTCAATCCCGGGACTCCAGGATCATGACCTGAGCCGAAGGCAGTCGCTTAACCAACTGAGTCACCCAGGCGCCCATATCAGCAACAATTTAAAAGAATGGGATTATGCAGTACCAATAAAGGCAGAGCAAAAGGAGTGCTATGTATCTCTCCATGAGGACAGAGATCACCAAGGAAAGCAATTTGGCAGTATGAAAGAAGAACCTTAAAATAATTCAAACACTTAGGCCTAGTAATTCTACTTCTAAAAAAATAATGAGAAATAAAGAAAGACGTTAGGTATAGAGACAGAGATTATTACAGAAATTATCTAAAATAAGGAAATGGCTGAATTATGGGACAAACTTTGTAGCCAATAAAAAAAACTCAGGAAAATCAGAAAGGTAATATGTCAAAATTTTGATAGTAGTTGTCTACAAAGAGTGGGTTTAAGTTGTATTCTCTTCTTTCTAATGTTCTTTTTTTTTTTTTTAAGATTTTATTTATTTATTTGAAAGAGAGAGAATGAGAGAGAGCACATGAGAGGGGGGAGGGTCAGAGGGAGAAGCAGACTCCCTGCCGAGCAGGGAGCCCGACGCGGGACTCGATCCCGGGACTCCAGGATCATGACCTGAGCCGAAGGCAGTCGCTTAACCAACTGAGCCACCCAGGCGCCCTCTTCTTTCTAATATTCTATGTTTTCCAAAATAAGTATATACTACTTTCATAATCAGAAAACAAAGGCTAATGAAATAAAGGTAAGAATGATGGGAAGAAAGAGTCCTTACCTAGGGAGGTCACATTTCCATAATTCTCCAACATCACATCCCAGTATAAAGCCCTCTGAATCGGGCCCAGACACTCCCATTCCTCTGAAGTAAAGCATACTGACACTTCCTCAAACATCACCAACTCCTGAAATAACAGGTATGTGTGAGATTATCCATGCCCAGGAGCTCCCCTACTGAAAAGTTCCTTTCACTTCTGGGTAAGGACACATTATGAGGCCATGAGGCAAGCAAGGGCTATCAGAGAGACATAAGGAAACCCCACACAAAGTCTACCTTCCAATCACATGGACTGTGATTTACAGATAGGAACTGATTGGGCCCCAAACACTAGGATGACAGAGGATACCTCAGCCATAGTTTGGTAGTGCAGAGAGGGCCTTAGGAAGGAAAGAGAATGCAAACCTACCTGGGGCTGGGCTGTTAGGAGCATGAGGGCCATTAATTGATTTCTTGGGTTCTCTTCCTGGGAAAGGGCAGAAGCTTCAGGGGCAGGAGAATCTGAAGGAGCAAAAGCTGCACGTGAAATTACTGCTGTTCCTGACCACTAATCCAAGTCCCATTTCTTCTACAAACAAGGAATTCAGAAAGACCCAGAACTCCCAGGACTAGACAATGATGGCTATAAAATGACTTACAAACCTCTTCTGAGTAACCCCCATGTGAAGGACTGGAATAATAAAAGAACAGCAATAAGAATGGATAAAAGGTCACAGGGACCCAGGAAAGGATAGGTGGGGGAATAACAGAAAGAACTTGGTACCATAAGGGTTTCATATACAAGACAGGAGAGGAGGCAACTAACTGCAAGTTGGAGGAGCCATAATAAAGATCCTGAGAAAGTCCAAAGCCAGGATCACTAAGTACCATGTTGTGGATCCTGAAGATTGAACATCACTGGGTCAGTAAAAGGATTTTGGCAAATTTCAGTTGCTATGCGGCTGCCAATGGGTGCATGAGGAACTGCTGTTCCTGGAGTGTTCATCCCTTCCTGAAGAATGTCCTGGTGCTGAACAAGAACTGGAACCTAGGAACAAGCAAAACAAAATAAGCTGACTTTTCTTGTACCTCCAGAAAACGGGCTCACCTAACCACTATGGACCTCTTTCTGCCCACAATCTCGAACTGTGAGATCAGAGACCCACCTCAAGTATGGAGCATCAAAACAGCAGTAAAGCTTTGCCTTGAGAACAATGGAGCTGGCCCTCTAGCCCCACTCATGGCACTGGTGACCTCTCCCACTGAGACTGAACAGAACGGTGGAAACAGAAGCGAGATCTGGGTGTGGGCTAGGAGGGAATGGGAAGTAACAAGTAATAATTAAGAGTATGGGTTTTAGCTTCAGACCTGGTTTTAGATTAGACTTGGGTTCAATACACTCTTCTACTTATTTACCCCTTTATTATCCGTTCTTGCTCCAATAGAAGGAACACCAGAGTCTAGACACATGGTTTTGCTGCTACCTAGATATCTGACATAAGACAATCCAGCAAACCTTTCTCTGCCTCCACTTTCCTCTCTCTCAAATAAGGATGGATTAGTGCCTTGTAATGAAATATATAGCTCTAAAAATCTTCATTTTTATGATTAAAATAAACAAGCCCATCCTTGGTGCCACTCCCAAGTTTTAAGTTAGGTTTCAGACTTCTTATATACAAATGTTTCTGGTGGACTACAGAGTGACAGAAAGAGATCTCACACACACTAGGAAATATATTAAGATCCCAATTTAATGGTCAAGAATATAAAATCTTTCCAGAAGTAAATATCTCAACCCAATCCCTTGGCCCACATAATCCCCAGTAGGGGCACACATGGGAAGGTCCTGCCAGATTTAGAAAGCTTCATTCTTGCTGTCCCATTGCCGTTTATACTCCAAGCTTACATCATCATTCCTAACAAACTTATACAAATAATACATATGCTTCTGTTTAGGGGAACACTTAGAAACATTATGTTCTTCAGGTTATTCAACCAAACTCTGCATTAGCAAGCATCACCCAGAGGGATAAAGTGTACTAATTCTGAATTAGACCCAAGATGCCAATCATAAATCCATTTCTCTGCAGATATTCTATGATCTGAAATAGCTCATGAGCCTGCTGTAATAAGCATTACAGTTGCTAATGAGCTATTAATTGTTTACAAAAATTACAGGATCACCCTCCAGCCCAGCTTGCCCTGCCTTAATTCTCTCCTTCCTTCCATCCCAAATCTCTCCCCTCCCCCTTTCTCACTTTTAGTGCTGGTCCATCGAGGTCTTTCTGTAGCTCCTCTACCAGGGCCACAGCCTCCTCACCACTCCCAGGGCGATGGATCTGCACCCAGGTCCGAATCTCCCCAGGCAGAATGCTCAAGAACTGCTCCAGGACCAGCAGTTCCAGGATCTGGGCCTTAGTACGTGCTTCTGGCCTCAGCCATCGACGACAGAGCTCCCGGAGCCGGCTCAGTGCTTCCTGGGGTCCAGATGTCTCATGGTAACGTAACTGTCTAAAGTGCAGGTGGGAGGTCTCCCAAACAGAGGAGCTGCTTCCTTGGAAGCTGGTTCCCCATTTCCAGGTATCATCCTTCCCTTTAACAAGACCCTCTTGTCTCAGAGCATTGTGGGCCCAATTTTCTCTTGTCATTGTCGTCATTTAAGAAAGGCTCCTCTCCAGGCCCCTTCAATCCTTGCTTCAATCCTTGCTTCCTTAAAGCTTGGAGAATATCATCTAGAAGACCTCAAGAAATCATTGATAAAGTTAACCCAAAGCAATAACCAAGATTTCCAGACCCCAGTCAATTTCCTGTAATGAAGAGAACCTTCCTAAATCCAAGGTTCTAGGTTCCGGGCAGTGCCTCCTCTGACAGAAGCCCCTGCCCAAGGCTCTAAGGACACAGACACTCATGTTACCCAGACCACTGCTGCAACCAAAGTAATGAAATCCCTTTAGTCTTTATTCACAATATCTCCTCCACCTAATTACAATAAATCTTTATCTACCACTCTAACATTGGGCATCCTGGCTACTCCTGTGTGACCCTGAACAAGTTACCTCACTTCTAAGTCTGTTTCTTAACCTGAAGAATGGGGTAATAATAGGTCCTACTGTATAGCCTTGTGTAAGAATTTGGTCTTTACATATATTTCCCCAAGTTTTGAACAGTGCCTGGTATACGGGCTCAAATGTTAGTTATTATCTTTCTATAACTAGAACTCTTTCCTATGTTCTGTACAGTCAACAAGTAAGGTCTTAATCCTGATACAAGAGACAAAATCCTAACACCTCAATTAACAAAGAAAGGCTGAACTCAGTTAGCTTTACTATACATACTTTGAATTCTCTGAAAATTGTTCATTACATCAATCAAAATATTTAGATAAATTTGACTTTTATTATACAAAACTTAGGCTTGTGGCTAAAAATCTTTTTTTAAGAAATAACATTTATTTTTCCTATTACAAAACATAAAATTTGTAAAATCAGAAAAGACAAAACCAGAGTTGTTCTTCTGATCTTCTGCACCAATTTGGATCACAAGATTGGAACCAACAGTACATCTCTCTAACTTGCTTTTCACATGTTATCTTGTAAATATATTTAATATAATCCTCATCGTTATTTTAAGAGCATATAAGCCCATTCATACTTAAACATTCCCCTGTTGTTAGACATTTAAATTATTTATTATTTCCTCCTATTATAAATTAGGCCACATTGACTATCCTTGCTAATGAATTTTTGGTTACATTTCTGCTTATTTTTTCAGGAAAAATTCCCAGAAAAAAAAAATTGTTGGGTTGGAAGGTACAAACAGTTTTAAGCTTTTGAGATTATAACAGTTACATCACTGTCAGTGACATGAAAGCACCCTCACTAATTTCATTTAAAACTTGGACTCTTACAGAGCATGTTTATAACTAAGCAGAGGAGGCAGAAATGTAAACACAATTTCGATATAGTATATAAATAAAATTAATAGGAAGTCATACAAGCACAGAAAGAATTCATGAAAGGTTATTCTGGATTGGACTTGAAAGAAAAATAAAAAGACCACTGGAGTATTAGGCAAGCCATTCCAGGAAGAGAGAACTATATTTTCAAAAGCATGGGAATAGCACATATAGCTCTATTAGAAATGCACTTTACAAGGAAGGAAGGAAGGAAGGAAGGAAGGAAGGGAGGGAGTGAGGGAGGGAAGGAGGGAGGGAGGGAGGAAGGAATATGCTTTGCAAACCAGAGAAGGGAGGTAAACTCTGGAGGCAAGGCTGTAGGTGCAGAGTCAAGAGGTAAACAGAAGTCAAATTCTAAAGGCTCTTAAGAGGCAGAACAAGAGGGTGATCATGTACTGTATGCGATACGTATCCAGTAAAGAGATTTTACTTTATATTTTTCCTTGTTATTTTTTTAAATAGGTAATATTGGTTCAAAATTTTAAATTATAAAATGCATACTGTGTAAAGTTTCCCTCTCCGCATTAGTTTCTTATGTACCTTTCCAGCTATTTATGTTTATACAATTAAGTATAATATATATTGTTTTGTATTTCCTTTTTTTCACAAAACACCATGAATCATGCACTGCATCTTCCTTTTTCCAATTAACAATGTATCTTAGGGCCACCTGGCTGGCTCAGTCAGTGCAGGATGGGACTCTTGATGTCAGGATTATGAATTTGAGCCCCACATTGGGTGCAGAGATTACTTAAAAATAAAATCTTTAAAAAATATATATCTTAGAAATCTTTCCTGTCACAAATAGCCCCTCCTGCCTTTTTACTGATGCATGGTATCACTATACGGGCATATCTTAATTTATTTACCTACTCCATCACAGATGGGCAGTTTTCAATCTTTTCTTATTAAAAACAATATTATCATTAAAAACCTTGAGCATACATCAATTTGCATGTGTGTAGGCATATACATGAAAAGTTCCTCAAAGAACTGCTGGATCAAAATTTATGTGACCTTATAATTTTTTTTTTAGATTTTATTTATTTATTTGAGAGAGAGCGAGCGTGCATGCACAAGCAGGGGGAGGGGCAGAAGGGAGACGGAGAAGCTTAGCAAGGAGCCTGACATGGGGCTGGATCCCAGGACCCTGGGATCATGACCTGAGCCAAAGGCAGACACCAAACCGACTGAGCCACCCAGGTGCCCTGTGACTTTATCATTTTGATATTGCCAATTAGTCCTTCTTTGGGCCTAAACTAATTTACAATTTACACTCCAAGCATGAGCAGTATGGGAGTGCCTTTCTCCTCACTCCTTCACCAAATCTAACTTAGATTTTTAAGAGTCATTTATATTTTATTTTCTGTTACCTATTCATATCTTTTGCTCATGTTTCTATTGGAATGTTTGGTCTTGTTAATGTGTACACACTCTTTACATTAAGAAAATTAGTCCTTTGTTACAATGGGAGTGGCAAATTTTTCCTTTTCTCATCTCTTTACCATACACCTCATGTGACTTTGCTTATATTTGTTTTGCCACACAACCCAATCTTTTTCTTAATGCTCTATGTTTTGTTTCATATTTAGAAAGGCGTTTCCTGCTCTGAGCATGAATGAAATATTAACTAACAGGGTCAAAATTCTATATGGGAGGAATGATGGGGGAGGGAGGACTAGATCTCAGGAAGGCCAGTAAAGTTTTTACAATGGTCTAAACAAATGATTAAGTTCTAAACTTAAGTAGCACTAGGGATAAAATAATTGAGAAAAACTGAGCTGTTCTTGATAACTGATCTGGGGGTGATGGAAAGGAACTTTCAAAAAGGATTTCTATCCCACGTTCACAGACAGACTCAATATTGCCAAAGTGCCACTTCTTCCCTACTTTATCTATAGTTAAGTGCAACTCCAATTACAACCTCAGCAAGTTATTTTGTGGATACCAACAAACTCATTCTATAGTTTATAGTAGAGGCAAAAGACCCAGAATAGCCAACATGACACTGAAGGAGAAGAACAAAGCTGAAGGACTGACACCACACATGAAGAGTTACGATAAAACTATAGTAATCAAAACAGTGTGGTATTGGCAAAAGAACAGATAAATTAATAGAACAGAATACAAAGCCCAGAAATAGATCCACACAAATAAAACTGCTATTTGATAAAGGAGCAAAGGCAGTACAGTGGAACAAAGCCTTTTTGGCAAGTGGTGCCAAGATAACTGGACATACACATGTAAAAAAAAAAAAAATGAATCTAGACACAAATCTTACACCCTTCACAAAAATTAACTCAGAATGGATCTCAATGTGAAATGCAAAACTATAAAATTCCCAGAAGATAACAGAGGAGAAAACTTCAATGATCTTGGGTATGGTGATGACTTTTTAGATACAACACAAAAGGTGTGATCATGAAAAAAATAGTAAGCTGGACTTAGATAAAATTTAAAACTTCTACTCTGTGAAAAACAATGTCAAGAGAATGAGAAGACAAGCCACAGACTGAGAAAAATATTTGCAAAAGACATACATATCTGATAAAGAACTGAACTCTTAAAAATCAACAATAAGAAAATAAACAACTCAATTTAAAAAATGGCCCAAAGACCTTAACAGACACCTCACCAAAGAAGATATACAGATTCTAAACAAGAACATGAACAGATGCTCCACATCATATGTCATCAGAGAAATACAAGTTAAAACAGTAAGATACCACTATTAAGTGGCTATTTTGGCTACCTATTAAGATAGCCCAAATCCAGAATACACCAGAACACATCCAGACAACACCAAATGCTGGTGAGGATGTGAAGCAACAGGAACTCTCATTCATTACTGGTGGGAATGCAAAATGGTACAGCCAACTTTGGAAGACAGTTTGGCAGTTTTTCGCAAAACTAAACATACTCTTTACCATACAATCTGGCAATCGTGCTCCTTGGTATTTATTAAAAGGAGTTAAAAAAATATGTCCATACAAAAACCTGGACACAGATGTATAAACATTATAAACATCACGTGTATAAACAACACTTCGCATAACTGCCAAAATCTAGAGGCAACCAAGATGTCCTTCAGTAGGTGAATGGATAAACTGTGGTTCATCCCAACAATGGAATACTATTCAGCACTAAAAAGAAAAGAGCCGTCAAGCCATGAAAAGATATGGAGGAATCTTAAAATGCCTATTACTAAGTGAAAGAAGCCAATGTGAAAAAACTATATACTGTACAATTCCAACTACATGGCATTCTGGAAAAGGTAAAACATTGGAGTCGGTAAAAAGGTCAATAGCTGCTGGGGGTTGGGAGGAGAAAGAGATGAATAGGCAGAGCAGAGAGGATTTTTAGGGCAGTGAAACCACTCTGTACGATACTATAATGGTGGCTACATTATACACGTCATTTTACATTTGTCCAAACCCACAGAATGTATAACCCCAAGAGTAAACCCTAATGTAATGACTATGGAATTTGGGTGATTATGACATATCAATGTAGGTTCACTGATTTTAACAAATGTACCAGTCTGGTGGAGGATGTTATTAGTGAGGAAAGCTATGCATGAATGGAGGTAGGAAGTATATGGAAAATCTCTGTGTTTTTCTGCTCAATTTTGGTGTGAAACTAAAACTGCTCTAAAGAATAGTTCTTTTTTTTTGTATTTTCTTTCTGCCATTTATTTATTTATTTATTTATTAAAGATTTTATTTGACAGAGAGAGCACAAGCAGCGGGAGAGAGAAGGAGAAGGAGGTTCCCTGCTGAGCAAGGAGCCTGATGTGGGACTCGATCCCAAGACCCTGGGATCATGACCTGGGCCGAAGGCAGCCGCTTAACCAACTGAGCCACCCAGGCGTCCCAAGAATAAAGTTTATTTTGAGATAAATAAAACTTGGGGAAAAAAGGATTTTCTATAGTAAATTATTAGAATTCTATTTAATCTTACTTCACAGATACAAATAAATCCTAAAACATACAATTTGTTTCTCACCAAAGGCTTGTGAGCTATAAGTAAGAACAAAAGAAGGCTCAGGCGAGCTAAGCAGTTCAAGGCCACTGGACTGGTTAAGTTGTGGGAGCAAATTCTGAAATCACGGAACCGAATTCCAAAAGTCCAAAATACTTCCATCTAGAGACTTCTGAAAGCCAAACAACATTCATTCTAAAGCAATAGTTTCCAAACGCTAGTTCATTATAAAGATTTAATCTGGCACACCGTAAAACGAAAAATACAGTAACTGTACACAGTCACTGATAGAGGTTGGCAATGACCTTTCTTGCAAAGAATGGCATTTATTCTGAGTTTACAGTGTCAGTACTTAGCGTGAAAATATACTCCCTTAAGTAATGGTGGTATGAGTGGTGTAAGTTTGTTTTTAAATTACCATTATAATACAAAATTAAAAGATAGAAATTATTCCATCCCTACCAAAAAAAAAAAAAAGAAGTCCCTAGGAGTCTGGTTGCCACCGCTCTAGAAAGTCTCAAGCTGTCTCTACCAGCCTCAAAAAAGAATGACGAAAAGCAGAAAGGCCTGGCTACTGAGGCAGCTGTCCTCATTGTTTGACTCGAGCACCACAGACACACACGGATTCAGACGTGCTGCCCTCACTACCTTCCCCAAACCGGCATCTGCCCAAGTCGAGCCCAGGGCGTCCACGCCAATACGGAGCTAAGGAGGGACCGCACTGGGGGTCAGTGCCGGGGACCGGCCGGCGAGGGTTGCGCAGCCCTACGGAGCTTAAGCCCCTACCCTGGGCCGCCCTCCGCGCCTGCCCTCCCGACCCGAGCCCACCCCGCTCACCGGGGATTCCCGCTGCGCCTCCGGCATTGGGTATCGCCTCCTGGGCACCAGGACGCGGAGAGATGACACGGGAATCAACGGCAGCCGAAGCTCAGAATAATGGCTGACCTGTGAGTACCGCTACTTCCGGTTGCTCAGCAACCCCTCCCATCCCTGGCTCTCTGGGAAGCCACATCTCTATGATTCCTTGTTTTCTTTGGAGGGGGCGAGAATGGCTGAGATTCTGGGCCCTTTGGTTTTCATTTCTCCCAACGAACTGGTGGGAGCTGTTGCATTCCAGACTTGAAGGATGCATAGATGAATAACATGGCCCGGGCCCTCAGGACGCTTGTTACCTCCTCAATGAGTTGGACCTACTATCTTAGCTTGTACCACCTGGACTTACATATAGAAGGTCATGGTTCTTGAGTACACTATGGTTCGGAGAGGCCCAAAGGCGGTAGTCCTGAAATCAATCTAGTATCTCCTAGCCTTAGAAGTGGCTGGTAAGCAGAACAAAATGTAACTGAGGCCTTCCCAGTCCAAGAGATTGTGCAGATACTTCTTTTGGGGGTACTGGAAAATAATGGAAGTAGTTACTACACAGGTGAAGGGATTATTTCTTGAGACTAAATTCTTTGAGTCAAATATTAAAAGTAGCTTTTGCCTGTTACCTGAAGAATATGCCATCTGTGTTCTATACCACAGTCACCTCTGCTGACCTGTAATTTTTGTGCAACTCTTGAGGAATGGTTCTATCCATCCTGACAGCCTTCCATTTGTAGTGTGCACTATGACAACTCAGTCTATTTTGCTTCAGGGCTTTCTCTTCCAGCCAGGTCTCAGGTACTGCCTGGAAGAAGTGCGTGAGAAAAACAGCCCCATGGGCAACCCCAAAAGAATGACCATTAACAATTGGTGCATAAATGCCCAAGCTTCCCATGCTTTGGCAAGAAAATTCTCAGCTATGTCCTACTTGGATCCTTAGGGGTCACCAAGTGAGATTGAGCCTTAGTTGCTCACAGTAGAATCACTCAATAATTCACACTTTATTGGCTTGTCCTCTATTGCTTGTCTTATTCTGCCTGCTGCCTCCCTTCTGCTTCTTGGGATCACCTCCCAAATAACCTACCTATCCCTAAGGACTTGTGCCAGGCTCTGCTTTTGGAGAAACCTAAACTTACAATCAACATTTTATATTCAAATAAGAATGTGTCCTTCCACAATGCCCAATTTTGTGATCACTCATGTATCAGTCTGATTAGAGACTAATTATCTTGTTCCAGAGGATCCAGAAGCCAATTCTTTAACTTCTAAGTTAGATAGGACTTTACACAGGGCACATATTATCAAGCTTTATTAACACATCTCATCCTCCTAAATGATACAATAATGAGGAAAAGGAAGCATCCCTAGTCAAAGAGGGGTCTATGGTTATAATTTCTTACCACTATGAGAAGGGATCCAAGCCCAACCAGCTAGAAGAGACTGTGAGAAACAGGTACTAATGGAGAATGCACCTCAATGGATGGCATTCTGGGAGCCTCAAGAACAAAAATAAATGAATCTTTACCCCAGTGTTGCACTGTGAATGTAACTTAGTTGCTCCATATATATGTTTTCTTTCTACTTTTCTCACTGCTGCTCAGCTGTGAAGAAGAATCTTCTGTCCCCCTCATAGCTTCTTCTTCATTTCAATTTCTGTTCCATCATACTTTATTTGCTGTGGCTCCTAATGGCTTAGCTTCTTCCCATACATCATTCCACCTTCAGTTCTGCTTTTAACTATCTTGTTTTTGCCCTACTTATAATTCAGAATTTCCATAGAGAGGTATTCCAGTTGGCTCAGCCATTAAATATCATCTCTGGGCAGAGTTTTATCCCTGCCCCCCACCACCAAGCTATAGCAGAGGATGATAACTAACCTAGAGATCAGCTACACATGAGTCTAGTGCCTGGCTCTGGTCCAATCACCTGTGGCCCATTATGGAATAAGTAGGGTCACTTGGCAAAAAATATGGTTACCTCAGCTTCCCTCTCAGCTAAAACTGGGTCAGGAAAGCCTCCTGGAAGAGGCCTTTGGCAGTTTCTGTGATTGACTAAGCGAGGACAGTAGTCAACTGTGGAGAAGGTGGGCTTAACAGTCAGGGACTCAGACATCTTCAATTTCTCACATACTAAAATGGCATGATAGTTTATGGTCCTGGTTAAAACTAGATTGAAAGGAATCAACATTTTCATGCTTAGTAATCATGACCATGATTACTCTGTCATCTTGCATATTTGACTTGAAGTGTTTGCCACCTCTTTGTCTCCCTAACATCTTCTCTGAGAGCCATGGTACCATATGATGTCATGGTTGGGAAGGACCTTAGAGTTAATCATTTTACCAAGGATCTTACTTCTGTAACATAACACCACCAACTTGTCTCTTCCTTTTTAATTGCCCTTCTAACTTGACTGGGATGGTTCAACATTTATCTGTCCTGATATCTCTTCTACTCCCCTGAATTGATCAATTTCTCCTTTTCTATTTTTTTTTTCTGTCCTGAAGAAAAAAAAAATGAGCTGTTTCCAATTTCCCCTCCTGTTCTAAATATGTCACCTCATTCCTTAACCATAATATGAAGGTTTTTGTTTTTGTTTAGAGGTATAGGTTTCTTGATGATCTTATTTCCACCACAGGACAAAAATTAGTAAAAGTGGTTTTCTTCTTTCTTTTGGCAGCAGATGGGAACAGGATGCAGAGTTCAGAGTTGATTCCAAAGAAGGTAATTTCTAAAAAATCAGAATCATCTAGTGGTACATCAGGAGGACTCTGTGGGGGTGGTTCCTGGGCGATCAGAAGCTAGATGCCCATAAAGATACTTTAGAGAAACTAGAAGCCAACCCTCACATGAAGAAGGAATTAGATTGGAAAGTGATTTCTTAGAAGTAATAGACAAGGAATCTTAAAAACACACAAAAGGGTGGATGTGCTGAATATAAGGAACTTTGGGAACATCCTAATATGTCCTTCAGAACATCAAGGAGTTCTGAAGGTGTAGAAATTCTATCCATGTGGTGAATGTGGCAAATCTATTAAGCAGAGCTCACCCCTCACTGGGCATTAGAGAATCCACAATGAAGAGAAGCCTTATGAATGTAATGAGTGTGGTAAAACCATCAGGCAGAACTTTCAATCCAATGTATTTTTTATCTCAAACATTGTAATTTTCATGTCTAGAAGTTCAGTTTGGATCTTTTTTTATTTCTTCTAAGTCTGAAAGTTCAATCTTTCCTCTGGGTTTTTGATTACATGATATATCGTTATAACTGTCTTAATATCCTTATTGGTTGATTCTAATACCTGTATCAGTTCTGGGTCAGATATTTTGAATTTTACTTTGTTCGGGGCTGGATATATTTTGTTCCTATAAATATTCTTGAGCTTTTTATTTTAGAGAGTGATGCAGTTAAGTTACATTATGGTCGGAGAACATACTTTATTATTTCAATCCTTTTAAAAGTATTGAAGTTTGTTTTATGGCCTACTATATGGTCTATTCTGGAGAATGTACTGTGTGCACTTGAGAGAAATGTATATCATGCTGTTCTTAGGTGGAGTGTCATAGAGATGTATGTTAGGTCTCTTTAGATAAAGTGTTCAAGTCCTCCATTTCCTTGTTGATCTCTGATTTTTCTAACTGCTCTTGAAAATAGGATATTGGTGTTTCCAGCTATTGTTGAAGTGTCTATTTCTCCTTTCATTCCTATCAGTTTTTCCTTCATATATTTTGGGGGCCTTTTATTAGATGCATATATAACTTTTATCTTCCTAACGGATTAACTCATCTCATTTCATATCATTATGAGATGTACTTCTTCATCTCTAATGACTTTTTTCCTGTTTCAAAGTCTATTTTGTCTGATATTAGCATAACCAGTCCAGCTTTCTTATGGTCTTTGCATGATAGATACTTTTCTATCCTTTTACATTTAATCTATTTGTATCTTTGAACCTAAAGTGTGTCTCCTGTAGAAATATATACATATATTATTTCTTTATCCAATCTGACCTCTCTCCTTTTTTATTTGGTTGCTTAACCCATTCACATTTAATGTCATTATTGGTGTGTTCTAGGTATTTATCCAAAGGATACAAAAATAGTGATTCGAAGGGGCACATGCATCATAATGTTTATAGCAGCGATGTCCACAATAGCCAAAATATGGGAAGAGCCCAGATGTTCATCAACAGATGAATGGATAAAGAAGTGGTGTGTGTGTCTGTAGGTATATAATGGAACATTAGTCATCAAAAAGAATGAAATCTTATCATTTGCAACAGTATGGATTGAACTAGAGGGTATTATGCTAAGCAAAAGAAGTCAGTCAGAGAAAGACAAATACCATATGATTTCACTCATGGGGAATTTAAGAAACAAAACAGATGAACATGGGGGAAAGGAAAGAAAAATAAAATAAGAGGAAAACAGAGAGGGAGGCAAACCATAGAGGCTCTTAACTGTAGGAAACAAACTGAGGGTTGCTGGAGGGGAGGTAGGTGGGGGGACAGGGTAATTGGGTGATTAAGGAGGGTATTAAGGAGGGTACTTGATGTAATGAGATTTTATGTCTTTTAAAGAATCTGAAAGACAACAAGGATGTCTTATGGACCCACCCAGGGTGGGTGAGTACATCTTAAATGACAAATCCACTCTGAACATTGCAATCTCTCTAAGCCTCTAAATACTTTCCTTTAAATTAAAGAAAGGGAGGTTGGACATTTCCATCTCATTCATGGAGTGGGGGGGGGGGCGGGGGCGGGGGAAGGGATACCTTTTGGTTTGTGTTTCATCCAGTCAACCAAACTGTCAGAACCCTTCCTAACTCCCAGAGCTTACCAATGCAAATGCTAATCTCTTCTGGAAATAACCTCAGACGCACCCAGAAATATCACTATCTGGCATCTCTTAGCTCTGTCAAGTTCAATATAAAGTTAACCATCACAACAATTTATTGGTGTAGAATCTCATCTAATTGATATCATCTCTTTCAATCCCGATATTGGTACTTGTGTCTTCTCTTTAATTAATCTTGCTGGAGGTTTACTGATTTGATTGATTTTTCTAAAATTCTGGAAGTTAAAAAAAAGGTACAATGAGTTCCTGTGTATCTTTCACCAATTTCCCCCAATGGTCACATCTTGCATAACTAGAGCACAATATAAATTCAACCAGGAGAGTGAATGGTACAATCTACAGAGCTTATTGAGATTTCACCAATTTTACGTATGCTAAGTTGTGGATGTATAATTCTATGCAATTTTATCTCTTTTTGTTATTAACTATAATTTTGTTATTTTAATGATTGTTTTGGGATTTATAGTATGTATCTTTATTAATCTACTTTCTTTTTTTAAAATTTTATTTTATTATGTTAATCACCATACATTACATCATTAGTTTTTTTTTAATTATTATTGTTATGTTAATCACCATACATCATTAGTTTTTGATGTAGTGTTCCATGATTCATTGTTTGCATATAACACCCAGTGCTCCATGTAGAACATGCCCTCTTTAATA
>NC_138369.1:51542130-51570666 GCF_054177405.1 Leptonychotes weddellii
CCCAATGTCTATCACCCAGCCACCCCATCCCTCCCACCCCCCACCACTCCAGCAACCTTGTTTGTTTCCCGAGATTAAGAATTCCTCGTATCAGTGAGATCATATGATACATGTCTTTCTCTGATTGACTTATTTCGCTTAGCATAATACCCTCTAGTTCCATCCACTTTTAAGTGACATTATACCACTTTCTGTATACCAGTGGTTTTCAACTTGCTTTGTACTGGTTCTCCCCTGGGGGCAATACCTAGAGATATTTTTGAAACACCACCATCTAGTGGGTAGAAGCCATGGATGTTGCTAAGTGTCCTATAATGCACAGGACAGCCAACACAACAGCCCAAAATGTAAATGTAAGACAGGGGCACCTGGCTGGCTCAATTGGAAGAGTGTGTAGCTCTTCATCTCAGAGTGGTGAGTTTGAGCCCCACACTGGAGATTACTTAAATAAACTTTTAAAAACATGTAAGAAAAAGGTTGGAAAAAACCCCATTATTTCCATCTGATGTCATTTTTCTTCTTCCTGAAGGACTTACTTTAACATTTTTTGTAGTGAAGTTCTGCTACTGATGAATTTTTAGTTAGTTTTTTTTTTTTTTTAAGATTTTACTTATTTGAGAGAGAGAAAGCAAGAAAGAGAGAGCACAAGCCAGAAGGAGAGGCAGACTCCCTGCTGAGCAGGGAGCCCGATGTGGAACTCAATCCCAGGAACCTGGGATCATGACCCAAGCCGAAGGTAGACGCTTAACTGACTGAGCCACCCAGGCGCCCCTCTTTTAGCATTTTAATGTCTGAAGATGTGTCTTGGTTCATGCTTGAATGATATATTGACTGGTCTAGAATTCCAGGATGGCAAGTTTTTCTTTTAGTACTTTAAAGATGCTGCTTCACTGTCTTCATGCTTGCATGGTGTACAAAGAGAAATCTGTTATCCCTATCTTCTTCCTCTGCACATGTTTTTTCCTCTGGCTGTTTTTATAATTTTCTCTTCTTTACTGGTTTTGGGCAATTTGTGATGTACCTTGGAGTAGTTTTCTTCAGATTTATTCTAGGCTTATTGTTCTCCACTACTGAGGCAAGCCCCTTCTGAGTACTTTACCCAATGCACAAAGGAATTGGATTTTTTCAGTCTGACTTGTGGGAAGACACAATTCCTGGCCTTGCGTTTGTGCCTAGAACTGTTCACTCAAATCCTTTGGAATGTCTCCCCCCCCCCCCCCCCCGGCCTTAGATAAGTTTCCTCATGTAATGTGCCCATTAGTACTCTGCTGAATATCCTGGGGGCGGGGGGAACCATTCACAGATACCAGAAATCTCTGTGTAGTTCTCTCTCCTCCAGTACTATTTTGGGTTTTTTTTTTTTTTAGAGCTTTTTTTTTTTTAAAGATTTTTATTTATTGAGAGAGAGAATGATAGAAAGCATAGTAGGGAAGAGGGTCAGAGGGAGAAGCAGACTCCCTGCTGAGCAGGGAGCCCTATGTGGGACTCGATCCCGGGACTCCAGGATCATGACCTGAGCCGAAGGCAGTCGCTTAACCAACTGAGCCACCCAGGCGCCCCACTCCAGTACTATTTTGTGAACCCTACCTGCCTTGGTCTCCTTGGATTCTCAGCTCTCTCTTCAACTCAAGAATTTCAGCAGACTCTACTTGGCTCCTCCTCCCTATGCTACTGCCTGGGGACTTTCTCTTTTTTTTTTTTTAAAGATTTTATTTATTTATTCATGAGAGATAGAGAGAGAGGCAGAGGCAGAGGGAGAAGCAGGCTCCCCACGGAGCAGGGAGCCTGATGCGGGACTCGATCCCAGGACCCTGGGATCATGACCTGAGCTGAAGGCAGACGCTTAACCGACTGAGCCACCCAGGCGTCCCACCTGGGGACTTTCTTAAGGCAATAAACTGGGGCACATAAAGGCTCATTTCACTTGTTTCTATCTATCAGGGATCCTTGTTTTTTGTTGCTGATATCAATGTGTTAAAAATCATTGTTTCATATACTTTGTCTGGGATTTTTGTTTCAGGCAGGAATGTAATTCTGGTCCCTCTAATTCTAATATGGCCAGAAGAGGAAGTCTCTCCTTCAGTTTTATTCATGTCTAAGTATTTTCTCATTTTCATTAAGTTTTCCTCAACCCATGATTTAGAAATGTTGTGTTTAATTTCCAAATGTATGTGGTTTTGTTAGTTAATTTCTTTTCTAACTGCTTTATGATCAGTGTAGAAGACATTTTGTTGCACTGTCTGGATTTCCCTGGATTGTCCCCTTGCCTTCCACCCACTAGAGGGGCAGGCTGAAAGCCCTCAATTGTAAGTTCTCTCCAGGAACTATCCTCAGCTGAAGAAGTCTACCTCACTCAAGATCATGGTTCCCTTTAGGATGGTGTGATGGAGCTTGTATTCAGTGATTGATTGATGAAGGGGTATAAGGGCCTAGACCTCTCACCTCTGGTCTACACAGTTCTGAAAGGACAGCCTGGTCTGGCCAAGTTTGAAGCAACTCAGATGACTTCTCCTACTACTAATCTAGTGTTCTCCCTGCTCTATAGGTGTTTATCACAAGAACACTCTCCAATAAATTTGCTGCATTTGGGAACCACAAGAGGTAACAGCATGAGGATTGACTCATGACTACAATTATTAGTGAGACTTTTATTTGCCACTTAGAGCCCATGACAAATCTCACAACCTTCCTTGATGTACTCCTCTGCTCCTGGTTGACTTTTTTCTAATGCATGCTTTCACTGAGGGTATAGCCCTTTAACATCTGGGCTTCTTGTGGAAATCTCACTTCCAATTCTCCACCTCTTACAAGCCCACAGATTCAAATCCTGCCCTTGCAGCAGATAAAATCTATGTCCCTTGGTGACCAATATCACCAAACTGCCTCACAGCACCCAAGGTATCACCACCCACTTACCTTGCTGGCTTCCACCTCCTCTTCATTTTAGGTTCTGTGCACTTACTTCACCTTCTCAAAAGTCCTTTAAAAGGATGTTTAAATTTTACCCAGAATTTCTAGGTTGTTTTGTAGCCAAAGGGCTTTACAATTATCTAGTTTGCCGTACTGTTCTATTATACCTTTTAAAGACATGAATATCTGCTCAATTCCATGGTAAAACAAACACTGCAAATGTGACAGCATTTTATTTCATACTCTGTAAACTGGTTGCTAATTTGTCATGATTATACAAACTTTAGTATATGTCTCAATAATTTTGTAATTTATAGGTTCTTCTGAAGGAAAAATGGACAATCATCACAGTCGTCATGTAGAGTCTAGGATCCTAATGAAAAATTTTCTTCAATTCCCACTGCAAAAGTATTGTTTTATATAGATCCCTGGACCCTGGTCCAGATTTGGTGGGCCTCAGAAATTGATCTGTATGTGTGCTGTTACCTCTTGTGGTTCCCAAATTTGGAGTCCACTGGTCTTAGTTTCAGAGACTGGTTATAGCTTTTGCATGTCTATAATCCCTGTGGTCAAATTGTGCCATGTGCATTTGAATGGTCAGTGGGAAGAGTGGGAACTAGTCAGGTCCTTATCTATGTTGCCTAGAAAGGAGTCTGCCATCTCCTTTACACCACTCATAAACCTACCTTCTGGAGCAGAAAACAGAAGTCAGGGAACATGGCTAGTTTTATATAGCCGTCTGAGGTCTACATAATGGTAAATATTTGAAACACAAATGGGCCCAGAGAAAGGAGCTGGGACAATAACCGGCTGTACAAGTCCTCTAAGGAAATTACAGGACACTTTCTATTGGCTAGAGAGCTCTCATTTATGTAGTAGGAGCATGAAAATAACAAGCTTCATGTTGCGTTTAAATCAGAAATAAGCCGTATCACTTCATTTCAAAAACAGCTGCCTAAAGAAAAGCAAACTGAACTGTTTTCTTCCCATTCTGAACAAAGGAAGCAACGAGAAAAAAAAAATTCAGTGATATTTATAACAATAATAACAGATTTATTGGAGGAATTATAACTATGTCCTGCAAAAACAGTTTTATAACATCAGAGGTGATTAAAAACAGTCTAGTTTCTGAAAACAATCTAACAATACAAGCATACTATTTTATTTATTTATATTAAATGGAATTTATATTTAATGGCAAAATTTAAAAAAAAAGTCTGTCACTGAGGATACAGAACTGAAATGAAATTTAGTCTTAATGGGATTTAAATGCAACAGATAATTCTGTTGACTCAGCTATTTAAAATCCTTTCTGGTTTTGATTTTCTTCTCAGTTCCAAGTAAGAATTAATACAGTATACACCATCAATAAAAAATATCTCTAAACCTAGGGAGACACTCTTCTCTCTATGCAGAATTCATTGTCTTTCATATTTCCCTTTAATCAAGGCTATATAAAATGAGATTTTATTTCACACGGTCTCAACTAAAAGGAGACATATATATTTCTATTCCACACAAGAGCAATTCTATATAACCAGGATATCTATGGCTAAAAATATCGCCTCTTCATATTCCTCCAGAATATTCAGGGTACTAAAAACATAAATGAATAAGTGAGTACACAGGAAGCCAGTAGATAACAAAAACAGGGATGGGTAATACACAGTAGTCTAGCAATGTGTATTTCAAAAGAGCTGGGTTTTTGATGGAGAATATAGAAAAAATGGCAATAAAGAGAGGTAAATGGGTTGAGAGAGACAAACTAACAATTGAGGGGCTGCAGAGGAAGCACTGCTATTAAGGAACAACCAGGTTTCCATTAGCACAGGAAGCTGGAAAAAACATAAGGAGACCCTGAATCCAGAGTGCATCTTGAAAAGCCAATATGCTGAAAATTATGGAGTTAAGACTTAAGTTTGATGAAAGTATGGTAAGAATTGCATACATAATTAAACTCTGACTGAAGTTAACAGCTGGTAGTCTTGAAAAAGTCCCTGGAGGAAGGTGGATAATCAGTTTAAATTATACTGCAGAATATTTATCTGAAAGGGCATGGGGACCACTTATCAGCATTTACTCTTGCAGCTCAAGACAAGTATCAGCCTAGAAAATGGGTGAGGGTCTATTATCTTACCTTGCCTGGGGCAAGATATGTGAAGATCTGTATTCAGATTGCTGGGTTTGAGATGACACAGTATCCTTCCAGAAGGTATTTACTCTTGAAGATCACAAAAATCTTTTAAGATGAAAAAGAAAGCCTATTTGAAAGAAGAAATCTCAGACACTATGAGACAATGATAGGAAAATGTCAGAGAATACCTGCTTAGTAACATAGGAAGTATCAACAAATCTGCTTGGTAATAATAAATGTTCAAAAAATAACCTCTGACAGGCATACAAGAAGCCAACTGCCTATTTTCTTAGTTTTGGCCACCAGTAGACACTAGTCATGGGGAGCCTCCACATAGGTAATCAGCAGGTAAGGATGGCTGGCATGAGAAAAGGCATGGGATACTAATTACAAACACCTCCCTTAATTTTAAAAGGACACGTGACAAGGGAAAAATGACGGAAGGACCCTTACTGCAGTAGTGTAACCCACTGCCACATGTGGATTACCCTACCCTTGTATCCACCCAGACTCTTGGGGAAGTGTCTACCCAATAGTCCTATCCCTGAATGCAGCAAACCTTGTTTTGAATAACTATACAAAGAGGGACTAACCTCCAAACCTTGCAAAGGTTTTTGAATAACCATGCAAAGAGGGACTATTACATCCCAAAATTGAATGTAAGCCACTATCCTGTCGAAATAGGACAAAAGCAAACAATCCCTTTTCACACAACTATACCCTTCACAACCTTCTGTTTCTTTGTCTCCAGTAACAGCAAGGAAGAAATATATAATCCTTAAAACTAAATTACAAGGTGCAGAGATAAGCTGTAAATCGAACTCAGAGAAGAGAGATAGCATCTTCCTTATGAAACCATGATCAAATAATTATCCAGATAGAATTGCCTTTCATAGAGGTGTCTACTCAAGAGAGTCCCAACTGGTCTCCCACTCACATATAGAACTGCCATGGTGGGCAGAGGCACTTTGGTATATGAAGAAAGCATGGACCTAAAACTCGAATCTGAGTTCACATCCTGGCTCCAATCACTAACTAGTCAGTCACCTAATCTCACTGAGACTCAATTTTCTTGTACAAATGTTGTAAGAATTGAATGGGATAACAATAATCACTACGTGCATAAGACAAATGACATTAGGCTTAGGGATTCACTGTATATGAAGAAAGAGAGGTGACTGCGTTTAAGAATGGGCAGATTCTGGGGCGCCTGGGTGGCTCAGTCGTTGGGCATCTGCCTTTGGCTCTGGTCATGATCCCAGGGTCCTGGGATCTAGCCCTGAATCAGGCTCCCTGCTCTGCGGGAAGCCTGCTTTTCCCTCTCCCGCTCCCCTTGCTTGTGTTCCTTCTCTGGCTCTCTCTCTGTCAAATAAAAAAAAATAAAATCTTTAAAAAAAAAAAAAAAAAGAGTGGGCAGATTCTAAGTGTTCCCAGATGTATTTTGAGCTAAGGACTTAGAAGTTTAAAACACTGGTTGAAAATGGGTTAAGGCCTTCTCAAAGGGCTGGACATAAAGAAAGGCAGAGGAAGCAAGTGAGCACCTGCAGTACTGACTGCACAGCATCCTTCCCTTCTCCCGAGAAAGGTTTCCTCAATGATAAAAGGGAGAAAGCAAACAGATCAGAAAGCCTCAGCTCCTTTCTTCACTTCCTGATTCTGAAAGAGTTGTGTGAAGAGAAGAGCTTCCAGTTAAGAGCTTCCAGTTATGGCCAACATCTTACAACCGGGAGGCTGCAAAAAATGAAAGCCTATATGCTGAAAATTATGGAGTTAAGACTTAAGTTTGATGAATTGCTCAGTTGCCAAACCAAATTTGGAACTGCGTACCTCTAGACTTCCCCATAAATAAACAATCAATGTTCTTAAGGTTTTAGCTACTAGCACGTGATATTGTGTTCATTACACCTGAAAATGTCCTAAATGCTACCTCAGGTAAAACTTTTCCTGAATCACTCTGAGAGTTTAGAAACACTGCTCCAATGTCCCATACTTGAGCTATTTTCATATTTTCATTTACTATGGGCCAGCTTTGTCACACAATCCATGCATTATCTCATTAAATCCTCACAACCCTGTTAGGTAGGTCATTATTCCCTTTTTACAGATAAGTCTAAGGCTCAGCATAGTTAAGTGACTTGTCCAAAACTGACAAGCTAATGTGTGGCAGATCTGGGATCAGAACACATATCTCTGATCCCAAAGTTCGCACTTTAAGCTATTAAACTGTACATGAGAAGGCAGAGTCTTCCCCTCATTTTAGATTATGCTGACCACATCTTTACAGGTTATGCAGCTGCAATTCTTTCAATTTCGTAAGGGGTTATTTTTTTCTGGTTTTGTAGATATATATTGAAAAGATGAAGTCTCTATTACCTGCCTTCTACAACTGTGGGATAGAAGAATGCAGTAAATTTTTGTTGTTCTTTTAACCTAAGAGTTAAAAAAAGTCAGCTTATTTTAAAACTGCAAAAGACCAACGACTGGTGTTTATTATTTAATAAACAGGAAACAGGCTCTAAAAGGAAGTGACTTGCTCATGCTTCCACTGCTACCAAGTGCCAGTATTAGGGTGGAATCCCATGAGTTTAGGGTCCATGTTCTACATGCCTTTCATAACACTGCTGAGTGAAAATGAGCATGTACTCACTGCATTTAAAAAATACTGTACTTCTTCCCTGAATATAAAAGTACTACATTCTTATAGAAAATCTAAGAAGCTTAGAAAAGTATAAAGAAAATAGAAATCACCTATAATCCTATCACCCAATGATAATCACTGTCAATGTTTTGGTTTGGTGTTATTTCATTCCCATTTTTCTCCTATAGGTAAATATTTTTTAAAAATTTGGATCAAATTTGTTTTTTATCTTCCATTTTATACAAATAATTTTCCCCATGACATTAAATGTTCTTTAAGAATGTTTATAATGGCTGCAAAACCATCATGTAGATAGACTATCATTTATTTAAACCCTATACTACTGAAAATCTAGTTCTCTTCCTTCAGTTATATATGATGCTAGCATGAATATCCCTCTGTTCATCTTTGTTTGCTTCTGGTTACTTTCCCTGTATGGAGTCTTAGAAATTGAATTAAGGTCGAGAATAATGAAAAATTGTTTTTCCAAAAAGTAGCAATTAGGCCTACTAACAATATATGTTATTTATGATGTTTCTTTCTCCTCATTATGTTTTCTCTGGTGTTGAAGAAGCTGTGAGCTATAACGATAGGCTTTCCCACACTCACTACATTTATAGGGTTTCTCCTTAGTGTGGGTTCTCAAATGTAGAATAACTTGAGAAGTCTGCCTGAAGGTTTTTCCACATTCGTTACATTTATAGGGTTTCTCTCCAGTGTGAACTCTCTGATGATCAACAAGGTTTCGGTTAGAAGTAAAAGCTTTCCCACATTCATTACATTTGTAAGGTTTCTCTCTACGGTGAAGTCTCTGATGTTCACTAAGGGTCTTCCTTAAAATGAAAGCTTTTCCACACTCATCACACTCGTAAGGCTTCTCCCCTGTGTGAATTCTCTGATGGTCCATAATCTTTGTATTAGAAACACATGTTTTCCCACACTCCTTACATTTGTAAACTTTTTTTCCTTTGTGCATTCTTTGATGTTGAGTAAGGTTTGAACTACGGCTAAAGGCTTTCCCACACTCGATACAAGTGTAGGGCTTTTCCCCAGTGTGAACTCTATGATGTGAAATAAGACCTGAACTCCGACTAAAGGCTTTCCCACACTCCTTACATTCATAAGTTTTCTCCCCACTATGGATTCCCTGGTGCCGAATGAGGTGTGACTTACCACTGAAAGATTTCCCACATTCACTGCATGTGTAGGGCTTCAGTCCAGTGTGGATTCTTCGATGAACAACAAGGTTGGAGCTATGACTGAAGGCTTTTCCACACTCCTTACACTTATAGGGTTTCTCTCCTGTGTGGATTCTTTCATGTACTGTAAGATTTGCACTCTGACTAAAGGCTTTCCCACACTCAGTACATACATACTGTTTCTTTTCAGCCTGAATTCTCATGTTTGTTGCAGGATCTAAGCACTGACTACCATCTTTTTCAGATTCTTGCTCACTCACTTCTGTAAGTGTTTCATTGTCTTTAACTGTCTTATGCCTGAAGCTTCTTGTCTTTCTCATTTTGTCTTGCTTGAAGCATCACAGTGGCCTGTTGAATCTTCTCTTTCTCTTCAGAAGGAGCTTTCTAAATTTTGACTTCCCTGGCAACACCTCTGTGGAGTTCTCTTGAAAGTGTGAGATTCTGATTTTTCAGGAATGATACTTTGAAATCAACACCTCCTCAGTCCCAGTTCCACCATCTGACAGAAGAAACAGAAATTGCATATGTCACCTATTCTCTATCCAAAGATAACAAGATGTGGTACACCACAAGGTCTCACTTGGAAGGGGAAGTGTTCAAAGACAGAGGGAACTGATCAAAAACGAGATGAGAAAAATGAGGGTAGACCCAGAGGCCAAGGTAAAGGCTTACAGAAAGATAGGAGGGGAACCCAACAGGTCCAGCATCAGGATAAGCAATGAGTAATATAAAATCCACCCAGGTTTCCTCCTGTCTCACACTCTACTCCCAGAATTGGAGCCATCGAACTCCTCATCTCGTCCCTAGAAAAAAATGAACTGAAAGATCCTTAGTTCAGTAGCTCTTCAAATCAGTTTGGCTTTTAGTTCTTGCTGACCTATTCCCCTAATACCAATGATATAATGGCTGGCACAAAATAGATGCTCAAGAATTGTTTCATAGATCAGCAACTGGGATTGCCTTAGGGTATGACTAAGATTTCATCTTTTGCTCTAAGTCCAGGTATGAGGCCCCTGTCTATATCTCTGTTCTTAAGCCCTGTCTTAATAAGGGGTAATACCCTTCTTCCAGTACCAGAGCCTACTGGAGCCTAGTCACACCATAGCCTACTCTGTAGGGACTGCTCTGTAGCTGGATCCAGCCGCATGCACTCAGTCTGTCTGCTTCTCACCAAGCTATCACTCTGACAAGCTATCACCCAATCTACTGTGCAAACCTGAGAGGCTGAGTTGGGGAACAGGGTTAGCTAAAGCATGGCAGGGTAAGGCCATGCTCTGATAAGACCTTGCATGGTAGAATGGTAAAGTATCTAACATTGGCAAAAGGGTGAAAGTAGGAGACAGCACAACCAAAAGGGGCCAATACATGAAACCGATGTCAGGAACGAGCAGAAACTTCCTAACGGGTTTGACATGAAACTTGGGATACACAGAAAGGGATTGGGGTCATAAAAGAAAACGGAAAGATGACTCCATGATATTAACACATAATTAATGTTCTTTTTACTATGTTCCTCTCCAAACGTGTCCATTTTTATAGTATATATGGTTACAAATATACGGTAGATATAATTTTGGATCCTACCACATGTAATTTTCTACATTGCTATTTCATCATTATAAGATCATTTTATGATTATATAATACACTACCAATTGAATTCATTACGATTTACCTACAATTTTGCTAGTGTTAGATGTTTTTGTTGCTCCCTGCAGTTTAACCACTTCAATAATGCTATCATGATCACTTTACGCAAAGTTTTCCTCCTAATGAAATATATTCCTAGCATAAAAGTTTCACAAAGGAGTTACTGGGTCAGAGGGAATGAAATTTTTTTTGCAGTACTGCTTATTGCTTTTCAAAAAAGTTTGACCAGTTTCCACTGTCTCACAGCTTTTGATAAGCTGAGTCACACTCTGAAGGAGGAACATGTCCAATGGTGAGTGCTCAAGACCAGCAAGAAAGGAAGAGAACTTCTAACTGAGGTTACAGTTCATAGTTCAGGAATATAGCTGCCACTGATGCCATACAGGGACACACAGATGTGTGTGCTCAAGATGAAAAGGGGGGGCAGAGAAAATGGTGGTAGGGGGGTGGATTCTTGCCAGGATCCTGAAGCACACTCACATCCAGCTGTTGCTACCTCTCCTAATCAAAGAGGAGAAAACTCAGTGAGAAGCCAGGTGCCTGCAGAGCAGAGTAGAACAGTAAGTGAAGCCATTGCCACAGTTCTCTGGGAAAGTTGATGGTTCTGAGTTTCTTTTCCATTTGTAATCTTCTCTGAAACTCTTTTCTCCATACATGTCTTAAAGTAGTAATCATTGAGCATTCTACTCTGTATATTCTGTTTTGGATCTAACAGGGAAAATTTTAAAAAGCATTATTACAGGGGTGCCTGGGTGGCTCAGTCGTTGGGCGTCTGCCTTCGGCTCAGGTCATGATCCCGGGGTCCTGGGATCGAGCCCCGCATTGGGCTCCCTGCTCTGTGGGAAGCCTGCTTCTCCCTCTCCCACTGCCCCCTGCTTGTGTTCCCTCTCTCACTGTGTCTCTGACAAATACAATCTTTAAAAAAAAATAAATAAATAAAAAGCATTATTACAGAAAAGTAGAAAATAACTATTTGTGGTATGAATGGATGGATGAACAGGTGGGTAAGTTTATATAATTACTATGATAGAGGCCTCTCATTTTGCTAGCAAATTGTCTTCTGCTAACTTGTATTATTTTTTTATTCTTTTTATAGTGTTTCTTATGAAAAGTTGGGAAATTACCTTAGAGGATCCCCATAATTACTAGAACAAAACATTTTAGAGATTCAGAATGAGACAATGCCTTGAAGCCAACACCAGCATGTCTCATTTCTACGCATAACTGATCTAAATCGTCTTAGCTAGCTACTGTAGTAAACTATTCTATTGTTAAAAGCTGCTATGGTAAAGATCAGTATCGTGGCTTGCAAGAAAGAGGTGTCCGTGGAAACTGTTAATAGCCAGGTATTTACATGGCTCCGTCACAAAGCAATAAATACCATTACTGGACATAAAAAAGTAAAGAAATAAAATAAAGCATTGTTACATACTGAATGTGTCCTCCCCCCCCACCAGATTCAGATGTTGAAGGTCTAACCCCCAATGTGACTGTATTTGAAGATGTGACCTTTAAGGAGGTAACTGAGGTTAAATGAGATCATAAGGGCTTGATCTGATAGGATTAGTGTGTCCTTGTAAGACAGAAGAGAGCTCACTTTTGCTTCCACTCCTACCTCCCCTCCCCCCAACAAACTGAGGATAGCCACATGAGCACACAACAAGAAGGTGGCCATCTATTAGCCAGGAAAAGAGTCCTCACCAGAAACTGAATCAGGTGGTCACCTTGATCTTGGACTTCCAGGCTCCAGAACTGTGAGAAAAGGAGTATCTGTTGTTTACACTGCCCAGTTTGTGGGATTTTGTTATGGCAGCCTGAGCACACTAATAGAAGCATGAAATATTACATCTACCTTTCAGGAGCTTACAGTGGAGTAAATGGTGAAAAATGAGGAGACCAAATTAAGATTTACAAAGTACCCAATCAGGAGGTGAAGGGTGCTAGGGAAGGGAGCAATTACTGGGGCGAGGAATGCTCGGGGAGAGGTGCTTTAAGAAGGCAAACCTTTGGCTGAGCCCCAGAACATGAAGGAATTGTTTCCTCAAAAAGAAGCTCGTGGGGGAGAGGGAGGCAAAAAAAAAAAAGGAAGGTTGCACAGGGCCAGTGTACTCAGAAATAAGTGGGAGATTACACTATCACGTAGCTTCATGATGGTGGGGATTTTATTCATTTTGTTTACCTTTGTCTTCCCAGCATCTAGCACAGTTCCAAGTATATAGTAGACACCAAAATAATTTTTTTGAATGAACAAATGAAAGAATTAAGTTGCCTGAAGTGATATGAGCCAGAACACTGAAATTATGGGGCATATCTCGATATAATTTAATGGTCAATGGGTAACAAGCCATCCTCATTTTCTTTCCCCACTCTACATTTTTTTTTCTACCTCGTTCTCCTCTCTCACTTGTCAAGAATACAGTTTCTAGCATCATTCTAGCATCATTATTAATAGTGGCCCCCTTAACTCACAAAAATATTCCAGTCTGGACAATATATTTCATATCATCCTGCCTAAAAGTGAAATTAGGAAAAGAACGCTTTAGGGTATAATACTGTATATCAATTATACTTCAATTAAACATTTTTTTTTTAAATGATTTAGGAAGATTAGCCCAGATGGATTAGAGGTGAAAAAAAAAAAAGAATGGAGGAAGGGAAATGAGTTGGGAGACAAGTTTAGGAATGCAGTATGGGTGACCACTAGAGGGTCTGCCACTTTCTAGGTATCCGATAAATGTTTGTGAATGACTGAACAAATGAATGAGATAGTGAGACCCTAATCCAGGATAATGATAGGAAAGAGAACGATGAAATCCAGCGATTTCCAGGAAAGCATACACTTATATCAGATTGGACACAGAGGATGACTAAAAGAAAGAATTCAAGGTTATCAGATCCAGGGCTGAATATCAATAATGGTAATGTCACTAAGAAAATGAAGATGTAGGAAAATACTTTAGATGAGAAGAGGAAGAATATGTCAGGAATGCAAATTTGAGAATAAGACAGAGGGGACAAAGGAAGTCATGCAAAGGAAGCTCACTGAGATAGAGATTTTGGTTAGAAGAGCAGGAACGGAGAAAGAGAAATGCACAAGGATGTGCCATAAGGAAGCCCAAGGTGGTTCTGGGGGGCCTGAGAAGGAAGCAAGACTTATCAGAAGATCAGGGAGGGCCAGTCTGAGGAGAGGCTGGTCAAAAAGAAACCTAACTATTTGTCCTCTGCCTGACTGGATGGGAAATTCCCTCAAAAAACCTGAAAGAATTCCCAGGCACTAGGAGAGAAGGTGAACTCTTGGTGGAGAAGTAAAAGGAGGGACAGGGCCAGTAGAACACTAAAAGAGATCCAAGCAACTGTGAATAAAAGCATAATCTCAGAGACAACTGGCAAATGGATGAGAACAAATGAAACCCCACAAATCTCTGACCTACAAATCCCTGAGACTGATGGGTGAATGTTCTGATCTTAGGACCACCATTCACTTCAGGCTGTGAGAAACTCACAAAGGGCAGAGTCCTATTCCCAGAAAGAGAGAGAAAGAGGTTTTATCTTGGGAGGTTGTATTCCTTTAACTCACCAGCAGCACCTGCCTGTACAGGTTTCTGTGAGCAGTAGTCACATGGTCCTTGGTTACTGATTAGCTGCAATGGAGTGAGGAGTAAGAGGGAATACCTGAAAAATTCCAGAGAAGACAGATGAACGAAATATAAAAATTGAAAGAAAAAAAAAAAACCGGGAGAAAATATCAGAGGACTACTTGATCTCAGGAAGCAAAAGGCCTATGCCTTAAGCATAAAACAAAGCCCGACATCATAACAAAAGCAGATAGATTTGATCATACAGAAATTCCTGCACTTCAAAAAAAATACCATAACAAATCTGTAATATAAACTAGAGTTGCCTTATACTAGAATTAATTGGGTGTATGTCTGTGTCACTCCTCCTCACAAGTATACTTTAAGCTCTAAGTCCCCGAGGGCAAGGCCCATGGTATTCATAGGTGGAATTCCACAAAGTACCTAGCACAAAGAGGGCTCAGTAAATGTTTTGTGATTTGAAATGTTAAACAAGTTCAAGATTCTAAGTCTATCTGGGTGCAGGGATGATAAGAACAGCATTCTTCACACAATGACCACCACCATCCCTCCTTCACTTGTTCATCCCTTTTGTACTGCATATTATCTGAACACCATGACAGTATATTTACAATCTTGGCAATGCTGTCTCAACAGGGCCATCCAACAGGGCCCCAATTCTATACTGACCGTCTAACTACTCAGAGATTCTCATAATGTCAGAGCTGGAAGGAATCACCCAGCTCTCCCAGTGTCTTCTATCAAAATGTAGTGATGGGGAAACAGAAGAAAGCTGCAACTCAAATCCAAGTCTCCTGACACCCAAATTTGAGTTCAACTATATTACCTTTCTTCCCATCCCCAAACTGTGCTCCTCAAGGTCCAGAGGCCCCACTCCCACTTCTCTGCTTCTCTCCTCCTCAATAAATAGCCATCCAGAAATGCTCCCTTTCAGCCATGGTCCCCTTCCTCTAGTCAGCAGGATTCCTGTCCCCAGATAACTAATTTCACAGTATAGGTCTCACCTGCCCAGCACAGCCTCACTCCAAAGGATGTGCCCAGCACAAATCTTGCCTGATCCCTTCCTTGGGTTTGGTGAGGAAGTTCTTAATGGGGTGTTGGATCACTGTAAACAGATAGAAATGATTGAGTTCTCTGAGAGCTCAACTCCAAGCAGGCACTCAGAGCAGTGTCCCATCCCTGGGCAACTTCTTTTCCTAAGGAACTGTGAAAAGTAAGGATGATCATTCCCATTCTGAAGATGAGGAAATGCAGCTCCCAGAGATTGAATGACTTGCCAAAGGTCGTATAGCTGGTGAGAGACAAATCTTCTGTGTCTGAAGGTAATCCTCATTCCATCAAACTACAGCTGCTCCTTTTCACCTGTTCTGTTTGATATCTAAAAGTCTACATATTCTTCTCTAACTGCAAAATGCATTCCAACTGCAATCCTGCTTTCCAGCCAAAGTTTGCAGCAGGGAGATGAGAAGGGGACTTTTTGAGTCAAGTATCTTTAGAGAGGAAAAACTAAGTTTTTAAAAGGAGGATAAAAGGTGAATGTTTTCTTGGGGTTTTTTTGTTTGTTTATTTTTAACGATTACCTAGTTCTTAGGATTACTTGCCCTCAAAATCAGTTTTATGTTTTCAGCCCCTCCAGATTCCCAGACTGGGCTTCTAGCCCTTCAAGCTTGTTCCATTTCTTCCCTACCAGAAAATACCTCTTCTTTGTCCACACTGTAACCTCAGGACCTAGCACTTTTTGGTAGGTGCTCAATAAGTATTGAATGAATGAATGAATGAGTGAATGAGTAACCTCCTGCAAAACTCTGTTCCTCACTGGGAACACAGCTGGGATTGGACTGGTGATCCGATTCAAACTGGGGTTGTGGAGTCCTTTGAGCGTGGCTGGGATCTGGACCGCTATTACCAGGGTGGCCTGCTGGCTAGGAGCGGGGATGACAAAGTTCTATAACCATTATCAGCCCTGTCAGAGCGAGCAGCTACGCTGCGTGGGAGACGAGACCCCAGACAAAGGGACAGCACCGAACGAGGGGAGGGAGAGGCCCTCAACTACCCCTAGAGAGATCTCCTCCCCGTCGCCGCAGCGGGCTGCGCTAAAGCAGGCCTGGGTCTCAGCCGGTGTTGCCCACCCTCTCCCAGAACACGGACCGAACCCCCAAGCCAGGCTCCCACATACCCCTCATCGAGAGCGCCCGGCCCACATCTTGGAACACAGCGGAGAAGGAACTGCGTCACTGACTCCCCACTAACTCTCAACCTTACCCTCCGGCCCTTCTAGGCATCTGGAGGTTTCGGCCTCTCTGTGCCCCGGAGGTTGGATCCTCCCGCCCCGCTCAGGAGTCCGCCAGCCTCGCGGGAGCTCCGACCCCGCCTCCCGCACAGTTTTTGCCCTACCATTGACTTGGGAGGGTGAAAGGGCTTGGAGAGTTCAGCCAATTAACTCTAGAGGGCTCTAGAAGGGGTGGAGATTGGGAGGGAGACGTGATTAGGGCGGGAAGAGGAACCAATCAACTAGGGGGGCAGGCTGCCTTTCTCCATCTGAGAGGCTCCCTGAAGTCACATTCCCTGCTACAGAAAAGTCATCTTTCCTTCCACAAATCCCACGCCTTTAAGCCTCAAAGCCAGGATCAGTTCCCAATTACTGGTAGCATATAAAAATACATATGGGGTGCCTAGGATGTCACTGTTTTAGACACTGCAGATGAGGTAGTGAAGAAAATGAACTCGCTGCCTCATAAAGCTTACATTCAAGTCAGGGGATGCAATGATAAATACATCTGGGGGAAGAGTATTCCTAACAGAGGGAACATCAGGAACGAAGTCCTTGAATCAGGAGGGAGGTGGAGGGCACATTTCAGATCTTATAGACCATAAGGGCTTTGGATGTGTCAGTAATAACATTAGAGGGTTTTGGAACTGAGGAGTGACATGATCTTACCTTTTTCTTTTCTTGCCACATATCCAAAATTTATTAACTATTAGATACAAAAGAAGCCAAGAAACTTGTTCTAAAAATTCTGTGAATTTCTTGCTCATAGTCCCTGGTCATTCTGACAAAAACCACACTTGGAAGTTTCAATCGATGACATAACATTTTAAAAATTTGCTCTGGCTGCTCTGTTGAGAACAGTCTGAAGGTGGGTGAGAGTAGAAGCAGGGAGATTAAGAGGCTATTGCAGTATTCCAGATGAGAAATGATGGTGGCTTTGATTAGCTTAGAAATGATGGAGATGATGAGAAACGGTTCTGCATACACAGTTGATCCTTGAATAATGCAGGGGTTAGGGACAGTGACCCTGATGTAAAAAGAAAATCCACATATCCACATTTTGACTCCCCCAAAACTAAACTATTGTTAAATTTGTTGACCAGAAGCCTTATGTGTTATCAGTCAATTCACACTTTTGTATGTTACATGTATAATGGCTCCCCAGCCAGCCTCTGACACTGAGGTCAACCCCATAAACACCACTGTGTTTGGAGACACAACTGCCCCTCAAGTCACATGCCCAGGGCATGGTCATGTCAAAGCTACAGCTGAGGGCCCAGCACCATGGCCTGCCTGGCTGCCTTTAGTGGGGGTGTTTTCCTGGGTCTCTACTCCTAGCAGTCCTACCTCTGTAGTAGACATAATGAGAAACAGCCTCACCAAGAGGATCCCTCATCCCTATTCTGGGCTTGTTAGACTAAAAACCTCTGGGCCATTGACCATGTTTTCCTTCAGGGCTGGATCTGGTTCTTTGGGAGGCAAATGCTTGGCCTCAGGGAATAGCTTCATTGAGACTGGACTATGTCCACCTTCCTCCCAGGCTGGACCATGTGTGGGCTTTGTTTAGATGGGAAATGAATATCTAGCCCTGACCTTTGTAATCCTGGAGCCAACTGAGTGCCCACAGATACAGCATTCCAACCCCATTCCCTGCCCTGCAATTTTCCCCAAAGGTGGGTGGTTTAAAGCTATTGTTCAATCCCTGTGGTCACAGTCCTCAAAGGGTAGTTGATGGAAGTGCTCATGTCCCATTTTCCTCCAGACTTGGATGTGGCAGGACTCCTTCTGCCTAAGCTTGTCTCCTCCCCTTCCCTATTTTCTACCCAGAACCCTTGTGTCTTCTCCAGAACTTATCATAAAACCTTGTACCTGTTCCTCTGCATAATTCTCATGCGCCTATGCTCTGTAGACCAAGTGTGGAAAAGCACAGATTTGGATAAGGGGTGACATGGGGGCTGGATCTGTTTCAAATTTCCTATGGCCCAGCTAACAGGGTAGAGAGAGTAGCACACCTTGATGGCTAGAAGGACTGACAACTGCATATGACAGTGTGTTTTGGGTTTAAGGATGCAGCCCAGGATAACATGGGTCTCAGGGGAGGTATACACAGGGAGATTCATCCCTGCTTGTTGGAACTGTTGCCGCTCAAACACCTCTCTGACCTGGAGCAGACTGGACATCCCTATCACATTCCACACATTTCATTTTGTCTAACATAGTCATTTCTGTTTTAACTTTTTGCTTTATCACCCCAGGCAGATCATGTACATAAGTATCTTACCTAAGGAACATGGGCCTGGCTTTACAGCTGCTGAGCTGGGAAAAACAAGGCAGGATTTCATTATAGGGTGTGATATATCCCTGAGCAATTCCTGACATCCCATTTTAAAATTCAGAGGGACTCCCTCATTACATCTCCTCCTTTTTTAGGGCATGAAAGGGAGCTCTTTGCAGAGGAAGCAAGCTAAGGTTACTTTTTATTAAAGATTAATAGTCTTCCAGTTTGTGGTCTGATATGTATGGACATATCAGAAATGCTGAGCATTTCTCAACAAGAGAAATGCTGAGCAAGCTGAAAATCAACAAGTCCTCAAAAATCCATCAGAGAACTGAGATCTCAAGACAAACTGCCACCACAAAAATGAGAGACAGATGAATACAGAAGAGTCACAGCCTCAGAAGCACAAGAGTCTGCAGGAGCCAGGATCTGGGCTGCAAATGACTGAAGCATCTCTGGAGGCTCCATGAGCATGGCTGGAAAGTGAAAATCTCCAGGGGGGTAATTCTGGTGAGGGCCTCTACACTTCTGTGACTTACCTCAAGTAGCCCTACAACATTGTCACAATGAAGGTCAAGGAAAAGTTGTTCAACTTCCATCTGGAAGAGAAGAGAAGCAATCATCTGAAACACACCCAGAGCCTTCTGTTCTCCTTAAAGAAGCCTTCCCTCAAGGGGAATTGTGTTAGCAGAGCAACCACTTTGGGTTTGATCAGAGCATAACTGACCTGGAGTAAGGAAATCCCCAAATCTAGACGCCTCCAGGTTTCTATGTAGAGGAGGGGACCCAACTCCAGCTCCTTCTATTCTCTTAGCTAATGGGAACAAAGGTCTGAGAAGCACTTGTAAAGGCCAAGTCCCAGAGACATACTTTCACTAAAACCCTTGAGATCTAATCATACAACTACACAACACTTCCCCTACTTTTCCACTGCATTAATGTGGCTCTGGTTATCAAGACATGATTTCAAGTGAAAGAATGTCAACTCTCAGATTTTACTGAAGAATAAGTATCATGGAAAACCCAAAGCAAACAGTAAGGACAAGCAACAAAAACCTCCTGCAAAATAAAAAGCACCTCAGAGGAATTTATAGCTTCAAACATTATAGCTCACAGCAAACAGTGAACATGGGAGTAACTTCCAGAAGATAAAAAAACTCACATTAAAGGAAAATTTACTTCAGTAGTTTTTGCTCAGTGCATCATGTCCAGATTTCCACCAAACATTACAAAGCATGTTAAATGGCAAAAACAACACAGTTTGAAGAAACAGAGCCTGCAGCAGAACCAGACTGGGATATGACTGATATTGGGGAATTAGAGAACTGGGAATTTTAAACAAACACATTTAATGTGCTAAAGCCTCCAGTGGAAAAAGTGGACAGCATGCAAAAAGTGATGGGCTCTGTAAACAGAGAGGTGGACTTGTGGGAAATAATCAAAAGGTAGTTGTAGAAATAAAAATCACTGTAAACAGAATTGGAAAATGCTTTTATTGAGCTCCTGAGCAAGGAAAGTTCAGTGAGCTTGCAGATACAGCACCAGAATGTTCTCACACTAAATGATAACAGAGAAAAACCGATGAAAATAGAATAGTCAGGAACTATAGGACAATGACAAAAGGTGTAACATAAATGGAACTACTAAAAGAAGAAAACACAAGGCAGAGAATTAGAGGAAATATTTGAAGTACTAATGGCAGAAAACTTTAATTTAACGTACTTGAACCTCAGATCCAAACATCTCAGAAAACATCAAGCAGGATGCATATCAAGTTATCAACCCCTTTGTTATGACAAGTGTCAGAACATTAAGACAAGGAGAAAACCTTGAAAGAATGCTGGGGGTGGGGAAAACTGCCCTGTAGTAAAACCGCTGTTAGAATCACATTGTTTTCTCTTCAGCCAGAGAAAAGAGAAGCAAAAACACAGAGGAATGACATATTTCAAGCATTGAAAGAAAAACACTATCAATTTAGAATTTTGTATCCATCAAAATCTCTTCAAAAGTGAAGTCTACATCAAAATCCTTGAGGAGAACACAGGCAGCAACCTCTTCAACCTCGGCTGCAGCAACTTTTTGCTAGACGCTTCTCCAAAGACAAGGGAAACAAAAGCAAAAATGAACTATTGGGACTTCATAAAGATAAAGCTTTTGCACAACAAAAGAAACAGTCAACAAAACCAAAAGGCAACCTTTGGAATGGGAGAAGATATTTGTAAATGACATATCAGATAAAGGGCTAGTATTCAAGATCTATAAGAACTTATCAGACTCAACACCCAAAATAACTAAATACTCCAGTCAAGAAATGGGCAGAAGACATGAACAGACATTTCTCCAAAGAAAACCTACAAATGGCCACCGGACACATGAAAAAATGCTCAATTTCATTCAGCATCAGGGAAATACAGATCAAAACCACAATGAGAGACCACCTCACACCAGTCAGGATGGCTAAAATGAACAAGCCAGGAAACAACAAATGTTGGTGAGGATGTGGAGAAAGAGGAAACCTTTTACACTGTTGGTGGGAAGCTAGCCACTCTGGAAAACAGTATGGATATTCCTTAAGAAATTAAAGAGAGCTACCCTATGACCCAGTAATTGCACTAGTAGGTATTTACCCCACAGATATAAATGTAGTGATCTGAAGGGGCACATTCACCCAAATGTTTATAGCAGCAATGTCCACAATAACCAAACTGTGCAAAGAGCCAAGATGTCCATTGACAGAGGAATGGATAAAGAAGATGTGGTATATATACAATGGAATATTAGCCTTCAGAAAAGATGAAATCTTGCCATTTACACTAACATGGAGGGACCTGGAGGGTATTATGCTGAGCAAAATAAGTCAATCAGAGAAAGATAATTATCATATGGTTTCACTCATATGAGGAATATAAGAAACAGTGCAGAGGATCCTAGGGGAAGGGAGGGAAAAATGGAATGGGAAGGAATCAAAGAAGGAGAAAAACTATGAGAGACTCTCGACCCCAGGAAACAAACTGAGGGTTGCTGGAAGGGAGGTGGGTGGGGGGACGGGGTAACTGGGTGATGGGCATTAAGGAGGGCACGTGATGTGATGAGCACTGGTTGTTATATGCAACAGATGAATTATTGAACTCTACATCCGAAACTAATGATGTACTCTATGATGTCTAATTGAATTTAAATTAAAAAAAAAGTGAAGGCTAAATACTTTTTAAGAAAAATAAAGATTCCTTTTGTCTCCAGTGGGCCTGCCTCACAATACATGTTAAAATACATGTTAAAATACATGTTATTTTGACCAGGAAAATGATATAGGACAGAAACTTGAGTCTATTAAAAAAAAGAGTTTTAGAGAAGGAATAAATGAAGGTTAAATAAAATAGTTTTTAGGGGTTTTTCTCTTTTTCTTTTAATTTTTGTATTAGTTTCAGATGTAAAGTTTAGTGATTCATCAGTTGCATATAACACCCAGTGCTCATTACATCAAGTGCCCTCCTTAATGCCCCATCACTCAGTTACCCCATCCTCCCACCCACCACCCCTCCAGCAACCCTCAGTTTGTTTCCCATGGTTAAGAGTCTCTTAGGCTTTGTGTCCCTCTCTGATTTAATCTTATTTTATTTTTCCCTCCCTTACCCTATATTCATGTTTTGTTTCTTAAATTCCACATGTGAGTAAAATCATATGACATTTCTCTTTCTCTGACTTATTTCCCTTAGCATAATGCCCTCTAGTTAGATCCATGTCATTGCAAATGGCAAGATTTCATCCTTTCTGATGGCTGAATAATATTCCATTATATATACCACATCTTCTTTATTCATTCATCTATTGATGGACATCTGGGCTCTTTCCATATTTTGGCTTTGTGGACATATTTGGCTATTGTGGACACTGCTGCTATAAACATTGGGGTGCATGTGCCCCTTTGAATCACTTTGTTTGTGTTCTTTGGATAAATACCTAATAGTACAATTACTGGATGATAGGGTACCTCTGTTTTTAACTTTTTGAGGAAGCTCCATACTGTTTTCCAGCGTGGCTACACCAGTTTGCATTTTTTTCTTATTTTTCACCGATCAAACCTATTCCTTTTGTTCAAAATAATAATTGCAAAAATATGTTGGTGATAATAGTCATGGGAAAGTGAAATGTATTACATTATGGATGGAAGGTAAGAAACGGGGATCCTTTGTTTTAAGGTACCTGTCGTAAATGTGGACAAATACAGTGTTATTTAAGAGTGAACTCAGGTTATGTCTAAATTTACACTGAAAACTTGAAGGAAGCCAATTAAAACAATTTAATGAGGCCTGTAACTGGTATCCCACAAAAGGAGAAAACATGGAATCACATGGCATGCTTAATTAAAATCAAAGAAGGCAAAAAATAATTTAAGAGTGAAAGATAAGAAAGGAAAGAACGAGGATAATGGGTCATACATAGTTACAAATATGGTAGCCATCATACCAACTACATCAATAATCATTTTAAATATTTATTTAGTTTAAAGAGAGAGAGAGAGAGAGTGTGTGCACAGGTGCACCTGAGTGGGGAGAGGGCCAGAGAGGGCTGCTAAGTGCTGACTCTGACTTGAGGTTGGATCTCATGACCCATGAGATCATGATCTGAGCTGAAATCAAAAGTTGGATGCTCAACCCAACTGCCAACTGGATGGCACCCCAATAATCAATTTAAATATGAACAGTCCTTTTTTTTTAGTCTCATTATAGCAATTAAAAGACAATCAGAATGGATTTTAAAAACATAAGAACCAACTGTATGTTTTCTACTAAAAATACCAAAACACAATTAAGTTAAAAATAAAGGGACAGAGGGCGCCTGGGTGGCTCAGTTGGTTAAGCGACTGCCTTCGGCTCAGGTCATGATCCTGGAGTCCCTGGATCAAGTCCTGCATCGGGCTCCCTGCTCGGCAGGGAGCCTGCTTCTGCCTCTGACCCTCCCCCCTCTCATGTGCTCTCTCTCTCTCATTCTCTCTGTCTCAAATAAATAAATAAAATCTTTAAAAATAAATAAATAAATAAATAAAAAATAAAGGGACAGAAAAAGCTAAGCCGCCACACTAACACAATTCAATAGTAACTTAAAATAGCTACATTCATTTCAGACAAAGCTGACTTCAGAATCAGGAAAATGCTCAGGGACAAAGAGAGGCATTACCTAAATTGGATCTATTCTCCAATAAGACATAACCAGTCCTTCACATACATGCATCTGACAATATAACATCAAAGTATGCGACACAAAAACTGTTGAAGGTGGGAAAGAAATATGGAAAAATCCACTCTCTTGGTGGGTAGACATTCAAATATACAAATCCTCTATTACAGCATGAAACCCAGCTCTTTCAGTAATTGATACATGCATCAGGCATAAAAGCAGTAAGGATGCACTGAACAGTACCTTTGATCAACTGACCTAAATTACGTTTATGAAATATTGTTTCTAGCAACAGCAGAACACACAGTCTTCCCAAACTCATGTGGAACATTCACCAGAATAACATTCTGAGTGAAAACAACAACAACAAAGAAACAAAAAAACAACCCACACCTCATGCAGTTTAACACAATAGAACTTGAGGGGAAGACTTAAGATGGCTGGGTAGTAGGGGGACCCCGAACTTGCCTCATCCTTCGAATACAGCTCGATCAACATTCATCTATTTTGAACAAGTAGGAAGAGGATCAGAGGATTAAGGAAACAATATGCACAGTTGGAGCGAGAGAACATGGCAGATGCAAGGTTGGGAGCCCAGGGAGAGATTGCTCCCCTTCTTGGAGGGCATTTGGAACAGCTTACTTTGCCTCACCAAAGACAAAAGGCCAGCCAGGGCCATTGAGCAGAGCTCAGCAGCAGGGTCAGAGAGGCTCCCAGAAGGCAGAAAACCTCTAAAGAACTTTTCACTGTGAGCCACAGTAGGCTTTAACTACTGTTAGTTAGGTTTTAACTACTGTGGGTACCCAGCAGCTGCTTTTCTGGGGCTGAACTGAGCAAAGCAGAGACTGGAGTAGATTGCAGATAACCCGGCTGCTGCTTTTCGATATCTGCCAAAGAGATTCAAGCCTCTTTGACAGTTTTTCTGGGACAAAAGGGAGTAGGGGACTGAGTTGAGTGCAGATGACCGATAACCTGGTTCCAGCTTGCTGCTGAGCATTACAATAAACTCTAGCCTCTGCGTGAGCACCATGTGATGGGTTTTTGAGGAAGGGATGGTGCTGGGCACATCCGGAGCCTCTCTGTTGGGGGATGGGGGTGGGGCTGCACCTTACCAAGCCCTTTAAAACTTAGAGTTTTTAATCCCAGCCACTAGCCAGAGATAAAATAGGGGAGATCTGTGGCTCTAGGTGGGCCAATGACCTGGGCACAACAGATTAGGGCAGGGAACTGATGACAACCTGAGACACAGGAGACTGTTTGCTATTCTAGGAGGGACTCTTGATCAGTGGCAGCCAGGAGTTCTGCTCCCCAGGGACAAGAGGGAGAGGTGACACCATATTCTACTTCCTCCAACACACTCCGTCCTCCTGCCCACTAACACAGTTGGACCTCAGAGAGAAACACAGCACCTCCAGTTTGAGGCTGGAGTCCCCTACACTAAAACCTACCCCCATGTTATAAGGTCAAGTCAGCTTGTGAGCCAGCCCAGCAGGCCTCTCCCTTAGAAGACCAAAACAGACCACCACATCTACCAAGTCTATTGATTAAAGAAAGTTCCAAAACATCAGCTTCTGGTGGAAATAGGACCAGACTTCCTTTTTTTTTCTTTTATCTTTTTTTTTAATGTTATGTTAGTCGCCATAGAGTACATCATTAGTTTTTTATGTAGTGTTCCATGATTCATTATTTGCATATAACACCGAGTGCTCATTAGAACATGTGCCCTCCTTAATACCCATCACTCGTCTAACCCATCCCCCACCCCCTCAGATTGTTTCCCAGAGTCCATGGTCTCTCATGGTTCGTCTCCCCCTCTGATTCCACCCCCTTCATTTTTCCCTTCCTTCTCCTAATGTCCTTTATGCTATTCCTTATGTTCCACATATGAGTGAAACCATATGATAATTGTCTTTCTCTGCTTGACTTATTTCACTTAGCATAATCCCTTCCAGTTCCATCCATGTCGATGCAAATTGTGGGTATTCATCCTTTCTGATGGCTGAGTAATATTCCATTGTATATATGGACCACATCTTTATCCATTCATCTGTTGAAGGGCATCTTGTTTCCTTCCACAGTTTGGCTATTGTGGACATTGTTGCTATGAACACTGGGGTGCATATGCCCCTTCTTTTCACTACATCTGTATCTTTGGGGTAAATATCTCCTTTTGCAATCGCTGGGTCATAGGGTAGCTCTATTTTTAACTTTTTGAGGAATCTCCATGATGTTTTCCAAAATGGCTGTACCAACTTGCATTCCCACCAACAGTGTAAGAGGGTTCCCCTTTCTCCACATCCTCTCCAACATTTGTTGTTTCCTGTTTTGTTAACTTTTGCCATTCTAAATGGTATAAGGTGGTATCTCAATGTGGTTTTGATTTGAATTTCCCTGATGGCTAGTGATGTTGAACATTTTTTCATGTGTCTGTTAGCCATTTGTATGTCTTCTTTGGAGAAGTGTCTGTTCATGTCTTCTTTCCATTTTTTGACTGGATTATTTGTGCCTTTTTGGGTGTTGAGTTTGAGAAGTTCTTTATAGATCTTGGATACCAGTGCTTTATCTGTAATGTCATTTGCAAATATCTCCTCCCATTCCGTGGGTTGCCTCTTAGTTTTCTTGTTTGTTTCCTTTGCTGTGCAGAAGCTTTTTACCTTGATGAAATCCCAAAAGTTCATTTTTACTTTTGTTTCCCTTACCTTTGGAGACATGTCTTGAAAGAAGATGTTGAAGAGGTTACTGCCTATGTTCTCCTCTAGGATTTTGATGGATTCCTGTCTCACATTGAGGTCTTTCATCCATTTTGAGTTTTTTATCTTAATTAAAAAAAATATTTATGCATTTAAAATTTTCCTATTGTTTTTTTATTCTTTATCCTTTATTTTATATATATTTTCCTGTTCTTTTTCTCTCTATTTTGGCATAAGGCTTGTAATCTTTTGTTCATTTGTGGGTGCATTGGTTTCCTTCTATTGTTTCTCAGATCAGCCTTCTTATTTTTTCTCTCTTCTTCCTCACCTACCCTTCTTTCTTCCTTGTTTCTTATTTTTATTTATTTTTATTTTTTAATTTTTTAAATCTTACACTATTTGTTCCAATCTTAATTTTTTTTTATTATGTTATGTTAGTCACCATACAGTACATCATTAGTTTTTGAGTAGTGTTCCATGATTCATTGTTTGTGTATAATACCCAGTGCTCCATGCAATATGTGCCCTCCTTAATACCCATAACCAGGCTCACCCATCCCCCTACCCCCCTCCTGTATAAAACCGTCACTTTGTTTCCCAGTGTCCACAGTCTCTCATAGTTTGTCTCCCCCTCTAATTTCCTCCCCTTCATTTTTCCCTTCCTTCTCCTAATGTCCTCCATGCTATTCCTTATGTTCCACAAATAAGTGAAACCATATGATAATTGACTTTCTCTGCTTGACTTAGTTCACTTAGCATAATTTCCTCCAGTACCATCCACGTTGATGCAAAAGTTGGGTATTCATCTTTTCTGATGGCTGAGTAATATTCCATTGTATATATGGATCACATCTTCTTTATCCATTCATCTGTTGAAGGGTATCTCGGCTCTTTCCACAGTTTGGCTTTTGTGGACATTGCTGCTATGCACATTGGGGTGCATGTGGCCCTTCTTTTCACTACATCTGTGTCTTTGGGGTAATGCCCAGTAGTGCAATTGTTGGGTCATAGGGTAGCTTTATTTTTAACTTTTTGAGGCACCTCCACACTGTTTCCAAAGTGGCTGTACTAATTTGCATTCCCACCAACAGTGTAAGAGGGTTCCCCTTACTCCACATCCTCTCCAACATTTGTTGTTTCTTGCCTTGTCAATTATTGCCATTCTAACTGGTGTAAGGTGGTATCTCAATGTGGTTTTGATTTGAATTTCCCTGATGCCTAATGATGATGAACATTTTTTCATGTGTCTGTTAGCCATTTGTATATCTTCTTTGGAGAAGTGTCTGTTCATGTCTTCTGCCCATTTTTTGACTGGATTATTTGTTTTTTGGATGTTGAGTTTGAGAAGTTCTTTTTTTTTTTTTTAAAGATTTTATTTATTTATTTGAGAGAGAGAATGAGATAGAGAGAGCATGAGAGGGGGGAGGGCCACTGGGAGAAGCAGACTCCCTGCTGAGCAGGGAGCCTGATGCAGGACCTGATCCCGGGACTCCAGGATCATCCCCGGAGCCGAAGGCAGTCGCTTAACTAACTGAGCCACCCAGGCGCCCCAGAGAAGTTCTTTATAGATCTTGGATATCAGCCCTTTGTCTGTAGTGTCATTTGCAAATATCTTCTCGTATTCTGTGGGTTGCCTCTTTGTTTTGTTGACTGTTTCCTTTGCTGTGCAGAAGATTTTTTTCTTGATGAAGTCTCAAAAGTTCATTTTCCCTTTTGTTTCATTTGCCTTTGGAGATGTATCTTGAAAAAGTTGCTGTGGTCGATGTCAAAGAGGTTATTGCCTATGTTCTCCTCTAAGATTTTGATGGATTCCTGTCTCACATTGAGGTCTTTCATCCATTCTGAGTTTATCTTTGTGTATGGTGTTAGAGAATGGTCGAGTTTCATTCTTCTGTATATAGCTGTCCAATTTTCGCAGCACCATTTATTGAAGAGACTGTCTTTTTTCCATTGCATATTTTTTCCTGCTTTGTCGAAGATTATTTGACCATAGAG
>NC_138369.1:51571166-51586706 GCF_054177405.1 Leptonychotes weddellii
CGTGATGCCCCCAGGTTTGTTTTTCTTTTTCAACATTTCCTTGGCGATTCGGGGTCTTTTCTGATTCCATACAAATTTTAGGATTGTTTGTTCCAGCACTTTGAAAATGCCATTGGTATTTTGATTGGGATGGTGTTGAAGGTATAGATTGCTCTGGGTAGCATAGACATTTTAGCAATATTTATTCTTCCAATCCATGAGCATGGAATGTTTTTCCATCTTTTTGTGTCTTCTTCAATTTCTTTCATAAGTGTTCTGTAGTTCCTAGAGTATAGGTCCTTTACCTCTTTGGATAGGTTTATTCCGAGGTATCTTATGGTTTTTGGTGCTATTGTAAATGGAATCGATTCTCTAATTGCTCTTTCTATGGTTACATTGTTAGTGTATAAGAGAGCAACTGATTTCTGTACATTGATTTTGTATCCTGCCACATTACTGAATTACTGGATGAGTTCTAGTAATTTGGGGGTGGAGTCTTTTGGGTTTTCCACATAAAGTATCATGTCATCTGTGAAAAGAGAGAGTTTGACTTCTTCTTTGCCAATTTGAATACCTTTTATTTCTTTTTGTTGTCTGATTGCTGTTGTTGGACTTCTAGTACTATGTTGAACAATAGTGGTGAGAGTGGGCATCCTTGATGTGCTCCTGATCTTAAGGGAAAAGCTCTCAGCTTTTCCCCATTGAGGATGATATTCACTGTGGGTTTTTCATAGATGGATTTTATGAACTTGAGGAATGTTCCCTCTATCCCTATACTCTGAAGAGTTTTAATCAGGAAAGGATGCTTTATTTTGTCAAATGCTTTTTCTGCATCAGTTGAGAGGACCATATGGTTCTTCTCTCTCCTCTTAATGTGTTCTATCACATTGCTTGATTTGTGAATGTTGAACCACACTTGCATCCCAGGGATAAATCCCACTTGGTCGAGGAGGATGATCCTTTTAATGTGTTGTTGGATCTTATTAGCTAGGACTTTGTTGAGAATTTTGGAATCCATATTCATCAGGGATATTGGTCTGAAATTCTCCTTTTTGATGGGGTCTTTGCCTACTTTTGGGGTCAAGGTAATGCTGGCCTCATAAAATGAGTCTGGAAGCTTTCTTTCTGTTTCTATTTTTGAAACAGCTTCAGTAGAATAGGTATTATTTCTTCTTTGAATGTTTGGTAGAATTTCCCTGGAATCCATCAGGTCCTGGACTCTTGTTTTTGGGGAGGTTTTTGATCACAGCTTCAATCTCGTTACTGGTTATTGGTCTATTCAGGTTGTCAATTTCTTCCTGTTTCAGTCTTGGTAGTTTATAGGTTTCCAGGAAGGCATCCATTATTTCCAGGTTGTTTAATTTATTGGCATGTAGTTGTTGAGAATAATTTCTAATAATTGTTTCTATTTCTTTGGTGTTAGTCATGATCTCTCCCCTTTCATTAATAATTTTATTAATTTGGGTCTTTTCCCTGTTCTTTTGGATAAGTCTGGCCAGGGCTTATCAATCTTATTCTTTTGAAGAATCAGCTTCTAGTTTTGTTGATCTGCTCTACTGTATTTCTGGTTCCCAATTCATTGATCTGTGTTCTAATCTTAATTATTTTTCTTCTAATGTGTGTTTTAGGCATCATTTGTTGCTTTTTCTCCAGTTCTCTAAGGCATAAAGTTAGTTGGTGAATTCAGGATTTTTCTATTTTTTTGAGTGAGGCTTGGATGGCTATGTATTTTCCCCTTAGGACTTTTGCAGTATCCCATAGGTATGTACTTTCTTTTTCCATGGATTTGCTTATTTTGACCCTTTGGTATAAATGGAATAATGCAAGGTGTGATCGTTTGTGCCTGGCTTCTTAGTATAATGTTTTCAAGGCCCATCAGTGTTGTAGCATGAATGCGTTCTTCGTGTCTTTTATTTGGCTGAACAGTATTCTGTTGTTTTAAATACTGCACAGTTTGTTTTTTCTTCAGTGGAAGAACATTTGGGTTGGTTTCCCTTTTGGATGATTATGAATAATGCAGCTGGGAATATTCATAGATAAGATTTTGTGGGGCCATATGCTTTCAGTTCTTATAGGTATATACCTAGGAGGGGAGTTGGGTCTCATGGTATCTGTGTTGTACTATTTGAATTCCTGCAAGACTCTTTCCCAAATGACTGTACCCTTTTCCATTCCTGCCAGCAGTGCATGAGGGTTGCAATTTCTCCACAGCCTCGCTAACACTTACCTGTCTTTTGGATGATAGTTTCCTATGGGTATGAAAGGATAGGTCAGGGTATGAAATGATAGGTCAGGGTATGAAATGATAGATCACCCTGATTTGGCTTTGGATTTCCTTCATGACGGACTATTTTTGGCTTCTGTTCATTTGCTTCATGTCTCTTTGGATATCTTCCTTGGAGACATGCCTGTTGAGGTCATTGGCCTAATTTGTAATGGGTTGTTTGTCTTTTCTTAACTGAGTTGTAATACTTCTTTTGATGTTCTAGGTATGTTTCTTATTCGGTATATGAGTTGCAATTTTTTCCTCCATGTTATGACTTCTTTTTCATTTTCAAACACTATCCCTTGAATCACCAAATTTTTACATTTTAGTTATGGCCCACTTATGTATAATGGAGTCTTAAGAGTGAAATATCATGTAGACATGAATTCATATCCTCATCAATAGTTGGTACTCTAAATTACAGGTCAAATATGAAAGGGTGAAGAAGGAGTTGAAATAGTTCTTTTTTTAGGTTTGCTATGGTTCTCAGAGAGTTCCTAAGGGAACATGTCATTCCTCTCATCAAATATTTCCTTATTATCCTATTAGTGTTCATGAGCTCAGGACTGATAGTAATTACTATTAGTACTATAACTCACTTGGGTTCTCTCTCTCCCTCTCTCTCTCTCTCTTTTTCTTAGACTGCCTGGTTAGAGGATTATCCCATTTTCTTTTTATCCTTTCAAAGAACGAGTTTTGGTTTTATTGATTTTCTTTATTAAAGATTTCTCATTTTAATTTTATCAGTTTCTGCAGAAATTATTTCCTTTCCTCTGCTTGCTTTAGGCTTACCTCGTTTTAGTGTCCAACTGATTGTTTTACATCTTTATTTTTTTTAATGTATGCTTCAGTGCTCCTGATTTTCCTCAAAGTACTGATTTCATTGTATTACACATATTTCGTTAAGTTCTATATTCATTTTCATTTAGCGCAAGATATTTGAAATTTCTTTTGAGTGTTCTCTTTTTGATCCATGTGTTGTTTAGTCTCCTAGTATTTTGGAATTTTCCAGTTATCTTTCTGTTTTAGCTTTTCGTTTTCACATTCTGTTGGGTTTGAGGACATAGTTTATATGCAATCTGTTGTTTTAAACTCCATGAGTGTGAGTTTTTTTTTTTTTCTCACACGGAACATGGTTATTCTGGTGAATGCTCCAGGTGAGTTTCATCAGATTGTGTTTTCTGCTGTTACTGGATACGACATTTGATAAATGTCATTCAGATCAGTGGATCAGAGGTTCAGTTCTTCTGTATTGATTTTATGCCTGATGCATATATCGATTATTGAAAGAACAGGGTTTCATGCCATAATAGTGGATTTGAGGATTCAAAAGTCTATCCACCAAGAGAGTGAATTTGTCTATTTTTCTTTCCCATGTTTAACTGTCTTATGTCATGGAGTTTGATGTTGTGTTGTCACATGCATGTACATGAAAGATGCACCAATCCTTCTTTGTCTTTGTTTTTTTGTTTTTTCATTTATTTGAGACAGAGAGAGAGAGAGAAGGAGAGGGAGACAGACAGAGGGAGAGAGAGAGACAAGGAGGAGGGGGCAAAAAAAAAAAAAAGAAGAGAAAAGAAAAGAAAAGAAAAAGAAAAAAAACATAATAAAAGACCTCCAAATAGGCAAAGAAGTCACACTCTCACTCTTTGCAGATGAGATGATAATCTATGTAGGGAAACCAAAAGACTCTATGCCAAAATTGCTAGAACTCATAGGGGAATTCGGTAAAATGGCAGGATAGAAAATGAATGGACAGGGGCGCCTGGGTGACTCAGTCGTTAAGCGTCTGCCTTTGGCTCAGGTCATGATCCCAGGGTCCTGGGATCGAGCCCCGCATCGGGCTCCCTGCTCGGCGGGAAGCCTGCTTCTCCCTCTCCCGCTCCCCCTGCTTGTGTTCCCTCTCTCGCTGTGTCTCTCTCTGTCAAATAAATAAATAAAATCTAAAAAAAAAAAAAGAAAATGAATGGACAGAAATCAGTTGCCTTTCTCTATACTAACAAGGAGGCAGAAGAAGGAAAAATCAAGTCATTGATCCCACATACAATTGCACCCAAATCCATAAGAGACCTAGGAATAAATTGAAGCAAAGAGGTAAAGGATCAGGGCATGTATTGCATGGAGCACTGGGTATTATATGAAAACAACGAATCATAGAACACTACATCAAAAACTAATGATGTACTGTATGGTGACTAACATAACATAATAAAATAAAATATAAAAAAAGATCTGTACTCTGAAAACTATGGAACATTTATGAAAGAAATTGAGCTAGACACAAAGAAATGGAAAACACAATATGCCATGCTCGTGAATTGCAAAAATTGGTATTGTCAAGATGCAGATGCTACCCAAAGTTATCTACACATTCCATGCAATCCCTCTCAAAATGCCATCGGCATTTTTTTCACAGAGTTGGAAGAAAGAATCCTACAACAGGTATGGCACTAGAAAAGACTCCGAATAGCCAGAGGAATGTTGAAAAAGCAAACCAAAGCTGGTGGCATCACAATGCTGGACTTCAAGCTGTAATCATCAAGACAGTATGGTACTGGCGGAAAAAGAGACACATAGGTCATGGAACAGAAGAGAGAACCCAGAAAGGGACCCTCAACTCTATGGTCAACTAAACTTCCACAGAGCAGGAAAGAATATCCAATGGAAAAAAGACAGTCACTTCAAAAAACTGGTATTGGGGAAACTGGGCAGCCACATGCAGAAGAATGGAACTGGACCACTTTCTTACACCATACACTAACATAAACTCAAAAGGGATGAAAGACTTAAGTGTGAGACAGGAGTCCATCCAAATTCTAGAGGAGAACACAGGCAGCAACCTCTGACCTCGCCCTCAGCACTTCTTGCTAGACACATCTTCAAAGGCAAGGGAAACAAAAGCAAACATGAACTTTTGGGACTTCATCAAGATCAAATCTTCTGCCCAGCAAAAGCAACAGTAGACAAAATTCAAAGAGAACTTACGGATCGGGAGAGGATATTTGCACATGTCTTGTCAGATAAGGGGCTAGTATCCAAGATCCCTAAAGGACTTACCAAGTCAACACCCAAAAAGCAAACGATCCAGTCAAGAAATGGGCAGAAGAAGAAATGAACAGATGTTTCTCCAAAGAAAACATAGAAATGGCCAACAGACACATGAAAAAATGCTCCACATGCCTTGGCATCAGGGAAATACCAATCAAAACCACAATGAGTCACCGCCTCACACCACTCAGAATGGCTAAAATGAACAAGTCAGGAAACAACAGGTGATGGTGAGGATGTGGGGAAAGGGGAACCCTCTTACACTTTTGGTGGGAATGCAAACTGGTCCAGCCACTCTGGAACACAGTGTGGAGGTTCCTCAAAAAGTTAACCATAGAGCTTCCTTAAGACTCAGCAATTGCGTACTGTGGACACAAACTCAGTGATCCAAAGGAGCACCTGAGCCCCAATGTTTATAGCAGCCATGTCCACAGGAACCACACTATGGAAAGAGCCGAGATGTCCATCGACAGATGAATGGATAAAGAAGTGGTGTATACACACATGCACACGCACACACACACACATGAAAGTTACTCAGCCATCGAAAGGAGTGAAATCTTGCAATTTGCAACAACGTGGATGGCACTAGAGGGTATTGTGTATACTGAGGGAAATAAGTCAATCAGAGAAAGACAAACACCATATGATTTCACTCCTAGGTGGAATTTAAGAAACAAACCAGATGAACATTGGGGAAGGGTAGGACAAATAAGATGAAACCCGAGGGGAAGAGAAATCCTAAGAGACTCTTAACTCTAGGAAACAAACTGAGGGTTGCTGGAGAGGAGGTTGGCGGGGGGGATGGGGTAACTGGGTGATGGGCTTTAAGGAGGGCACTTGATGCAATGAGCACTGGGTGTTCTATGCAACTGATGAATCACTAAACTTTACCTCTGAAACTAATAATACACTATATGTTAATTAAATTGAATTGAAACAAACAAGTACAGAACCCAGCAGAAGAGAATACCCCAAGAAGGGCCTGAACTTGCACCAAGGCAGGAGGTTTGGAACCAAGAGGACTTACCACCAGGGAGATGACAGTGCAAACTAGACCCTGGCAGGTCCCTTGCTTGAACCTACAGTGGGGCCCAGGACAAAGGTCAAGGGCTATGAATTCTGCCAACTAGGCCAAGTTATGTTGACCATGAAGAAGAGGCTCTAAAGCGAGGACAGCATTTACTTGAGGTCTTAGGAATAGAAAGCTGGGAGACACAGACTCAATCCAAAATCAAACTTTGCTCCGGAATGCAGGCTTAAGTAGAGACCAAAAGCCCAAGGTTATAGTAAGTCATTTTGAAAGAATTAAGGCAGGGAAGGCCGGGAAGGCTGGGAAGAAGGGGGCTGGTGGGGCAGCATGGTCCCATCCCTCCCCCCCCCCGTACTGTGGGTCAGCCCCCCCCACCCCAACGACTTTGCCAGGACTGCCCTCTGTGCCCTTCTGGAGCTTCCCCTGAGTGGCCCCATGGAACCTTATGGTGCCTGGCTTCCTAGCTGTGGAAGGTGGAGGGAAAGATGGGGGCAGATGGGGCGGCATGCCAAGTTCCCTCAGGCCTCAGAGCCCCTATTATGCTCCGCTGGGACCGCAACTTGCGCCCTCCGGAGCCTCACAAAAGTGGCCCGCTCGGTGGAATTCTCTAGTGTCCGGTCACTGAGCAGGTACCAGAGGGCACCAAATGGGGGGTGGCTGGAAGGAGGAGGAGGAGGAGGGCTGGGCGCGCAGGCTCCCTACTACAGGGATTCTCCTAATCCGTCTCCCTAAGGAGCCAGCATCCCCTGGAGCTCCGCCTCACGTTGTGCAGGCATGCCCTTTCTGTGCCTCACCTGAGTGGCCCCGTGGCACCTTCTGGAGTCTGGCTACCTAGCTATGGGAGGTTGGCGTGGGAGGGGAGGAGACCAGTGGCACTTGGGAAGAAGGGGGCGCATGGGTGGCATGCCCAATCTCCAGCCCTCTGCTATCAGCCCTGTGGCAGCTTCCCTGGGACCACACCTTCCTGAGCCTCGCCACAGCGGCTGGGTGGAATTCTCTAATGCCCGGTCACCGAGGAAGTACTGGAGGGCGCAAGGTGGGGGGCACTCGATGGAGGAAGGGCCATGGCTGGCAGGCGGGCTCAGTTGTATCTGGGTTCTTATGATCCCATTCCCTAAAGAGCTAGCACCCACTTGCGGCTCCGCCTTCCAACGCCTGGGGGCGCCAGTTCTGCGCCTCACCTGAGTGGCCCTGTGGAATCTTGGGGCGCCTTGCCACCAAGGTTGGTGCGGGGGTCTCTGCGGGGTGGGTGGGCTCAGCACAGGCAGAGTCCCCAAGCTCCCCTGGTACGAGTGCCCCCCTCCCCGCTTCACCAGGACCTCCCCAAGGCCCTTCCCACGCCTTACTTGATCGCCCCAGTGGAACCATTTGGTGCCCTGGCCACAGAACAGGTACAGGAAGGCACGTGGGCGGGGCAGAGGCAGAAAGAAAAGAAAGCAGGGGAAGGACTCTGCGGGCTGTCTCAGTGTGGTTGGGGTCCTCAGTCTCCCCCAGTGCCAGGGCACCCTCGTGGCTCAGCCGTGCGACGCGCTGGGAGTACCTGGCCTGCACCTTCTCTTGGCGGCCCACGGAACACTCTGGTCTGGTGGGCAGACAGAAGGAGGCAGGGTGGGGCGCGGCCGTGCCAGGAAAGGAGGAGAAGGTGGATGAGAAGGAGGAGGAGGAGGAGGAGGAGGAGGAGGAGGGTAAGCGGGCGGACTCAGGGCGCGCGCGTGAGGTGCTCACACCCCCCTCGCAGGGTGAGAAGGACCCCGCACGCTGCTCTCCTGTCTCCACTGAGTGGCCCTGCAGCACATTCTGCTGCCCTGCACTGAGCAGGTGCCTGAGGGCGCGGGCGAGGAGCGGTACGGGGCGCTCCCGCGCGCGCGCGCCCTCCTCAACTTGAGGGGTCCGCGGGCCACTCAGGAGAGGCGCCATACCGGAGAGCACAGGTTGTTGCTGGCGGATTCGCGAGGGCCGCGAGCACCAGGAGGAGCATGAGGACCCTGGAGGCCCTGAGCCAGCCCCTCAGCCTCCTTCCTGCCTCCGCCTCCTTTCCTCCCGCAGCCCCTGCCCCGTGCACACTCCCCACCCCTCAGGTCCTCACTAGCTTGCGCCCCAACCCGTACAGACGCCCCCTCGCAGCACAGCCCTGCAGCACCCTGCACGCCTGAGCCGCACCTCCCCTGACTACCCCCAGCACCTTCTGATGCCAGTGCATCCAGCACGTGGTGGCGCACTGCGCCTGGCTCTCCACCCCAGGCCAGCCTCCCTCCCACATCTACTCCGTGTGGGGCACCAGAATGGGCCACAAAGCAACTCGGGAAATGCAGGACAGGCCGGCCCCCGTGTTCCCAGAATGCCGCGAGAGGGCGCTCGCACCCGCACCCCGGGGAAGGTGAGCCCTTGAGTCAGCCCACCCCAGCCTCTGCCTCAGCCTCAGCCTCTGCCTCAGCCTCTGCCTCCGCCTCCGGCACCCTACCCTCCGCAGCTCCTCCCAGCCTGCCACAGTCCACCCACCAGACGCAGCCTGCCCTGTGCCCTCCTGCCCCTGCTCCTTGGCTGGCACCACATAGTGCCATGGAGCCACTTGGTGAGAAGCAAGAAAGGCAAGCAGGGGCAGTCCCTGGGAAGGCGCGAGGAGAGAGGTGCATGAGTACCTGACTGCCTCTCACAGGCCACCTAGTTCCAGCCACAGCCTGGTGAGTGCCACCTGCGAAGGGGAGCGTATTGGGGGAGCTGATAGGCATGGGAACTGTACAGAACTTGGTGTAAAGAAGAGCCACACACCATTCTGACAAAGGCCAAAGGTCTCTGTATGTGTTTTTGATTACTTGTGGAAGATACATTTTCGCCTGATGAATTTTCATAGACTCGTGCCTGTGAACTAGGACTGCACACAGTACTGAAGTTTTCACGATTCTTTGTGACTTTGCCTGCTGGTTGCCCTCATCCGCACTGATGTCTTCTATCTCCTGGAAACTTTAGAATGGATCCAGGGTCCACAAATCGCCTTTAAGATTTTTTTTTAATGTTCTCTGGTTTGATTTCACTTCACCTCATTTCATTTTCTTCTCTTAACTCCAGTGTATTCTCTTAATTCCAGTATAATTCGATGCATTACTCCTTGCTCCTCAGGATCAGTGGACTCTTAATTGCCTTCACACACTTTGCCCAACCCTCCACCTAGCTCCCCTTGGGTAACCACCAGTTTGTTCTCTATGACAAACGGCCTTGTGAAACTCTGCCTTCTTTGGCCTTTTCACCACGTGTCATCTGTTCCCTTCTGGAATCCAGTCCCACCACAAGGAGGACTCAGTCCAATATTCATGCAATGGAATCTGAGTTTTGAGTTTTCTCTCTGGGATTCTGGAAGATTAAATTCTTCATGATGGCACAGGATCTACGTCTTAATGTTGTCCTTCTCACAAACTGATGCTTTCTTTTTTTTTTTTTTAAGATTTTATTTATTTATTTGAGAGAGAGAGAGAATGAGAGACAGAGAGCACGAGAGGGAAGGGGATCAGAGGGAGAAGCAGACCCCCTGCTGAGCGGGGAGCCCAACGTGGGACTCGATCCCGGGACTCCAGGATCATGACCTGAGCTGAAGGCAGTCGCTTAACCAACTGAGCCACCCAGGCGCCCACAAACTGATGCTTTCAAAAGACACACCGTTACCTGGGCTCTTTGTAAACATCTTTTCTTGCTCTGCTCTCTAAAAAGTATCTTTCCCTGCACTTTCCTCCCTTTGCCACTATCAGATGTCAAATCTTGGTTTTGTTGGTTAACAACACTTGGGAATTGTGCATGAAGGATTGAGTGTGTTCTTGTTATGGACCTGTGGTGGATGAATTCTGCGGGGACACAAGAACTCTCTCACAGACACTTGTACATGGAGACTAATTTGTTCTAGTGTGGGTCAAGTGGTGGGTGAGAAGTCAATTCTCTCCCTCTTAACTGACAGGACTTGTCACATCACCTTCCTGTTTCTGTCCTTCTTTTTCTCTTCCTTAATGACCACTCCCAGAGCTGGATAAGTGAAGGAATATTTCCTCTGGGATTTAGAAATCCACGCCATCACTGGGTTCGTTCCTGGAGGGCTTGGTGGTGCTCCTGTGGGGACAGAGGCTGGAGGCCTGGGAGTAGTCAGTGTGGTCTGAGGATCCCTTGGGTCACATGATGAGAAACAGTTCCCCTTCTTGGAGTGCATTTGGGAGAGGTGGCAGGGACTCTCTGGGCACTAAGACCAGGCAGGTACCAACCTGTTTCCCTGTTCATTAGAATAGGATGAAAGACACCAGCTGAGGGCAGCAAACCTGGGGGCTGGCTTTTTGCTGCACATTACCATAAGCTATCAACCATTGCGTGGTCGCGTGACCTTTTTCTGGGACAAAGCAGCACCTGGCCACAGTGTGGCTAAACCCTCCCCAGAGATTCAGTGCGGGTCTATGCCACACCAGTCCCTCAAACCTGGGAGTTTTGAAACCCAGCTGCACCTGACATAAAACACAGCAGTACTGTGCTGCTGGCAGGCCGACAGCTTGGATACAGACAGCATGAAGGCAGGGATGGGATGGAAGGTGAGGACACAAGAGGGGCAAGTGTTTGCTCTTCTCTGAGGGCTTTCTAAAGAGTGGTGGCTGTGAACGCCCCTCTCTGGGGACAAGAGAGTGGGGTGATGCCATTATCTCCCCCACCCATCAGCACTGACCTACTACACTGAGCAACACAGTGCCACCAAGTGGAGGCCAGAACCCCTTACACCAAGCCCTGCCCCCTGTGCCCTGCAGGTGCATCTCCACTAGGGCAAGTTCACCTGAGAGTCTGTGAGGCTGACCCCTCTCACAGAAGACCAGCACAAACCCCTGGCATGCCGCAAGTCTACTGATCATAGAGTGCTGCAAAGCTTTACGTCTAGGCAAAATAATATCTAGCTTCCTTTTCCTTAACTCTAGCTTCATTTAACAAGTAGACCAGTGGTACCTGAGGGCTCAGTCTTTAAGTGTCTGCCTTCGGCTCAGGTCATGATCCCAGGGTCCAGGGATCGAGCCCTGCATTGGGCTCCCTGATCCGCAGGAAGCCAGCTTCTCCCTCTCCCACTCCCCCTGCTTGTGTTCTCTCTCTTGCTGTGTCTCTCTGTCAAATAAATAAATAAAATCATTAAAAAGAAACAAGTAGACCAAAACACACTTAATTAGATCATGCCACACAGTGGACAAGGCCTGGATACTCCCCATTGCAGGCAAGGAGAATCTCTGCAGAGGACTGACCTGAGGGAAGGAGCAGCAAAACACAATAGCAGAGTGCAGACTCTGAAACACCTCCTGAAGCTTCAGGCCCAAGACAGTATAGGATAGGACCTCTTTTTGTTGTTGTTGTTGTTTTTTGGACCTTTTTAAATATAGCCATTACTCAGGAAATAGAAGGAGAGAGAAAGTGTTTCCCAGGCAAACAAAAACTAAAAGAGTTTGTGAGCACTAAACCATCCCAGCAAGAACTATTAAAGGGGGCTCTTTGAGTGTGGAAAAAACACCAAAAGCAAGAGAGGACCAAGGAACATCACCAGAAACACCAACTTTACAGGGAACACAATGGCACTAAATTCAAACCTTTCAATAATCAGTCTGAAAGTAAATGCCCTAAATGCTCCAATCAAAAATCATAGTGCATCAGAATGGATAAAACAAACAATCAAACAAAAACAACTGTAGGCTGCCTACAAGAGACTCATTTTAGACCTACAGACATCAGCAGATTGAAAGTGAGGGACAGAGAAACCTTTGTTATGCAATGGACGTCAAAAGAAAGCCAGAGTAGGTATACACCAGGGGTAGCCATCCTTATATCCGACAAAGTAGATATTAAAACCAAGTCTGTAACAAGAGATGAAGAAGGGCATTAAATCATAATTAAGGGGTCTATCCATCAAGAAGATCTAACAATTCTAAATATTTATGCCCCATTTTTTAAAAATATTTTATTTATTTATTTGAGACAGAGAGAATGAGAGACAGAGAGCATGAGAGGGAGGAGGGTCAGAGGGAGAAGCAGACTCCCTGCCGAGCAGAGAGCCCGATGCGGGACTCGATCCCGGGACTCCGGGATCATGACCTGAGCCGAAGGCAGTCGCTTAACCAACTGAGCCACCCAGGCGCCCTGTGCCCCATTTTTTTTTATCCAAGAACTAGTTTCAGGTTTATTTTCTTTATTGAGTTCCGATTTTTTAAAATTTAATTTAATTTTATTATGTTATGTTAGTCACCATACAATACATCATCAGTTTTTTGATGTAGTGATCCACAATTCATTGTTTTTATATAACACCCAGTGCTCCATGCAGTACGTGCCCTCCTTAATACCCATCACCGGGCTAACCCATCACCCAACCCCCTCCCCTCTAGAACCCTCAGTTTGTTGCTCGGAGTCCATAGTCTCTCATGGTTCATCTCCCCCTGTGATTTCCCCCTTCCTTTCTCCCTTCCTTCTCCTAATGTCCTCCATGCTATTCCTTTTATCAATTTCTGCAGAAATTATTCCTTTTTTTTTTTTTTTTGGTTTGGTCAGCTTGAGGCTTATGTTGTTCCTTGGTCTAGCTAGAATGGACCCCCTCCTCTTCAGGTAATGCCTCTCTTCATCCCTGATCATTTTCCTGGTTCCAAAGTGTGCTTTGTCTGAAATGAATGTAGCTACTCTGGCTTACGTTTCATTTGTGTTAGCATGGCGGCTTAACCTTTTCTGCTTCTTTACTTTTAACTTATCTATAGTCTGATCATTAAAGAGAGTTTCTTCTAATGAGTTTCTTGTAAGTGCTTCCTATGTTTTTAAAGTCCAGTCTGATACTCTGTCTTTTAATTACTGTATTGAGACAGCTCGTATTTATTTTTATTTCTATTTCTTCTCATTTTTTCTTATTTCTATTTTTTTTCTTTTCAATTTTTTCTTTAAATTTTAGCTAGGTAGCATACAGTGCAATGTTGGTTTCAGGAGTAGAATTCAGTGATTCATCACTTGCGTACAACACCCTGAGCTCATCATATCAAGTGCTCTCCTTAACACCCATCACCCAGGAAGCCCAGCCCCACCAACCTCCCTCCATCAACCCTTAGTTTGACCTCCATTTTTTTAAAATTTTTGAAATTTTATTATGTTATGTTAGTCACCATACAATACATCATTAGTTTTTGATGTGGTGATCCACGATCCACTGTTTTCATATAATACCCAGTGCTCCATGCAGTACGTGCCCTCCTTAATACCCATCACCGGGCTAACCCATCCCCCCACCCCCGTCCCCTCTAAAACCCTGTTTGTTTCTCAGAGTCCATAGTCTCTTATGGTTCATCTCTACCTCCGATTGCCCCCCCCTTCATTTTTCCCTTCCTTCTCCTAATGTCCTCCATGCTATTCCTTATGTTCCACAAATAAGTGAAACCATATGATAATTGACTTTCTCTGCTTGACTTATTTCACTTAGCATAATCTCCTCCAGTCCCATCCATGTTGATGTAAAAGTTGGGTATTCATCCTTTCTCGTGGCTGAGTAATATTCCATTGTATACATGGACACATCTTCTTCCATTTTTTTAAAAGATTTTATTTATTTATTTGAGAGAGAGAGAGAGAGAAACACAAGTGGGGGTGGGGGAAGGGGCAGAGGGAGAGCGAAAAGTGACTCTCTGCTGAGCAGGGAGCCAAATGTGGGGCTTCATCCCAGGACCCTGAGATCAAGACCTGACTTGAAGGCCAATGCTTAACAAACTGAGACACCCAGGCACCCCTTGTTCTCTACTGTTAAGAGTATCTTATGGTTTGTTTCCCTCTCTCTTTTTTTTCTTTCCCCCACTCCCTTATGGTGTGAACATTAGGGATGTCCAGCCTGCTCCAGGTCTGAGAGGTGTTTGAGCAGCTGCGGTTCCAGCAGTCAGGCTTAAGTCTCCTGGTGCTTCTGTCCCCTGGGACCCCTGATACCCTGGGCTGTATCCTTAAACCCCAAACACAATTTCATATGCTGAGATCAGTCCTTCTAGCCACCAAGGTGCGCTACTCTCTATACCCTGTTAGCTGAGCCACAGGAAAATTGAAACAGGTCTGGTTCCCATGCCACCCCTGATCCAAATCAGTGCTTTTGAACCCTTGATTTATAGAGCACAGGCACATGATAATTATATAGAGGAAAAAAAACAAGGATTTATAATAAGTTTTGGAGAAGACATGAGGGTTCTGGGATGGAAACAGGGAGAGGGGAGGAGTAGCTTAGGCAGAAGGAGACCTGCCACATCCAGGCCTGGAGGGAAATGGGAGATGAGCACTTCCATCAAATGCCCTGTGAAGACTGAGACCACAGGGATGGAACAACAGCCTTAAAACACCCACCTTTGGGCAAAGTTGCAGGGCAGGGGGTGTGGAGGGAATGCTGTATCTGTGGGCACTCAGTTGGCTCCAGGTTCACAGAGTCCGGCCTAACCATGCATTTCTCATCTAAACGAGGCTCATACATGGTCCAGCTTGGGAGGAAGATGGACATTGGGTAATTCTCAAGGAAGCTATTCCCTGAAAACAAGCATTTGCCTCTGGGACCCCAAGGAAGACAATCCAGACCTGGAGGAAAACATCATGGTCCATGGCTCAGCAGTTTGTGGTCTAACAAGCCCTGGGTAGGGGATGGATGCAGCATCCTCATGGCAAGGGTGCTCCTGCTGGGATCACCACAGAGATAGGGCTCCTAGGAGTAGAGGCCTGGGAAAAGATCCCTCTACAGGCAGCCGGGCAGGCAGCAATGCTAGGCCTTCAACTGTAAGTCAAGGGGCTCTGAGAGGGTGGGCCCCTGGGAATGTGATATTAGGGGCTTTAGTGCCTCAAGACAGAGTCATGTCTATGAGGTTGACCTCAGGGTCAGAGGCTGGCTGGGGAGCCAGTCCTTCAGCTGTGCTGGTAACAGGCTAGAAGTGGCAGCAACATTGATGGGCAGGCTGGCCTGAGGATGGTCACTGGGACTGGAGTGGGAGGGGACTCTTCCAGGTGAAAACAGGAGAATCTGGTGGGGGCTCCATTTCAGAGATGCTGGGAGCAGCAGGGAAGGCACAACTGGCATCTGCTTCAGCTGTCACTGAGGCCTTGGGTTACAGAGGGTCTCCTCCCTCTCCCCATGAGAGGGGAATCTGGGAAGAGCGTCACCATAAATGGGGACAGGGACTCAGCTGCTTCTGGAGCTGGCCAGTCAGGAGATGGGCTTCTC
>NC_138369.1:51587206-51607693 GCF_054177405.1 Leptonychotes weddellii
ATTATGCTAAGTGAAATAAGTCAAGCAGAGAAAGTCAATTATCATACGGTTTCACTTATTTGTGGAACATAAGGAATAACATGGAGGACATTAGGAGAAGGAAGGGAAAAATGGGCGGGGGGAATTGGAGGGCGAGATGAACCATGAGAGACTATGGACCTGAGAAACAAACAGGGTTTTAGAGGGGAGGTGGGAAGGGGGATTGGTTAGCCCGGTGATGGGTATTAAGGAGGGCATACACTGCATGGAGCACTGGGTGTTATACGAAAACAATGGATCGTGGATCACTACATCAAAAACTAATGATGTATTGTATGGTGACTAACATAACAATAAAATTTTTTAAAAAAAGAGTCTCTTATGGCTTATTTCCCTCTCTCTTTTTTTCCCCTTCCCATATGTTCATCTGTTTTGTTTCTTAAATTCCACTTATGAGTGAAATCATATGGTATTCGTCTTTCTCTGCCTGACTTATTTTGCTTAACATAATACACTCTAGCTCCAACCACCTCATTGCAAATGACACAATTTCATACTTTTTGATGGCTGAGTAATATTCCATTGTATATATACACACACCTCATTTTTATCCATTCATCAGTCAATGGGCATCTGGACTCTTTCCATAGTTTGACTATTGTTGATAATGCTGCTATAAACATCAGGTTACCTGTACCCTTTGAATTTGTACTTTTGTGTCCTTTGGGTAAATACCTAGCAATGCAATTGCTGGGTCATAGGGTTGTTCTATTTTTAACTTTTTGAGGAAACTCCAAACTGTTCTCCAGAGTGGCTGCACCAGTTTGCATTCCCACCAACAGTGCAAGAGCATTCCCCTTTCTCCCGATCCTCCCCAACACTTATTGTTTCTTGTGGGTTTTTTTTTTTTTTTAAGATTTTTATTTCTTTATTTGACAGAGAGAGCAAGAGAGCATAGTCATGGGGAGCAGCAGAGGGAGAGGGAGAAGCAGGCTCCCTGCTTAGCAGCGAGCCTGATGTGGGGCTCGATCCCAAGACCCTGGGATCATGACTTGAGCCCAAGCAGATGCTTAACTGACTGAGGCACCCAGGCACCCCCCTGTGTTGTTAATTTTAGCCATTCTGACAGGTGTGAGGTAATATCTCATTGTGGTTTTGATTTGGATTTCCCTGATGCCGGATGATGTTGAGCGTTGTTTCATGTGCCTGTTTGGCCATTTATGTGTCTTTGGAGAAAAGTTGGTTCATGTCCTCTGCGCATTTCTTGACTGGATTATTTGTGTTTTTTTGGTGTTGAATTTGATAGGTTCTTTACTGGTTTTGGATATTAAGCCCTTTATCTGATAAGATACTTCTACCATTTTGTAGGTTGCCTTTTAGTTTTGCAAATATCGTCTCCCATTTTGTAGGTTGCCTTTTAGTTTTGTTGACTGTTTCCTTTGCTGTGCAAAACGTTTTTATCTTGATGAAGTCCCAATAGTTCATATTTGCTTTTGTTTCCTTTGTCTTTGGAGACATGTCTAACAAGAAGTTGCTCCGGCCAAGGTCAAAGAGGTTGCTGCCTGTGTTCTCCTCCAGGATTTTGATGGATTCCTCTCTCACATTTAGGTCTCACATGAAAGACCTAAATCTTTGTGTATGGTGTAAGAGAATGGCCCAGTTTCATTCTTCTGCATATGGCTGTCCAATTTTCACAGCACCATTTCTTGAAGAAACTGTCTTCTTTCCATTGTATATTCTTTCCTGCTTTGTTGAAGATTAGTTGACCATAGAGTTGAGGGTCCATTTGTGGGCTCTCTATTCTGTTCCACTGATCTATGTTTCTGTTTTTGTGCCAATACCATGCTGTCTTGATGATCACAGCTTTGTAATATAGCTTGAAATCAGGCATTGTGATGCTTCTAGCTTTGGTTTTCTTTATCAACATTCCTTTGGCTATTCAGGGTCTTTCCTGGTTCCATACAAATTTTAGGATTGTTTGTTCCAGCTCTGTGAAAAATGTCAGTGGTATTTTGATAGGGATTGCATTGAAAATGTAGATTGCTCTGGGTAGCATAGACATTTTAATGATATTTGTTCTTCCGGAATGTTTTTCCATCTCTTTGTGTCTTCCTCCATTTCTTTCATAAGTGTTCTGTAGTTTCTAGAGTATAGATCCTTTACCTCTTTGGTAAGGTTTATCCCTAGGTACCTTATGGTTTTTGGTGCTATTGTAAATGGAATCGATTCCTTAATTTCTCTTTCTACAGTTTCACTGTTAGTGTATAGAAAAGCAACTGATTTCTATGCATTGATATTTGTACCCTGCTATGTTGCTGAATTGCTGTATGAGTTCTAGTAATTTTGGGGTGGAGTCTTTTGGGTTTTCCACATAAAATATCATGTCATCTGTGAAGAGAGACAGTTTGACTTCTTCTTTGCTCATTTGAATGCCTTTCATTTCTTTTTGTTGTCTGATTGCTGAGGCTAGGACTTCTAGTACTATGTTGAATAATATGGTGAGACTAGGCATCCCTGTTGTGTTCCTGACCTTAAGGGAAAACCTCTAAGTTCTTCCTCATTGTGAATGATATTTGCTGTGGGCTTTTTGTAAATGGCTTTTATGATATTGAGGTATGTTCCCTCTATCCCTATACTTTGAAGAGTTTTAATCAGGAAAGGATGCCGTATTTTGTCAAATGCTTTTTCTGCATCAACTGAGCAGATCATATGGTTCTTGTCTCTTTTGTTAATGTGATCTATCACATTGGTTTTTCATGAATATTAAACCACCCTTGCATCCCAGGACTGAATTCTACCTGGTCATGGTGGATAATCCTTTTAAGGTACTGTTGGATACTATTGGCTAGGATCTTGTTGAATATTTTGGCATCCATATTCATCAGGGATATTGGTCTGTAATTCTCCTTTTTGATGGGGTCTTTATCTGGTTTTGTGATTAGGGTAATGCTGGCCTCATAGAGTGAGTTTGGAAGTTTTCCTTCCATTTCTGTTATTTGAAACAGCTTCAGTAAAATAGGTATCAGTTCATCTTTAAATGTTTGGTAGAATTCCCCTGGGAAGCCATCTGGCCCTGGACTCTTGTTTTTTGGGAGGTTTTTGATTACTGCTTCAATTTCCTTGTCGGTTATTGGTCTGTTCAGATTTTCTACTTCTTCCTGTTTCAGTTTTGGTAATTTATAAGTTTCCAGGAATGTATCCATATCTTCCAGAGTGCATAAATATTGTTCATAAAGATATGAATTTAGTGTCATTGTATTGTCAGTAAATATTTATGCATATAGTTTCTCATTATATGTTCTTAAAATTGTCTGTATTTCCTTGGTATTGGTCATGATCTCTCCCCTTTCATTCATGATTTTATTAATTAGGTCCTTTCTCTTTTCTTTTGGATAAGGTTCCCAGAGGTTTATCAATCTTAATTCTTTCAAAAGACCTGTTTCTAGTTTCCTTGATGTGTTCAACTGTTCTTCTGGTTTCTATTTCATTTATTTCTGCTCTAATCTTTATTATTTCTCTTCTCCTGCTTGGTTTAGGTTTATTTGGTGTTCTTTCTCCACGTCCTTTAGCTATAAGGTTAACTTATGCATTTGGGATTTTTCTAAGTTTTTGAGAGAGGCTTGGATGGTATTTCCCTCTTAGGACCACCTTTGTAGCATCTCATAGGTTTTGAACTGATGTGTTTTCATTCTCATTGGTTTCAATGAATTGTTTAAGTTCTTCTTCAATTTCCTGGTTGACCCAATCATTGTTTAGTAGGATGCTCTTTAACTTCCAAGTGTTTGAGTTCTTTCCAAATTTCTTCTTGTGGTTGAGTTCCAGTTTCACAGCATTGTGTTCTGAAAATATGCAGGGAACAATCCCAAACTTTTGGTATTGACTGAGACCTGATTTGTGACCCAGTATGTGGTCTATTCTGGAGAAAGTTCCTGTGCACTCGAGAAGAATGAGTATTCTGGTCTTTTAGGGTGTGTTCCGTATATATCTATGAAGTCCATCTGGTCCAATGTGTCCTTCAAAGCTCTTCTTTCTTTGTTGATCTTCTGCTTAGATGATCTGTCCATCACTGTGAGTGGAGTGTTGAAGTCTCTTACTATTAATGTATTATTATCAATATGTTTATTTTGGTTATTAATTGTTTTTTATGATTGGCTGTTCCCATGTTGGGTGCATAGATATTTACAGTTGTTAGATCTTCTTGTTGGATAGACCCTTTAAGTATGATATAGTGTCCCTCTACATCTCCTATTACAGTCTTTGGTTTAAAATCTACATTGTCTGATATGATGATTGCTACCCAGCCTTCTTTTGAGGTCCATTAGTGTGGTAAATGGTTTTCCACCCCCTGACTTTCAATCTGGAGGTATCTTTAGGTTCAATATGAGTCTCTTGTAGACAGCATATGGATGGGTCCTGCTTTTTCACCCAATCTGAAACTCTGTGTCTTTTGATTGGAGTGTTTAGCCCATTTATATTCAGAGTAAGTATTAAAAGATATGAATTTAGTGTCATTGTATTGTCAGTAAAGTCCCTGTTTCTGTAGATTGTCTTTTTCTTTCTGGTCTATGTTACTCTTGGGGTCTCTCTTCACTTACAGAATCCCCCTTAATATTTCTTGCAGGGCTGGCTTGGTAGTCACATATTCTTTTATTTTCTGCCTGTCCTGGAAGGTCTTTATCTCTCCTTCCATTCTGAATGACAGCCTTGCTGGATAAAGTATTCTGGGTTGCATGTTCTTCTCATTTAGTACCCTGAATGTGTCTTGCCAGCCCTTTCTGGCTTGCCAGGTTTCTGTGGATGGGTCTGATGTTATTCTGATGTTCCTTCCTCCATACATAAGGACTCTCCTCTCCCTAGCTACTCTCAGGATAGTTTCTTTGGCTGTAACATTTGCAAGCTTCACTATTATATGTCAGGGTGTTGATTGATTTTTATGGATTTTGAGAGGAGTCCTCTCTGCCTCTTGGACTCGAATGCTTGTTTCCTTCCCCAGATTAGGGAAGTTCTCAGCTATGATTTGCTCATATATACCTTTAAGCCCTCTTTCTCTCTCCACCCCTTCGGGGATCCCAATAATTCTGACATTGGAACGTTTCATGGCATCATTAATCTCTCAGTGATTTTTTCATGGAGTAACTAGCTGCCTAGTAGCTGCCTATCTCTGTTTTCCTCAACTTCCTTCCTTTCCATCAGCTTATCTTATAGATCACTGATTCTCTCTTCTGCCTCATCTACCTAGTTAGAGTATCCATAGACTGCATCTCATTCATAGCATTTTTTAGTTCGGCCTATTTAGATCTCATTTCTGCTGTTCGAGTTTCTATATTGTCACTAATGCTTTTTTCAAGCCTTGCTATTGACTTCATGATTGCTATCCTGAATTCTATCTCTGACATCTTGCTTATATCCATATCCATTAGTTCTGTGACAGAGGACATTGTCTCTCGTTTTTTTCTTTATTGACAGTTTCTCCTCCTAGTCATTCTGTCAAGGGATGGTTGAGTGAGTGAGCAGAGTCCAAAATATCAACCATGACCCAAGCAGGATGCACCCTAGCAAAACCTGGAGTGGTCAGAAGCCACCACCGAAAAACAAAGCCAAAATTAAACACAAGATAAAATTTAAAAATTTTTTAAAGCGGGGGAGGGGAAGGGAGACTATAATCTCTCAGTGTGGACAAAGCATGGTGTTTCAGTTGTTCCTTGGTATATTTTGGTCTGTGTGTTAGAGGAAACTACATCCCAAAATTTCAATGAATATATACATAAAGATAAAATTGAATAGAGTGAAAAAAGGACTAAGATAAAGCATATGTCTATAAAAAATATAGGTGTGAAAAAATACAAGTTAAAAAGCAACTATGAAATGAAATATAAGCTGATATAATAAACATCTGGTTGAAATGAGAAAAAGGTAAAAAGAAAAAAACAGAAAAAGCATAAGAAAAAGGAAAAAAAAAGAAAAGGAGAATTTTATCTGAAAATAAACAAGTCATGAGTCAACACCTGGAGCTCAATATACTATTTTCCCCTGGCGTTGGGATTTTACAGTCTTGTGGGAGCCATATGCTTGTCGTCCACCTGTTCTTTCAGTCTGTCTTCTTGAGCAAATATTACTCTGTTGTTCTGTGCTGTTTCTCAGGTATCCTTGCTTGGGTGGCATTGTCCCACCCCCTTTCAGGGGGATGGGCTCAGTGCAAAGTGGCCCTTTGTGTGCCTCTTGTTCCCTGGAGGCTTTCTGCGCCTCTCCCGAGGGTCAGAGCAGAAATGGCCGCACCCAAACCTCTGGCCCAGAGCAGAAAAATCACATTCTGCCCTCTTTAATAAACCATCCAGTACAAACAGTCTCCACATCTGTATGCACCGCCAAAAACCACAGCTTCCCCCAGTGCTCACCCACAGCAACTCTCTCAGAGGTCGTCCCAGGGGCCTGGGAGTGCCACTGCCCTTTGTAATTCTAAAACTGCAAACAGCCACGGGCTCGTGCGCACCCGAAGCTCCTGGATCATTTCTGGGTGCTGCTCTAATGTCCTTCCAGGCCGCTACCACCCTGTGAGTTTTTGCCTGGGTGGGTGCAGGCTCCAGATTTTTCAGTCTGCTCAGGATAAGAGCAGTTATTGACAAGCCCAGCTCTCAGTTTATGGCAATTGGAGCTGAGAGTCCCCTCCTGGGCTTGCTGACCCTAACCTGCATCCTGGCTCCAGTGCTCGGGCACTCTACCCATTCAGGCTCCCCCTTACATTTTGTGGCTCTTTGTATCTGGAGACCACAATGCCCTACCTAGAATTCTGCCTTTTCATTTCCAGAGCCCCTTTCAGAGAGGGATGTCTTTCACTAGAGCAGATTTCTAAGGGTTCCAATTTTGTGCTCCAGGGTTTTATCACTTTCCAGGAGCCAGCTTATGGAGACTCCCTCCCCCTTCTATTTATCTTCCGATATCTCCCTGCAGATTCATGACTCTGCACTCCTACCTTGCAAAACCAGTCGTTTTTCTGCTTGTAGAGATCCAGATATATATTCTTACATCTCAGGCTGATTTCAGGATGTTCAAAATGGTTTGCTAGATATCCAGCTAAATTCAGGGAACCAGTTGAAATGGAGTCCCCTACTCCTCTGCCATCTTGCCTCTCTCCCTATACTATTTTCACCAGGAGCTGAAGGTCTGCAGCCCTCTATGATCAGTAAACTTGGTGAGAGTGAATTCTTTGTGTTGGTCTTCCAACACAAAGGGGGAGGGGACTATTGTGCTGATTCTCAGGTGAACTTGTCCTAGTGAAAAAGCGCCTGAGGAGAGAGGCGGAGCTTGGTGTATGTGGCTCCAGACTCCACTAGGTGGTGCTCTTTTGTTCCCTGAAAGATTTCAGCACTGATGGGCAGGATGGTTAAGGCCATGCCCCCTGGCTCTCTAGCCCCAGAGCTGAAAATTCACACCTCCCCACACACACTCTTCAGTGAGCCCTCACAGAAAAACAATCAATCACTCTTGTTTCCCCAGTTTCTGTCAGAACTCTATGTTCACCTGGCCTGTGACCAATCATTTTTATCTCAAGCATGTGACTGAGTTTCAAGACTCCAAGTTTTATGGCTCATGCAGGGCAGACCTGTGCTGTTCCTTCTGGGGGAGGGGAGCATCTTGCCACGCTTTGGCCTTTTGCTGGACCCCTGCCAGGAAACAGTTGCATGACCATGCAGTGGTGTGCAGACTGTAGCAACACAGAGCAGAAAGCTGGCACCTAGACTCGCTGTTGTCAGTCCCCTTCTCCATTCCTAGGCCTGGGAACTCTGCCACACTCAGGCCCCACCCAATCTTCTTGCAACCCCGGGGATCCTGAGCCCACACTGTCTCACCTGGGATTCTGCCCTGTTTCACCACCTGAGCACCTTTAAAGCCAGGCACATCCCCCACTGTAGCAGACTTATAACAGTTCTGATTTTGTGCTCCACTGCTTATAATACATTGTGGTAGACTCCTTAAGCAGGTTTTCTCCCCTCTGCCTTATCCTCAGCTACATCACATTTGATTCAAGTCTCCACATCTCCTACCTTCCAAACAGTGGTCGCTTTTCTGCTGGTAGATTTGCAGCATTTCTTTCTCAGATCTCCAATTGATTTCTAGGGTGTTCAGATTGAGTTGATAACTATCCAATTGTATTCCAGGGACAAGACAAACTTAGGGTCCCCCTACTCCTCCTCCACCATCTTAACTATTCCCCAAATCATAGTATTTTCTTATAATTGTTTGTATTTCTTCAGTATTGATTTTGATCTCTTCTCTTTCATCCATGATTTTTATCTATTTGGGTCCTTTCTCTTCTTTTTGATAAGTCTGGCTCAGGGTTTATCAATTTTATTAATTCTTTCAAAGAACCAGCTCTTATGTTTGTTGATCTGTTCTACTGTTTGTTTGTTTGTTTGTTGTTGTTGTTGTTGTTTCTATAGACTTTATCTCTGCTCTCATCTTTATTATTTCCCTTCTTCAGCTGGCTTTAGGCTTATTTGCTTTCCTTTTCTAGCTCCTTCAGGAGTAAGGTTAGGTGTGTATTTGAGACTTTTCTTGCTTCTTGAGGTAGGTCTGTGTTGCAATATATTTCCCTTTTAGGACTGCCTTTGCTGCATCCCAAAGGTTTTGGACTGTCATGTTTTCATTTTCATTTGATTTCCTGTAACTTTTAATTTCTTCTTTACTTTCCTGGTTAACCCATTCATTCTTGAGTAGAATGTTCTTTAACATCCATGTATTTGAGATCTTTCCAAATTTTTCCTTCTGGTTGACTTCAAGTTTCATAGCGTTGTGTTCTGAAAATATGCAGAGTATGATCTCAATCTGTTTGTACTTGTTGAGTGCTGATTTGTGACCCAGTATGTGATCTATTCTAGAGAATGTTCCACGTGCACTTGAAAATAATGTGTATTCTGCTACACTAGGATGAAATGTTCTGAATATATCTTTTAAGTCCATCTGGTCCAGTGTGTCAATCAAAGCCCTTGTTTCCTTGTTGATTTTCTGTTTAGATGATCTGTCCATTGCCCTAAGTGGGGTGGTAAAGTCCCCTGTTATTATTGTATTGTCAATGAGTTTCTTATGTTTGTTATTAATTGGTTTGTGTATTAGGGTGCTCCCAAGTTGGGAGCATAAATATTTACAGTTGTCAGATTTTCTTGATGGTTAGACCCCTTAATTATGATGTAATGCCCTTCTTCAACTTTTATTATGGTCTTTGACTTAAAATCTAGTTTGTCTGATATTAGTATGGCTACACTGGCTTTTTTAAAAATTTAAATTCAATTTAGTTAAAATATATTGTATTATTAGGGGCGCCTGGGTGGCTCAGTTGGTTAAGCGACTGCCTTCGGCTCAGGTCATGATCCTGGAGTCCCAGGATCGAGTCCCGCATCGGGCTTCCTGCTGTCAGCAGGGAGTCTGCTTCTCCCTCTGACCCTCCCCCCTCATGCGCTCTATCTCATTCTCTCTCTCAAATAAATAAATAAAATCTTTAAAAATATATATATATATATATATATATATATTGTATTATTAGTTTCAGGGGTAGAATTTAGTGATTCATCAGTTGCATATAACACCCAGTGCTCATTACATCAAGTGCCCTCCTTAACACTCATCACCCAATTACCCCTTCCCCCCACTCCCCTCCCCTACAGCAACCCTCAGTTTGTTTCCTAGAGTTCAGCATCTCTTCTGACTTGTCTCTCTCTCTATTTTCATCTTATTTTATTTTTCTTTCCCCCCATGTTCATCTGTTTTGTTTCTTAAATTCCACATATGAGTGAAATCATTTGGTATTTGTCTTTCTCTGATTGACTTATTTTGCTTAGCATAATACCCTCTAGTTCCATCCATGTCATTGCAAATGGCAAGATTTCATTCTTTCCTATGGGTGAGTAATATTCCATTGTATATATATACACCACATCTTCTTTATCCATTCATCTGTTGATGGACATCTGGGATCTTTCCATATTTTGACTATCGTGGGCATTGCTGCTATAAACATTGGAGTACATGCACCACTTTGAATCACTATGTTTGTATCTTTTGGATAAATACCTAGTAGTATAATTTACTGGATCATAGGGTAGTTCTATTATTTAACTATGTGAGGAAACTCCATACTGTTTTCCAGAGTGGCTGCACCACTTTGCATCCCCACCAACACTATAAGAGTGTTCCCTTTTCTCCCCATCCTCATCAACATATGTTTTTCCTGACTTGTTAATTTTAGCCATTCTGACTGGTGTGAGGTGGTATCTCATTATGGTTTTGAATTGTATATCCCTGATGCAAGTGATGTGGAGCATTTTTTCATGTGTCTGTTGGCCATTTGTAGGTCTTCTTTGGAGACATATCTGTTCGTCCCCTCTGCCCATTTCTTGACTGGATTTTTTGTTTATTTTGTGTGTGTTGAGTTTGATAAGTTCTTTATTATTTTGGATACTAGCTGTTTATCTGATAAGTCATTTGCAAATATCTTCTCCCATTCTGTCGGTTGCCTTTTAGTTTTGTTGACTATTTCCTTTGCTGTGCAAAAGGTTTTTATCCTGATGAAGTCCCAACAGCTCATTTTTGCCCTTGGAGAAGTGTCTAGCAAGAAGTTGCTGTGGCTGAAGTCAAATAGGTTGCTGCCTCTGTTCTTCTGTAGGATTTTGATGGATTCCTGTCTCACATTTATATCTTTCATCCATTTTGAGTTTATTTTTGTGTATGGTATAAGAAAGAGGTTCAGTTTCATTCTTCTGCATGTGGCTGTCCAATTTTCCCAACACTTTTGTTGAAGAGACTGTCTTTTTTACATTGGATATTCTTTCCTGCTTTGTCAAAGATCAGTTGACCATATAGTTGTGGGTCCATTTTTGGGTTCTCTATTTTGTTCCATTGATCTATGTGTTTGTTTTTGTGCCAGTATCATGCTATCTTGATTATTGCAGCTTTGTAATACCACTTTAAGTCCAGAAGTCTGATGCCTCAGCTCTGGTTTTCTTTTTAAACATCCCCCTGGCTATTCAGGGTCTTTTCTGGTTTCATACAAATTTTAGGATTGTTTGTTCCAGCTCTGTGAACAATGCTGATGGTATTTTGATAGGGACTGCATTGAATGTGTAGATTGCTCTGGGTAGCAGACATTTTAATGATATTTGTTCTTCCAATCCATGAGCATGGAATGTTTTCCCATCTCTTTGTCTTCCTCAATTTCTTGCATAAGTGTTCTGTAGTTTCTAGAGTATAGCTCCCTTATCTCTTTGGTTAGGTTTATTCCTAGGTATCTTATGGTTTTTGGTGCAATTGTATTTGGGATCTACTCCTTGATTTCTCTTTCTTCTGCTTCATTGTTAGTGTATAGAAATGAAACTGACTTCTGTGCATTGATTTTATATCCTGCGACTTTGCTGAATTCCTGTATCAGTTCTAAGCAACTTTTTGGTGAACTCCAACTTTCTTTTGACCCGCATTAGCATGATAGATCATTCTGCATCCCATCACTTTCAATCTGCCTGTGTCTTTATGTCTCAAATGAGTCTCTTGTAGACAGCATAAATGGGTCTTGCTTTTTCAAAATACATTCTGATACCCTATGTCTTTTGATTGGAGCATTTAGTCCATTTACATTCAGAGTAATTTTTGAAAGATATGAATTTAGTGCCATCATATTACCTGTAAAATCACTGTTTTTGTAGATTGTCTCTGTTCATTTCTGGTCTTTGTTACTTTTGGGCTCTCTCTTCCCTCAAAGGATCCCCTTTAATATGTCTTGCAGGGCTGTTTTAGTGTTCACAAATTCCTTTAGTTTTTGTTTATCCTGGAAAAACTTTATCTTTCTATTCTGAATGACTGGCTTGCTGGATAAAGTATTCATGGCTGCATATTTTTCCCACTCAGCATGTTGAGTATATTCTGCAACTTCTTTCTGGCCTTCCCTGTTTCTGTAGACAGATCTGCTGCAAATCTGATCTGTCTTCCCTTGTATGTTAAGGAATTTTTTCCCCTCTTGCTGCTTTCAGGATTATTTCCTTGCCTGTGTATTTTGTGAATTTGACTATAATGTCCTGGCGATGGCTGGGTTTTGTTGAATTTAATGGGAATTCTCTATGCTTCTTGGATTGTGAGGTGTGTTTCCTTCCTCAGGTTAGGGAATTTTTCAGCTATAATTTGGCCAAATAAACCTTCTGCCCCCTTTTTCTATCTTCCTCTTGTGGGATTCCTATCATATGAATGTTATTACGCTTTAAGGAGTCAGCGTTCCCTAAGTCTACATTAGTGATCCAATACCTTTCTTTCCCTCTTCTCTTCACCTTTATTTTTTCCATAATTTTATGTTCTATATCACTGATTCATTCCTCTGCTTAAACCATCCTCACTGTCATGGCATCCATTTTGTTTGCATCTCAGTTGCAGCACTTTTACTTTGGTCTGAATAGTTTTTAATTCTTTTATCTCTGCGGTAAGGGATTCTCTAGTGTCTTCTGTTTTTGTTTTTTGTTTTTTTTTCAAGTCCAGCCAGTATTCTTATAATTGTTATCAATTTTAGTTCAGATGTCTTATTTTTATCTGTATCAATTAAATACCTGGCCAATCACTTCTTGCTGTTCTTTCTTTTTGGGTGAATTCTTCTGTCTTGTCATTTTTGATGCCAAGGAAAATAAAAATTAAAAAATAGATAAAAATAAAAAAATATATAAAGGAAGCTAGATCCTAGGTGTGTTTTGGTCTGTTTATTAAGGGAAGCTTGATCAAAATTTTCTTTAAAAAATGAAAGATTTTAAAATTAAAAAAATTAAAAAATAAATAAAAAATAAAATAATAAAGAAATTGCTTTTTCTGTATCCAAAAAAAAAAAAAAAAAAAAAGGAGGCTAGATCCTGATTTCCCTAGAGCTGAAGCTTTGCAGCATTCCTTGATCAGTAGACTTGGTATGTGCAAGGGTTTTGCACTTGTCTTCTGGGGGAGAGGCCTACTGTTGATTCTCAGGTGGACTTGCCCTAGTGGAGATGCACTTGCAGGGCACAGGGCGGCAGGATTTGATGTAAGCAGCTCTGGTATCCACTTGGTGGTGCTGTTTTCCTCCCCGAGGTTGGTCAGTGCTGGTCGGTGAAAACAGCTCCCCCAGACCCCTTCTCCAGAGCGGGAAGCTTGTGCCCCTCCACTTCTCAGTAAGCCCTCAGAGATGAGCAAACAATCACCCCTTCTGTGTCCCTGGCTTCCATCAGATCCCTGCCTTCACCCTGTCTGCGTCAGAGCGTCCGCCTGCCAGGTGGCGCAGCACTCTTGTGTTTTATCTCAGGTGTGGCTGGGTTTCAAAACTCCAAACTTCAGAGACCCCCATAGTTCAGAACCATGCTGATACTTTAGGGGTGGGTTTTGCTGCACTGTGGCTGGTGCCGGCTTGTCCCAGAAAATGGTCGCACAACTGCACAGCAGTTCAGAATTTATGGTAAATCACAGCACAAAGCTGGTGCCAAGGTTTGCTGCCCTCAGCCTGCATCTTTGTTCCTATGCTGGTGAATGGGGCAGCTCAATGGCACCTGCCAGGTCTTTTACCCCTACAGAGGAAGTATCACCTCTACCAAGTGCACTCAAAGCAGGGGAACTATTTCTGCCCATGCAATTCAGGGGATCCTCAGACCATGCTGCCCGCTCTGGGTCTCCACTCCCCTTCCCCACCGGAGCACCACTCAGCTCTCCTGGCATGACCCTGGTGATGGTGCTGACCTTTGAAGATTCAGACTGTGCCCTGCTATTTATAAAAAACTTGCAGGATTTATTTTAGTTTAGTTATTTTATTTGCGGTATTTAAATTCTCTCCTTTTCCCCAGTGGTTTTGGGAAAGAGTTTTTCTTGTGCAATCCCCTGCCCATGTTTTCACTTTTTTTCACTCCTTCTCTCTTGCTCCTCCCTCTGTGGTCAGGCCTCCCTCCCCTCTACAATGCCTGTGGCTCTTTTCTCCCCCAAATAAACTCTGGGCAGTTCCTACCTTCCACAAGATGGTCCCTTTTTCTGCTTGTAGATGTGCAGATTTGTTCTCTTAGTCCACAGATCAATTTCCTGGGTGTCCATAATGATCTGAAATTTATCTAGCTGTGTGCAAAGGAGGAGGTCTGTTAGGGTTGCCCTACTCGTCTGCCATCTTAACCCTCCCCCTGGTCTCTCCTTTCCAAAGAGTCCCTTTTAATAATTCTTGCAGAGGTGGTTTAGTGATCACAAACACCTTTAGTTTTTGTTTGTCTGGGAAACTCTTTATCTTTCCTTCTATTCTGAATGATAACCTTGCTGGATAGAGTATCTTGGCTGCAGATTTTTCTCATTTGGCACTTTGAATAGATCATGCCATTCTCTTCTGGCTTGCAGTTTCTGTTGAAAAATCTGCTAGCCTTATGGGTTTTCCCTTGTCAGTTATGACTTCTTTCGTCTTGCTGCTTTTAACATTTTTTGTCACTGTAATTTGCAAAGCTAATTACAATACGTTTTGGTATTGGTCTGCTTTTGTTGATTCTGTTGGGGGTTCTCTGCCTCCTTCCCCAGATTAGGGAATTTTTCAGCTATTATTTCTTCAAGTCAATTTTCTGCCCCCTTTCTCTTCTTTTGGGATTCCTATAGTACAAATGTTACTATGTTTGATGGAATCACTGAGTTCCCTAAGTCTATTCTTGTTTTGCATAATTCTTTCTTTTGTTCAGCTTGATAATTTTCAATTACTCTGTCTTCCAGGTCACTAATTTGTTCTTCTGCTTCTTCTATCCTGCTGTTCATTCCATCAAGTGTTTCTCATTTCATTTATTGTGCTCTTCATCTCAACTATGTTAATTGTTATTCCTGTCTTAATGGCCTCACTCATGTCTTCCACTCTTTTCTCAAGTCTAGTGAGTATCCTTATGATCATTACTTTAAATTCTCTATTAGGCATGTTACTTATAACTGTTTTGCCTAGATCTCTGGTTGTGGCCTTGTCCTGTTCATTTGGGATAAATTTCTCTGTCTCCTCATTTTGTCTATTTTTCTGTGTTACGAAAGTCAACTGTGTCTTCTGCTCTTCAAATAGTGACTTTATGAAAAGTTCCTGGAGTGTCCTGCAGTGCAGTGTCCCCTGTTCATCAGAACCTGGCACTTCAGGAGAGTATCCTATATGTATTACTTATACCCTGCTGTTGTGTCTGTCACTTTTCCTTTCAATGCATTCATCTTTACTGGCTCTCTGCCTGTTGTGAGCGGTGCTTGCTCTCTGTGGTGTTAGTGGAACCCAGGCAGGCCACCTCTGGTTGGGGGTGGGGTGTGTGCCTGTGGGGGAACTTGGAGGAGACGGCGATGGTGTTAGCAAAACTTGCAGTGGACCACTAGTCCTTTGCAGGATCCCCTGAAGTGCTGCTTTGGCTAGGGATGTACAGCTGGGTGTGGTGTGGTGTTTGGCCCTGATGCAGTGGTTGGGCTAGGCAGAAGCTGTGTACCTGGTGGCTGTGCAAGGTGTGCAACTGCAACTAGGGACACACAACTGTAGCTGGGGCATGCAACTGGGTGTGGTGTGGAATGGTGCCTGGTGGGCCTAGGGGCACACAGCCAGTCATGCAAGCACAGCATGTGCCTGTGGCTGGAGGCATGCAGCTGGGTGAAACACATGAGGGTGGTTGGAGGCACACAGCTGGGCGTGACATGGCACATATGCATGGCACAAGGTGGCACCTGTGCAGCTGTTGGCTGGGTGCCCACACAGCTTTAACAAAATTTGCCGAGTCCACGGCTAAGGCTAGCTGGTTTGGAGTGGGTGAGTCCTCAGGAGAACTTGGGCATAGCCCACTGCTAGCAGGTTAGGTAGCAAGTATCTGTGCCACCCCACCTCCCTCAAGTGTCTCTGTGCTTATACTGGGGCTAGTGGAGGAAAATGACACCTGCCATGTCCTGTTTTCATGGTCCCCCAAACACTCCGAAGTCAGTATGAACAGATCTGTCTGTCAGTGGTGTTGTGTAAACTGTTTTTAAGTACCTCTCTGCACAGGCTGCTGTCTCTTTAAGGGCAGCAACCCACGGCCTCCCAGCTTGCCCAGTGTTTAATCAGCTTACCTCCAAAGCTCCTCATTCCAAAATTCAGCCCTTCTGGTTTTTAAAGCCAAATGCTATGGGGATTAGTCTTTCCCATGTGAGCCTCCTGGTACAAGGACCCATTTCTCTGCCCTCTTTGTGTGTGCAGTTCCCTCCCTCCTGCAGGTAGTCTCCCTCCACCTTTCTGACCATCCTAAACTTTCAGATGCAGCTTCTTCTCTATATTTAGTTGTGGAGTTTGTTTCACTAGCCTTCAGATCACAGTCTAGTTTATTGACTTGGATATGGATATTATCTAGTTGAAAATGTGGTGAGTTCAGGGTCCTCCTACTCCGCCACCTTCCCAAGCTCCCTGGTTACTATATGAACATCGTATGATTGATTGCCTAGTTACATCTTTGCTTCTTTATGTTTCAGAAATTATGTAGACAGATAGATATGACTTAGTTCTCATTACTTGATATCCTCCTGTCTTCCCAGATTTACTTCAATTTTCTAACTCTTTCTACCTTAAAGTGCCATTACCATCCAGACCCTTCTTAACAAGGTCCTCTCAAGAATTCCAACAGCCTACAATGTCCTGGTGGCCCCAGTCATACCCGCTCCCTCAGGCCTTCATAAAGGAGCCCAGGTGGGGAACACTAGCACATGCCAGAGCACCTTCCCTGGCTTTCATTAACAAGAGAGATGGTAACCCATTTTTATAGAAAATGCAAACAAATCTACAGTGACAAAAAGCAGATCAGTAGTTGCCTGGGACTGGGGCCAGAGCAGGAATGTGCTACAAGAGGACTCTTTTGGGGATGATGAAATGTTCTGTATTTTGATTGTGGAGATGGTTTCCTACATGGAGTTATCTATCAAAACTCATTCAATCGTATACTTTAAAGAGATGCAGTTGTTATACATATTTCATGACTCAGCAAAAAAATCTGTCGTCCACTATTCAAAAGATTTTTTTAAATAGTTTTGCTAACACACAACTTAAGTGACATACAGATTGAAAATGAAGAGAATATTAACCATTATTTATTGTATACTTAGAAAAGCTAGAAAATCATACTAAAAAACTATTCAAACTAAAAATAACTTAGCAAGGCAATTGGATCCAGATAAAATTTTTAAAACTCAATACTTTTTTTAAATACTAGCAATAACCAATAGAAATTGAGGTGTGGCTTTCATATATAGCCCATTTTCCTCCATGCAAGAGCCTGAGTACTTTTCAAGGAAGTAAGGACATTCATTCCTACTGAACATGTGCACCTGACTGGTGGTGGAGGGTATATACTTATGAATAGTGCTGGCTCTCACCCTCCAGACTCAGAGTGGTAAGAGGATGAGCAAACAACAAACAGAAGGTAAAATTATAGCATACAATAGGCAGGGGGTTCTACTGAAGACATGACTAATAATGTGCAAATCACAGTAGAGGGATGGGCCCTTGTGCTAACATGGGGTTGGGCTCCTTCTCAGGATCTGGGTGCTCCCAAGATAAAACACTTTTAAGAAAGTCCTATCTGCAGATCCTGTAAAGGAAAATGGAAACAAATAGCAAAAATATATCTGAAAACAGAAATTTAATTTAAAACACTTACAAATGGCAAATTTCTAGCTGTACCCTTGGTTCAGTAGTTTTACAGATCTCCCCAGTAACACTCTAATTTTTTCTGAGATGCCTCTCCACAAATCACATCTAATTCTTATTTTCTTGAGCCTCAATTCTCTTCCCTTTCTTCTCCATTGTCTCAGATATAAATCACAGCTCACAATCATCTCTCCCTTCCAGGTTACATAATCTGACATTGCCCCTCTAACCTCCTCTGCCACATTGTCAATCCTACTGTCCTGCTAAGAGATAAGGGGCAGACACCAGAGGCAAAGGCTCCCCTGCACTGGGGCACTCATGCAATGGTGGAAGGGATAAGGTGTTCAAAGCTAATGTCTCCTATACGACTACTGGACTCTGAAAAGACCTCCTGATGGCGCAGAAGATAATTACAATAATTAAGTGTACTCCTCTCACCTTGTTATTAGATGGCAGTTACAGGTAGATTGAACTACGTAGTAAGGAAATCAGTCACTGTGAGCTCCAATCACAGAAAGCAGGAAAAAGTATGTATCAGTGGAATAATTGCTGACTTCAAAACCTAGACACACACACACACAGACATGCATGAATAGAGGCATGCTCAAGCACAAATCGTTAGTTCTTTGAAGCTGAGGTAAACAGCACTAAAACTCCCAGAGGTATATGTAGAAGATATGAATGAGGCCTTTGTGTTTGGTATCCTACGATATCCATCTTTAAAACACTTAGGTCCAGTGGTAGAAGGGGAATTCCTGCCCAGTTTAAGAATGGTTGAATTGGAAAGGTGAGTTTAAAAAAATTATTAAACAACTAGGGGCGCCTGGGTGGCTCAGTCGTTAAGCGTCTGCCTTTGGCTCAGGTCATGATCCCAGGGTCCTGGGATCAAGCCCCGCATTGGGCTCCCTGCTCAGCCAGGAGCCTGCTTCTCCCTCTCCCACTCCCCCTGCTTGTGTTCCCTCTCTAGCTCTCTCTCTGTCAAATAAATAAAATTTAAAAATCTTTAAAAAAATTATTAAACAACTAGCATATGAAAATTATCTATATGCTAAAAGAAATACATACTCAACCTCAAAGAACCTACATTAATTTGTTATGAAAGTGTACACCTATGCCTTGACAATTGTTCTGAATGCAATTTAATAACAATGGCAAATTGTAGCACAGACTAATTTGAAGCACTGAGGTCAAATCAAGAGAAGTTTAGGAGGAAGGAAAAAGCATTTCAAGAAGAAAGTCTTTCTGAGATGAGCTGGATCTTACAGGGTCTGAGGGATAAAGATTAGGAAACAGAAAGAAAAAAAGGTTTTCTAGATAGGAAATACAAGTGATGAGAATCTAGATTAAAATAGAACTTTTTAAAAGGCCATACCCAAGATAGGAAAAAACCAGAGCATTGGAGAATGACTTTATGCAAATGTGAAATGAATTAGCTGGAAAGAAAGGAAGCATATAATTACTGTCCTTTAGAAGCACATAATTTGATTATAGGATTCATAACTAAAACCAGAGATACATTTTTAAACAAAAAAGAGAGGAGAGAGAAAGAGAAGGAAGGAAGGGAGGGAGGGAGAAAGGGAGGAAGGGAATCTACAAGTCCAAGAAATGTGTAGTCCTTACTTCCCTCATAGCTGTGAAGGAGGGCCCTGTGACTCTCCCACCTTCATTTTCAAGCAGAAAGAATGGAGGGAATGGCCCTCATTGATTAGTGATTCTAAGAGGAGATCAGGGTGAGTATCTTTCTTACAAGGAAAGATTAACTCAAAATATCTTGCTATCTTAGAGAATCATGTCTCAATAAACTGTGCGAGCCAGAGCTGAATGCTTCTCTCCAGTGTGAGTTCGCTGGTGATGATTAAAAGTGGAACGCTGACTGAAGGCTTTCCCGCACTCAATACATTCATAGGGTTTCTCACCTGTGTGAACTCTCTGGTGCACAATGAGCTGTGAGCTGTCACTAAAAGCTTTCCCACAATCACTACATTTATAGGGTTTCTCCCCAGTATGGGTTCTCTGATGAACCATAAGGCTAGAATTATGACTGAAGACCTTCCCACACTCATTACATTCATAAGGCTTCTCACCAGTGTGAATTCTCTGGTGAATAATGAGGTATGAGCTCTGATTGAAGGATTTTCCACACTCATTACATTTATAGGGCTTTTCACCTGTGTGAAGTCTCTGATGTCGAATAAGACATTTACTCAGACTGAATGCCTTACCACACTCATTACATTCAAAAGGTTTTTCTCCAGTATGAATTCGCTCATGGTCAACAAGTTGAGAGATCTGACTGAAGGCTTTCCCACATTCATTACATTTGTATGGTTTTTGCCCAGTGTGGAGGCTCTGATGTCGAACAAGACATTTACTCCGACTGAAGGCCTTGCCACATTCATTACACTCATAAGGCTTCTCCCCAGTATGGATCCTCTGATGGTCAGTAAGATTTCTGTTAGAACAGAAAGCTTTCCCACACTCACTACACTTGTAAGGTTTTTTACCAGTGTGAAGTACCTGATGTCGGACGAGATTTTTACTCCGACTAAAGGCAGCCCCACACTCATTGCATTCATAAGGTTTCTCCCCAGTATGGGTTCTCTGGTGGTCAAAAAGTTTGGAACTCTCATTGAAAGCTTTTCCACATTCATTACATTTATATGGTTTCTCACCATTATGGAGTCTCTGGTGTTGAATAAGATGGGAGCTGTGTCGGTAAGTCTTTCCACACTCATTGCACTCATAGGGCTTTTCCCCTGTGTGGGTTCTGAAATGAACTATGAGCTGAGAGGTCTGCCTGAAGGTCTTACCACATTCATTACACTCATAGGGTTTCTCTCCAGTGTGGATTCTCTGATGCCCAATGAGGTGTGAACTCC
>NC_138369.1:51608193-51629138 GCF_054177405.1 Leptonychotes weddellii
CTGGCCCCTCATTCCTGATTTCCCTTCCTTCTCTTGGCTTCTCATTATGGACACTGCAGGTGCTCCGGCCTCAGAGCGTCCCTTTTTGCTCTGTCAGAGATCTCACGGACTCTCAATGCTCCAATGCTGTTTCCCCAGTTCCAGCTCTCTTCCAGACCCCTATTACAGAATTCTAGTGGCCTACTGGACATATGAATTGGGTGTCCCTCATCACCTTAAATTCAGTCAAAAATGGACTTTCTTATCAACTTGCTTTCCTGACTACCCAGGTTCTGTTAATGAATCCAAATATTGGCCAAACCTCGTAATTCTCCTTCCTCTTCATTGTCCCGTGGATTCTTCCTGCACAATGTGTCACCTGTCTCTCTATTTCTATTCCACTCAGTATTGTTCAGGCAATGATCACCTCATATCCATTCTGGGCACTGGCCTCTTACCGGGGCTTCCAACCACAGCTCTCACCATTCATCCCAGAGTGGTCACATGCATTAGAATAATTCTCCCAAAATACCGTTTCTAACACATCAACCCCCACCCATCAAAATTTTCCTAGCCTCAACCGTTAGGCCCTGTTCAAGAGACCCCATGCTCCTCAAAACAGTTCTTCCTTATTCCATCTCAGTGGGGTTCAAGGAACCCCCACTTAGAGTTTCTGCTTATATCCTCTGCTCTGGTGCCTACCACTTTTCTCCCCCCTTCAATTTGCTCCCCCATTTTTCACTGTCACATCCCACTGCTACCTCATCCACGAAGCCTCTCCTACCCACCCTGCCCATAATGATTTTGCTCTATGTTTACAATGTCCATATTGCTCATTTTCATGGCATCAAATGCCTGGGAACAGGTATCACTTAATGTATCTTACAAGGATACCTCTTTTTGCAGTTGACTGACTCTCTGCCAACTAGATAAGAAGCTCTTTGAAAGTAGTGACTGTGTACTGTATCTCTCTGGTCCCCAACAGTGCCTTACCCATGACATGTGCTAGACAAAAACTTGCTAAATGCATGAATGATTGGAGAATAAGCAAAAGGAACAGATAAAGTCACTAGGAAAGGAAGACAGAGGGCAGGGCAATGAGGGATTCCAACGGGGTGGGTTAGAGGGAGATAAAGGAAATGAGACTTGAGGAGAAAAAGGAGGCAGGATTTGAGGCCAGAGCTGGGGAGTTGAGTACCAGAGTGCCCACTGGGGAGGAGGTCATGAGGAGGCTCCAGGCGGCCTCCAGAGGCTGAACCCTCACTGAAGGGTGAGGTAGGAAGAGATTCTTCTGTTGTACCCAGGGTTGTCGTCTCCTCCAAACACATTTCCTGTTCCTGTACAGTACCTGAAACCTAGAGACAAGAATTATAATTGGATTCAAAAGAGCATCCTTCAAGGTATAGAACCCAAAACCTCTAGAAATACCCCCAAAAAGAAGCCAGGAAAAGAAGAGCCATTGTCCTTCCCGCCCCACCAGTACAGCCTACTGGGAGAAAAACTGTCAAAACAGGATCTATAGCTTGCAATCCTGCTTGCTATCCCTCTGTTGAACCTCTTGGTAGGAGCCTGAAGACCAGATTATATAACCATTTCCATTTTGTCAATTCTTCAGACACAAATTTGCTCATGAAGAACAATCTAGAAAAAGGAGCCAGGAGGGCAATTCTATACACTCCTTGTGACCTTAGTCTACAGAAAAGACCAACCAGAAGTACCTAGAAAATAAAAAATGATAGATGTATATACGTATACATGCACATAGAATGCTACTGAGGCTGACAGCAGAAGCAACAGCCCAGAATAGTGGCTGACAAACCTCAAGAGAGCTTTTCCAATTTCTCTCAGCAAAAGTGTTTCTTCTTCAGAGAAGCCATTCCTAACCACACTGACAAAGCAAGGGTAGTAGTCACTCTCTCTCAAATTACCTGATTACATTTTCTGTGTCTTAACCCTTAAATTATCTTATTTATGCCTTTATTGTCTATTTCTCCCCCAATGAAATAAAAGCTTTTTTTTTGTTGTTGTTGTTGTTGTTTTCTTTTTGAAATAAAAGCTTTTTGAGGGTAAGAACTTTGTCTTGATCACTTGTTCCTAGAACAATGCTTGGCCCAATGTTGGTGTTCAGTTAAAATCTGTTGACTGATTTTCTCTTGATACTTTTTTTTTCTCGATACTTACCATTAGTTTTTACGGTTATCTGCAAACCCAGTTTTCAATATGTACTAGCCCTCCAAAATAAGGTATATAAAAAGTCAAATAAGATCAGGTAATACCAATCTTTAGAGACCTTGAGAATACCTCAGAGATAGGTATTTCTAACCCTTGCTTATTGTCATCAAACCAGCTCCTCACAATCTCATGGTTATTTTTTTCACCAGCATTTGGAGCTGAAAACCTAAAATACCATCTAAATGAATCACATTTATAGGCTCATTTGCTGGCACTGCCACGTACACAGTACAGCCTAAGGTGAAAATAACTTCTTCACAAAACCTGCTGGATTTGCTCCATTGGGTTACATCTGCTGAGATGTGAAGGGACTCTCTCCTTTACTGTATATCTCTCCAGCATAATGATAGAAACAGGAGGCTCCCTGGAGTCTCCACTGGACAGTTCTTATAAATGGGAGTTACAGCTCTTAAATACAGCTGCTGTGGGTATTGGAAGAAGACAGAACTTAACTGCATCATGATAACACAACCTTGAAATTCACCAACAATTAAATGCTTGTCCAGTTCCCATTCATTACCTAGGATTCAGACTCCCAGGTTTCTTTTCTTTGTAGGCAAGAAAACCCCGTTCCAATTTTCATTCTAAGATGGCACTCCACAGCAAGCTAGTAGGGGAAAACTAGTGGCTTAGAACCTAGGGAGCTAGAAAATTCTGATTCCCACACTTGGTGGTAATCAGCAATAACCACACTTCAGTTAAATCTCATGGACAAAGAGAACTTTCACTAATTCTGCCATTCGAGATGAGTCAATCTCTCTGTGCTTGCATCACTTGTCAAATGGAGATACGATTACTATCTGCATATTTTGTAAGCCTGCTAGGAACTGAAATAAGATACAGGATATAAAAGCATTTTGTAAACTGCATGATTCTGCAGCCCTGCAGGGATTGCTCTACAACCCTCTCCAGCCCCAAAGTGCACATATGCACATGCTCGCTCCTGCTGAGCAGAATGAATCTGATCTGCCCTGATATTCCTTAATCTTCTCCTGGCAAACTGCCATGAAAAAGTATGTTTATTCATTTAGCCATAAATATATTTTCTGAGCCTATGGTAGGAAAGACAGTCCCATTCTCATGTCTTCCACATCAGAAAAAACTTAAGCTGACAATAATAGCAGAGTAAGAAATAGAGTCCAAAGACCCATCCCAATCAGGATGAGCCTGATTCAGTCAGTTACAAAACCTTAAAATCAGAGCTGAAAGTTCCATGAAAAAGTAATTCTGCATGTAGACAACAGCTTCAGCCCGTGCCTGAGTTCCAGCTGGCCCTTCCTGATGGCCTGCTCTACAGATTTCCGACCTGTACTGCCAGTCCTCATAATCATTTAAACCACTCTGTAGCAAATCTATAGATATATACACAAATATAAATATACAATATATATAATTTCCTGCTGGCTTTGCTTCTTTGGCTACACCCTGACTGATACACATGGTCACGGAGCTAGTTAGCTCTGTGTTCCTAGAAGCCAAATTTCCCACTGTTATCACACTGCTGACTCTCCAACTTCTCTAATTTGAATTACCTTGGCTTTAAATTTGAGAGAACCCTAGGAAACAGGGTAAACCAAAATGAGAATTAAAGAAAAAAAAAGAAAGACCCTGGTTGGGTTTGGAAAGTTAGAAAAGAAACCAATGATTATGAGGCCCAGAAGTGTCACCTCTCATCAAGAACCTAAAATGCAGAAAGAGAGATAACAGACTCTGAGAAGTCCAAGGAAGTAAGTAATGAGAACTTCTCAAATGAAGGTCCGTGTTATCAACATACCCAAAAATCTACTCCCTACCACACTCCCCCATTCTAACCAGTGGGCAGATCCTCTACATGCCAGGAGTACTGTGTAGATCTCCAGGTTGAAGCAAGGCTCACGACACAGTAGTTCACAAAGCAATGCACAGAGTTTGTCTGGGAACTGTATTTTTGTTTATGACTTGAAGCACAAAACTATTTCCTTGCTATCCATGGAACTGGCTCAGGAATCCTAAGGGTAAACCAGCCTAGAGCCTAGGGAACGGAGAATGACTAATCCAACCACCAGAGAAGGGTTCCAGATGCCATTCTGGGCTCATCTGCTTACCTCTCCTAGGTGTCTCTGAAAATCCTCCACCACGGCCACAGCCTCCTCGCCACTCTCAGGGTGATGCAGCTGCACCCAGGTCCGTAACTCCCCAGGCAGGATGCTCAGGAACTGCTCCAGCACCAGCAGCTCCAGGATCTGCTCCTTGGTGTGTACCTCTGGCATCAGCCACCAGTGGCAGAGCTCCCGGAGCCGGCTCAGTGCCTCCTGCGGCCCAGACATCTCATGGTAACATAACTGCCTGAAGTGCAGCCGGAAAATTTCACAGACAGGAGGGTGGTTCTTTTGGAGACTGCAGCCCTGACCCCAGGTCTGGCTCCCTGGCTCCTGCTTCATGGTCTGGCGCCCCTCCTGTTTCTGGAGAACAGCACCCCTAGGGAGGAGGCCTAAAGTTCCCCTGCCTTGGGTGGCCATTGTGACCTCCAAGAGAAGCTTGTTTCAGCTGCAGTTTGTCCAATTAAAATGATGTTTTGTAATTCAGGTCTCAGGAGCTGTTTTCAGAGTTGGGGACAGAGGGCAATGGGGGTGTCACCTACAAAAACATCAAGAGAGAAATCAGAGTCCCAGAGTGTTCAGCCCCAGGCTGACAACAGACTATCTACAGTTAAAAACCAAAGCTCCAGGGGTGCCTGGGTGTCTCAGTCAGTTAAGCATCTGACTCTTGGTTTCCACTCAGGTCATAATGTCAGGGTCATGAGATCAAGCCCCATGTAAGGCTCGGTGCTTAGTGCAGAGCCTGCTTAGGACTCTCTCACTCTCCCAGTGCCTCTCCCCCTGTTCACATACTCACTCTCTCTCTCTAATAAATAAATAAATAAATCTTAAAAAAAAAGTCTCCAGGAAAAAAAGGAGGGAGGCACAACCAGGGAAGTCTCTAAGCATCCCTCCAAGGGACTTCCCTTCTTAAACTTTCAGTGGCTCCCATAACCTACGGGATAAAACCTAAATGTGTATGCCTAGCATTCACAGCACTTCACCACCTGGCCTTGGGCCCTGTTCTAGACACACCCCTTACCACTCTCCCCGGGTACCCAGGCTAGAGAAGCTGCAATAATCTCCAAATGAGGAATATGCAAGATGACCCAAAGGGTATATTAAGAACACACTAAGTTGTTACTTATCTCCTATTTATGTTTTATAATGTGTACTGAAATTTGTAAAACAATACATAGATTTAATTTATAAGTAAACCTATGCTGGAAGTGAATGCTCAAAGCTCTTCTACTCTCCTCTATTGTGACAGAGATGCACAATAAACTTTGGGACTAAAGCTCTAAAGACACAGCTAGAAGCCACACATACTCTTGTCCTGTTTGGATTTTTCTTCTTCAACTTTTGACAAACTCTCACTCATCTGTCAAGACCCAAAACAAATGCCATTTTCTCCTGAATGCTTGTTTTCCTGATTGCCCCATGCAGGAAGAAAGCTGGTAGCCTCCTTCTCTGTACTTCTCACTGAAACACTGTTGTTTTAACTAGTTTATGCACAACTTGCCACTCACACCCTCTTACTAGACAGCCACCAAAGGAGAGGTACCCAATGGAGTCAGTAAATGCTAGACCTTTTTCTACTCAACCACCTCCCCCAGAAAACCTTCCTGATCTCTCCAGGCTTAAGTGTGGTTATTGCTTCAGAGAGCCCACAGTACCTTTTTCATTCAAACCTCTACTAGAACACTTATCACACTGTTTGTGGTTTACACTTCTGTCTCCCCCACTTCGGGTAAGGACTCAAGGGCAGGGCTGGTTTCCAGTCTTCTTTTGTATATATACACTCTGTGTGTGTGTACACATACACCTTTAGTAAACGAATGAATGTGGTTCATTTACCTGATACTGAAGTGGGGGAAGACACTTTTATCCAGTTTATATACCGTAAAACTCTGAAAATCAGTACCTTAGTGGTAACTAGGGCATCAATGCTAGGCACCATGCATCTCAGTACCCTCGGTAAGCTACTTCTCTCTAGGCTTCAATTTCTGTTAAAAAAAAAAAAAAAAAGAACTTTAAAATAATCTGTTAACTCTGCTCTGAGATCCCACACCTGTAAAAAGTTCTGATCATTTTCCTACTAGTTCCGAATGCTCAGCAGCTAATCTCATCTGCACTTTTGGGTCTCCAAGTGACACTTCACGTTTTTAATTTCAAGACTGTCTGACCCACTTCTGACGCTTTGTATTGTCTCTCAGCGCAAGGCTGGGAAAATATCCATCTACATTTTGCGTTAAACCAGGGCTTCTGCGGCGCAGCTCACCTGGCCATGTCTGCCTTTTTCTGCGCTGTACCGGTAGGTGCCGGGCTCTCGGCCAGGCACAGTTGGTCAAGGGTACCGGACAAAGAGGCGGCTCTACAACTGGCAGCTTCAGAGCTCACAGGGACCGCGCCAATGGCCGCGGAGGCAAAGCGTGTACCGGGCCGGCGTCGCCGATCAGGGCTGCGGGCGGCCGCGGCTCCAACCCAGCGACCCCGGCCCGGACAGCACCTCCCTCCCCGCCCCTGATCCGCTCACCCGGGTACAGTCGCGGCGACCCCTGCGTGCGGGACACAGTCGTAGCCCGCGGAAGCGAAAACAATGGCCGAGCCGGAAGAGAGAAGAGGGACCACTTCCGGCCCCTCCAGGATCCCGGAAATCTCTGTGGCGAAGGTGGGCGCGCACTTCCCCGCCCTCGGATGGGAGAGCGGGACCGCGGGAGCCAGTATAACCTGCACCCGGGCCAGGCCGGGCCACCTCGGAACGGAGAGAGGGCGGGGCCTAAAGGTTTCAGGCTGCGCACGTGCCCCTCTCAGACCGTTCAAAGTCTGAGCTACGCATATGCACCCCAGCTCTGCCCCTACCCCTTCTGCTGACCTTGGGAAATACACCCAACTTCTGAGACTGTTTCTGTCATCTGAAAAATGCAGAGCATAATGTGTGCTTCATAGGGCTATGAATGCTGACAGGGGTAACATACAGACACCACATAGCAAAAGGCCTGGCATATACTGTATGTGATGCCCAGGGCATTTTCACCCAATCTGAGTTTCAGTGAACAGGCATCTCCATCCTATTAATGAAGAAACAGGCCCAGTGACTGATATTTTGGCCAATGGATGTGGTTAATCTTTCCTAAAGTTAAGCACTGGCAATCTGCTGTCCAAGGAAGGGCCCCCATGGAGTGTCGAGGAGCAGATAAAAAGTGGAAAGGTAAGGGGACAGCATATCTAGATGCACTTGTCTAGTATCTGGGTGACAGGAGCTACCCAGGTGGTCTTCACCTGGAAGAATGATTTGCATACAGAAGCAGGATGTGAACAGGTCCCTGCTGCTAACATGATTGAGCAGGCCCTGAAGCCACAACCTCTAGATATAATGGCCATGGATGAAGGGCAGAGGATAAGACCAGCCACTTTCCCATAGAAGTAGCTGTATCTTATGTAGCTTTTTGTATCCCAGAAGGTAGGTCATTTACAGGCTGCAAAGTAACAGTCTCCTGGGATATCCAGGCGTCAACAATATCTCTAGGGTGTTCTGGGCCAACCTCTAGACCTGACATGTCCCTCAGTTCCCTGCACAAGCCAGGACAGAAACAAAGGCATCAGAAGACCTGTAGAGTTTTCACAAGCTCTAAAGGAAGTCTCTTGGAGTAGTCTTTGCCCACTCAGCCTAAAGGGTGTCCTTCTGATATTAAGGTCACCCCCTACATTTGGAAACCTCACAGGGAGGTCTTGGCTATCTCATCCTAGCTTCTGCCTGTCATTGCCACTGGATGTGGCCCATTGGTCCATTAAGGCCTCAGAGACTCAGGGTTCTTAAGCAAGAAATCTCTTAAGGCTAGGCCAAATGCTGTCAGCTCCAATTTTCAGGTTTCCCTGATCATGTGTTGTCCAGCAGTTCTAGCTGCTTTGGAGTATGTAGGAGACAAGATCTGGAAAACAAGATTGAGTTCTTTTATTCCTTAGAGCTGCTTCATGCCCAGGCAGTTGGCTTTCATTGTCTGTGAGGGCCAGCTTCATCAGGGCAGTATGTCTAAACTTCATAGGTCCCTCTGTGGCCAGCACTGTGGGTCTGATCTACCATGACTGGGTTGAGTCCCAGTGGGAAAGACATGCTCCACGATGCCTCCCATATAGCATTTTTGGGACACCCGCATTTGGGCCAAAGAGATCTGAGGGAACACCACCCTGACCTTTCTGAGAAACCATCACACTAGCTTTGGTATGAGAGCTAACAGAAATTCTATTTGCCTAAAGCAGCATTCATCAGTTCTGAAGCTCCACCCATGTTCCCATCACTGTGAAAGGCACTATCATTCACCCAGGGACCCAAACTAGAACCCTGGATGTCATACCATGGGCTGGGTGACCATGGCCAAATTACTGGGCCTTTCTGTGCTGCAACTTCCTCATCTGTAAAATAAAGATAAGAATAGTACCTAAATCATAGCATTAATATGAGGATTGGATGAGATATATATATATAACACATTTAGAATGGTGCCTGGCACATTGTAGGTATAATAGGTGTTTTCTAGTATGGTTCCTCCCACTTCTTTATCCACTGTATCCAGATTACTGCCAAGGCCTGCTATTTTTGACCCATTTGTTTGTAATAATAATAATAATAATAATAATAATAATAATAGTAATAAACAACAAACTTTTGATTTAAGGAGACCACAAAGACCACACCCAAACTGCTCAGACCTTGTGACATCATCTGTGTGGTCAGTCCCCTCTTCAACAGCCAGGAACTCTTATACACCTTAAAAATAAGGTAGGTCCCTAGAATATGGGCAGGAAACCCCAGGTACTGTGCTTGAATGGGAGTGGATGTTGCCCAAGAGCAGAGACTCTCCTATTACCTTGAAATTTTCTATTTGTTCTTCAAGACTTAGCTGAGAAACCTCCTTCTCCAGGAAGCCTTCTCTATATCCCATCTGTCTCCTTGGATTAGGTGCTCCTTCATTTGTATTTGTCACAGTCCTTATTTGTCACACTGTGTTAACATTGTTTACTTGTCAGCCTTCTCCACTGTACAGTAAGCCCTATGTGAGCTGATACCATGTCTCTCTGGTTCACATTTGAGTCCCCAGGCACAAACTCCAAGCTTGGCTGGTTTTAGTAACTGCCTTCTTGGCTGGAAGAAAAGATCAGGCCACCTTTGTTTCCCTGGTGTGCCTGGCCTAACCTCTAAGAAATAGGTCTTTGATCTGAGTTGCTGTGGAAGGCTTTTTAATCAGGGAAGGAAAATCATAGGTCTGGGTTGTGACTGCCAGCTATATTGAGAGGCTTGGAGGGAAAGAGACAGAGACATCCCTTATATCTGCTTATCTGCTTTGTAATCCCAGTGCCTCAGTAAGACAGGATCATTAGTTTGCAGGTAGTCTTGGCAAATGTCCTGCTAGCTGGGTAACATTTTACTGGCTGAAAAGAGCAAAGAAGAGTTTGAATTCAAATCTATAGACATCCTCTCCTCTTTCTATCCCAAGCGGCTGTCTTTCTCTAAACCCCATTCATTCCTGTTCTTTATTACTCTATTTATTTCTGCTAATGGTGTTCCAGCCCATTATGAGCACGAGGGGGGCCAGTGACACTAATAAAATATGGCTTGAGTTAGACATGGTGGGGAGGGGCACGGACTGTTCTCTTCGACTTTGAGCCTCAGGGACCCTCAGTCCTACTCTCTGGAAGCCAATCCCAGGCAGGGAGACCAACAAGATAAGCAGGCCTCTGAGCTTCCTAGATGGAACTGGAAGTTGCTTCAGGGACCTGAAGACCACAAGGGAATTGCTTCTGGCACATCTTTAGTTCAGGACTCTTTCCAAGCCACTTGCTAGTGGGATGGCAGCTGGGCAGGGGTGGGCGGTGCTGGTGTGTGTGCCATGTCCCAGCCCTGCAGTGGGAGCTGTGGTCCCAGGCTGCCTCTGCCCATTGTTGGTGCTGGTATTGACCTTCACTCGCGACACAGATGGGGAGACTGGCCCAGAGAGCAGTGGAAACCTTCTGGTGACCCCAGTGCATCAGCGAAAGTATTTGGTGGGAATGCTGGCCTCTGCCTCCACACCTAGTACCATCCTGTCTCACCATGCTTCCTTCCCAGGGGCTCTACCCCAGTAGTTTTAGGAGAGTGGACACTATACCCCCCTGTACTCTGTTCTGGTGAAATCCCTGCTCTGGGCCTATCATTGCAATCCTAACCCTCTCACTGGACCTCCAGCTCAGCCTCTGGCCCTTCCTGCTGCAAATCTGCAAAGTGGAAAGAGCATTTTCAGGCCATCCTACCCACAAGTCCCAGCCACCATAGTTGATAGCGAGGACTCATGGACTGCACGAAGGATCTTTAGAGTTGGTAGTCTAGCCACCACCTTCTTATTTCACAGGTGGGGAAATGGGGCCACAAAGCAATATGAGCCAAGATCTGCCTCTCATTCCAGAGACGTCTTTCTGAACCAATGTCTGTGACTTGATTCTCCAAAAGCACCATTTTGGTCTTGGAAATCATAAACTTGACACTGTTGGTTGTAATCTTTCAATTTCTGGGTTTGTTAGATCTCAGATTTGAAATCTAAGTTCTTCCAGAAACATCTCAAACATAGACTAGAATTTCTTTCCAGCCTTGTAAGTATGACAGACCTGAGCCCTGCCTCTTACCATCTAGGATTTGTGATCTTGGACAAATTATGTATCCACTGAGTCTTAAGTCTCTTCATTTGTGAAATGGGGCAAAAAAAAAAAAAATCCATGCCTGCTGACACCTCCCAAGTTGGGAGGATTAAGTGAGGTAAGTTGTGACCTTTGATATGCCCTAATAAGCACTATACAAACATAAGGAAGACATCTATGTAAGAAACTTTGGATTCTAGGAGGGAGATAGGGGAGTAAGAATAAACCTTGAAAATGCCAAGGCAGATATGGGTGACTAGCAAAAAGCAGTATGTGATACCCAATATAATAGAAGTTCAGAGAGCCAAGGGAGGGATTGATTTTGAAAGGGATCACAGTCAGCCTAAAAGGGAATAGCATTGAATTGAGCCTTGAAGTAGGATTTGGACAGGTGTCAGGGGAGAGATGACAACATGATCAAATGTCAAGAGATACACATTTTCGGGAGGGGGTAATCATTATTTCAGTTCAGGTTATTTCCTGTTAGAAGCTGTAGAAAATTAAAAAACAAAACAGTGATATGATTTCTAGTCTTGATGTATAAAATCTCTGTGCCCCTAAACCACCATAATATCTCCTGATGATCCTGTTCTAACACCACTTTAGGGAACAGATGATACTTAACATTCCTTATTGCTACTTGAGCAATTGGAAGAGAGCCAAGAAGAAGCTGTACCCTGATATTCCAGGGAATTTTTACTCCCTCCACATATGAGGCCTCTAGGATACCTCCATCTGCCCTTGCAGCTCTTCTAAGGCTAAGCATATATCTTTTCTAAGAGTATCTAGTGCATTACCCTCTACCCAAATAACACCAATGTTCCACACACCAGTGTGGATTAAGCATGCAGAACTCTGTAAGTGAGTGGATGTTTCCTCCTTGGAGGAGACATTCTGAAAGGGCCAAGCTGTTTCTCCCCAGTTAGCAGTGGGCAGGAGTATTGTTTCCTCTTCTCTTTCTTCATAGTGCCTGGAACAAGCCTCTCCTTAAGGGTTTCTCACCTGTAATGAGTTAAGCCTGCACCTATCATCCAATTCTCTGTCATTTCTAGTTCCTTCCACTGCCCAGAAATGGATGGAGCCTGGGAGGAAGGTAACAATGAAGAAGAGTCAGATTCTTCTCTAAATACTTTTTAGGGTTAGAAGGGGCTTGTTTTTTAGTCATTTCCAGTCATAGGGATACACAATAAAGTTTGGAGAGTAAATCTCTGATAGAAATTTCTCAACTTCAAAAGGTCAGTTATGAATGGAATTTGGCTTATGTTTGTTCTTTGCTTCTAGGACTAAAATAAATATTACAGATATTCTCTAGAAGAGAGAAAGTTTGGAATTTTCTAGCATTCTTGCCAGAATTTTGTTTCATCTCACACACTTAAATTCCAAGCAATTCCACACTGCTGTGATGTCTTCTAATTTCAAAATTCATAGCAGATACTAACCACTAAAAATTTCTAGAAGCACTGTCTGAAAAATGAACCTCTTATACCTGGCTTTCACCTATGTCTTTGGATTCCTTCCTCTGGTCTACATTACTTCAAGAAATTTCTGGAATGTCAGTTTCATTGAGTTCAGGCTATTATTACATATACATATCTATTATATCCCAACAGGTTGATGCAGAAGAAGATATAAGATTCTTGCCATCTTCTATTAAAACAGTCTTTAGTCAACTAATCAAGCAGTTTACCACTTTAGTTTACTCAAGTCCAAAATCTCTGATAAGTGCACCTAGAGCAATAAATTCAGTCCAATCTAAAATTACTATGCATAGAGGGAGGCAAGATGGCAGAAGAGGAGGGGACCTCATTTCATCTGGTCCCATGAATTTAGCTAGATAACTATAAAATCATTCTGAACACCTATGAATTCAACCTGAGATGTAAGAAAAGACCTGTACCTCTGAAACAAATAATACATTATATGTTAAAAAAAGAAGAAGAAGAAGAGAGTAGAAAGGGATAAATGAAGAGGTGGAGATCAGAGGGGGAGACGAACCATGAGAGACTATGGACTCTGAGAAACAAACTGAGGGTTCTAGAGGGGAGGGGGGTGGGGGGATGGGTTAGCCTGGTGATGGCTATTAAAGAGGGCACGTATTGTATGGAGCACTGGGTGTTATACGTAAACAATGAATCATGGAACACTACATCAAAAACTAATGATGTAATGTATGGTGATTAACATAACATAATAAAATCAAATTTAAAAAAATAAAGAAAAGAATTGCTGGAATTCTACAAATAGAAAAGTGACCACTTTTTGCAAGGTAGGAGGTGTAGAGAAGTGAATGTGAGGGGATATATCAGAAATAAATGGCGGGGGTTGGGGGGAGGGGGAGGTAACCTCTGTAAGGTGGCTACCGGAAAGTGACGTAACCTTGGAGTGCAAAACCAGAAGTTTTAGAAGTCTGTTCCAGTGAGAGACATCCCTGCCTGAAAGGTGCTCAGGAGACAAAGCGGGCAGAATCCTAGGTAGGACAGTGTGGTCTCAGGATTCCCAGGGTCACAGAAAAAACGGGCGTGCCTGAGTCAACAGAGTTCCAGGCATCAAAGCAGGGAAACTGGCTAAGTTCAGTGATCCCAGGAGGGGCTCTCACCTCGATTTGCCATAAACTGTGAACTGCAGCACAATCGGGTGACAACTCTCCATACAGATGCCCTACAAAGGACAGAAACACAGCAACCCTCCACCTTCTGCAAGAGGCTTGGCACAGGTACTCATCTCAGGAGTCTGCAGAGTTTGGCACACACAAAAGTGAAGACTGCTTTTCACTGAGGGGAAACAGGGGCCCAAGATCTTTCAGCTCCAGGGCTGGAGATTAGGGTGCAGCCATTTTAATTTTCATCCTCTAAATTGGTGGGGAAAGCCTTTGGGAAGCAAAAGCCACATAGAGCAACCAAGCAGCTTACCCCCTGGCAAGGGGTGGTACAACTCTGCCCAGGCAAAGACACCTGAGAATCAGCACAGCAGGTCCCTCCCTCAGAAGACCAGCTGGAACATCAGATGAATACCAGGTTTACAGAGCACACAGAACTGCAAAACTCCAGTGCTAGGGGAAAATAGTATCTGGAATTTGAGGTTTTTTTCTCATGATTCTTTTATATCTCAGTTTAAAATGTTCCTTTTATTTTTTTCCTTTTCTCCTTTTCAACTAGTTTCTTATTTTATCAACTCTTTCTTTTTAAGTCTTTTTTTTATTTTATTTATTTATTTATTTTTTTTAAAAGATTTTTATTTATTTATTTGACAGAGAGAGAGACAGTGAGAGCAGGAACACAAGCAGGGGGAGTGGGAGAGGGAGAAGCAGGCCTCCTGCCGAGCAGGGAGCCCGATGTGGGACTCGATCCCAGGACCCCGGGATCATGACCTGAGCCGAAGGCAGACGCTTAACGACTGAGCCACCCAGGTGCCCTCTTTTTAAGTCTTTTTTTTTCTTTCATCTTCATATTTACATTTTATACATATATTCTTCATTTTTTGCTTCCTTTCATTATATTCAATTTTATTTTTGCATGTATGTAAGTTTTGTTTTCTTTACAATTTTTGGACTTAGTGTTGTCTAACAAACCAACCAAAATACACCCAGAACCACGTGGATCACCCTGTTTTGTCCACCTGGGAGATTATATTTTTTCCTTTTTCCCTTTTGTTTTCTTTTTCTTTTCTTCTTTGGGTCTACCTCTTATGATTTGTCTAGTGTGTATTTCACATGGGTCATGGTTGATATTTTTGATTTGGTTTCTTGTTTATTCATTCTTCTCTGGGAAAAAGGAATAAAAGGAGGAGTTTGCAACAAAAGAAAGAACCAGAGGTAATACTCTCTGCCACAGATCTAATTTATATAGATATAAATAAAATGTCAGATCTGGAATTCAGGGTAATGATTATAAAGTTACTAGCTGGGGTTGAAAAAAGCATAAAAACACTAGAGAAGCTATGAGTGCACAAATAAAATCTAAGAAGGTCAAAATTAAAAATGCTTTAACTGAGATGCAGTCTAAAATGGATGCCCTAACAGCTAGGGTAAATGAGGCAGAAGAGTCAGTATAGAAGACAAGATGATGAAAAGGAAACTGAGGAAAAGAAAGAAAAACAACTAATGGACCATGAAGGGACACTTTGAGAAATCAGTGATACCATAAAGCAAAAAAAAAAAAAAAATAGAATTATTGGGGTACCTGGAAGAAGAAAGAAAGAGAGGGACAGAAAGTATATTTGAGCAAAGCATAGCTGAGAACTTCCTTAATCTGAGGAAGGAAAAGGCATTCAAGTCCAAAAGGTAGAGAGAAACCCCCTCAAAATCAATAAAAATAGATCAACATCCTGACATATAATAGTGAAGCTTGCAAATTTCAGAGATAAAGAGAAAATCCTGAAAGCAGCTCGAGACTAGATGTTCTTAATCTACAGGGGTAGGAAAATTAGACTGGCAGCAGACCTATCCACAGAGAACTGGTAGGCCAGAGAGGGCTGGCATGATATATTCAGGGTACTAAATGAGAAAAACATGCAGCCAAGAATATTTTATCCAGTAAGGCTGTCATTCAGAGTGGAAGGAGAGATTAAAGAGCTTCCAGGACAAAGAGAAATTAAAAGAATTTGTGATCACTAAACCAGCCCTGCAAGAAATATTAAAGGGGATCCTGTAAGTAAAGAGAGAGCCCAAAAGTAACATAGACAAGAAAGCAACAGAGGCAATCTACAGTAATAGGGAATTTACAGGTAATACAATGGCACTAAATTAATATCTTTCAATAGTTACTCTGAATGTAAATGGGCTAAATGCTCCAAACAAAAGACACAGATTGGATAAAAAATTAAGACCCATCCATATGCTGGCTACAAGAGACTCATTTTAGACTTACAGACACCTCCATATTGAACGTGAGTGGGTGGAGAACTATTTATCATGCTAATGGACATCAAAAGAAAGCTGGGGTAGCAGTCCTTATATCAAACAAATTAGATTTTAAACCAAAGACTGTAGTAAGGGATGAAGAGGGACACTATATCATACTTAAAGGGTCAATCCAACAAGAAGATCTAAAAATTATCAATATTTATGCTCCAAACTTGGGAGCAGCCAATTATATAAACCAATTAATAACCAAATTAAAGAAACACATTGATAATAATACGATAATAGTAGGGATTTCAACACCCCACTCAGCAATGGACAGATCATCTAAGCAGAAGATCAACAGGAATCAAGGACTTTGAATGACACTGGACCAGATGAACTTCACAGGTATATACAGAGCATTCCATCCTACAGCAACAGAATACACATTCTTCTCAAATGCACATGAAACATTCTCCAGAATAGATCACATACTGGGTCAAAAATCAGGCCTCAAACAAAACCAAAATTTGGGATTGTTCCCTGCATATTTTCAGACCATGATGGTTTGAAATATGAACTCAATCACAAGAGGAGTTTGGAAAAGAATTCAAACACTTGGAGGTTAAAGAGCATCCTACTAAAACAATGAATGGGTCAACCAGAATATTAAAGAAGAATTTTAAAAATTCATGGAAACAAATGAAATGAAAACACAACTGTTCAAAACCTTTGGGATGCAGCAAAGCTGGTCCTAAGAGGAAACTATATAGCAATACAAGACTTTCTCAAAAAATTAGAAAAGTCTCAAATACACAAGCTAACCTTACACCTAAAGGACCTGGAGAAAGAACAGCAAATAAAGCCTAAACCAAGCAGGAGAAGAGAAATAATAAAGATTAGAGCAGAAATCAATGAAATAGAAAGCAAAAGAAGAGTAGAACAGATCAATGAAACTAGAAGTGGGTTATGTGAAAGAATTAATAAGATTTAAAAAAAAAAACCAAAACACCACAGCTAGACTTATCCAAGAGAAAAGAGAAAGGACCCAAATTGATAAAATCATGAATGAAAGAGGAGAGATCACAACCAACACTGAAAAAATACAAACAATTTTAAGAAGATATAATAAGAAACTGTATGCCAACAAATTAGGCAATCTGGAAGAAATGGATGCATTCCTGGAAACTTATAAACTACCAAAATAGAAAACCTGAACAGATCCATAACCAGCAAGGAAATGGAAGCAGTAATCAAAAACCTTCCAAAAAACAAGAGTCCAGGGCCAGATGGCCTCCCAGCAGAATTCTACCAAACATTTAAAGAACTTCTGAGCTGTTCCAAAAAATAGAAATGGAAGGAAAACTTCCAAACTCATCATATGAGACCAGCATTACTTGATCCCCTAAACAGACAAAGACCCTATCAAAAGAAGAATTACAGACAAATATCCCTGATGAACATGGATGTCAAAATTCCAAGATACTAGCCAATAGGATCCAACAGTACATTAAAAGGATTATTCACCACAACCAAGTGGCATTTATACTTGGGCTGCAAGGGTAGTTCAACATCTGCAAATCAATCGACATGATACATCACATTAATAAAAGAAAGGAAAAAAACCATATGATTCTCTCAATTGATGCAGAAAAAGCATTTGCCCAAATACAACATCCTTTCTTGATTAAAACTCTCCACAGTGTGGGGATAGAAGAAACATACCACAGTATCACAAAATCCATCTACAAGAAGTCCACAGCCAGTATCATTCTCAATGGGGAAAAACTGAGAGCTTTTCCCCTAAGGTCAGGAAGACAACAGGGATGCCTACTCTCACCATTATTGTTCAACATAGTACTGAAGTCCTAGCCTCAGCAATCAGACAACAAAAAATAATTAAAGGCAGGGCGCCTGGGTGGCTCAGTCGTTAAGCGTCTGCCTTCGGCTCAGGTCATGATCCCAGGGTCCTGGGATCGAGTCCCACATCGGGCTCCCTCCTCGAGGGGAAGCCTGCTTCTCCCTCTCCCACTCCCGCTGCTTGTGTTCCTGCTCTCGGCTATCTCTGTCTCTGTCAAATAAATAAATAAAATATTTAAAAAAAAGTAATTGAAGGCATTCAAATTTGCAAAGAAATAGTCAAACTCTCTCTCTTTGCAGATGCCATGATGCTTTATGTAGAAAACCCAAAAGACTCCACCCCAAAATTGCTAGCACTGATCCAGGAATTCAGCAAAGTGGCAGGCTATAAAATCAATGCACAGAAGACAGTTTCATTTCCATACACTAACAATGAGGCAGAAGAAAGAGAAATCAAGGAATTGATCCCATTTATGATTGCACCAAAACCCCTAAGACCTATGACTAAACCTAACCAAAGAGGCAAAGGACCTGTATTCTGATAACTATAGAACCCGTATGAAAGAAATTGAGGAATATATCAGGAAATGGAAAAATATTCCATGCTCATGGACTAGAAGAACAAATATTGTTAAAATATCTATGCTATTGAAAGAAAACTACATACTCAAGGCAATTCCTATCAAAATAACATCGGCATTTTTCACAGAGCTGGAACAAATAATCCTAAAATTTGTATGGAATCAGAAAAGACCCCAATTAGCCAAAGGAATGTTGACAAAGAAAACCTAAGCTGCAGGCATCACAATGCCAGACTTCAACCTAAATTACAAATCTGTAATCATCAAGACAGTATGGTACTGGCACAAAAACTGACACAATGGAACAGAATAGAGAACCCAGAAGTGGACCCTCAATTCTATGGTCAACTAATCCTCTACAAAGTAGAGAAGGATATCCAATGGGAAAAAAAGACAGTCTCTTCAACAAATGGTGTTGGGAAAATTGGACAGCCACATGTATAAGAATGAAACTGGACCATTCCCTTACACCATACACAAAAATAAACTCAGAAGGGATGAAAGAGTTCAACATGAGACAGAAATTCATCAAAATCCTGGAGGAGAACAGAGACAGCAACCTCTTCTACCTTGGCTACAGCAAATTCTTGCAAGACATATCTGTAAAGGCAAGGGAAACAAAAGCAAACATGAACTACTGGGACTTCATCAAGATAAAAACTTCTGCTCAGCAAAGGAAACAGTCAACAAAACTAAAGCAACCTACAAAATGGGAGAAGATATTTGCAAATGTCTTATCAGATAAATGGCTAGTATCCAAAATCTATAAAGAACTTATCAAACTCAACACCCAAAAACCCAAATAATACAGTCAAGAAATGGACAGAAGACATGAACAGCCATTTCTCTAATGAAGACATACAAATGGCCAACAGGCACATGAAAAAATCCTCCACATCCCTTGGCATCAGGGAAATACAAATCCAAATCACAATGAGATACCACCTCACACCAGTCAGAATGGCTAAAATTAACAAGTCAGGAAACGACAGATGTTGGCGGGGATGCGGAGAAAGGGGAACCCTCTTACACTGTTGGTGGGAATGCAATCTGGTACAGCCACTCTGGAAAACAGTATGGAGGTTCCTCAAGGAGTTAAAAATAGAGCTACCCCACGGCCCAACAATTATACTATTAGGTATTTATCCCAAAGATACAAAGGTATTGCTCCTAAGGGGAACCTGCACCCCAATGTTTATAGCAGCAATGTCTACAATAGCCAAACATTGGAAAGAGCCAAGATGTCCATCGACAGATGAATGAATAAAGAAGATGTGGTATATATATTACTCAGCCATCAGAAAGGATGAAATCTTACCATTTACATTGACATGGATGGAAATGGAGGGTATTATGCTCAGCAAAATAAGTCAATCAGAGAAAGATAATTATATGGTTGTACTCATATGAGGAAAAAAGAAATATCACAGAGGTCAGAGGGGAAGGGAGAGAAAACTGAATGGGAAGAAATCAGAGAGGTAAACAAACCATGAGAGACTCTTAGCTCTAGGAAATAAATTGAGGGTTGCTGGAGGGGAAGTTGGTGGAGGATGGGGTGATCAGGTGATGAGTATTAAGGAAGGCATGTGATGTGATGAGCACTGGGTGTTATATGCAACTGATGAATTACTGAACTCTACAACTGAAACTAATGATGTACTATATGTTGGCTAATTGAATTAAATTTTAAAAAAGATAAAGGGCTAATATCCAAAATCTATGCAGAATTTACCAAACTCAACACCCAAAAAACAAATAATCCAGTCAATAAATGAGCAAAAGAGGTCCTTCATAAACAGACATTATTCCAAAGAAGACATACAAATGGCCACCAGGCAGATGAAAAATTTTCAACATAACTCTCCACCAGGGAAGTAAAAATCAAAACCACAATGAGATACCACCTCACACAAGTCAGAATGGCTAAAAAACAACTGAGGAAACAACAGACATTGGGAGGAGATAGAGAAAAGGACTGTTATACCGTTGGTGGGAATGCAAACTGGTGCTCCAACTCTGGAATACACTATGAAGCTTCCTCAAAAAGTTAAAAATAGAGCTACCCTATGACCCAGGAATTGCACTACTAGGTATTTACTCAAAGGATACAAACAGTGATTCAAAGTGGCACCTGCACCCCAGTGTTTATACCAACAATGTCCACAATAGTCAAAATATGGGAAGAGCCAAAATGTCCCTTGATGGATGAATAGATAATTAAAAGGTGGTGTATATATATACAATAGAATATTACTCAGACATCAAAAAGAATGAAATCTTATGATTTGCAAGGACATGGATGGAAGTACAGGGTGTTGTACTAAGTAAACAAGACGGTCAGAGAAAGAAAAATACTATATGATTTCACTTATATGTGAAATTTGTCATGAAGCAGATGAACATAGGGGAAAGGAGGGAAAATAAAATAATGAAATCAGAGAGAGATAACAAACATATCAGACTCCTAACTATAGGAAATAAACTGAGGGTTGCTGGAGGGGAGGTGGGTGGGGGGATGGGGCAACTGGGTGATGGGCATTGATGTAATGAGCACTCATGTTATGTGGAACTGATAAATCACTGAACTCTACTTCTGAACCTCATAATACACTATATGTTAAATAAATGAATTTAATTTTAAAAAAGAAGAGGAAGAAGAAGAAAAACAAAATCCGTACATTCTCACCACCACGTTCTTACGATTTTCTAAACATAAACTGCCCCTAG
>NC_138369.1:51629638-51648798 GCF_054177405.1 Leptonychotes weddellii
GTGATGGGCATTGATGTAATGAGCACTCATGTTATGTGGAACTGATAAATCACTGAACTCTACTTCTGAACCTCATAATACACTATATGTTAAATAAATGAATTTAATTTTAAAAAAGAAGAGGAAGAAGAAGAAAAACAAAATCCGTACATTCTCACCACCACGTTCTTACGATTTTCTAAACATAAACTGCCCCTAGCCTAGAACTGCAAATTTCTCCACATGCACCCACCTCCGCAAAGCCTTTAGAACTACCTTTTATTGTAGAACAGGAAATTACCTTCCCAAGTGCAATGAAAGCCTAACTGATCCAAGGCTTAACTGGGCAAATGAGAAATCCCAGTGAATAAACTCATTAATAATAATACTTTCATGGGAAGAGTGTGTGCCCTAGCAGGGATCATTATTTTCTGTGGCGGTTTTGAGGAAAAACATATTTCTTGGGCTTATGAATGCCTAGGTGGCTGGCACTTAATCAGACAGTGCCTTTTGGGTTATCTAATTGTACCCCTAACTGCCCACAATCAAACTGAGACATCTCACTGGCCAATCCCCCTCAACTTGCATTATTGAAACAAATGGGAATTGCCAGAAGGCAGTCATGATTCAGAATTTGCTTCTTTTGGCAGATCCTCACTCCCCTGGCTGGGAGCAAGTGCAAATGAGGCTATGATCATGAACCTCTATTTAACTCTCGGAAGATATTGCAGACTCTACTGTTAAAGCAGTAACTGCCCAACAAAAATCCCTAAGCTCTCTGGGGAAAGTTGTTCCTGATACTAGGATAGTCCTTCATTATATTTTAGCTGAGCAAGGAGGTGTTTGTGCTGTGGCCAACACCAGCTATTGCACTTGGATGAACGTTTCTAGGGAAAGTTGAGTCTCAGCTACATGAGACCACTGACCCAGCCAATTGGTTTAAGAAAGTGACTCCTAGGGGTGCCTGGGTGGCTCAGTCGGTTACGCGTCTGCCTTCGGCTCAGGTCGTGGTCCTGAAGTCCTGGGATCGAGCCCCGCATTGGGGCTTCTCCCTCTCCCTCTGCCCTTCCTCCCTGCTTGTGTTCTTGCTCTCTCTCTCTCTCTCAAATAAATAAATAAAATCTTTGAAAACATTAAAAAAAAAAAAAGAAAGCGACTCCTTCGGTGGGGTCTTTCTCTGATTTATTTGACTCTGACTGGTTTGGGTCTTGAGGACCATGACGATTCCAAAGTGCACTCCAGACATTGGGAATCATTCTACCTATAGTAATCATAGTAGTCCGCCTGGTGCACTCTGTTCACTCAAAAGCTTTAAATGCATGCTTGCATCCACTAACCACCAAGGGAATAATCTCCCTAATCTTATAATGTCAGAAAAGTTACAAAGAATAACCAATTTAAAGAATGTGAACCTGACATCGTGGCCTATGATTACCACACAGAGATTCAGCAAAAACTTTGAGGATTCTAGAGTAGTAGCTGGGAGTAGTGCTAATGCGTTAAATTTTTGTTCACATCTCTCAATTAGGCTGAGAGTCTGATTTAAATGGGGTAACTGTTAAAGACAACACAAGAACACCAAAACGGAGTTGCTTATGCTATGCCCCACATCATCAAAATGAGACTTAATTTACTTACAGTTTTGGTGACTTACTTACATTTTGGTCTCCCAGACATGGAATCTGAAACCAGTCTGTTAAAGAACAAAATTCAAATTTTAAAGATCCTATTGGCTTTATTCAGTGACTCATAAATAGGCAGCACCCAGTGTAGCAGATAGAAAGAAGCTTCAGAGAGTTATACAAGGCAATTCATTTTATAGACAGAAGGGAGCAAAAACAAGGATGTTACATTAGACAAAAAGGTGGATTGGTTATTACAAGGCTACTTTCTTTATAGGGGATGGCAGGGGTTTTTATCAGGCAGATTATGTAACTAATGCTGATCAGGAAATTCCTGATTGACTGCTTTAAGATTCCCTTTCTGGGATAGCCAAAATTGTAACTAAGTTCCAGTTTGGTGACATGAGGTGGCAGAAGAAAGGGGGCCAGGGAAGGGTTGACAACTCTGACCCCATCTTGCAACAGCCACTGTTTTGTGGAGTCTTTAGAAGAGCAGACATTTCTTGGAATCATGATAAGCATCTTGAGGTTTAGATACCTGAAAAGTTCCCCTGTCGCACAATACTGAGCCAAAAAGGTCAACCCATCACTGAGCAACCCATACCAACTGAATTTTTTCCTCGAGTGTGGTTTTAAGCTTTAAAAATACCACCTCCCCTCGTCCTCTTCAGACGGGCACGCCAACTGAGTTGGGTTGCCCCTCCTGGTTTGCAAACCTAAATAAAGATTTGTCTCCTTTTTCCTTCCTCATAGGCTCACTCCTGAAGGTTTTTGTGGGTTTGTTTGTTTTGTTTTGTTTTTTTGGTTTTTTGGTTTTGTTTTTCTCTTAGCATAAGCAACTCCATTTGGGGCCTGTTGTCTTTAATAAGTCGATCAAGATTTTCCTGATTATCATGAGTTAAGTAATCGGCCTGATAAAACCCTGGCATCCCCTATAAGGAAAGTCACATTGCAAATAACCAGTCTACCCTTTTGCCTAATACAATTTTTTTTTTCCTGTTCCCTTCTGCCAGTCAAATCTCTAGCCTTGTATAGTTTTTCCAGCTCTTTTCTTTCTGTCTGCTAGACTGGATGCTGCCCAATTGGTGCACTGCTGAATAAAAGCCAATAAGATCTTTAAAATGTACACAGTTGTGGGACGCCTGGGTGGCTCAGTCGGTTAAGCGTCTGCCTTCGCTCAGGTCATGATCCCAGGGTCCTGGGATCGAGTCCCGCATCGGGCTCCCTGCTCCACGGGGAGCCTGCTTCTCCCTCTGCCTCTGTCTCTCATGAATAAATAAATAAAATCTTTAAAATAAAATAAAATAAAATGTACTCAGTTGAATGTTGTTCGGGGAGAAAACAACTGGAAGCCATGGGAAGGTACAGTTTTGCGCGCCTGTGGTTGGAAATCAGCAAGTACCCCTAGACGTGGTGGTGATGAGGGAAGAGGCCCTCCTGGAGTAATGAGTGGCCCCCTTAACAGCTCTCCCTTTGGCCAGAACCAGTCAGCTAGAACTCAGTGCTCCCTATTTTGACCCCTAGTTTTGGATCCTATTCTTCCCGGGGTGGGCGGTGGGGGGGCACACACGTTGGAAGGGATGTGGTCAAATCGGGCAAGGCCCATAGAGCTCTGGAGCCTGACAGGGCATTGGCGAGTGGAGGGCAGGCGCCCAGGCCGTTGCGGCGGGGAGCGGGGGGTGTTGGAGACCAGCCAGGTGCTCACAGACCCGCCAGCAATGCACTGGCGCCAGGGAGAAGCCGAGACGTTGGCCCTCCCAGCTTCCTAGAGAGGCCGCCGAGGCCCGGGGCGGCGGCGCGCCTGCGCGACCCGCGCCGACCGAGAGACCGGCGCGGAGCTGGGGGCCCTGGGCAGGTGGTGTGGCCGGAGGACCGACTGTCGGGGGCCTGGGGAGTCGGTGAGCGGCCGGGCGGGGCGCGGGGCAGTCGGGGGCCGCTGGCCGGCGCAGGGTTCGGGAGGGCGGCGGGGGCGTTCGGCCCCTCCCGGGCTGAGAGTAAGGGGGCGGGGGGCCGGTTGAGGCCCAGCCTGGAGGCTGCGCCCGGGGCGGGTGGTCTAGCCGGGGATCCGATGCCAGCCTCGGTGAGGCGCGTATTTGGAAGCGCTTTGCGGCCCGGGGCAGAGTTGGGAGTAATGGCTTCTGCGCTTTATCCTTTCTCCCAGTTATGCAAACAAAGCGTACTCATTATGGACGATTAGATGACGCGGGTGAGTGCCAGAAAAGTAAGAGTAGCCGCAGTCCGCAAATAGTTTCGTCTGGATGCTTCCTGACACTTTAAAATTTGTTCATATTTATGCAGACTCGTATACATAAACATATGTATTTATTTATTACGAAATTGGATCATACCATTGCTTTTTAAAAACGTCTTTTAGTATTATGGTGATACAGAAATACTGTGCTAAGATATACATAGATTTACCATAGGATACAATAAAATTTACCATTTTAACCATTTTAAAGTGTGGCATCATTCGGTGCCATTAAGTACATTCCTACTCTTGCTTCTTGAAAGTTATACTTTAAACCTGCGGAATGCATTTGTTCACATGGTGGTCAAAATTGGTGCCAGCATCATGGCATCACTAAGACATATTTCTGAGAGTATAATGACAAGAAAACATTTCGTTTTCAGTTTATTTTCCGTAGTACACATTACATAAAGCTGTAAATGCTCAACAAATGACCTTTGTGCAGAAAAATAGCAAAGTCTTGTTTATTAGGGTGATTGTCTCTTTTCAAAATGAAAGCGAAGTATATAAAAAGGAAGTTTTTATTTTTGTAATATATATATATATTTTTACAGATTTTGTTTTAATAAAGGGGAGTTTTTAAACAGAAGGTACAGCTCTAACTTAAAACCACTGTACTGCCTCAGACTTCCATAGGCCTCGGAAACCAGAGAATGGTCTCCTTCTAGGTTAAAAGTGGTGGCCAGGAAAGAACACCATCCTGTTTCAAACTGTTTGTAGTTCAAGAGGGAAAACTCATTAGTATTAGGTACATGGTTTGCAGGGAAATGTCAGTGAGTGGTTTTAGTTGTAATTTGATGAAGGAATTTCAGAGAACTTTTAACTGGGTGGACGTGTGTGCATCTGTGTGTGTATTGAGGGTCTGATGAATGAGGGTGCTCTTACATGTCATGTTAATGCTGGAGAAAGGCAGACAAATTCTGGTTAAAAGCCGTAATCCTTCCTTTGGTCGAAATGATGGGAATGTTTTGAAGATAAACTTCAATACAGACTTATAAAGGAAACTGAGAACAGCATCAAAAATATTAACTATGCCACTTTAAGTTTTCTGTGGCTCCTGGTGTCGAGGAAGTCTTAGTGCATCATAAGCATTCTGTGATATCGGAGAGTTGCTCCAGAGTAAATATACGTAACGTATAGTAACTGTAACTTAATCTTACTTGGCAGTCTTCAGTATTTTTGTATCAGAAGTGCTCTGAACGAGCTCCCTCAGGTGAATCATGTGCTGTACAAGATTGAATTTTTGAGCTTAAACTTTGCCTTCCCTCATCTTAAAGCTTTTAGCCTTCTTCCTTGTTTTATTATACTGCATCGCTCTGGACACTAACATACCTGTGTTTTCTTCACTTCGTTGTCTGTCTTCCTATGAGCTCTGCAAGGCAGTATTTCTGTTTATTTATTTAGTTAGTTAGTTAGTTAGTCTCATTCACTACAGAGACCTTAGTGCCTGGGGCACAGTAGGTGCTCAATAGATATTGTTAAGTTAATAAAAGAATGACTCTAAATTGGAGATAAGAATGACAGTATATGGTATCTTTGATTGTCAAGTTAATTTTTAAGCTAAAAAAATAAATCAGAAAAAAACGATAACACGCTTCCTCAATTCAAAAAACCTTTTTTTTTTTTTAGTAATTGTAGACATACAGGGGGTTGCAGAAATTGTACAGAGTTCCCTTATATTCTTTACTCAGTTTACCTAAAGTTAACATCTTGCAAAACCATAGTACAGTCATCAAACTTAAGAAATTTACAGTGGCACAGTACTATTAATTAAACTGCTGACTTTAATTAGAGTCCATCAGTTTCTCACTAGTGACCTTTTTCTTTTCCAGGATCCAGTCTAGAATCCCTCATTCCATTTAGTTGTCATGTCTCCTTGTTTTCCTTTAGTATATGACATTCTCTCCATCTTCCCTTGTTTTTTGCGACCTTGACGCTTTTGAAGTATGTTGTGCTGGTATTTTTAATGCCTCTCACTTTGGTTTTGTCGGACGTTTTCTCCTGCTTCAATTGAGGATGGTGTTGATATGTCTTACTACTGTTGATATTAATTTTGATCTAGTGGTGTCTGCCACGTGTCACCACTGTAAAGATACTGTCTTTCTCTTTGTAACTAATGATTATTTGGGGGAAGATACTTTGAGACCTTGCATAACAATATCCTGTTTCTCCTTAACTTTCACCCACTAATTAGCCTTCCTGGTGGATCTTTTTATTATTATTATTATTATTATTATGTTATGTTAATCACCATACATTACATCATTAGTTTTTGATGTAGTGTTCCATGATTCCTTATTTGCGTATAACACCCAGGGCTCCATGCAGAATGTGCCTCTTTAATACTTCCTGGTGGATCTTATTAGTGTAATGGTCTAATGATGGCTTTCATTTCTGTTATTCCCTCTGCAGTTATTAATTGGAATACTTTCTGAGGAAGAGTTGTGTCTTGTTTCCCTTTGTTTTATTTATTCAGTTAGTTATATCAGTGTGTGATGTTGGGTATGTATTCTTTGAGCTATGATGCAGTGCTGATATTACTTATTTTGTTGCTTAAATTATTCTAGCCTTGGCCATTGGGATCTCTTTGCAGTTGACTCCTGTTGCCTCTTGAAGTGCCCACATCCTTTTTGTTGTCTTTCCCTGACTTTCTGGCACCACAGAATACTCATGTTGTATCTTCCCTTCCCCAGCCCTGGAGACCACCACTTCTCCAAAGAGCCCTAGTTCCGTTTATTGGAGAATGGTATGGAGAAACCAAGTTTGGGGTGCTAGGTTTGAGGACAGACAGTCATTTCTTAATTGATATATTTAAGTATAACGTAACATTCCAATTATGTACTGGAAGCAGTCTTTCTTGTTTCCTTACCAGCGTATGAAATAAAGCATATGTACCCTTACAATGGTAGGAAAAACACAAGAGTAAGAGACTGCTTAATGAGGATTTTAAAAGAAAATAAAATCACATTGTGTATGAGTTGAAGAAGCAAAATGACAAAAGATAAAGAAGGAAAGAGAGGGAGGGAGGAGGTGTGGGGGAGGGAGGGAGGGAGGGAGGAAGGATGCAAAGGAAGGAAGGCAGGCAGGCAGGAAAGAAGGAAGGAAAGATGGGAATGTCCTTGAGAAATGGCCAGATAATTGCTTGGGATTTTCCCTGTTCTTTACAAAGCCATTTTCATTGTGGGATTGAGACTGGGGTTAAGGTATGAAGCTCTGGGAGAAGAAGCCTGATGAGCTCAGGTTTCCTCCTAGGCCTGGGATGAGTGAAGTTTTTCTTCTGTTCTCAAAAGCTAGTTGGGACATGGAGAAGCCCTGAGGCATTAGGATACCTGAATTTAACCGTGCAGGTTCAGCTCACTGGCCCCCATGTCCTTACTGTGCTCTGGATCTTTCATCCAGAATCCAGTAGGCCCTGGGGGTCTTCTCTGGGTTCATGGTTGCAGAAGCTGGACTAACCCCTTCTTTGGTTGAAGGCCTGAAATCCTTTGCCAAATTCCTGGCTTTTGCCCTCAGTTTCCTGTCTGTCAGTCTTCTCATCACCTCTGTCCAGATACTTCACTGATCTCTTCAAACATTTCTGTAACAGCTGCTTAAGAACAGGTCTGCTTGGAGGCTTATTTTTGGTGCTAATTGCACTGTGGGTCTCCATTTCCTGAGATAGGTCTTGCTGCTTACATTTCCTGGTGGATGCATTTCTTCAAAATATTTGTCTCTGGCCTCAAGTTCATTCTCTTTAGGCTCACTGCCAGGTTTCTGGTCACCTGAGCAGCTTTCCAGTTCTTTCATACTTCAGTTTCTTTCTCTTCTCCAGTCTGTCCTACAAGTTTCTCGGGGAAAGTCTCTGTCCCTCTTTCTCTTGACTTTCAGCTTCCTTCTGAGCAGTTGTTTCTGCTACCTGTTTGTGCTGCTGGGGCTCAGCAAGGCTGGAGCCTGCCCCTCTTGCTCCTGAAGCACTGTTTCCTCTCAGCCTTCTTTTGTTGTTGCTGGTCTTCAAGTCTGTCTGTGGGCCTTCAGCCACTTACTTTATCATTTCCCTCCTTTTCCTTTGCTTTTGTTTTCTCAAATACTTACTCTTCTTTTTCTCCCCTAGTTTTCACAGCAAGGCTTCATTTCTCTGACAGAACTTGAGCAGACTCCTCAGCGTGCATGATCCTTAATGTAGTCCTTTATTTGACTTTTCATGCCCTGAGAGCAAGAGTGTAGTTTCTTTCTGTTAGCGGGATGGCAGCGTGCTTTCTGGTGTGAGCCTCTTTCCGTCTGTGTTTAGTCATTATTTTTTGTCTGTCCTGATAGCATTGGCTGAGTCTGGAAGATGCTGAATAGGTACTGAATAGGAGGATGTTGAATAGGTACTACAAAGAGGGGAAGGCTTCTGGGTGAAGGTAGTGATTTATTTAAATGTACTAGGTGATGGTGGCAGGTGGAGGGTGGTTTCAGGGGAAGATGAGCATCATTTGTGAGCATTGTTAGAGGATGAAAATAAAAATTGCGGCGCTCTGATCTCCAGCCGGAGAGCTGAAAGATAAGGACCCCCACATTCAGTGCGCTTTCAGGGAAAAGCAATCATTTTTGTCTTCCCAGTTTCAACCTCACTCTGTGTTCACCCAGCCTGTGACCAAGCGTTTTTTATCTCAGACACACTGCCCTGTTTCAAATTTCGAAGCCCTATAGAGTCCTGCCTTGCACGTCCACACTGCTCCTCCTGGAAGGGTGAGAGTCTTGCTGGGATTCTGCTGCTTGCAGGGCCCCTGCTCGGGGGTTGGTTGCTGCTGGTGCATGCACCCACTCCGCACTCCCCGGGGAAGGGGTAGGGTCTTGCCCTTGTTCTGCGGTTTGATGGGCCCCTGTTCAGAGAGCATTCCACCAATCGTGCCCCACTTCGTGGTTTATGGCAAACCCAACTGAGAGCCCAATCCTGGGCTTGCTGATTGCAGCTGGCTTCCCCACTCCGATTTGTGGGAGCTCTGCTGCACTCAGGCACCTCCATTCATTCTGTGACCCTGGGGATCCTCAGACCACACTGTCCCACCCAGGATTCCACCCCATTTCACCACTTGAGTGCCTTTCAGGCAGGGACTTCCCTCACTGGAGCAGACTTCTAAAAGTTCAGATTTTGCCCGCTGCTGCTGTATCATTTTCCCTTAGCTGGCTTATGGAGGCTCTCTCCTCCCATGGTTTATCTTCCAATAAATTGCCTCAGATTCACTTCACCCCTCCTACCTTGCAAAAAGTGGCACTTTTCTATTTGTAGAGTTGCAGCAATTCTTTTCTTAAATCCCAGGTTGAGTTCACAGGTGTTCAGAATGATTTGATAGCTATCTAGCTGAATTCATGGATCCAGATGAAAATAGGGTCCCCTACTCCTCTGCTATTCTCCTCCCCTCCTCTACATGCACTCTTAAAGAAAAGAGACCTAGTACGCAAATGTTACATTAAAAAAAAATCAAATCACACACACACAAAAGATCAAATCACTATAAATAAACTAAAGGCTCCTTTAACTACTGTTCTCAAATTCTCCACTCCTATATTCAGTAAGAGTTTTTATGAATCCTTCCAAGCCATTTTAAATTCCTTTGAGTACTTATGTATTTCACACGTACATACACTTATATACACATGTATATGATTTTAAGTTTTTTCTACAATTATATCTAGGATTTTTTTTTTTTCATCTTAACGTATGTTTTTGTCATTGATGGGAACCGTCGTCAAGAGCACCTTCTCCTCTCTTGCATACCAGCATAAGAGTGGCCTTGAGCTGGGAACATTTCTTTGCAAAGAGATAAAGAGCACTCTGAGCTTGTTGCCTTGTCAGGGACTTTCTCTGTTCATTGCTCAATGCATACCCCTTTGTTCTGCCTTAATGCATGTGACCCGTAGGCCCATCCCGCCTTTCTGTATTTCAGACCTCACGGGCAAGGGGTTGAGGGTCATACTGCAGCATGAAGTGTAGTGCTTGTCTCCACACCATCTGTACCACATTGCCTGTGAAGTGGATCTGCTGTTCATGGGGGACCCAGTGGATTACACAAGGTTGAATCTTGTGCACTCTTTCTCTTTTCTCTTGCCGTAAGTAAATATTGTACTGCTTAAGCCTAGTATATATGTTGTCGGGTCTCAGCAACTTAGAATCATGCTCCGATCTCTTCTGTGAGTAGCATTTACCTGCTTTTCAACCTTGGCTGCACAGCCTGAGCACCCAGCCAACAGTGAAACAATAATGTTAATGCTTAAGGGTCTAGTACAATCTTTTAAACCGTTGTGCTAGGTGTTTCATCCTAGGAAGTGCTACACTTTTATTTAGCTCTATTGATGAACAAGTCATTTATTTCCAATATTGTGTTATTACAAAGAGTACTCTAGTGAACACTTATGTAAATGTGTATATACCTCTCTAAGTGTTTTTCCAGGGAGATTTCCTGGAAGTGAAATTTCTGGAGCCTAAGTAATGTGACTTTTTAGTTTTGCTAGAGACTTTCCAACTACCTTTCCTTGTGGTTGTATAAATTTACATTTCTGTCACTGGTGCATGTTTGTGTTCTTTTTTCTGGTCAAGAGATTTTCAAATACTGTCATCATATATCACTTTTCCTTTTATGTTCTTTAGAAATCCTTGCTTGCCCCAAGGTTCTGGCTCTCTCTTTCGTTTTTGAAGTTAAGTCTTAGGAATTCATTTTGTGTGTAATCTTACTTTTATTTGCCTCGCCAGTTGTCCCAGTGCAGGTCATTGAATTATCTGTCCTTCCTACTGTCGTATAATGCTGCCTCTGTCATATGCCAGATCTTTGTCTGGGTTCTGTACTGTTCCTTTTATCTGTAGTTTGTATATTCCTTCAGTAGTACTCACTTTTAATTACTATATTTTTATAATAAGCTGTATTGTGTGGTAGAACAAATCTTCCCACCTTTAAAAAGTTGTCTTCAGGGGCACCTGGGTGGGTCAGTCGTTAAGTGTCTGCTTTCAGCTCAGGTCATGATCCCGGGGTCCTGGGATCGAGCCCCACATCAGGCTCCCTGCTCAGCGGGAAGCCTGCTTCTCCCTCTCCCACTCCCCTGCTTGTGTTCCCTCTCTCACTGTGTCTCTCTCTGTCAAATAAATAAAATCTTAAAAAAAAAAAAAGTTGTCTTCACTATTGTTGGCCTTTACTAATTTGTATGAATTGTAGAATATGTTTATCAACTATGGAAAAGGGCTATATTGGGTTTTGTTGTGATTTTATAGACTTTTTATGTTAATTTAAGAAGAATTGACATCTTGGAAATATTAGATTTCCTATACTTAAGACTTTTTCAGGTCTGTTTTATTTTTTGTCAGTTTACTATTTCCCCATTAAGGTTGTATACATTTTTAATGAGCTTTATTTCTGGGTATTTTGTGTTTTTGTTCTTGTTGTTGCTGTTGTGTTCTGTTTCTAAATGGTTGTTGCTGGTATATTAGAGAAGTACTGTTATACATTGATTGATATTTAGCTTCCTTAATTATCTCTCATATTAGTTCTGACAGTTTTTCAGTTGATTCTCTTGGATTTTTTTAGATGGATGTTTATCATTCTAAGTAATATTAGCTTTTTAAAACATTTAAAAAAATTTTTTAAGTAATCTCTACACCCAACATGGGGCTCGAACTCACAACCTCAAGGTCAAGGGTCTCATGCTCTACCAACGGAGCCAGCCAGGCACCCCATCTTTGATCCTCCTTTTCTAACAGTTCTCTGTGTATTTTCTTTCTTTCTTTCTTTCTTTCTTTCTTTCTTTCTTTCTTTCTTTCTTCTTTCTTTCTTTCTTCTTTCTTTCTTTTTTCTTTGTCTAATTGCATTGGCTAGTATTATATTGTATGATTGTTCCTGATTTTAATTGCAAGGCTATTAATGTCTTTACCATTTGATGTCACATTTGCTATAAATTTCTCTTTATTCCTGGATTGTGAAGAATGTGTACCAAAAAGGAGGTAAAGCTATAGTACACTTTTTTTTTAACTTTAAGAGGATACCAATATATGAAGAACTGTATGATATTAAATTTGAAATTCTTTTTTTTTTTGTAAAGATTTTATTTATTTGACAGAGAGAGACACAGCGAGAGAGGGAACACGAGCAGGGGGAGTGGGAGAGGGAGAAGTAGGCTTCCCACAGAGCAGGGAGCCCGATGAGGGGCTCGATCCCAGGACCCCCGGATCATGACCTGAGTCGAAGGCAGACGCTTAACGACTGAGCCACCCAGGCGCCCCTAAATTTGAAATTCTTGATGAATATTCGGGTTATTTTTTCCTTTTGACTGTTATGAATAATGCTGCTATGAACATTTATGTACAAGTTTTTTGTGGACTTGTCTTTTCATTTATCTTGGAGATGTGTGTGTGTGTGTGTGTATGTATATACATATATATGTATATATTTGTATCTCCATGGATATATGCAGTTGCAAGTAGTAAAGCATGTTTAACTTACTGAAAAATTGCCAGGCTGTTTTCTAATGTGGCAGCACGTGAGTGTTCTGTTATCTCCCCAGTCTTATCAACGCATGTTATTTTCAGACATTTGACTCTGGCCATCCGAGTAGGTGTGAAGGGTGGTGTTGATCTGCCCTTTTCTGATGACTAATGTTGAGTATCCTGTGTGTGTTTCAGTCATTTTTGTATTTTTTTTTTTTAAAGATTTTATTTATTTATTTGAGAGAGAATGAGAGAGAGAGCACATGAGAGGGGGGAGGGTCAGAGGGAGAAGCAGACTCCCTGCCGAGCAGGGAGCCGGATGCGGGACTCGATCCAGGGACTCCAGGATCATGACCTGACCCGAAGGCAGTCTCTTAACCAACTGAGCCACCCAGGCGCCCTCATTTTTGTATTTTCTTTGGAGAAATATCTATTCAGATGCTTTGTCCAATTTTAACAGTATTTGTCTTTTTATTATTGAATTGTAAGGGTTCTTTATGTATTCTAGATACAAATCCCTTATAAGATATGTGATTTTCAAATATTTTTCCTAGTCTGTGGCTTGTCTCTTCACTTTCCTCATATGTCCTTTGAAGCACAATAGATTTAAATTTTGATGAAGTGCAATTTCTCTATTTTTAATTTTATTTGCATGTGCTTTTGATATGTATTTGGTAGAATGCATTACCTAATCCAGTGTCACTAAGTATTATGTTTTCTAATAACAGTTTTGTAGTTTTGGCTAGTACCTTTAGGTCTGCAGTTAATTAATTTACTTAAAATCAATTTAATTAACATATCGTGTATTATTATTTTCAGAGGTAGAATTTCGTGATTTTATCAGTTGCGTATAACACCCAGTGCTCATTATATCAAGTGCCTTCCTTAACTCCCATCGCCCATTTACTCTATCCCCCCGCCCACCTCCCCTCCAGCAAACCTCAGTTTGTTTCCTATAGTTAAGAGTCTCTTATGGTTTATCTCCCTCTCTGATTTCGTCTTATTTTATTTTGCCTTCCCTTCCCCTATACTCATCTGTTTTGTTTCTTAAATTCCACATATGAGTGACATCGTATGGTATTTGTCTTTCTCTGACTGACTTATTTTGCTTAGCATAATACACTCTAATTCCATCCACGTTGTTGCAGATGGCAAGATTCCATTCTTTTTGATGGCTGAGTAATAATCCGTTATATATATACCACCTCTTCTTTATCCATTCCTTTGTCCTTCGATAGGTCTGCAGTTAATTTTGAGTTAATTTTTGTATATTGCCTTATGTAAGGGTCCAACTTCATTCTTATTTATGTAAACTTACAGTTGTCCCAGCACCATTTGTGGAAAAAACTATTCTTTCCCCCTTCAGTGGTCTTGGCACCCTTGTCAAAAATAAATTGACCATAGATATATGGGTTTATTTTGGGACTCTTAATTCTGTTTAATTGATCTCTGTGTCTGTGCTTATACCAGCACCACACTTTCTTGGTGACTGCTGCTTTATGAAGTAAGTTTTGAAATTAGGAGTGTGTCTTCCAGTTTATTCTTTTTCAAGATCTTGTTGGGTATGCTGGGCCTCTTCAGTTTTCATATGTTAGGATTAGTTTTTCAATCTCTATAAAGAAGCCAGATGGGATTTTAATAGGGATTGCATTGAATCTTCATGTAATTTGGGAGTACTGTCATTTGACAATATTTTGTTTTCTGATCCATGAACAGAGTGTCTTTCCATTTACTTAAATCCTTAATTTCTTCTAACAATGTAGTGTTCAGGGTATAAGTTTCGTTTTTTTCTTTGAAAATTCATTCCTAAGTATTTTATTTTTCATGTGATTATAAATATTATAAGTATATATTGTTTCTTAATTTTATTTTTGATTTGTTCATTTCTGCTATAGAAATACCATTAATTTTTGCAAATTGGTCTCATATCCTCCAATCTTGCTGAGCTCTTTTTTAGTTCTAATAGCTTTTAGTGGAGTACTTAACGATTTCCTATATCTATATCATGTCATTTGTGAATAGAAATTGTTCCATTTCTTCTTTTCCTTTCCTATATGGGTACCTTTTGTAAAAGGTTAATTCCACTATAATTAACATACACTGTTATATTAATTTCAGGTGTACAATATAGTGATTCAGCAATTCTATACATTACTTAGTGCTCATCATAAATGCACACTTAATTGCCTTCACTTATTTTACTCATTTCCCCACCCACCTCCCCTCTGGTAACCATCAATTCTCTATTTAAGAGTGTGGTTTTTTGGTGTCTTCTTCTCTGCTCATTTTTTTTTTTAATTTCTTAAATTCCACATGAGTGAAATCATATGGTATTTGTCTCTCTCTGAATGACTTATTTCACTTAATATTATATTCTCTAGATCCATCCAACTTGTTGCAAATGCCAAGTGTCATTCTTTTTTCATGGCTGAGTAATATTTTATTGTGTGTGTATATATATACACACACACATACAGGCACACACACATCCCACATCTTTATCCATTCATCTTTTGATGGACACTTGGATTGCTTCCCCAATTTGGCTATTGTAAATAACAGTGCAATAAACATAGAGGTGCATATATATCTTTTTGAATTAGTGTTTTTGTATTCTTTGGATAACTACCCCATAGTGGAATTAACTGTACTATATGGTAGTTCTATTTTTAATCTTTTGAGAAACCTCCAAACTGTTTTCCAGAGTGGCTGCACCAGTTTGCATTCCTATCAACAGTACATGAGGGTTCCTTTTTCTCCACATCCTGGCCAACATTTGTTATATCTTGTGTTTTTTATTTTAGCCATTCTGACAAATGTGAGGTGATATCTCATGTGGTAATGATTTGCATTTCCCTGAAGATAAGTGATGTTGAGCATTTTTTCATATGTCTGTTGGCCATCTGGATGTCTTCTTTAGAGAAATGTCTGTTCATGCCTTGTGCCTGTTTTCAAGTTGGATTATTTCCTTTTCTTTTGGTGTTGAGTTTTATCAGTTCTTTATATATTTTGGATACTAATGTTTTATCAGATATGTCATTTGCAAATATCTTTTTCCATTCAGTAGATTGTCTTTTAATTTTGTTGATTTTTTCCTTTGCTGTGCAGAAACCTTTTATTTGATGTAGTACCAACAGTTTATTTTTGCTTTTGTTTCCCTTGCCTCAGGAAACCTACATAGAAAAATGTTGCTATGGCCAATTTCAGAGAATTATTGCCTGGGCTGTCTTGTGGGATTTTTGTTTCAGGTCTCACATTTAGGTGTTTAATCCACTTTGAGTTTATTTTTGTGTATGGTGTAAGAAAGTGGACCAGTTTCAGTCTTTTGCATGTGGCTGTCCAGTTTTCCCAGCACCATTTGTTGAAGAGACTATTTCCTGTTGCATATTCTTTCCTCCTTTGTCGAAGATCAATTGACCATATAATCATGGGTTTATTTCTAGGTTTTCTTTTCTGCTCCATTGATCTGTTTGTTTTATGTGTGAGAACCAACTATTTTGATTACTACAGCTTTGTAGTGTACCTTGAAATCTGGAATTGTGATACCTTCAGTATGTTCTTTTTCAAGGTTACTTTGGCTCCTTAGGGTCTTTTGTGGTTCTATACACATTTTAGGATTGTTTGTTCTCTGAAAAATGCTGTTGGTACTTTGATAAGAACTGTATTAAGTGTGAAGATTGCTTTGCATAATATCCACATTTTAAAAAAATTTGTTCTCCCAAAACATGAGCATGGAATATCTTTCCATTTGTATTATCTTCAATTTCATTCATCAGTGTTTTATAGTTTTCAGAGTACAGGTCTTTCATCTCCTTGGTTAACTTTATTTCTAGGTATTTTATTATTTTTGGTGCAGTTGTGAATAGGATTATTTTCATTTTTTTTAAGATTTATTTTAGAGAGAGGGAGAGAGAGAGCGCTCAAGCGGGAAGGGCAAAGGGAGGAGGATAGAGAATTTCAAGCAGACTCCATGCTGAGTGTGGAGCCCCATGTGGGGCTCGATCTCACAACCTTGAGATCGTGACCTGAGCTGAATCCAAGAGTTGGATGCCCAACCAGTTGTGCCACCCAGACACCTTGGCATTGCTTTCTTAATTTCTCTTTCTGCTGCTTCATTATTAGTGTATAGAAATGCAGTGGATTTTTCTGTATAGTGATCTTGTATCCTGCAACCTTATTGAATTCATTTATCAGTTCTAGTAGTTTTTTTTTTATGGCGTCTTTAGGGTTTTTTATATATATAATATTGTCATCCATAAATAGTGAAAGTTTTACTTCATTCTTAATGATTTGGATGTTTTTTTTTTTCCTTTTTTTGTCTGATTGCTGTGGCTAGGATTTGCAGTACTATGTTGAATAAAAGTAGTGAGAGTGGACCTCCTTGTCTTGTTCCTGATCTTAGGTGGAAAGCTTTCAGTTTTTCTCCGTTAAGTATGTTAGCTGTGGGTTTTTCATATATGGTCTTTATTATGTTGAGGTGTGTTCCCTTTACACCTACTTTGTTGTGGGCTTTTTTTTTTTTTTTGATGAATGGATGTTCATCAAAAAGTATGTACTTTGTCACAAATTTTTTCTGCATCTATTGAAATGATCATATGGTTTTTATTTTTTCTCTTGTTGATGTGATGTATCACATTGATTGATTTGTGAATATTGAATCACCCTTGAATAAATTCCACTTGTTCGTGGTGAATGATTATTTTAATGTGTTGTTGGATTCAGTTTGCTAGTATTTTATTGAGGACTTGTGTATCCGTGTTCATCAGGGATACTGGCCTTTAGTTCTCTGTTTTAGTGGCGTATTTATCAGGTTTTGATATCAGGGTAATGCTGGTCTCATAGAGTGAATTTGGAAGCTTTCATTCCTTTTCTATTTTTTTGAATAGTTTGAAAAGAATAGATATGAAGTCTTCTTTAAATGTTTGGTAGAATTCCCCTGTGAAGCCATCTGGTTCTGGACTTCTGTTTATTGGGAGTTTTTTGATTACTGAACAATTTCATTTCTGGTAATTGGTCTGTTTAAATTTTCTATTTCTTCCTGATTCAGTTTTGGGAGGTTTCATGTTTCTAGGAAATTATCCATTTCTTCTAGGTTGTTCAGTTTGTTGGGATATAATTTTTCTTTTATAATCCTTTGTATTTTTGTGGTGTTGTTTCTCTTTCATTTCTGAGTTTGTTTGAGTACTCTCTCTCTCTCTCGATGAGTCTGGATAAAGGTTTATCAATTTTGTTGATCTTTTCAAAGAACAAGGTCCCTATTTTATTGATCTGTTTTGGGGGTTTTTTGTTTCATTTTCATTTATTTCTGCTCCAATCTTTATTATTTCCTTCCTCTTTCCTTCTTCTTTTAGATTTTCTTTAATCTTCATTTTGCTTTAAGTGTAAGGTTAAGTTTTTTGCCTGAGATTTTTCTTCATTGTTGAGGTATGCTTGTATTACTATTAACTTCCATTTTAGAAAAGCTTTTGCTGCATCCCAAAGATTTTGGACTGTTGTGTTTTCATTTCCATTTTCCCCCATGTATTTTTTTTATTTCTTTTTTGATTTCTTGGTTGATCCATTCATTGTTTACTCACATGTTATTTCCATGTATTTGTGTTCTTTCCAGATTTTTTCTTGTATATAATTTCTAGTTTCATAGCATGTGGTCAGAAAAGTTACATGGTATAACTTGGATCTTTTTGAATTTGTTGAAATTTGTTTTGCGGACGAACATATGATCTACTCTGGAGAATGTATGTGCACTTGAAAAGAATGTATATCTACTGTTTTGGGATGGAATATTCTGAATATATCTTGAGATCCATCTGGTCTAAGGTGTCACTCATATCCACTCTTTCTTTGATTTTTTTTTTGGATGATCTATCTATTGATGTAAGTGGGTTGTTAAAGTTCCTTACTATATTTTTCTTTCTTTAAAATTTTGGGAGGCACTTTCATCTAACAGACCAAAATACACCCAAAATCTAGTGTGTGGCAGTGATCTATGCACCAGCCTGATCATATTTGATCATACTCAGTTATTTTTTTGTTTTGTTTGTTTTTATCTTTTTCTTTTACCTTTCTTTCTCTTTTCCCCCAGTTTCACGTCTTTTCTGACTTGTTTAGTATATATTTTCTGGGGACGTTGTTACCCTGTTAGCATTTTGTTCTCTCATTCATCTATTCTCCTCTGGACAAAATGACAAGACGGAAAAAATCACCTCAAAAAAAAGAACAAGGGACTGCCAGGGACCTAATCAATACAGGCATTAGTAAGATGTTGGAACTAGAATTCAGAATGATGATTTTAAAGATACTAGCTGCACTTGAAAAAAGTATGGAAGTTATTAAAGAAACCCTTTGTGGAGAAATAAAAGAACTAAAATCTAACCAAGTTGAAATCAAAAAGGCGCACTAAATGAGAAAAATATGCAGCCAAGAATACTCTATCCAGCTAGGCTGTCATTGAAAAAAGGAGAGATAAAAAGCTTCCAGGACAAACAAAAACTAAAGGAATTTGCAAACACAAAACCAGCTCTACAAGAAATGTTGAAAGGGGTCCTCTAAGCAAAGAGAGAGCCTAAAAGCAACATAGACCAGAAAGGAACACAGACAATATACACTAACAGTCACCTTACAGGCAATACAATGGCACTAAATTCATATCTTTCAATAGTTACCATGAATGGAAATGGGCTAAATGCCCCAATGAAAAGACACAGGCTATCCGATTGGATAAAAAAACAAGACCCATCGATATGCTGTCTGCAAGAGACTCATTTTAGACCCAAAGACACCCCCAGATTGAAAGTGAAGGGGTGGAAAACCATTTGCCATGCTAATGGACACCAAAAGAAAGCTGGAGTTGCAATCCTTATATCAGACAAATTAG
>NC_138369.1:51649298-51684857 GCF_054177405.1 Leptonychotes weddellii
ATCCAGTAGTTGTTTATCTCTCTTTTTCTCAGCTTCTTTATTTTCCATCATTTGGTCTTCTTTATCACTGATTCTCTCTTCTGCCTCATTTACCGTAGCAGTTAGCGCCCCCATTTTTTATTGCACCTCATTAATAGCCTTTTTGATTTCGACTTGGTTAGATTTTATTTCTTTTATTTCTCCAGAAAGGGTTTCTCTAATAACTTCCATGCTTTTTTCAAGCCCAGCTAGTATCTTTGATGATTCTGAACTCTATATCTGACATCGTACTAATGTCCGTATTGAGTAGGTCCCTGGCATTTGGTACTACCTCTTGTTCTTTTTGTTGAGGTGATTTTTTCCGTCTTGTCATTTTGTCCAGAGGAGAATAGACTAATGAGAGAACAAAATGCTAACGGGGTAAAATGTCCCCAGGAAATATACTCTAAACAAATCAGAGAAGATCTGAAGCTGGGGGAAAAGAAAGGGAAAGAAAGAAAAAAAAATAAAAAGATAAAAACAAACAGAACCAGAACAAAACAAAAAAAGAACAGAATATGATCAAATATGATCAGGCTGGTGCATAGATCAGTGCCATGCACTAGATTTTGGGTGTATTTTGGTCTGTTAGAAGAAAGTGCCTCCCCAAGTTTTAAAGAAAGAAAAACTTATATATGTACAAAAGTAAGGGTTGATATGATATGGAATATGACTGTAAAGATGAAAATTATAAGAAAATTTATAAAAGGAATTGATATATTGTTTGAAAAAAGAAAGAAGAGGATTTAAAAAAAAAGAAAAAGGGAGAGAATGTGATCAGGCAGGAGAGTAGAACAAAACCATACACTAGAGATTTAGAGTATATTTTGATTTGTTAGAAAAAACTATCTCAAAATTTTAAAGAGAGAACAACTTATATATATATGCCAAAAATAAGGGTAACTACTGTAAAGGGATAGAATATGATTCTAAAAATGGAAAATAAAAATGTTTTTTAAAAAAGGGATTGATGTTGGTTGAAATAGGGAAAAAAAAAATTCAAAAAAAAAAAGAGAGTTAAAAAAGAAAAAATTAACTTTGAAAGACTAAAGAATCATGGTAAAAAAAGCCATGGATTCTATGTGCATTATTCCCCTATCGCTGGAGTTCTGCTGTTCTCATTGATTGGTAAACTTGGTCTTGGCTGGCTGTTCTCACTGATCTTCTGGGGGAGGGGCCTGTTGCCGTGGTTCCCAAATGTCTTTGCTGGAGGCCGAATTGCCCCGCCCTTGCTGGTCCGGGCTAAGTCATCTGCTCGGGTTTGTTCTCAGGAGCTTTTGTTCCCTGCAAGGTTTCCCTGCAGCTTTGGAGGCCGAGAGTGAAAATGGCGGCCTCCCAATCTCCGCCCTGGAGGAGCCGAGAACTCAGGGCCCCACTCCTCAGTGAGTGCCCAGAGAAAAGCAGTCAATCACTCCCATCTCCCTGGTCTCCAACCCAACTCTATTCTCACCCGGCCTGTGACCGAGCATTTCTATCTCTGGCACCCGACCCCATGTTGAGTCTCCAATCCCAGCAGATCCCTGTGGTGCGCTCCCATGCCGCTCCTCCCGGGGGAGGAAGGGGAGTCTCCCCGGATCTGCCGCCTGTTGGGTCCCTGTTGGAGGAGCAGTGGCCAGACTGTGCTGCGGATCACGGTTTATGGCGACCCCGAGCTGAGAGCCCGCACTTCAGCTCCGTCTCTGCAGCCGACTTCCCCGCTCCAATACCTGGGAGCTCTGCCGCACTCAGGCACCCCCGGTCTTTCTGTGACCCTGAGGGTCCTGAGACCACACTGTCCCAGCTTGGGTTCTACTCCCCCGCTTAGCCACTGGAGCGATGTCACTCAGTGGAGCTGACTTCTAGAAGTTCTGATTTTGTGCTCCGCAGCTCTATCACTTGCCAGAAGTGGCCGACGGAGGCCCCCTCCCCCACCATTATTCTCCCGAATTCCGCCTCGGATTCACTTCTCCGCACATCCTACCTTCCAGAAAGTGGTCACTTTTCTGTTCAGAGAGTTGTTGCTATTCTTTTCTTCGATCTCCTGTTGAGTTTGTAGGTGTTCAAAATGGTTTGATCCCTTTCCAGCTGAATTCCTGAGACCAGACCAAATCCAGGTCTCCTACTCCTCCACCATCTTGCCTCCAGCCTGCATCCATTTTTTTTTTAGATTGTCTAACTTGTTGACATATAAATTTTCAGTAATACTCTCTTATAATTCTTTGTATTTTTTCGTTATTGGCAGTGTTGTCTCCTCATTCCTTCATGAATTTATTTATGTGGGTACTTTTCTTTTTGGTATGTCTGGCTAGGGGTTTATCAGTTTTATTAATTTTTTAAAAGAACCAGTTTCTAGTTTTCGTTGATCTGTTCTACTGCTATTTTGATTTCTATATCATTGATTTCTACTCTAATCTTTATTATTTATCTTCTACTGTATTTAGACTTGAGTTTTCTTTTTCCAGTTCCTTTCCCAGTTTCCTAACCTTTAGGTTGTGTACTTAGAGTTTTCTTGCTTCTTGAGGAAGGCCTGTATTGCCATATAGTTTTCTCTAGGACCTTCTATGCTGCATTCCAAAGGTTCTGAACTGTCGTGTTTTTGTTCTTATTTGCCTCCACATATTTTTTAAATTCTTTAATTTCTTGGTTGATTCATTCATTCTTTAGTAGGTTGCTCTTTAGCCTTCATGTATTTGTGTTTCTTCCAAGTTTTTTCTTGTAGTTGACTTCAAGTTTTAAAGCACTGTGGTCTGAAAATATGCTTTGGGTAAGTTGAGACCTGATTTGTGATCCAGTATGTGATCTATTCTGGAGAATGATCCATGTGCATTCAAGAATACTGTGTATTCTGCTGCTTTAGGATGAAATGCTCTGATTATACCTGTGAAGTCCATCTGGTCCAGTGTCATTCAAAGCCCTTGTTTCCTTGTTGATCTGCTTAGATGATCTGTACATTGCTGTAAATAGGGTGTTAACATTCCCTATTATTATTGTATTATCAATGTGTTTCTTTAATTTGGTTATTTGTTGATTTATATGTTTGGTTACTCCCATGTTAGGTGCATAAATATTTACAACTATTAATATTCTTGTTTGATACACCCCTGTATTATTGTATAGTGTCCTCCTTCATCTCTTTTACAGTCTTTGGTAAGATCTAGTTTGTCTGATGTAAGGATGGCTACACCATCTCTTTTGATGTTCATTGGCATGGTTAATGGTTCTCCATCCCCTCACTTTCAATCTGGAGGTGTCTTTAGGTCTAAAATGAGTCTTTTGTAAATAGCATATCCATGGGTCTTGTTTTTTTAATCCATTCTGATACCCCAGGTCTTTTGATTGGAGCATTTAGTCCTTTTAATTCAGAGTAATTATTGAAAGATGCGAACACTAGTATATACGTGCTACAATTAAGAAGTATTTTCTTTATATACAAGTAACTGAGCTGTCCATTAAAAACTTTAAAAAAGAAAAAGAAAATATGAATTTAGTGCTGTTGTATTCCTTGTAATGTTGGTGTTCTTCTAATTGTTTCTGTTCCTTCCTGGTCTTTTTTATTTTTGGGATCTCTGCTCAAAGAACCCCCTTTAATAGTTCTTGCAGGGCTATTTTAGTGTTCATAAATTCCTTTAGTTTTTGTTTGTCCTGGAAACTCTTTATCTCTCCTTCTATTCTGAATGACAGCTTGCTGGATAAAGTATTCTTGACCACATATTTTTCCAATTTAGCACGTTGACTATATCATGCCAGTGTTTTCTGGCCTGCTAGGTCTCTGTGGACAGCTCTGCTGCCAGCCTTATGTTTCTACTCTTGTAGGTTAAGGACCTCTTTTCCCCCCGAGCTGTTTTCAGGATTTTCTCTTTATCTCTGAAATTTGCAAGCTTCGCTATTATATGTCAAGGTGTTGACCTATTTTTATTGATTTCAAGGGGGCATTCTCTGTGTCTCCTGGACTTGAATGCCTGTTAACTCCCCCAATTTAGAGAAGTTCTCAGCTCCAATTTGTTCAAATAAACCTTCTGCCCTTCTCTCCTTCTCCTCATCTTCTGGGACCCCTATTAGCCAGATATTATTTGTTTTATGGAATCGCTGAGTTCTCTGAGTTTCCCTTCATGATCTAATAGTTTTCTTTCTCTCTTCTTTTCAGCTTCCTCATTTTTTGTCATTTTATCTTCTATATCACTGATTCACTCTTCTGCCTTGTTCATTTTCATTTTTATTAGCCTCTACTTGGATGTGCATCTTGGTAATAGCATTTTTAATTTTGACCTGACTAGTTTTTATTTCTTTTATTTCTACAGTATGGGATTCTCTGTTGTCTTTTGCTTTTTTCAAGCCCAACTGGTATCTTTATAATTGTTTTAAATTTTAGTTCAGTCATCTTACTTATATCCATATTGATAAATCCCTGGCTGTGTGTACTACCTCCTGTTCTTTCTTTTGGAGTGAATTTCTTTAGCTCTTCATTTTGTCCAGAAAAGAATAGAAGAAAGAAAGAGAGAAAAGAACAAGAACAACAACGAAAAGAGGGAAAAACAAACAAGAAACACCAAAACAAAACAAAGAACAAAAAAAATACCAAAAAACAAAGAAGAAACACAAAACTAAAAACTAGATCCTGGGTGTGTTTGGTCTGCTTGTTAAAGGAAATTAGATTGCAAAATAAGAAAGAAAAACATATATATGTATTATATATATATATGGAAATAAGTAAAAATACATACACATAACATATAAAAACTAAAATTAAAAAAGGATAAAGAATTCAAAGAATAAGAAAATAACTGAAAAATTAATACTGAAAGATTAAAGAAAAAAAAAAAAGAATGCTGTATACTGTTTTCCCCAAAAGATGAAGCTTTTCCGTCATCCTTGATCAGTAAACTTGCTGTGTGCCAGTTGTTCCTGCTAGTCTTCTGAGGGGAGGGGCATGTTGCATTGATTCTCGGGTGGACTTGTCCTATTGCAAATGTGCCTCCCTTGGGCAGAGGTAGAGTTCAGTGTCAATGGCTCTGGATTCCACTGTGTGGTGCTGTTTTGCTCCCTGCAGGCTTTCAACATTGTGGGTGGGATGCATATAGAGGCCCTCCTCTCTCCGGGCCTCCCTCTTCAGCCCTCACAGAAAAGCAGTCAATCATTTTTGTCTCCTCTATTTTCATCAGAACTCTGTTCACCCGGCCTGTGACCAAGTGCTTTTTATCTCAGGCACATGACTTTCAAAACTCCAAATTTTACAGATTCCTGTGGTGTGGACCTGCTCCATTCCTTCTGGGGGATGGTGGGGGATCTCTCCATGCTTCTGCCTTTTGCTTGACCTGTTCCAGAAAAGAGATCACACAGCCACGTGTTGGTTTGCAGTTCATGGCAACATAGAGCAGAAACCCAACACCTAGACTCACTGTACTCAGTGGGCTTCCCTGCTCCTATGCCTGTGAACTCTGCCACACTCAGGCCCCATCCATTCTTCTTGTGATCCCAGGGATCCTGATACCACACTATCACACCTGGGATTCCACCTGACTCACCACCTGAGCACCTTTAAGCCAGGGATGTACCCCACTGTAACAGACATCTAAAAGTTCCAATTTTTCACTCCACTTCTTATAATACTTTGCGGTAGCCTCCTTAAGCCAGCTCCCTCGCCCCCATCTTATCCTCAGATATATCACCCTGGATTCAGGTCTCCACACCTCCTACCTTTCAAAAAGTGGTCGCTTTTGTACTTGCAGAATTGCAGCATTTCTTTTCTCTGATCTCTGATTGATTTCTCAGGTGTTCAGTGATTTGAATACTGTCTAGCTGTATTCAAGGGACCAGACAAACTTAGCGTCCTCTACTCCTCTGCCATCTGAACTTCTCCTCCACTAGTGGTATTTTGATATGGATTGCATTAAATGTGTAGATTGCTTTGGGTAGTATAGACATTTTAACTATGTATGTTCTTCCAGTCCATGAGCATTGAATGTTTTCCAATTTCTTTGTGTCCGCTTCTATTCATTTCATAAAGTTTTTATAGTTTTCAGAGTACAGATCTTTTACCTCAGTGGTTAGGTGTATTCCTAAGTATCTTCTTGTTTTTGGTACAATCTTAAATGGGATCAATTCCTTGATTTCTTTTTTTTCTGCCTCATTCTTGGAATATAGAAATGGAACAGATTTCTGTATTTTGATTTTATATCCTGTGACTCTGCTGAATTCATGTATTAGTTCTAGCAATTTTTTGGTGGAGTCTTTTGAGTTTTCTACATAGAGTATTATGTTGTCTACAAATAGTGAAAGTTTTACTTCTTCCTTGCTGACATGGATGCCTTTTCTTTCTTTTCTCTGATTGCTGAGGCTGACTTCCAGTACTGTCTTAAATAGTAACGGTGAGAGTGGACATCCCTGTCTTGTTCCTTACCGTAGAGGAAAAGTTCTCAGTTTTTCCCCATTGAGGATATTAGCCTGTGGGTCTTTCATATATGGCCTTTATGATGTTGAGGCATATTCCATCCATCTCTACTTTGTTGAGAGTTTTTATCAAGGATGGATACTGTATTTTGTCAGATGCTTTTTCTGCATCTATTGAGAGGATCATATGGTTCTTATCCTTTTATTAATGTGGTGTATCACATTGATTAAATTGTGAATATTGAAACAACTCCTGCAGCCCAGGGATAAATCCCACTTGATCGTGGTTTATGATTCTTTTAATGTACTGTTGGATTCAATTAGCTAGTATCTTTTTGAGAATTTTTGTATCCATGTTCATCGGGGATATTGGATTGTAATTATTCTTTTTAGTGAAGTCTTTGTGTGGTTTTGGAATTAAGGTAATGCTGAATGAGTTTGGAAATTTTCCTTCCATTCTATTTTTTTGGAACAGTTTGGGAAGAGTAGGTGTTAACTCTTCTTTAAATGTCTGGTACAGTTCCCCTGGGAAGGCTTCTTTTTGGCCCTGTACTTTGTTTATTGGGAGATTTTTGATTACTGATTAAATTTCTTTGCTGGTTATGGTCAGATTTTCTATTTCTTCCTGTTTCAGTTTTGGTAGTTTGTATATGTCTAGGAATGCATCCGTTTCTTCTAGATTGCCCAGTTTGTTGGCATATAATTTTTTTATAATATTCTAATTGTATTTTTGTGGGTTGTGATCTCTCCTCTTTCATTCATGATTTTATCTATTTGGGTCCTTTCTCTTTTCTTTTTGATAAGTCTGGCTAGAGGTTTATCAATTTTATTAATTATTTCAAATAACCAGCTCTTATTTTCATTGATCTGTTCTACTGGGATTTTGTTTGTTTCTATATCTTTTCTCTGTTGCTTCCACCTATTTTTTTCCTTTAATTTTTTGGTAAACCCATTCATTCTTTAGTAGGATGTTCTTTAATCTCCATATATTTGTGGTCTTTCTAAATTTTTTCTTATGGTTGTCTTATACTTTTTCTAGTCTACTCTTCATTCTCTGTAGTGTATTTTTAATTTCAGTTACTGAGTTCTTCATCTCTTTCTTTTTAATGTTTTGTATCTCTTTGTTGAGGGTCTTACTGAGGTCTTCTCAAGTTCAGTGAGTATCTTTATGATTATTAGTTGAAATTCTCTATCAGGCATATCACATATCTCCATTTCATTGAGGTCTTTTGCTGATATTTTATCCTGTACTTTCATTTCAGACATATTCCTCTGCTCTCTCATTTTGTCTAAGTCTCTGTGTCTGTTTCTATGCGTTAGGAAAATCAGCCATATCTCCTACTCTGGAAAGTAGTGCCCTTTGAAGAAGAGGTCCTGTAGTACAGTGTCCTCTGTTCACCAGAACCTGACACTTCACAGGTATTTCTTATGTGTGTTGCATGCACCCTACTGTTGTGGCTGAGCCATGTTTACATTCTGTCCATCATCTGCAATGGCTCTCTTTGCCTGTTGTGGTCATGGTTTGGTTTCTGTATTATTAGTGGGCCAGTCTGTGGCCACCTTGGGCTTGAGTTGCATCAGACCAGATGTTTTCCAGAGCTGTGGTAGCACCAAACTACAGGACACTCTCCCTATGTTGTTCCCTGAGAATCTTTAATCAGTAGGTGGGGCCTGCTCTCAGACCAGATTTCTGCCCCCAGCCCACTGCTGGGGCCCCAGTAGACTGATGTATGTGGTTTTCTTCCTCTCTCTGCTGGGCAGGAGTTACTTTGGATTGGTGCTGGTCCCTTTTGGGGTTGCTTGCACACTGCCAGCTTGTGGCACCACTTTGAATGGAATCCTGCCAAGGACCTGTTGGGGGGGCGGGTCACAGGAGATCGGGGTGCTGTTAACAAGCTATGCGGAGAATGTTCTCACTGTGCTGATTCCCACAGGTGTCCCTGCATATAGGCTGCAGGGACTGGGAGGGAAATGGTGCCCACCAACTCTTTTGTTCTTGGGAGAAGTTTCCCAAAGACACCTGCCCCTCTAGCACACACTCTTGAGGTTAGTAAATAAATTTCTTTCTTGTATATCTGAGGTGTTTTTCAAATTGCTTCTTCTGTGCTGTATCTCAGTGGGGTTGTTTGTTGCACTTTTCTTTTAAGCGCGAGAACTCAGTTTCCCATTTCCCTCCCCAGAGCCGATCCTGCTGATTTTTAAAGTTGGTGTTAAGCACTGCTGGTTGTAAAAACTTGAGACATTAAGCCCTTCTGGTTGTCACAGTCAGATATTATGGAGATTCATCTTCCCAGTGCAGGTTCCCTGTACCTGGGGTGCCTGGTGTGGGGTTTGCTCCTCTTCTCTCTCCACTTGCATCGTCCCTCCTGGCCACGTCTCTGCCCTTCTTATCCTCTTCAGTGTGGCCTCTTCTAAAATTAGCTGTGGAGAGGAGTCTATTCTGCTAGTCTTCTGGTTGTTTTCTGGGTTATTTACACTGATGTGGGTGTTATCAGGTGTATCTGTGGGACCATGTGAGCCTAGGATGCTCCTACTCCTCCATCTTCCCTGGAAGTACCCCCAGCTTTTTTTTTTTTTTTTTCCAGTTTTTTGCCTAAGTGCTATGGCTACAGCCTCCTGTACAGTGTTAAGAAGAGTTGAAAGTGGATATCCTTGTTTGTTCTCAGTCTTTGGGGAAAGCATTTGGTCTTTATTAAGGATGATGTTAGCTGTGGGTTTTTGTAGAGGCTTTTTATCACAATTAGAAGCTCCTTTCTATTCCTAGTGATTATATTTGTCATGAAAAATTTGGGGGCGCCTGGGTGGCTCAGTCGGTTAAGCTTCTGCCTTCAGCTCACGTCATGATCTCAGGGTCCTGGGATCCAGCCCTGTGTCGGACTCTCTGTTCAGTGGGGAGTCTGCTTCTCCCTCTCCCTCTGTGATCTCTCTAGCTTTTGCTCTCTCAAATAAATAAATAAATAATCTTTAAAAAAAAAAAAGTATGGATTTTGTCAATTTTTTTTCTTCCTATTGATGTCATTATGTGATTTTTGTTTTGTGTTTATTGATATGTTAAAAAATAGTTTTGCATTCCTAGGATAAATCTCAATTGGTCAAGGGGTATAATTCTTTTTATATATGTTACTGCATTTCAGTGTGCTAGTATATTGTTGAGAATTTTTGCATTTATATGCATAAGAGATACTGGTTTGTCTGATTTTGGTATTAAGGTAATACTGACCTCATAGAATGAACTGGAAAGTTCTTCCTCTTCTGTTTTGAAGAGTTTATGAAGAATCAGTATTTTTTTTTTAAGATTTTATTTCTTTATTTGTCAGAGAGAGAGAGCAAGGAGGGGGAGCAGTAGGCAGAGGGAGAAGCAGGCTCCCCGCTGAGCAGGGAGCCCCATGTGGGACTCAGTCCCAGGACCCTGGCAGGATCATGACCTGAGCCGAAGGCAGACACTTAACCGACTGAGCCACTCAGGCGTCCCAATTATTATTTTTTCTTTAAGTATGTGGTAGAACTTAGCAATAAAGCCATCTGGGTCTTTGCTTTTCTTTATGGATGGTTTTGACTACTAATTTAATCTCTTCACTTGTTATAGGTCTGTTCAGATTTTGTGTTTCTTCTTGAATCAATTTTAGTAGAGTTTGTGTTTAAAACTACTATAACTGTTGTTTTCATCAAAAGTATTTAATTTATTGGCAAAAATTGTCTTATTTTTAAATAATTTTTAAAAAATTTCCTGTAAAGTCACTAGTATGTTTCTTCTTTCATTTCTCATTTACATAGTTTGAATCCTTTTTCTTCATCAGTGTATTTAGAGGTTTATTAATCTTGTTGATCTTTTCAGTGAACCAGTTTTTTATTTCATTGATTTTCTCTTTTGTTTTTCTAATCTTTGTTTCATTAATTTCCACTATATTCTTTACTGTTTCTTTCTTTCTGCTTGCTTTAGGTTTAGTTTGCTCTTCTTTTTCCAGTGTTTTAAGGTGAAAGGTTAGGTTGTTGATTTGAGATCTTTTTTTTTTAATCAGTATAGGTGTTGCAGAAAAAAATTCCCTCTAAGCACTCCCTGAATTACTTGAAGGGGTTCCTTGTCACAGGAACCACTAGTATTTTAGTTCTTGATTTTTTTTTTATTCATAACTAATCAAAAAAGTCTTAACTATGCTTTTTTGATGCCAAAAGTTATACCTTAGAGCACTTAGTTATACTTTAGAGCACCTAGAGTTATACCTTAGAGAAAAAATTCCTAAGTTGATGTTGGCTAATCAGTTAGGTACTTGAAACAGTTTTAAAGTGTAATTTGAAAGTAGAACTTAATTATTTATTTTTATATGTTCAATTAGCCAACACTGCATCATTGGTTTTTGATGTAGTGTTCAGCGATTCATTAGTTGTATGTAACACCCAGTGCTCATCACAATGTGTGCCCTCCTTAATACCCATCACTCAGTTGGACTTAAAGCATGATGAAGCTAATGGCAACCTCCAGCTACTTAAATTAGTTCAGTAGAAATTTAACGGGATCCAGGAGGTTGCCATTATGCTTTAAGTCCAAGCTTTAATTATAATCATGATTTTCAAGGACTCTAATAGACAGGCCTGGTTATACTGCAACAAAATGATGAGAACTGAATGTTTAAGTTGTACAAACATAGCTTAGAAGCCAGCTTTGAAGATCATTCTTATTATCTCTCTTCTCATACCTCTGTTCCACTGGATAAAAGGACTAACACTTTTTCCTCTTCATTTTTAAATAAAGTAAATGTTAAATTTAAAAATTAGTCTTGTGGAGACTCAACAATAAATGAAGAATTTTCAGGTATTGCTCAGGTGTTATTACTAGGTACCAAGACTGATTTAAGTGTGTTCTAAAAATCAGTGTAGTTCTCAGGGGAAGTAATAATAAATATGAATATCTGCTCTCAATGTATCAAAGCAGATATTCAATATCTCAATATCAAAGCAGATTAGCATTATATATTTGTTTTTGTTAGGTGATTTGGTATATAATAGAAAATTTATTCAAGTGGACTTTGAAATATCCATTAATATAAATGTGAATGTCAAAGAATGTTTCTAAGACATTATGTCATGATACATCTACTTGTTTTTCCATGTAAAATAACATTAGTGCAATATAAACAAGTAGAAATGTAAAACATTTGAATTGCTTTCCTTTATATTAAAATAGTTTAAAATGTAAAAAAAGAATGGCTTGAGAGAGCAAGGAGAGGTGACTGGCTTTGGCTTTTATATGGTTAGCGTGGGGCTGGGGTGAGGATTTTTGTACACAGGCCAGGGCTTGTGTACTTTGAACTTCCTGCCGGTGCTAAGGGAGCACTTGGGCTTTATTTCTTTGTCCAGATGTTGGCAAGAAGGAGAAGTACGAGTGGTGGGGCTTGAAAGCTGTCAGCAGTCAAACATCAAAAATGAAGTCAGACTCTTAATTACATAAAACCATAATACCTCCTGCTCTGCCCTCCAGTCCTTAACTGCCCTGGCAACCACTAAACTGTTGTCCATTTCTATACTTTTGCTATTTCAAGAATGTTGTATAAATAGAGTAATACACTGTGTTACCTTTTCAGGTTGGCTCTTTTCATTCATCGTCATTCTCTAGAGATGCATCCAAGTTGTTGAATATACTCATTCTTTTTATTGCAGGTAGTGTTCCATAGTATAGTAGTACCTCAGTTTATTCTTCCATTGCAGGACATCTGGGTGGTTTCCAGTTTGGGGCTATTATGAATACACTGCAGTGAACAATTGTGTACAAGTTTTTCTGTGGACATAAGTTTTCATTTTGGGGGTATATATGTCTGGGTGTACAACTGCTAGGTTGTATGGTAAGTTTTTAAGAAACTGCCAGACTGTTTCCCAGAGTGGCTATACAATTTACATTCCCACTAGTAATGAGTGATCTGGTTTCTTTGTATCTTCAACAGCATTTGATGTTGTCACTGTTTTTTTTTTATTTTAACTATTCTGATAGATATATAGTGATTATCTTATATAGTGATTTTAATTTGAATTTCTCCAATGGCTAATCATGTTAAACATTTTTTCTTGTCCTTATTTGTATTTATCTTCATGTCTTTTGCCCATTTTCTTATGGAAGGAATTATTTGCCTTTTTTACTGTTGAGTTTTGAGAATTCTTTATATAGTCAGATATTAGTCCTTTGTCAGGTATGTGCCTTGTAAATACTATCTTCCAGTCTGTAGTTTGTCTCTCATGCTCTCAATAAGGGTCTTCCTAGAGCAGAGTTTTACATTTTGATGAGGTCCAGTTTATCAATTTTCCCTTTTATGGATCATGCTTTTGGTGTCAATTCTAATAACTTTGCCTAGACTTAGATCATAAAGATTTTCTCCTATGCTTTTTTCTAAAAGTTGTATAGTTTTATGTTTTATATTTAAGTCTGGGATTCATTTTGAATTGATTTTTGTATAAGATGTAAGGTTTAAGTTGACTTTCATTACTTTGCCTATGAATGTCCAATTCCTCCATCAGTATTTGTTGAAAAGACTATCCTTCCTCCTTTGAATTGCTTTTTGCACCTTTATGAAGAATCAGGTGGGCATATCTGCAGAGTAGACTCCTACGCTATGGTGTGGCCTGCAGCATAATCTCTTTCCCTAGGTGTGAAATAACATTCACTGAGAGCCCAAAATGTGCCCAGGTAGTTTATACTTAAACCCCACAACCACTCCCATTTTATAAAGTGAGGCCACAGAGATTTTAAGAGGTAAAGTGATGCCTCCATAGTCATACAGTTAATAAGTGGGGAGGTGGATTTGAACCTAGGTCAGTCTTAGTTCATGTTCTCTTCCCTGTACACTAAGCTCTGATGTCTCCTGAAAGTGGCTTAAACCTTTGGACAGCCTCCATTATGATGAATTACAAAAGGAAATGAGTTTAGTAGAGAGCTGGATTTGTAGTGTCCAAATTATAGTTCTTAATGCATTGGTGGGGTCACAGTCATTTAAGGGATTCCTAATCAGCATTTGTTTTGTTTTTGAATTGCTTATTTGAGATATTTTAAAATATTATATTACAATATTAGTAAAGTCACATTCGATATTACAAATTAGTTGGATATATTTGTGTTGGTCTATTTCAGGTTTTCCTTTTCCACTGATTTATGTGTCTCTTCCTCCACTAGTAGCACAGTTTCTCTCTTTTTTAAGTTTTTATTTAAATTCCAGTTTGTTAACATACAGTGTCATATTAGTTTCAGGTGTACAATATAGTGATTCAACACTTCCATACATCACCCTGTGCTCATCACAAGTGCACTCCTTCATCCCCATCACCTAAATTGACCCATCCCCCACCCACCTCCCTTCTGGTAACCAGCACTTTGTTCTCTATAGTTAAGGGTCTGTTTCTTGGTTTGGCCTCTCTCTCTCTTTCTCTCCCCCCCCTTTTGCTCATTTGTTTTGTTTCTTAAATTCCACATATGCATGAAATCATATGGTATTTGTCTTTCTCTGGCTGACTTATTTCACTTAACGTAATACTCTCTAGCTCCAGCTATGTTGTTGCAAATGGCAAGATTTCATTCTTTTTTTTTTTTTTATTTTAATTTAATTTTATTTATTTATTTGAGAGAGAGAATGAGAGACAGAGAGCACGAGAGGGGAGAGGGTCAGAGGGAGAAGCAGACTCCCTGCCGAGCAGGGAGCCCGATGTGGGACTCGATCCCGGGACTCCAGGATCATGACCTGAGCCGAAGGCAGTCGCTTAACCAACTGAGCCACCCAGGCGCCCAAGATTTCATTCTTTTTGATGGCTGAGAAATACTTCAGTGTATATGTATACCATATCTTCCTTATCTGTTCATCAGTTGATGGACGCTCTGGTTGTTTCCATAATTTGGCTATTGTGGACAATGCTGCTATAAACATTGCGGTGCATGTATCCCTTTGAATTAGTATTCTTGTATTTGGGTAAATACCTAGTAGTGCAATTGCTGGATCCACAGTCTTGATTATTATAGCTCTAAGTCTTGAAGTTAAATAGATGATGTCCTCATACTTTATTCTAATTTTTAAAAATTGTTCTGCCTATTGTAATTCTTTTGTTTTTCCACATAAATTTTAGGATAATCTTGTCTATATATACAAAAAACTTCGCTGAGATATTGACAGGAGTAGCATTAAACAGGTAGATCTTTTGGTGGAGAATTGACATCTTTACTATGTCAAGTCTTCCAGTATATGATACGGTATGTCTGTCCATTTATTTAGATCTTTGCTTTCTTTCATCAGCCATTTGTAATTTTTAACATACAAGCCCTGTAAATGTTTTCCTGTATTCTGGGATATTTCTTAGTTTACCACCATATGTGACAATCTAGCCCTGGTCTGCTTAATATTGGCAGGCATGATCATGCAAATCTTCCTGTGTCCTCTTTTCATACATCCAAAGATGATCCTGGCTACCAGGATCTAACTGCACCATCATTCTCACATTCCTCCTGAACAATAATATTGGTTATTTTAGTCTCTTGCCAGTGACATCTGATGTCCCAGCAAATGGCATTGCCCACTACGATGCTGAAAAACTACTCCTGAGGTCCCAGCAGCGACACGGCTAACATAGATTTGGTTCGCACTCTGCTGGGTAGACCCTGAGCAGGAGTGATGCCTCCAGGCAGGTGGTATGCTGTCCATCCAGCTCAGGCCCAGGCTTCAAGGGAACGAGGGCGTCTTCAGATGGTAAAGAAGGAAGAAGAGGATGAAGGCTACACTTCAGTGCAGGCTGCCAGGCCACAGACACTCAACCGTTCTGGCCAGGAACTGTTTCGCCAGCTCTTCAGGCAGCTTCGTTACCATGAATCTTCTGGGCCCCTAGAGACTTACAGCAGGCTCCGGGAGCTCTGCCGCTGGTGGCTGAGGCCTGACATTCTCTCCAAGGCCCAGATCCTGGAGCTGCTGGTGCTGGAGCAGTTCCTGAGCATCCTGCCTGGGGAGCTCCGGACCTGGGTACAGCTGCATCACCCTGAGAGTGGTGGGGAGGCTGTGGCCCTGCTGGAAGAGCTGCAGAGGGACCTCAATGGGACACCGTGGAGGGTGAGTGTGAGCAAGTGTGCAGTTCCCAGTGAACTCTGCCTGTCAGTCAGCCAGCTCGTCTAGAATGTGTGGGTTGGGCCTCTGAACCCTCAGCATTGAGGAAGGCAGGGAATGTCTTCCCTTCTCATTCCCACAGCACCTGAGCAGCTGAGAACTAGACCCTGAGCCAAGGACCTTTGAGCTGGCAGCCCTTCCCCCCTTGCCAGAGGACAGGCGGCTCCAGAAAGAGGGTCAGCAAGTATCTATAGATAACAGTAATGAGCTTTTGGACACAGTGACTTACATTATGCGAGTCCATCTCCACATATCTAATTTGACTTGATACTGACCTGTAAAGTGGGAGTGATGTCTCTCTTGCTGTTAGAGTCAGGACTCCTGACTTCTGAGTACATGGTAAGACCTATAAATGCACTCGCAGCATGTTCCTTCTTTCTTTTGAGGATTTGTTCTGTGCAGGGGTCAGGGGTAAGAAGAGTATTGAGGGTCAGCGCAGGGCCAAGATATTGGAAGACTTTATTTCACAGACTCATTGTTCGAGCATTGTTCATGTTCTTTCAGAAACTCAGTTTATTGAAAAGAATATGCAGAACTGATCTAACAATGAGAATTTATTCAGTGTACATTTGAATGCTCACCATGTGTCCAGCCCCAGCCTTAGCACCGGGAAACAGCTGACTGCCCCAGTGCTGATGGTAGAGCAGCCAGTCAGTCAAAGTGAGCTCTGCCTGCCCCTTCTGCCCCACACAGGTGAGTTTCTCAATGCTTCTTATAGCTTTGGAGGTTCGTTTTTTGGGGTTTTTTTTTAAGAGCGTTTATCATTTTTGTAGGCTTCTTTAAAATTTTTTTCAGTAAAAATATGTAAAATTCTACATATATGATTCATGCATAAATGAAAGTCACCTTTAAGATTTCTGGAACATATCTGACATATTCTTCTCCCAAATATAATATCAAATTAGGTCAATCAAGTAACACATCTGACTGAACATCTACCAGCAGTGAATGGTAATATATCAATGCAAGGTATGGCTATTAAAAAAGAAAACCTTTTTGCTTAACATTGGTTACTATTTTAAAAAATCTAAGAGCATTTATCATTTTTACCAAAACACCAAGATGTTTAAGAGGATCAAAAAATCATTGATTAAAGCAAAAAAGGTACATAGTAGGTACAAAATTGTGGCTTGGTTACATTTAACACATTTAGAGCTAGATGTAAGGTTTGAAAATCCCTGAAAACATTGCCAAATGGGCATACAGGGCCTACCGGGTTGAAAGCTAGTTAGAAATTAGAAAACAGGGACACCTGGGTGGCTCAGTCGGTTAAGCGTCTGCCTGGCTCAGGCCACGATCCCAGAGTCCTGGGATCGAGTCCCACATCGGGCTCCTTGCTCAACGGGAAGCCTACTTTTCCCTCTCCCTCTGCCTGCCACTCCCCCCTGCTTGTGCTCTCTCTCTGTCTCTCTGACAAATAATAAATTCTTTAAAAAAAATTAGAAAACAAAATGGGCTGGGAGAACACCTCCCAAATTCTGAAAAATGAACAGAATGGCTTAAGATGCACATAAAATTACATAATCACCCTGTGGTTAATCAGCATTGAGCAACTAGGTCCTGAGAGATTTTGTTCTTAAACTTATTGGGCTGTCTGCTTCCATCTTTGTATTGTTTCTTTATTCTCTTTTTGGTAGGGTTTGGGAGGAACAGGTTCATCATCTTTCAGTCTTTTAGCTCGGTATCACATGTTTCATGGCCTCAGGCTAAGATTCATCCAAATCAATGTGGTCAGTGTCTTGGCCACAGGACCAGAAAAAACTTAAAGGTTCATTGGCTATAAGCTTCCAATATTCATTTCCACATCAGGGATAGCCTTGCCTCAGAGACTGGAACCATTTGAAGTCCCAGGGCAAAGACTGCCTCTTTCTAGTCTCTGCTTGGATGGGCACTGCCATTTTTTTGTACCTGAGACTCTCTTCTGTGGTTCCGTGGCTGACCCTCACAAGTAGCATTGCCTCTCTGGCAGTGGTACCATCTCAGTCAGATTTACATGCAGAAGCTGTCCTGTTTCTTTGAGGTCACTATGCTTGGTAGTGCCTAGAGCAGTGCCTGATACTTGGTAGATGTTATCTGCATCTCTGCGGTGAACCATTATCATTTTAACTCAGGGACAAATTTCTTCTCTCTGATTTCTAAGTTCCAGACCAGGGTGAGGCCTGAGGGGCTAGTGGGGAGGTGTCCCTGCAGCGCCTGAAGCCTGACAGCAGTGCCTTGCTGGGTGCTTTCCTATGTTGTAGCTGGAATCTGGCTCCACCTATCTCCCTCATGGCTCACACTAGAGCCCAGGGAGGCTGAGGGATGAGTGGGCCTCCCTGGGCTTTCTCCTCTTCCTCTCCCCTCTGCCTGTAGGTAATGAAGGGCCTGGCTTGCCCTTCCCTGGATCCCTGCCCTTAAAGATTGGCCATATGGCCTCTTCTCTGAGTTTGCTTTCTGATTCCTATGGGGATACTCTCACAACATTTTCTTCTCGCCAGGACCCAGCCCTTGCCCAGAGCCCAGATGTACGTTGGATGGGTACAGGAGCCCTGCGAGCCTCACAGATATGGCCCCCTGCTTCACCTCTAAGGAGCGGCTCTACTCTTGGGGACCACCTGGAGCCTCCCTGTGAAATAGGAGTGTGTGACCTCCTGGCTGGGCAATCCGGTACTCGCCATCTAGCTCTAAGCTGTATCCCACACATCCCAAAGTAGTGTTGTCATTTCACCATCTGTCCTCTCACGAGAATCCCTTTCAATCTTGGTGCTTAGCCCTGTGTCCTTTCTACCCTTCTGTAACCCATGTCTACCTAGCTCCTCCTCCCATTGCACCCCCCCACTCCCACTCCCCAGCCCTCAGCGGACACTGGGGAAATGTGAAATGGGTGTATAACAATATTCCATACCTCCTTGTAGGCCCAGGAGTCCTCTATGTGGGGGAAGAGTGGGCCTCCTCAGTGGGGTGCCAAGAGCTGGGCTACCTTCTCTCATGGCTCTTTCTTCTCCTTCAGAGCCTCCTGTTGCCCAGGTGCCTGCCCTTACCCAGAGAGAGGTGTGTCCAGGAGACCCATTGACATCCCAGCCTCGGGTGAGCCATAAGACCTTTGGTCCTTCATGACATCCCAGCATTGCTGCCTAGTGGAGTCACTGAGGCTCCCACTCATCTTGAGTCTCTGTGTCCAATGACCTCATATCCAGAGACCCAGGTCCTGGAGACCAGATTATCCTCCTTGAGCTCAGAGCTCTTCTACTGGGTGATGCTCTCTCTTTCACCCTTACCAGATCAATCCTGTGCTCACTCAGACTGGCTTGTCCCCTTCCCCTGCCCTCTCCTAAAAGCCAGGAGCTGTAGACTGACTCTCAGACATAGGACTGTGTTTTTCAGGAGGCTGTGACTTTCAAGGATGTGGAAGTGACATTCTCCCAGGATGAGTGGGGATGGCTGGACCCTGCTCAGAGGAACTTGTACAGAGATGTGATGCTGGAGAATTACGGGAACGTGGTTTCTCTAGGTAAGGCATTGATACCCCCATGCTTCTACCCACTTTTACCTCTGCCTTCTTACTCTTTATTATGGTGTCTAGACAGGGACCTGACCTGGGCTCTGACTCTGGCTCTATCACCTAATCCTCTTTCTTGAAATGTGGTGATAATGATGCCTATTTGCTGGATTATTACAATGATTAAAAGTCATACGTGTCAAGTTCCTAGTTAGACGTCCAAACGGTGTTGGTTGATTTAACTGATTGAGTTGTCATGTAGCTCCCACCTCCAGAGAATCCTAGTGATCCTTTTGGCTGTGACTTTTTTCAGCCTCTTTAGTCTCTGCTCAGAGCTGTTGGAAATGGCTGTCTGGGCCTCCTGTCCTGGCTTCCTCCACCAGCCTTCCTGGCCTTTCCCTTGTCCTTGCCAGGACCTCAGGCCTGAGAGGGTCCTGGAGAATAGTTCTGTATGATTTATCCACCCTTCCATTTCATCCCATCCCCTTCTCTTCTGCAGTGGGACCATTCACCAAACCTGTTCTGATTTCCTGGTTGGAAGCAAGGGAGCCATGGGGCCTGAATGTCCAGGGAGCTCAGCCTAAGGGGAAGCCAGGTGTTGCCCCTGCAGGTGAGTTTCAGAAAACCTCTGGATCTTACTCCTCTCACATCTATTCTTCTCTTTCTTAAGGTCTTTTACACCAAGTAAGTCACAGGGAACATACTTTGTTGTTTGCTAGAAGGAAGATCCTTAACAGTGTTGCTAAGGAGTGCTGGGCTTCTCCGTTTTTCCTCCCCAGACTGGCCTATTAGACATTTGTTTCTGGCCCTACCCCTTCCCCAGGAACCTTTTCAGTAACTGTTCTTGCCCACTGGAGGGCTTCACTGTTGCACTCTTTTCCATTCAGTGATGCTCTTCCTCATCCTTCTGCTGTACTCCTACTGATCCCTGGCCCATGCCCACCCCTTCATGCTCTTTGAAGAACCCTAATCCCACTCCTGCTCCTCTTCTTTGCCCCTATGATAGGTTTGACTTCCATTTCCTTCAGCTATCCCTCCATGGAGCCCCTCTCCTGGGCTCTTGGGAGCCTTCTTATCGTCTTACCATGATTTCTGTCCCCTATCTTACTGTTTAACATTCACTTTTTAACTGGATGTGATTTCTGCATATGTTTAGCTGCTGTGCCCACCTTACTTCTCCTCCTCCATTCCCTGTCATCTGGGGGATACTCTTCCATGTCTTGCCTTCCCGGACTATTTGGTAAAGGTATTGTCAGTCAAGCACAAGCTTCACCACCCAAGATCTTGGCTTTTTTTTTTTTTTCTGTCCTTTGGTGCCTTCTGCAGTTCCAAGTATGGAATAGAGTACATTGTCTTGTGTTTTATTTTGTGTCAGGAGGTGAGCTCCAGATTAAAACAAACAAGTTCGTCTTAAAACATGAACCTTTGGAAGAAGCAGAAACCTTAGCTGTGCCATCAGAATGTTGGATGATAAGTGTTTCTGAGGGAATGGGGCTCAGAGAATCTTTTGAACAGAAGAGCAGGCTAAAGGAACAATGTAGAAGTCCCATACAAGTAAGAGTTAAGAAAGAAGAGACCAATTTCAGTCATAGGACAGAAAAAGAATCTGAAGAATCAGGAAGAAGTACTAGTCGTAATTTAAAACATGCCACATATTTGAGAGTTCCCAGAAGAAAGCGATCCCTTAAACATGGCTGTAGCAGACACTTCCGAGGGAGTTCATACCACTATGACTACAAGGAATATGGGAAAGGGCTCAGGCGCATAGTTGGCGGATTTAGCCTACATCAGAGAATTCATGCTGGACTAAAAGCAAATGCGAAGGAAGCACGTGGGAAAGACTTCAGCCTTAGCTCACATCACCAACATGGGCAGAATCTTCACATGGTGGGGACGTCATATAAGTGCAGTGACTGTGGGAGGACCTTCAGTCATAGCTCTCATCTTACATGTCATCAGAGACTTCACACTCAAGAGAAACCATTTAAATGCAGGGTGTGTGGGAAAGCCTTCAGGTGGAGCTCAAACTGTGTGCGACACGAAAAGATTCACACAGGAGTGAAACCTTATAAGTGTAGTTTATGTGACAAGGCTTTCCGACGTATGTCTGCCTACCGTCTACACCAGGAAACCCATGCTAAGCAGAAATTTCTTGAGTCTAATCAGTATGAGGAAGCTCTCACCTATGGCTCAGGATTTGATCATCATTTGAGAGACCAAAGTGGGGAGAAACCCTTTGACTGCAGCCAGTGTAGGAAATCCTTCCACTGTAAATCATATGTTGTTGAACATCAGAGGGTCCACACTCAGGAGAAACCTTATAAATGTACCAAATGTAGGAAAACCTTTAGGTGGAGGTCAAACTTTACTCGTCATATGAGAATGCACCAGGAAGAAAAGTTCTATGATCAAGACACATGTAGAGAAGACTTCAGACAGACCTCCAGCTGCAGTCAGCCCCAGAATGCCCTGGCTACAGAGAAAGCTTTTCCTTGTCAGCAGTGTGGGAAAACTTTTACTCGAAAGAAATCCCTCATTGATCATCAGAGAATTCACACGGGTGAGAAGCCATACAGATGTAGTGAATGCAAAAAAGAGTTTACCCATCGGTCAGCCTTTATTGCTCATAAGAAGCAGCATGCCATTCAGAGAAAACCTGAGGATGGGCCATCGTTTAGTCAGGAAAGAGTTCTACAAGTTCCTCAGAGCAGTCATACCACAGAGGAAGCCTACAAATGTAGCCAGTGTGGCAAAGCCTTCCGTAATCACTCATTCCTCCTCATCCATCAGAGAATTCATACCAGAGAGAAGCCTTATAAGTGCAGAGAATGTGGGAAAGCTTTCAGATGGAGTTCTAACCTCTCCCGTCATCAGAGGATTCACTCTTTAGAAAAACAGTATGAGTACCGTGAAAGTGGAAACACGCCAAATCTGCAGCCACAAATCCTCACTGGTGAGAAACCATTTTGGTGCCAAGAATGTGGGAAAACTTTTACACGTAAAAGAAGTCTTTTAGATCATAAGGGAATACACAGTGGAGAGAAGCGCTATAAGTGTAATCTGTGTGGGAAATCTTATGATAGAAAACATCGCCTTGTTAATCATCAGAGAATCCACACTAAAGAGAGACCTTTTAAATGTCAATGGTGTGGGAAAGATTTCATTGGAAGACATACCCTCTGCATTCATCAGAGAAAACACACCAGAGTGGCACAGTCTGAATGCAGCCTAGCTGGGTTGTCTTCCTGCCAGGACACAGGGGTGAGTTTACAGGAATTAAAACCAAGTGGGGAGAAGCCCCTTGAAGATTCTGAGGAAGCTTGTGACCAGAGCTCCAGGATCACTGGACTCCAGAACATACCCATTGGGAAAAAGTGCCACAAGTGTAGCACTTGTGGGAAAACTTTTAACAAAAGCTCACAGCTCATTAGCCACAAGAGATTTCATACTCGAGAGAGGCCCTTCAAATGCAGAGAGTGTGGGAAGACCTTCAGGTGGTCTTCAAATTTGGCTCGGCATATGAAAAACCATACTAGAGATTAGCTTGGGGTCTGACAGTGGGGGGAGAGGGGTTCCTAGCAGCCCTGCAAGAGAACCCTTAATTATAGGCAGTATGGGGGAAAGCTTCACAAAGGGTCTAGCCCTTTCTATTTTCGAATCTGGTGGCAGAGAATCCTGAGGATTCAAAAACTCAGGGCATCCCTTTTCTTACCTGCTGGGGAGTGTGATGCTGGGGAAGAACAGCAACCTGTTCTTTGGGGCCCTTCTGGAGGCTTGGGCCCCTGAAGTGGCCTTTGCACGGTGGCCTGGAGCCCCCAGCCAGATAATAAGTCGAAAAGCAGATACTATTGCCCTTTGTAGTTTGACAAAATGTCTGTGATGTAATGGGCTGTGGCTGCTGGGAAGGGGCCAGTTGAATCCTGTGGTAGTGCATATTCTGTTTGACCTTATAAGCAGCAGCAATAGCAGCAAGAACTTGTAGTCTCCCCTAGATGCCTCCTGGGAGTTCTGGCTGCAGCTTTGGCCTTCATATCTCGCTTGGACATCTGCCGTGGGCATACAGTTGTCTCAGCAGCACATGGAGGAGAGCAGAGTTGGACTCAGTCACCTGAAGAATGGGGCTCTTCCAGTGCCCTGTCGCTGTCTCCGCCCCACAGTCTGCATGGGCAACAGCAGGCCGTCTGTTCAACAGAAATGTGCTGAGCACCTCCCATATGCCAGACACTGTTGTGTGTGCTAGAGACCCAGCAGTGACCAGAACAGACAAAAGATCTGCCATCTTGGATCTTTACAGACAATAAACAAATGAGTTATATAGTACTTCAGATGGTGATATGTGTTGTGGACAGAATGAATCAGAGAAAAGTGAGAAGCAGTGCTGGATTAGGAGGTGGGTTGTGATTTTAAGTAGGCTGGTTAGGGAGGACTTCAACTGAGAAGGTGAAACTTGAGCAAAGACCTGAAGGAGGTTAGGGCATGGACCCTGTGGGTCTCTAGATCCAGGCACAGGAGGTGGAATCTTGTCTGCTGTCCTTGGAGAATGGCAGGGAAGTCCCTGGGCTAGAGTGGAGTGAGCCAGCAGAAGAGAGGGCCCCAGAGGTAGTGGGCCACGCCATGTATCATGGGTCCCCACTGGGACTAGAGCTTCCTCAAAGGGAGGTAGGGAGCTTTTGGACAGTTTTAATTTGAGGAGTGACGTGGTCTGAATCTGAGTTACATTTACAAGGTTAACCACAGATCTAGGGACTCTGAAATTATATAGCTGAAAGATTTTTATGCAGTTATCTCTGCTGTCAGTTTCCAATAATGGGACTCTCTCCTCTCCCCTCAAAGGGCCTGAATTTTTTATAAGACCTCCAGCTCTCAACAGTTGAAAATGTTTAATTATTGTGCTTGCTTGCATCTCTAACTTGTGCACACTATGGGGACCCTTTAACCTTTCGTGTAGCTTTCTTCGCATGTTGGATCCGGTGCTGGCATCGGGTTCAACCCAAAGGTACCAGTTCCCATGACTGATGCCCTCTGGAGAAAAGGTGGCCTGGTGGGGGAGGCACCTCCATCTCACTTGCTAGCTTGACTTGAAACAAAAAGAAAGAATTAGCTCAGTGGCATAAGGATAAAGGAGTGACTTTTCTAAAATTTGTGCAAGTAGTCATTGCTTCTGGTTATTGAAGAGCTCACATTATGAATATAAGAATAAAATATCTCACTTGATAGTAGAGGACCATCTCAGACTACATTTTAATGCTTTGAGTCAGGGCACACCGGTGGGGCAGACCATTTCTTGTAATACAAGAGAAGAAACCAACCTGGAAAATGTCCTCTCAGTAGAGTACAAGTAATCTTATCCTTTCTGGATTGTTGTGGGCAAGTGAAAATGAAGACTTTGATACTTTGTGGTGATGTCATATGGAATAGTCAGAGGGTGGGGAGAAGGGGCAGACATATGTTCGTGTTCTGGTCCCCATTCAGCTTTGTACTCAGGAGGGTTTGGTAATCCTGGCTCTGCATCCTTTTCCTACAGCAGCAGCTGCCCATGGCATGGAATCAGGTGTCCCATCAGTGGTATAGTACCAAAAACTGTTTCTAGTAGTGGCTGGGCAGGCATCAGAGTCCCATGTGCTGAGGCCCCAGGGTCATGGGGAGGGCCTTGGAGTTACCAGATCTGGGTTCCAGGCTCAGTGTGCCTTTTCTTGGCAGGATGATCTTGGACAAGTCGCTGAACACCTGCATCTATTTTCTGGCATGTAAAATTAGAGTAATTAAGCTCCCTGATTTCTAGGATTGAGAAAGAAGGCTTGGTGTGCAAAGGCTCTGGGTTAGGTAGCTGATCTCTAGGACCAGAGCCCTCACAGAGCTGCAGCTCCACGTCAGCTTCGGCTTCAAATCTGGTACTACAACCGAGGAAATACCTCTTTTCTGTCCATATTTTCACATCCTCCCCACCCCCCAACTCCTTGTGCCACTGTCACCTCACAGAGTTCCTGCCCCAATAGGGGTTTTCTATTGCCATTTTTATAAAGTGAGATATACTTATTTTTAAACACTCAAACCAAATTTTCAAGTGTACAAAGAAGTGAAAATCAACAGAAATTCCTCTATACTGAGGTAAGCCTTTAATATTTTGGGATTGTACTGATGGGGTCTGTTCAATAACCTGAATTTTTAAATAATTTTAATTATATGAGTAATACATGGTTATTATAGAAATATTAGTAAATACAGCTTAGCTAAAAGGAGAAGTCTCACTACTTGCAGCTAACTACTAAACATTTTGGTGCAATCATTGTACCAGTCATTGTTGGATTTAACTTCACTGCCTGCCCCTGAACACCCCTGGACTGGCCTGACTTGTGCTGTCCCCCTTCACCAGGAGTGTAGACCATATCTGAGCTGGCTCAGGTCCTCATCCATCAAGGTTAACCCTTGCCATCCCTAACCCTTGTCTGTCTAAGACCTCTCCCCTGGCCCCGCCTCTCTCGGTGCCTGTATCTTACTCTGCTAGGTGTTGTCCAGGTTTCCAAGAATTAGGCCTGCTACTGCAGCAGACAGGGCACTCTGGAGGCCGGGTTGGGTGCTTATTTATCTGTTTGCCATACAGAGATTTTGTACAAAATTACCTCTATTAAGGAATATGGAACTGAATTTAGTTCAGCTAAGTCAGGATTGGAGTGTTTTGAAGGGGTCCTGAGTACAGTGTTGACTGGAGGTTACCCACAAGTGCCACTAGTTAGCACCAGCTGTAGGTGGTTCCAAGCCATGCAGCTCCAGCTGAAAATTTCTGACTGCCTCAGCCACTAGTTCTCCTGTCGTACCCCATTCTGGCCTGGAGAATATGTAGGCTTCTTTGAACCCTGCCTTGCTTTCTTTTGCTGCCTAGGAAGAACCGAAGTTGGGGCTGAGGAGAGCCAGAGGGCTGGGACTCTCAGAGAGGGGTAGGTATTGGAAAGTCTTTGAATCAGTTGTTCAGGTGGTTGACCCCTGCCTTGCTGATAGACCGTCAGCCCACACAGAGACATGTATGGAGAAGAAAGCACAGGAAATATAGGTTAGTATGGACTTCTCACACTCCTCAAGATGACAAGTTTTACAAGCCCTAGCATGGGTACATGTGTAGAACAGTGGGAACTCACTGCTGTGGGAGTGGAAATTTTGTAGTACCTATGCCAGGCAGTCTGCAAAATCTTGTGTGTGCATACCACCAGCAGTTCTGCTCCTGGATAAACCCTAGAAGAACTTCACGTAGGGAGGAACATTTGTATAAAACTGTTCATTGCTGTACTGTTCATTGCAGTATTGTGTAGGTAGCAAGACTGGGAAAGGCCCAAATGTCCATCAACAGGAAAAAAAAAAAGGGTTGATTTTGGTACTTTGGGAAGTGAATATGAAAGAGCTAGAGTTTCATCTTTCAACATAGATAAATCAGAAATGCTGAGAAAGTTGCAGAAGTTATGTACAATATACCATTTATGTAAAATTAAACATATTGTTTATCTGTGGGCACATTATTTAAACTTAATTTGTGTTTCACTTTTTTAATGAAATGGAATAGTAGTTGCCAACCTCAAGATAATTGGGGGTGGGGGAATGGTTAATGAAATAATGCATGTAATAAAGTGTTTTGATTAGTGGCTGGCATGCAAGCATCATTGGCATATAGTAAACAATGTTGTTACTGTTTTGCACAATAATATATTCCTGTGGATTCAAATTATATGATGAAGAGTATAAAATCATTTATTGGAATGTTGTGTGAAAGTTGTGTTCTGCCTTTTCATGGCAGAGCTGCTGATGGAATGGGGGGGGGGTAGATGGAAGCTGCAGTTGTGTTTTATTTCATTTAAAAATTGATGTAGATGGGTCACATGTTGCTTAATGGGATAGTTTTTTTTTTTTTACTGTTTGCTTAAAATACTTAAAAATAAAATTTTTTAAGCATGGGCTTTGGCATCTTACAATTTTATAGAAATCCTGGTTCTGCCATTTATATAATGTTACTTAGAGTGAGCCATTTAATCTCTCAAGGCTTTAGTTTCTTCGCCTACAAAAATGAGTAGCAACACAAATGGCTATTAGTAAAAGAATGGTTGAACAGTTCTGGTGCATCTTTGATGGAATACCATGCATCCTCTTAAAAAGATCGAGGATATTCTCTGTGTATTGTATTGATGTCCAAGACATAGAGTTTATAGGAAATTATGAGCTCTATTTTCTTTAACCTTTTTGCCTAAAAATAGCAAGTGAAGCCAGAAGCTCTAGACTCAAAAGTTTAAGAAATGGGAAAAAAAAGTTTAAGAAATGGGATCCTGTGGATGATGTTTAGTCAGCCATTCCATTTTATTAGGTAAGTGAAGGAAGATGAGTAAATGTTTTTATGCACAACTGGCACACCTATTAAGCTAATGTTAACCCTGTAGAATAGCAAAGAGGACTTGTATTACCCAGGTTATAGTCAGGAGCCAGAAACTATACCAATTATTTTAAGAAAAAGAACTTAGAATTGTTTAATAGGTATATCTAAGTAACTAAAAAGGCAAAAGAAAGTGCTAATTTATCATGGAGGCAGTGACTTGAGACCTGGTGCCATCCCAAGACTGGGGGAACTGTAACGGAGTCTGACCCCATTTTTGATGTTTGACCACTGACAACTTTTAAGCCCTCCCCTTCCCCCCTTTTGCCTCACATCTGGGCAAGCTGATAAGAAAGCCCAGGTACTCCCTCAGCACTTGAGGTGAAATTTATGCAAACCCTGGCTTTTTCCATTACCCTGGAAACCCACACCTGTAACTACAATAAAAATCAGAGCTATTTGCCCCTCCTTGCAGTCAGTGCAAACTGACTAGCTTGGGTGCCCGTCTTGCTCTTCCCAGAGAGCCACATTATGTGAATAATAAAATTTTTCATGACCTCTTGATGTGTGTGCTATCATCTGTCTTGACATCTGAATTAGTTTGGGGTGGTGGTACAGTACTGATCCCACCTCCCCAGAGCAAGCTACAAAGCAGGAACAAAAGAATTGTTAAAATGTAGGACGTTGGAAGAGAGCACCTGTAGAGCTGAACTCAGACCTACATGGAGGAGAGCACTGCTGAGAGCACTGTTGGTCTGAATCGGAAGGAGGGCCCTATGGTGACAGAACTGCAAGTTGGACCCAGTTGCTGCTACCAAAGGGAATTGCCACTGCTGGAGTGAAAAAGCATTACGAACAGGAAGCAGTGCCCACATACACAGAAAACCCCTCTTCCTCCTTGTATTAGGGTTCTCCAGAGGAATAGAACCAATAGGATGTGTGTATACACATAGAAAGAGATATATGGAATTGTGTTTTATGATTCCAGAGGCTGGCAAGTCAAAAATCTGCAGGATGGACCACAGACTGGAGACCCAGGAGAGCTTATATTCCTGTTCTGGGCTGAAGGCTGATTGTTGTAGAACCAAGAAGAGCCAATGTTGCAGATGAAGTCCAAAGGCAGCTGGAGAATTCTTTCTTGCCAGGGGGAGGCCAGTCTTTTTGTTCCATGTAGGCCTTCAACTGATTTGATGAGGCCCACCCACATAATGGAGAGTATTTTTACTCAAAGCCCATTAATTTACATGTTAATTTTATCCAAAAACACCCTTACAGAAACACTCAGAATATTTGACCAAATATCTGGGCACCCTGTCACCCAGCCAAGTTGACGCACACTAGTCACAATTCTTCAACACTGCAGCTTCCCTCTTAACATTTCTTGATGTCAGAACCTAATAGCGAAATAGCTGGCGAAATAGAGATGTGGTTCGCAGAGTTCCAACCCCATCATCTAAAAGCATCTATAGAAGAGTGGGTTTGAAGCAGAGACAATAAACTAATAACTGGCACAGCTTTCCTAAATTATCTTAAAAATTCCTAGGATGTTTGACTTAAGAGATTTGAGACCAAGAATATTTGTTAAAGAAATTATGTGTAGGAGCACCTGGCTGGCTCAGTTGGAAGAGCATGCCACCCTTGACCTCAAAGTCGTAAGTTCGAGCCTCACAATGGGTGTAGAGATTACTTAAAAAGATATGTATGCTATGTTATGGACAGCTGCTCACTTAAAGATACAAATTATGTCATAACCAGTTGATTTTACCTGTGGACCTTGTAATAATTAGGTGTTTGGCCTTAGTCATCTTATTATATTGAACTGAAAGTTGAAAGCCCCAAGAATGTGTTTAAAGGTATTTCTGCTTAAAAACATTATTTTACAACAAAAATGAATACATTTAATAAGTATGTTTAATTTAACAAAGTAAATTTATGATTTTAACAGATTAAAACAGCACAGACATCTGATTTGCCTCCAGTGGAACAGTGACTTAGATGATAAAACCCCAACAGAGCATAGACAAGAGCAGATAGTAGACTCCTATAGCCCTGAATTCTAAATGAATCAATTAAAAAGGCAAGGTTGCCTTCATTTATATCCCATAGTTGGGCCATTTCTCTTTGTTGCCCAACTGATATGTGGGCACATTAGTTCAAGTCTCTTGCTATGAAATCTATTTAAGCTAGGTAAGGCAAGGAGAATGTATGCATCTGCTGATTAAGTTTCATAGGATGTTAAAGTGGTTTCAACAATGGTTATTACTAGTGTGGATCTAAGAATCTGAAAAATAATATTGGATAGAAGTAGAGAAAATTGGTCTAAGTATGTATGTTTTCCCTTTGTGACTTCAGGTTTGAATGAGAACAGAAAAACTGCCCTTGGACACGTCATTGAGGTTTACTTAAAATGGTCATGGAAGATTCTTCCTTGGTGAGAAGTCTAAAGAGTCCTTGTATACTTAAACCAATACTAAATATTGAAGTCAGCAACCCAGGAGAAGTGTACTTGTAGATTCATGCAAACATTTCACATACTAGTTATACTCATGAATCTTATTCATATGGAAACAATATAAAGTTTTTGGGAAAATCCACAAATTTTTCTTCCTTTTGGTCTGTTTACAATTAAAACAATTACTCTATAGACATACAAGTTTTTAATCATCAGATACTCAGCTGAGAAGTTCATTCTACCAAGGTACATTCTAATGTGAACATAAGCAGAAACTTTTACATGTTAAAAAAGAAACATGTTTTTTACATGTTAACAAAGAGATACATGTTAAAAAGAAATTTGCACATAAGAAGGAAGTCTGGTTGGAGTCCTGGGAGCAAGCATGGTGACTGCATTGTCACTGGGAGGAGCTATGTTAGGTAAGACTACTGTAATTCTAATTGTATGAGGTGACTTGTAGAAGAATGTACCAACTGATAAACTGTGGTCACTGGTACTGGAGTAATCCAGTGTCTAATACGAATTGTTGTTTTCCTGTCCTCAAGTGTCTCATTCACACAACATGAGGCTTCAACCCTAGGATGACTTTCCACCTGTCATTGGTTGCATTAGTTGGGCTGGTAATCTTTTAAAACTTACTTTATAATTTTTAAAAATTTTTTATTTTAATTCAATTTAACATATACTGTATTATTAGTTTCAGGGGTAGAATTTAGTGATTTATCAGTTGCATACAACACTTATTACTCATTACTTCAGTGCCCTCCTTAATGCCCATCACCCAATTATCCCATCCCCCCCACCCACCTCCCCTCCAGCAACCCTCAGTTTGTTTCCTATAGTTAAGAGTCTTATGGTTTGCCTCTCTCTCTGTTTTTGTCTTATTTTATTTTTCCTTCCCTTCCCCTATGTTCATGTATTTTGTTTCTTAAATTCCACATATGAGGGGCGCCTGGGTGGCTCAGTCATTAAGCGTCTGCCTTCGGCTCAGGTCATGATCCCAGAGTCCTGGGATCGAGCCCTGCATCAGGCTCCCTGCTCTGCGGGAAGCCTGCTTCTTCTTCTCCCACTCCCCCTGCTTGTGTTCCCTCTCTCACTGTGTCTCTCTCTGTCAAATAAATAAAATCTTTAAAAAAAAAAAAGTTCTTTGCCCTATTTAAAAAAAAAAAATCCACATATGAGTGAAATCATATGATATTTGTCTTTCTCTGATTGACTTATTTCACTTAGCATAATATTCTGTAGTTCCATCCACATTGTTGCAAGTGGCAAGAGTCCATTCTTTTTGATGGCTAAGTAATATTCCATTGTGTGTGTATACACACACACACACACATCACATCTTCTTTATCCATTCATCTGTCCATGGTCATCTGGGCTCTTTACATATTTTGGCTATTGTGGACATTGCTATTATTAAACATTGAGGTGCAGGAGCCCCTTTGAGTCACTATGTTTGTATCTTTTGGATAAATACCTAGTAGTGCAATTGCTGGGCAGAAGGGTAGTTCTATTTTTAACTTAAAGCTTATTTTAAATATAAAAATAACCCATATGTTCTGAACTCAGATTGGCTGAACCTGGCAGGAGACATAACTTGATCCATATTCTCATGCATTGAAAAAATCGGTAATTGAAACTGCTTTCTCAGGTGGTGGTCTGAGTCAAGCTGAGAATAGATTACTTATCTATCCTCTCTGTTTTTTAGCAGAGTTGGGAAGATCATAAAAACTATCAGTGAGGGAGGAGGGAAGATATCAGAAGAGTTAGGGGACCTTCATTTCGTCTGGTCCCTTAAATTCAGCTAGGTATCAAATCATTCTGAACACCTGTGAATTCAGCCTGGGATCTAAGAAAAGAACTGCTGCAATTCAACAAATAGAAAATTGACCACTTTCTGCAAGGTAGGAGGTGTGGAGAAGTGAATCTGAGGGGATATATCAGAAGATAAACCGTGAGAGCAGGGAGCCTCCATAAGCCAGCTACCAGAAAGTGATATAGCAGTGGAGTTCAAAATCAGAACTTTTAGAAGTCTGCTCCTGTGAGGGACATTCCTGCCTGAAAATTGCTCAGGTGGTGAAGTGGGGCAGAATCTTTGGTGGGACTGTGTGGTCTCAGGATCCCCAGGGTCGCAGAAAGAACAGGGGTGCCTGAGTGCAGCAGAGTTCCCAAGCTTTGGAGCAGGGAAGCTGGCTACAATTAGCGAGCCCTGGAGTGGCCTCTCAGATAGGTGTTGCCATAAACTTCGAACTGCATGGTGATCTGGTGACCACTTTCCAAGCAGGGGCCCAGCCCAGGAAGCAGCAAAACCCCTGTGAGACTGCTCCTTCCCCAGGGGAGCGGTGCAGGTGCAAGCACCATGCATGCATGCAAGCACCATAAGGCATCTGCTCCCAGAGTAGGGGCCCAGAAAGCAGGCCACAGTGAGACTCCCCTCCCTCCCCTGGGAGGATTGGGGTGGGTGTGCACCGCAGGAGTCTTTGGAGTTTGGCACACACGAAAGGGATTGACTACATTTAACTGAGGGTGCACTGAAGAATGGGGACTGAGAGCATTAAGCTCCAGGGCTGGAGATTGGGGCGCCGCCATTTTTAATTTTTTTCATCCTCAAAAGTGGCACAAAGCCATATAGAGCAACCCAAATCAGCTTACACTGAGTCCGACCCCCGGGCAAGGGCTGGTGCAACTCTGCCCAGGTAAAGACACTTGAGAATCAGTGCAAAAGGCCCCTCCCAAAAAAGACCAGCAGGAACATCAGGCTAATGCCAAGTTTATGGATCACACAGAACTGAAAAACTCCTGTGCTAAGGGAAAATAGTATATAGAATTTGAGTTTTTCCTCATGATTCTTTAGTCTTTCAGTTTAAATTTTTTTTTTCCTTTTCAACTAGTTTCTTATTTTATCAAATTTTTAAAAGTCTTTTTAAAATTGTCATTGTTACATTTTATAGATTTATTCATTTTTGGCTTCCTTTCACTGTATTCAATTTTATTTTTGTATATATATAACTTTTTCATTCTTTACAAATTTGGGATCTAGTGTCTTCTAACAAACAAACCAAAAGACACCCAGGACCAAGTGTATCACACTGTTCTGCCCACCTGTTTGATTGTATCCTCTCTTTCTTCCCTTTCTTTTTTTTCTTTTTTGGTTTCTGATCTCTTCTGATTTGTCTAGTGTATATCACTGGGCTCATGGTTGCTATTTTTATTTATTTTATTTTTTATTTATTTTTTGTTGTCTCATTCATTTATTCCTCTGGACAAACTGACCAGAAGGAAAAATTCCCAGAAAAAAAAACAGGAGGTAGTACTCACTGCCAGAGACTTAATTAATATGGATATTGGTAAAATACCAGAGCTATAATTTAGAATAACAATTATAAAGATACTAGCTGGGCTTGAAAAAAGCATAGAAGATATGAGAGAATCCTTTTATGGAGAAACAAAAGAATTAAAATCTAATCAGGTCAGTTTTCTTGATGAAGTCCCAATAGTTCATTTTTGCTTTTGTTTCCCTTGCCTTTAGAGATGTGTCTTGTAAGAAGTTGCTACGGCCGATGTCGGTTCCTGCCTGTGTTCTCCTCTAGGATTTTGATGGGTTCCTGTCTCACGTTAAGGTCTTTCATCCATTTTGAGTTTATCTTTGTGAATGGTGTAAGAAAATGGTCTAGTTTCATTCTTCTGCATGTGGCTGTCCAATTTTCCCAGCACCATTTGTTGAAGAGACTCTCCTTTTTCCATTGGATATGCCTTCCTGCTTTGTCGAGGATTAGTTGACCATAGAGTTGAGGCTCCATTTGTGGGCTCTCCATTCTGTTCCATTGATCTATGTGTCTGTTTTTGTGCCAGTACCATACTGTCTTGATGATTACAGCTTTGTAATAGAGCTTGAGGTCCGGCATTGTGATGCCTCCAGCTTTGGTTTGCTTTGCAACTTTGTAATACCACTTGAAATCCAGAATTCTGATGCCTCAGCTCTGGTTTTCTTTTTAAACATTCCTCTGGCTATTCAGGGTCTTTTCTGGTTCCATACAAATTTTAGGATTATTTGTTCCAGCTCTGTGAAAAATGTCGGTGGTATTTTGATAGGGATTGCATTGAATGTGTAGACTGCTCTGGGTAGCATAGACATTTTCACAATATTTATTCTTCCAATCAATGAACATGGAATGTTTTTCCATCTCTTTTGTGTCGTCTTCAATTTCTTTCATAAGTGTTCTGTAGTTTTTAGAGTACAGACCCTTTACCCCTTTGGTTAGGTTTATTCCTAGGTATCGTATGGTTTTTGGTGTAATTGCAAATGGGATAGATTCCTTAATTTCTCTTTCTTCTGTCTCATTGTTAGTCTATAGAAATGCAACTGATTTCTGTGCATTGACTTTATATCTTGCCATGTTGCTGAATTGTTGTATGAGTTCTAGTGATTGTGGGGTGAAGTCTTTTGGGTTTTCTACATAAAGTCATGGGAGAGGCTTGTATTGCTATGTCCTTCCCTCATGACAAATCCATACATATCATCTGCAAAGAGTGAGAGTTTGACTTCTTCTTTGCCAACTTGAATGTCTTTTATTTCTTTTCATTGTCTGATTGCTGAGGCTAGAACTTCTATTACTATGTGGAAAAACTCTCAGTTTTCCCCCATTGAGAATGATACTCGCTGTGGGCTTTTCGTAGATGGCTTTTATGATATTGAGGTATGTTCCCTTTATGTGTACACTATGGAGAGTTTTAATCAAGAAAGGATGCTGTATTTGGGCAAATGCTTTTTCTGCATCATTTGAGAGGATCATATTGTTCTTGTCCTTTCTTTTATTAATGTGATGTATCACATTGATTGATTTGCAAATGTTGAACCACCATTGCAGCCCAGGAATAAATCCCACTTGGTCGTGGTGAATAATCCTTTTAATGTACTGTTGGATCTTATTGGCTAGGATCCTGGCGAGAATTTTGGCATCCATGTTTCATCAGGGATATTGGTCTATAATTTTCCTGTTTGATGGGGTCTTTGGTTTTGGGATGAAGGTAATGCTGGCCTCATAGAATGAGTTTGGAAGTTTTCCTTCCATTTCTATTATTTGAAACAGCTTCAGAAGAATAGGTATTAGTTCTTCTGTAAATGTTTGGTAGAATTCCCCTGGGAAGCCATCTGGCCCTGGGCTTTTGTTTGTTGAGAGATTTTTGATGACTGCTTCAATTTCCTTAGTGGTTATAGGTCTGTTCAGGTGTTCTATTTCTTCCTGGTTCAGTTTTGGTAGTTGATACATCTCTAGGAATGCATCCATTTCTTCCAGGTTATCAAATTTGCTGGCATATACTTGCTCATAATATGTTCTTATAATTGTTTTTATTTCTTTGGTGTTGGTTGTAATCTCTTCTCTTTCATTCATGATTTTGTTGATTTGGGTCCTTTCTCTTTTCTTTTTGATGTCTGGCCAGGAGTTTATCAATCTTGTTAGTTCTTTCAAAGAACCAGCTCCTAGTTTCATTGATCTGTTCTACTGTTCTTTTGGTTTCTATTTCATTGATTTCTGCTCTGATCATTACTATTTCTCTTCTCCTGCTGGGTTTAGGCTTTATTTGCTGTTCTTTCTCCAGCTCCTTTAAGTGTAGCGTTAGGTTTGAGACTTTTCTTGTTTCTTGAGAAAGGCTTGTATTGCTATATACTTTCCTCTTAGGACTGCCTTTGCTGCATCCCAAAGATTTTGAACAGTTGTGTTTTCATTTTCATTGGTTTCCATGAATTTTTTTTAATTCTTCTTTAATT
>NC_138369.1:51685357-51703469 GCF_054177405.1 Leptonychotes weddellii
CGATCCCGGGACTCCAGGATCATGACCTGAGCCGAAGGCAGTCGCTTAACCAACTGAGCCACCCAGGCGTCCCTAAAAAAGATTTTTTAAAAAAGGGATTGATGGGGCGCCTGGGTGGCTCAGTTGGTTAAGCGACTGCCTTCGGCTCAGGTCATGATCCTGGAGTCCCGGGATCGAGTCCCGCATCGGGCTCCCTGCTCGGCAGGGAGTCTGCTTCTCCCTCTGACCTCCCCCCTCTCATGTGCTCTCTCTCTCATTCTCTCTCAAATAAATAAATAAAATCTTTAAAAAAAAATAAAAATAAGTAAATAAATAAATAAAAATAAAAAAGGGATTGATAAGATGTTGGTTGAAAAAGGGAAAAAAATTTTTAAAAAAGTTAAAAAATAATTAACTTTGAAAGACTAAAGAATCATGGGAAAAAAGCCATGAATTCTATGTGCAGTATTCCCCCAGCCCTGGAGTTCTGCCGTTCTCATTGATTGGTAAACTTGGTCTTGGTTGGCTGTTCTTGCTGACCTTCTGGGGGAGGGGCCTGTTGCTGTGGTTCCCAAATGTCTTTGCTGGAGGCGGAATTGCCCCGCCCTTGCTGGTCCGGGCTAAGTCATCTGCTCCGGTTTGTTCTCAGGAGCTTTTGTTCCCTGCAAGCTTTCCGTTCGGCTTTGGAGGACAAGAGTGAAAATGGCGGCCTCCCAATCTCTGCCCCAGAGGAGCTGAGAACTCAGGGCCCCCTCCTCAGTGTGCCCCCAGAGAAAAGCAGTTAGTCACTCCCGACTCCCCGGTCTCTGGGCGCACTCCGTGCTCACCCGGCCTGTGACTGAGCATTTCTGTCTCTGGCACACGATCCCATGTGGAGCCTCCAAACCCAGCAGATCCCTGCGGTGTGCTCCCGTGCCGCTCCTCTCGGGGGAGGAAGGGGAGTCTCCCCTGATCTGCCACTTGTTGGGTCCCTGCTGGAAGAGCAGTGGCCTGACTGAGCCAAGGATCATGGTTTATGACAACCCCGAGCTGAGAGCCCTCCCCTTGGCTCCGTCTCTGCAGCTGGCTTCCCTGCTCTGATATCTGGGAGCTCTGCCGCACTCAGGCACCCCCGGTCTTCCTGTGACCCCAAGGGTCCTGAGACCACACTGTCCCAGCAAGGGTTCCACCCCCCGCTTAGCCACTGGAGCGAAGTCCCTCAGCAGAGCCAACTTCTGTGGTCCACTCTCTATCACTTGCTGGTAGTGGCCGAGGAAGGCCCCCTCCCCCGCTGTCTGTCTTCCCGAATATCGCCTCGGATTCACTTCTCCGCATGTCCTATCTCCCAGAAAGTGGTCGCTTTTCTGTTCAGAAAGTTGCTGCTATTCTTTTCTTCGATATCCTGTTGAGTTCGTAGGTGTTCAGAATGGTTTGATCCCTATCCAGCTGAATTCCTGGGACCAGATGAAATCCAGGGTCTCCTACTCCTCCACCATCCTGCTCCTTCCCCTATATTTCTGTGATTTTATGTTTAGGTGATTTGCTGTAGTGAGGTGTTAAAGTCTCCTGCTATTTTTGTATTTATCAGTGACTTCCTTTATGTTTGTTATTAATTGATTTACATATTGGGTGCTCCCAAGTTGGGAGCATAAATATTTACAATTGTTAGATCTTCTTGATGATCTTGATGATCTTGAGCTTGATGATCTTCTTGATCCCTTAATTATGATATAGGTGTTTCTTCATCTCTTATTACAGTCTTTGGCTTAAAATATAGTTGTCTGGTATTAGTATGGCTACTCTGGCTTTCTTTTGACCTCCATTAGCATGATAGATGGCTCTCCATCTCTTCACTTTTAATCTGCAAGTGTCTTTAGGTCTAAAATGAGTCTCATGTAGGCAGCACATAGATGGGTCTTGTTTTGTTTTTAAATACATTCTGGTACCCTATGTCTTTTGATTGGATTTTTAGTCCATTTACATTCAGAGTGATTATTGAAATATATGAATTTAGTGCCTTTGTGTTACCTGTAAAGTTGGTGTTTCTGTTGATGTTCTCTGTTCCTTTCTAGTCTTTGTTGTTTTGGTCTTTCTTTCCCACTCAGAGTGTGCTTCAATATTGTTTGCAGGGTTGGTTTAGTGGTCAGCAACTCTTTCAGTTTTTGTTTGTCTGGGAAACTCTTTATCTCTCGTTCTATTCTGAATGACAGCCTTGATGAATAATGTATTCTTGGCTGCATATTTTCCCCATTCAGCACCTGCCACTGTCTTCTGGCCTGCCAAATTTCTGTGAACAGATCTGCTGTGAATTTGATTTATCTTCCCTTATAGGTTAAGGACTTTTTTTCCCAGCTGCTTTCAGGATTCTTTTCTTGTCTGTGTATTTTGTGAATTTGACAATATGGTGTGGGCCAGCTTTTGTTGAATTTGATGGGAGTTCTCTATGCCTCTTGGATTTTGATGTCTGTTTCCTTCCCCAGATTGGGGAAGCTTTCAGCTAAAATGTGCTCAAAGAATCCTACCCCCTTTTCCTTCCCTTCTTCTTCTTGGGCTCGTATGATACCAATGTTATTATGCTTTAAGGAGTTGCTGAGTTTCCTAAGTCTACTTTCACGATCCAATATTTTTCTTTCCCTCTTCTTTTCAACTTCTCTATTTTCCATAACTTTATCTTTTATATCACTGATTTGTTTCTCTGCTTGATCCATCCTCATTGTCATTTCCTCCAGTCAGTTTTGCATCTCAGTTTTAGCATTTTTTTCACCTGACTAGTTTTTAGTTCTTTTATCTCTGCAATAAGGGATTCTCTAGTGTCTGCTATGCTTTTCTCAAGCCTAGCTAGTATTGTTATGATTGTTGTTTTAAATTCTGGTTCAGGGATCTTACTTATATCTGTTTTTATTAGATCCCTGGCTGTTACCTCTTCCTGTTTTTTTCTTTTGGGGTGAATTCCTCTGTCTTGTCATTTTGCCTAGGTCACTATTTTTTGTGTGGTTGTTGGGAAAGTCTGTTATATTCCTGCTTATGATTGTAATGGTCATATTAAGAATAGGTCCTATACTGTCTTGGGCCTGGTGCTTCAGGAGGTGTTTCAGAGTGTGCACTCTGCTGTTGTGTTTTGGCTGCTCCTTCCCTCAGGTCATTCCTCTGCAGAGTTTCTCCTTGCCTGCAGTGGGGGATGTTTGGACCTTGTCCACCGTGTGGCAAGTTTTTCTAGGTGTGTTTTGGTCTGTTTGTTAAAAGAAGCTAGATACTATGTGCCCTAGAGCTGAAGCTTTGCAGCACTCTATGACTTGGTACATGCAAGGAATCTGTGCTGGTCTTCTGGGGGAGCAGCCTGCTCTGCTGATTTTCAGGTGGACTTGCCCTAGTGGATATGCATCTGCAGGGTGCAGGACAGTGGGTCTTGGGTAAGTAGGTCCAGACTCCAGTAGGGGGTGCTGTGATGCTCACTGAGGTCAGTCAGTGCTGATGGGTGGGGGGAAATGGCATCGCCCTGCTCTTTCATCTCCAGATCTGGGAATCTGCACCTACCACTTTTTAGGAAGCCTTCACAGAAGAGTGAACAATCTCCCCTCTCATGTCCCTGGCTTCCATCAGATCCCTGCCTTCATCCTGTCTGTGTCTGAGCTGTCTGCCTGCCAGATGGCACAGTACTCCTGTGTTTTATCTCGGGCATGTGGTTGGGTTTCAAAACTACAAATTTTAGGGACCTACAAGGTGCAGACCTATGCTGATCCTCTTGGGGAGAGTCTTGCCACGCTGTGGCAGATGCTGGTTTGTCCCAGAAAAGCAGTTGCATGACTACGTGGTGATTTGGAGTCTGTGGTAAAGCAGAGCAAAAAGCCAAGTTTGCTGCCCTCCACAGGTGTCACTGTTCCTATACTAGTGAACAGGGCAGCATATTGGTGCCCGCCAGCTCTATTGTCCCTGGCAAGACCATGCTACCACTCCCAAATGCACTCCAAGAAGGGGAACTGTTTCTCCCAGTGAGACCCAGGGGATCCTCAGACCATGCTGCCTACTCCCTGGCCTCTGCCCTCCTTCCCCATAGGAGCACCACTAAGCCTGCCAGGCATGACCCTGGTGATGGCCTGGACTTCTATAACTTCAGACTTCGGGCTCTGCTGCTTATAAAAACTTGTGGTATTCATCCCCTCTCCCTTTCCCTGTCAATGGTTTTGGGGAAGAGTTTTCTTGTGCAATCCCCTGCTCATGCTTTCACACACACTCACTCTCTCTCTCTCTCTTTCTCTTTTGCTCCTCTCTCCCTGATCAGGGCTCCCTCCCCTCCACAGCACCTGCAGTTCTTTTCTCCGCCAAACCAACTCTCTGCAGCAACTACCTTCCATGATGTGTCAGTTTTTCTGTCTCTAGATGTGCAGTGTGCTCTCTCAGTCCTCAGATCGATTTCTTGGGTGTTCAGAATGATTTGATATTAACCTAGCTGTGTTTGAGGGATGAGGCAAGTTTAGGGTCCCCCTACTCCTCTGCCATCTTAACTCCTCCCTGGAAGTTCCTAAGTATACTTTCTAAAGTCCCATAAAAAGAAACATAGTTTAATAATGTTTCTCTCTTTTCTCTTATGTAAACAATTTTGGCTTTATCTGAAGTAAATAGTCCTAAAGTATTTGTATAGCAAATGAATGCATTTTTGTATGAATAAAGGAAATCTTTCAAGTTTCCAAGGGAGGGAAAAAGAGAGAGGGAAGTGAGATACAAAAAATAAGAGGAAACTGGCTTTAGATATCATATCATTTTTCTCTGTAAGGACAGCAAATAGTTAAGATGTGCACACATACCAGACAGAGAGTCATATATTAGATTTTGACCTAACTTGGGTCCTTGACAGTTCTATCTATCAAGTCAAGATTTTTAATACCAGCACTTATTAATTCACAATGTATGGAAAGGAAGGAAGTGATGCCTCCTATGTGAAACAAATAATTTCCTCATGAGACTTCTGTTTTTTGGTATCTAAAGTCTCCTTAAAATATTTAGCCAAATGTTAACTATATATTTATATGATCAAGTGATTTGCCAGCCAACATTTTTATTTACCTAACATATCTATGATTTCTGACTAAATGCCTTTAACAAACTGTGGAAAGAGCACTGGATATGTCAATATGAGAAGCTAATCCTGATATTGTCTAAAGGTGATGATGAGGGAGAAGATTCTCATATTTTATATTAGTTTTAGCTAAAAAATATTTTAGGGAGGCAATTTTTGAGTTTAAATTGTGTTTGGACTCCTCATAACAATTAAAGCAGATCATTGGACAGTCAGAATTTTGTTTTGCTTTTTTGTTATTTGTTTTTTTCAACATTTTTTAAATTGAATTCAATTTAATGAGCATATGGTGTATTATTAGTTTCATAGGTGGAATTTAGTGATCCATCAGTTGCATAAATACCCAGTGCTCATCCCATCAAGTACCCTCTTTAATGCCCACTATCCAGTTCCCCGTCCCCCTGCCCACCTCCCCTTCAGCAACCCTGTTTGTTTCCTATAGTTAAGAGTCTCTTATGGTTATTTCCCAATCTGTTTTTGTCTACGTCTTCAAAGGCAAGAGAGATCAGATTCAGCAGTGCTTAGGGACTGCCCTGCATTGGTGAGCAGCCCCAGGCAGAGGGGGAGAGGAGAAAAGCCTATTAGATACCCTGGGCCCATCTAAGAGGACAGCCACTCCATCTCCTATCAGCATGATGGGCCAGCACCCTAAGACACCCAGCAGCTGTTCAACCCACTGAGTGGGGTGGCCCTAGGTTGGTATGTCCCCAGGTTGGGGGTGGCCCCAGGTCTGTGTGTCCCCAGGTTGGGTTGGCTCCAGGTTGGAGTGGACCCAGGTCGCAGTGGCCCCAAATCAGGGGCAGCTTGGTGAGAATTCAAGGTGGGCCTGGGCTGAAGCAGAATCTCAGCAGATGGCAACACAGGGAACAGGTCTAATTCTTAGGGAGATGAGGCCATGGAGAGCATGTGAGGTCTAAGGTGAGTCAAACCCAGATGAAGAGGGAGTGATCTATGAGGAATTCCAAACCAAAGAACCCCTGGTGTCCACTATGCTGAATATGAACTAATTCAGCCAGAGGAGGACATCCCCTTTGTCTATAAGTTTATGTTCTAGAAAAAAATGGATGGTGCTGTGGAGCCATGCGATAGGCCTGGCAGAAGTCAAGAGCAGTGGATAGGGGAAGGGCTGCACTATGACAAACCAGAGTGCAGGAGGGTCAAGTGTATTTGTGTGGCCGCACTGGTGAGGCCTGGGGTCACCAGGCGGAATCTAGGCTAGGATAGGGTGAGAAACATTTCACACAACAAAGACCAGGTTGCTAGGAGCCCCCAGTCTTCTAATGCCCCTTCTCCTTTCTGAGGCTCCCTCTATAGACACTTCCACCCTAGCACCTTTCCATAGGTGAGCTTCAAACCCTTCACACCTTTGTAGTCCTGTAGCAACTGGTCAGGCCCTAGTTGTTCAATCCACTATTGTGGGAGTCAATGTGGGATGTGCTGACTTGTCCATGGCCCTGTGGACACCAGGGGAGGGTGGGGAAATCCTTTCTGCCTGTTGGCAAATCATAGCTTCACAGGATGCAGGTGTCAGGACCTTGAAAGCTGGTTGATCTGGTTAATATGCTAGGTAGTGTACCCTGACATTTCTCAGGGATGGCAGTCGTTGTCCATTCTAAAGAAGGAGAAGCAATTACCAAGCTTGACAGAAAGAAAGTAGGAAGAGTCCCCCAGACTGTCTAATAAGCCCATGCCAAAGGTAGGCTTACTCTGAGCTCAGAATACCTCAGCTTTGCAGCCCATCTCTCCCACTGGTCCTAGAAAAGTATTCACATGGTGTATGAGTTCCTGTTGCTGTTGTAACAAATGACCACAAATCTAGCGACTTGGAACAAGAGCCATTTATTATCTCCCACAGCAGTAGGTCCTGAGTCTGGTAAGTGTGGCTTGGTACTCTCTCATATGATCCACATCAAGGTTCTGTCTACCCTGGCACTATCTGGAGGCTCTGGGGGAAGTCCACTTCCAGGCTCATTCATTTTATTGACAGAATTTATTTCCTTCTCATGGTTTCCACTTGGCCTGCCATCATCAGGCCACCAATGGTGGGCGAGTCTTTCTCACACTTAGAATCTCTCTTACTTTTCCTCCTGCTGCATCTCTTGACCCTAGTCAGGTAAAACTCTCTGCTTTTTAGGGATCAAGTGATTAGACTGGGGCTCCTGGATAATACAGGATAATCCCTAGTTTAAGATTTGTAATTTTAATTCCATCTGCAAATTTCCTTTTGCCATGTAATGAAACTAGTCACAAGTTCCAAGGACTAGGGCATGGCCATCTTTGGGAGACCATTCTGTTGACCATACATGGTCATGTTTTTGTAAAATTCAAGAGTGATTTTTTTTTCCTGTTCTGTAGAAGACCCAGCGTTCTCCATTCTCCTTTTAACCTAACACAGTGTTTTTTAAACTATAGTTCATTAGTCATTGTTGCTTCCTCAAAAAGTTAGTTTGAGTAACAACTAGCATTTTCGTAAGGAATATAGAATTGAATTGCATAGAAAATACCAAGACTGCACATAACCATCTAAGTTCTATGAAATTGTTAGTATCCATACATACACACATACACATGCACTTGCGCATACACACACACACACACACACACAAACACACTTCTGAACTAGGTCAGGATTTAAAGTATACTTCTCAGTATACTTGGTTAAGACTTAAAAATTTGAAAAGACATTTTCTAAAAAGATGCTAGAATTCATCTAGAGCCTCCAGCAAGGCCTGCTCCTGGTCCTGGGAGGATTTCTGAAGCATCTGGGAAAGCATCTGTCTCCCTACCAGAATGCTGACACAGGCTATCTAGTCCTAGCCCAGAGGTCGGGGGCTCCCTTTGACCCTGGTTGTGTAGAGGGAGCCCTCTGCCCCCACTGTGGACAACTGATGATGCATCTGTTTGTCTCAATTTTCCTTTGTAGCTATGTCTAAGAGTCTGTTTGGACAGGGGAAGAAATCTCTAGATACATTTTTCTGGGTAAACGAGGTAACTGGAGAAATCACCTACCCTTCACCGAAGGCAGATGTACCTGAAGCTTCTCCAGCTTCTCTGGAGAATCCCCAAGAGAGGCCCGGATCTCAGCATGGGAGCATGCAGGGGGCTCCTCTCAGTGCCCAGGGCCCATCCAGCATACCTGTACAGAAGGCTGCCCTTCCACCTCCTCCTAAGGCTTCACTGAAAGACACTGGCTCAAGGTACTGCCTCCCATCTACACCAACCCATGGCCTGGCTAAGGCTGGAGCAATGAGCACCCGGCCGCTCTCAGCAATTCCTGTCACTATCTCACCACCAGGAGGTGCTCTGCCAACATGTGGCCCCCTTGGACCAGTCCCTCTGCCCCCAGCCTCTTCCTTTCCTCCCAGCCCTTCTGCCCCCTGGGCCTTCACCTGCAAGCTGAAAAATGTCCTTACTGGGAATAACCGATTTTCCTTTTGAACTTGAAAGTATTTGCGTGGCCACAGCTTCCTGAGTGGCCTGCCAGCTGAACACCTCCATGCTCATGTCCATGACGCTTTTGCCTCCCCTGGAAGCGCACAGAACTCTGCGCAGAGATCTTAGAAGAACACACCAAGTGCTTTCAAACCCCATATAAATCTAACTTAGATTTTGACACACAATGTTTTCTAGGCCTTCTTTTACCTCCCAAGTCACCTTGGTATTTTGCTCCTAAGTTTTTGGAGTTCAAGAATTTGGTTCCGATGTTGGTAGCAGAGCAGTATGTTTGATTCCCAGCCAGAGCCAGAAGGATACCTCTTCGGTTGAGGTAGGAACAAGCCAGGATGAGTGGGACCTGCAGGCCCTGTGTCTCTCCGTATAGCCCAGGGGGCGGCACTCAGGGCTGTCCTGGGTCCTGAGCACAAAGGGGCTAGAGCCCTGCCAGGAGCTCTCTTTGAGGCAATCTGAGGCTGAGAGAGCCTTTGGGCAGAGCACCCCTTCTAGCTCTGCCTTCCCTGGTGGACAGGCTCCGGATGATGCTTTGGTGGGACAATGGGCAGCCGCTCAACCCTCCAGGAATGGAGTGACTGGTCCAGTCATGCAGGGTAGGAGGCAGAAAGTAGGGGTTTGGAAACATTGTCTCAGCCTGAGGACCCCAGGAAACCCTCCTTGGGCCTGGGGAGCAAAGGCCTGTGGTCCAGCCTTGATTCTGTAGCCAATGTGTCCAGTCAGAACCCTGCCTCTCTTGGCCTCAGCTTCCCCCCTGCACAATATAGGGGTGAGCAAGCCTGTCTGCCAGGCCTGCTCAACTTCACTGTCTGTAACTATGTTACCAGGAACCAGGGATGGGTGAGGCCCTGGGTACAGCAGGTGGCAGGAGGCCAGGCGCTCACAGTGTGGAGAGGGCCACCAGGCCCAGCAAGGGCCATGGGTTCTGGGCCTATGGCTGGAGCAGGTCTCCACTGGATGCCATCACACTCATACTTCTGACTAACTGTGCAGCCTCCTGCAGTACCCTTCTAGTGCACTCTACTGAAAAAGTTTACCGTGGTGCTCACGCTGAAGGTGAGAAGCTTCAAGGATTCTGTGTGGTACTGCAGAGCATGTAGGAAGGGTGGGTTGATGCTGAGCAGCAAGTGGTAACTGGCACAGAGGGCCTGCAACACAGCTCTAACCTGGAACCCAGCAGCCCAGGGAGAAAAGAGAAGCATGTGCACAGAAAAGCTCCTGGCCCGGTGAACTAGAAAAGTGAGAGGCTGGAACCAATTCAAACAACCAGTGAATAGGGCAGGCTAAGTAGAGGCTGGAATCCCAGGAAACTCTAGCTTTGGGAAGGTTAGTGGATATGAAATAATGCTCAGGGAGGAAGAGAGAGTGTGTACCTTACCAGGGTCTCAGGTGGACTTGGCATGTTGCCCACAGATGGTGGGTTCTTCCCTCTACGTCATTCAAGGGCAGCCTACAACAAATGGGGTTTGCAGTTGTGACCCCAAGTCACCAGTACGGTGGACTGAATCGTGTCCCTAAAGGATATATGTTCACATCCTAACCACCAGGACCTGTGACTATGACCTTCTAGAGCAATGACTGTGATTGTTATGGGTCTTGAGAGGAGGGGCTCATCCTAAATTATCCAGGATAATTGCATTCTTCAAACAGGGTGAGTTTTGAGACAGACACACAGAGGACACAGAGAATAAGAGGCAGCGATGTGACCATAGGGGCAGAGATTGGAGTGATGTGGTCACAAGCCAGGAATACCGGCAGCCAGCGGAGCCCGGAAGAGGCAAAGAAAAGAATGTCCCCTTGGGCTTCTGGAGGGAGTATGGTCCCACTGACACCTTGATTTTGGACTTCTGATTTCAAGACTGTGAGGGAATGCATTTGTGTGAAGCCCCTGGTTTGTAATTTGTGTCAGCCCCAAGAAACATATACCAAACGCAGGCTCTTGTCTGCTCCGTCCCTGCTGTGTTCCCAGGGCCTAGGACAAGGCCTGCGTACATACAGCCAGTGCCTCCTAAGTGTTTGCTCAATGACTAATGGGAAAAGATCTTAGGAAATCCCTCAGCAAAGATTTTACTCCAAAGTTTAAAAATCCTGCATTCTGGCAGGGGGTGGGGTGGGGTGGAAGTGAGGTACAGGCTGCTGTCTATATAGATCATACTGTCCCTCCACCCAACCACACTGCCCCTCCTGCTGACTTGGAAGTCTCTGGCTCATGCGTGCTGACGCCAAGTCTAGGCCGGTGCCCACAGCATTGACAGAGAAAATGAAAAATGGACAGCCTCCAAAAGACGCTGAGGGTGAAATCTGGTGGCCTCCTCCCTTGTGAGCCACACACTGTGCTGAACCGATTTCCTCCACATTCGCTGCTGTGATGGGACTTTGGGGCAGAAGTGTGCAAATGTTGCTCCAGGAATGATGCCCATAGGCACCTGTGGGGTCCCAGAGCCCAGGCTGCTGCCAGGCCTCAGGGGGAGCCGGGTTGCTCCCCTCCCCGTGCTACACAAGTCCCCTAGGCACCAAGGTGGCCCTGCTGCCTGCTGACCAGCTGACCACAGTGGCCAGGCCTGACATGCCTTGCCATCCAAGGTCTCTGTCTGCTATGCTCCCCACACCTGCTAGGGCAAGGACTGCTCCAAGGGCGCATCTGATCTTGACCTGTGGGCCGCCTGTCCCCAGCACTAATCCCACGGTGGGCCCGTGCAGAGCTGGGCGTGCTGCTGCCTGCTCAGACCCCTCACAGCCCTTGGGACACCTAGGTTCTATTTTTTTTTTTTTTAAGATTTTATTTATTTATTTGACAGAGAGAGACACAGCGAGAGAGGGAATACAAGCAGCGGGGAGTGGGAGAGGGAGAAGCAGGCTTCCTGCTGAGCAGGGAGCCCGATGCGGGGCTCGATCCCAGGACCTGGAATCATGACCTGAGCCGAAGGCAGACGCTTAACGACTGAGCCACCCAGGCGCCCCGGGACACCTAGGTTCTAATCCCACCTCTCTTATCTACAGGAGGCATAACGGCCTTGGCCAAGTCTCCGTCGCCTCTCAATTTCGGGTATCAGTTTCCCCATGTGCAACATCTGTCACCTCAGGGGGACAATTCCTATAGTGCTCCATAATAGGAATGACCCCATGAGGGTAGGGCTTTGACCAGTAGACTGAGGCTGCAGTAGCAGGGGGCTGGGGATTAGAAGAGGGGCCCATGGCGCCAACTCTGGTCTGATTTGTGTGGCTGCTGGCTGTCCCACCTCCCCCTCCTCCTCCTTGTCCCAACTGCTAAGGAGTGAGGGATGCCTGGGCCGGCAGCCCAGGACCATCCAAGGGAGGGCTCTGCATTCTTGGGGCAGACTCTGCGGGTGGGAAGAACTTTAAAGAACATGACCCAGTGTCTCTTTTTACAGATGGGGAGACTGAGGCCAAGTGAGGCCTTGTCCAAGGTCACTCAGTGCAGGGAGCCACTAGGAGTTCTACCAAGGTGCCCTGGGGGTTGCGTCAATTCTTACTTATGGGACAGGCACCTGGGTGGCCCTGCCAGGTCGGAGGGCTTGCCGTTGGGGTCTGTGACCAGGCAGCACAGGTCAGAGGCACCCCCGAAACAGGGAGGTGCTTTGTGATCAGCCAGCTGCCAGGCTTCATCCACCGCATCAGTGGCTCCTGCACCCTGGGTGTGAGTGCCAGCCTCCTAGGAGTTTGGGCTCCCAGCTCTGGGGCCTGCAGGAGAAGGCTGCCAGGACCACACCCCCCTGCAGAAGAGCCCAGAGCCTTGGAGCCACCAGTCTCCACAGGACTGATGTGGTCTTACTGGCTTGCTCGAGGGATGCTCAGGTCCCCCCAGAGCAGTTGGGGTGGGGTGGGGAGGCCGGATTGGTATAAGTAGGAACACCAGGTGCTGGGACAGGGCCCTAGCCGGACGGGTTCACTTAGGGATGTACACACAGTCCTTAGAGGTTCCAAAGATGAGCTGACTCCTGACTCAGCCCTGACCCCTCTTGCTTCACCTCTCCATTTCTCAATGCCCACCACCCTCTCATTAGCTCAGGTGGGCTGCCTGGACCTGGAGGTCTTTAAGAAACAAAGGAGGAAGTAGGGCCTGGGGGGGACCTGTCGCACAGACAGATGTGGCTTTGGACCTAGGCCTTCCTGACTGGACAGCCTGGGCTCAGGGCCTGCTTCTTCCTTGGGAGACGTCTGGCCTGGGTCTGGAGCTCAGGTCCCTTTGGAGACCGTTTCTGACCCATGGCTTTGTAGTTGGCAGGGCCTCATCCTGTGCCAGTTTTTAGTGGTGGGACAGAGTTTTCCCTTTTATGTTAGATTGGGAGAGGAGGTCAAATAGACCATCAATTTCTTGTAACTTCCTATTATGTTGTAATAGTTGTAAAACTATTAACTGAATAACAAGAAAAACAATATGATTAATGTATTATTTATTATATTATTAACAATCAGTTCTGAGACAAAGTCCAATTCAAAACATTATTAAGATTCTATTAGTTGATTTTAGAAATGGCATAATCCAAACCTATATTTCAATAAATTTTCTTATGTAATCTTTAAGGAAGGAATTTTTCACCTCCATCATTTGGCTCTGGAAAATCTTTATAGGCAACATTTTTATATTAGAAAAAAAAATTCAGTATAGTTGTTACTGAAGGTTCAAAGAGGTGATATGCACAAACTATAAAAATTACAAATCACTCTTTCTTTTGAACACATATTTGAATTTAAACAGTTTAAATAATAGTGTTTTAGATGAATTTGAAATGAACTTCAAGAATGGTTGTTAACAGCTCCTTTTCTTTCTGATGCACTGTGGGAAAAAAATTCCTTTCCCATTTCTTCAGCAGTAGGGGCTACAAAAATGGTGTCCCAAATTAGGATTCACCTTATCCTCTTGAGAAACGAGCCAAAGAGGTTTTGGATCTGGTGAAATATATTACCCGAAGGGAAACACCTGTGGAGAGAGAAGCCCTGTGTCTCCAGAGCGGGTCCCCCGTGTCTCTGGGGCTAAGCTGTGCTGTGGCCTCAGGAGCCCACACAACTATGCACAAGGGATGGCTCAGAGGGGCCTCACCCCACATGTGAAACACTGGTAGGAACAGGAAGACCGGGGTTGAGGGGGTGACAGAAATCCTGAATGGCCTGAACCATTTTATACTCCTTACTTGCTGGAACTCTTGGGGAAACAAGCAAGGGTTTTTCCAGATAGTCTGTCCACAAAAACAAATGAGTCACCTCACTGATTCAAAGACACTTACTGTCTGTTAGTGTCATGCTACCAACAGTTATAATATTTTAATGGGTAGGAAAACTTATGGATTTAAACCTAAATTTTCTGTCACTAAGATGTTTTAACAAACTGGTATCAGACTGCTTTTGACAATGTCAATACTATACATACATCCAATTGCTTTTTTTTTCTTCTACTCTTTCTTTCAGGAAAAATCTGGTTATCTAATTTTTGCTACCCATCAGTCTCCTGTTTTGGACAGCAACTGTCCCCCACTGGCTGCAAAATACATGTTCGTGCTGACGCATGAGATGTTAACTACCAAGTTGCATGTTGAATGAGTCCCATTACTTCAGAGCTGTGCTTACTGAGACCTGTTTACACGTACCCACATTCACTCATAAAAAATAGATATCCTTGACTCTGCAGAATCCCTCATTTACACACCGCTAAAAATATGTTCTTTCATTCTGACATCTTTTTACCCAATCTTGCCAATCAGATAAGAAACACCGTAAGACTGGGAGATAAAACCTTTTAAAACAAGTTTTGTAGCAGAGATTAATTTTAAAAAAAGTTCTACTTTTAGAGCAGCAGTTAGAAACTTTGTTCTTGTCATATGTAAATAATACTGTTATATTAAATTGTGGATTTAAATTAGTTTAACAGTTTCTTATGTCTTCAAAAATAATTCTGTGTTACTTAATGGCTTCTCCATCCTTCCAATTCCAAGGAATACAAAGGTCTCCATCTTGAAGAACAGAATAAAAATGTGAAATGCAGAGGTGCATCCCTTGTAGGTAAGGCAGTGACTGTTCTAGAAGTCTCTTACAACAATCCACCATTTGTATACTAGAAACGCTGGGCTCCTTATAAAACTTTTCCAGAGAAAATTTTTTCGTTGAAGCCTGTATCAATTCATTTTCAATAACCTTTAACCTGTTATATTGAAAATAAACATAATATTGCCACAAGCTATCACCAAATAAAAGAACATAAAATGTACATACAATTTTATATTTTGGGGCTCTTTCTTTCAAGATTTTATTTAAATTCAAGTTAGTTCAAATATAGTGTAATATTAAGTTTCAGAGGTAGAGGTCAGTGATTCATCAGTTACATACAACACCCAGTGCTCATTACATCACGTGCCTTCCTCGATGCCCATCCCCCAGTTACCCCATCCCCCCCACCTCCCCTCCAGCAACCCTCAGTTTGTTTCCTAGAGTTCAGCATCTTACGGTTTGCCTCCCTGTCTTTATCTTATTTTGTTTTTCCTTCCCTTCCCCTATGTTCATCTGTTTTGTTTCTTAAATTCCACGTATGAGTGAAATCATATGGTATTTGTCTTTCTCTGACTCACTTATTTCGCTTAGCATAATACCCTCTAGTTCCATCTACATCATTGCAAATGGCAAGATTTCATTCTTTTCTATGCCTAAGTAATATTCTTCTTTATCCATTCATCTGTTGATGGACATCTGGGCTCTTTCCATATTTTGGCTATTGTGGGCATTGCTGCTATAAACACTGGAGTCTAACTTTCTGCTCTCAACACTGAAAATGGTGTCCACAAAGGGTAAATGACATGCTTAGAAGACATGTCAATAGTTCTTGTGCATGTATCTCTGAAAGTATTTGTTAAATCTTTTAGCAGCAATGGGTAAAAATAAAGACATAATTTAAAAAGTTCTTATCCTGCCTCACTGAGCAGCTGTTAGTGACCAAAGAAAGCAGAGAGCTGAGTGTAAAAGTTTCTAGTTTTAGGAACCACCTACAGTCTGACCCTTGGGCAGTAATGACTTCTAGAGACTCCCAAACACCCAGTAGGCTCACAACAAGACAGGCCCCTGGGGAGGAGGCACCTCCCCTCCACTCTCTTCTATGCCCATCAGCTCCCTCTCTGCCTCTTGTTCCATCAAGGGCTTGGGTGAAGGCTTAGAAAGCAGACAACTCAGGGCAGAACTCAGTGTTAGATACACAGATGGCCAGTGTTTATGGGTATATTTTGGTAAACAGCTTCAATCCTTCAAATCTTGAGATGTGTGAAAGAGGCCTTGTCACGTCCTTGAGCAGTGTGCAGACCAGCACAGACATCTCTTGGGAAGCCCACCCAAGAAGGGGAGTAAAGCAAAACTGCCATGGTCAAAGAAGGTTCCCAAAGAAGTTTAAGTATTGCACTGGTTAAAAAATACCCAAATAACCTCTATTTATCCACTCTTAATCTCTACATAAAGGAAAAAAGTACCATGAACTATCCATAAGCTAGAAAAATATTTGAAAACAGAAATGGTCATTGTAGTCAGCTGGGACTTAGTAGCAGGGGTCTGTAGTTACTGACTTACTCCCTTCAACAATACCCGGAACGCTTTCTCAGGTGCTGCTAGTTTTTTTCTGTAAGATTACTCCTTCTAGACACTGCTGCTTAGAGACTGAAGAAATTGGACAGCAGAGTTGGTGGGGTTCTCAGAATGTTCCAGCTGGACCTGTACCTATTCTTTCCAGGATTAGAAGGGAAGAACCATAGGTACCACCAATAGCAGGGACCGACAAACTTTTTTTGTAAAGGGCTTTTCTCACTGGCTCAAAAAAAAAGGTGGCGGGGGGAAGGTTTTTAACAATCTGGCTTAGAAACAGAGAGCCTGGCATCTGGCCGAGTTAATGTGTAGTACTCCAATGACGCATCTTTACACGCACCTCTGGCCAGGGCCATGCATTCCCATCCCTTCTCAGAGAAGCCTTTGGCCTCATCCCAGGGTGACCCCGACCCCTAGGCCACAAGCCTCTACAACCAGGAGGGCCCATCAGTCCTTCTGGAGTGCAGTCCTGGACGAGAATCGAGCCCAGAGAGGGCCGCCTTCACTGGGGCTCTCTCCAGAGCTGGCCCTTCCAATAAGGAGATGGCGGGGAACAGCCTATCCCTCCCTGGTTGCCTCTGGAGTCTGAAGCAGACGAATTTAGATGATTTTTTGCCTTTCCTTATAATTTCTTTGCTTTATTATATTCATACTTCAACAACAACAACGAAATAGAGGGAAAAGGGAAGCACAGTACAAACAAGAGAAGCACCATGACATGGTGAGTATGGCTGGTGGCAAGTTCTCTTCCTTTCCTTCTAATGCTAAGAAATGGGCCAGACATTTCCTAGGGGGAAATGACCTTTTCTTTCCCCTGACAAAAATGATATCTATTTTTTTTTTTAAATAAAGCTCCTTCTGCCTCTGACACCGACTGTGAGTTCCACAAAGGTATCTGTTCGCAGGGCTGGCTAGACACCAAAGTACTTGATAAATATTAGTGGAATAAATGAACATTGTTTTAAATGGTTTTTTCCTATTCTATGTCAGTATCAAAATTATTTAAATAGTCTTCTATTATTGTACATTTCTACTGTTTCCAGTTTGCCTAAGTGATATTAAAATTTATAGTATATGATACAGGGTAGGAGGAAACATGAGTGAGTTACCACAAAAGCCATTAGTGAGGACAGCCCGTGTAGGGAGAGCTGCTTTACCTCTAGGCCCAGGTTACCCTAGGTTATGCCCGCCCCATGTAAGAGCTGTGCATGGGTCATTACCAGCCTCCAAAGGAGGGGAATCCACAGTACACACATTCCCCCTGGTAGCCAGGCCATGTTAAGAGGCATGGGCTACAAGTCATGCAGTCCTGAAAAGGCCATGTGAGGTCTACTTGGGACCCAGATATTAGCTTAGAATACTGGTTTTAAACCGTCCACAAGCTGAGGGTCCTGCAGGGGTACTCAGAGGACCCCGATGGGTATGAGCGGCTTCTAGCTCCCTTCCTCTTTGAACAGAACACCTGCAAGCTTTTATCTCTTTTATCAATTGGATTTCCACTTCAGAATCCACTTTATAGAGATATGCAGCTAAAAAGTGAAAACCACAGTCCAAGAACACACTTCATCTATGGAAAGCCAGTAGTCTTACAATGATTACAATGAAGGCAACCTTAATAGGGCGGGGAGAACAGAATGAAGGGAAGGAGAAGGCAAAGGGGAGGGAAAACTGCAGAGGTCTGCAGAGGGATGAAGGCGATGAGTAAGAGGGAAGGTACATTGGGACCAGCAACAAAGTGGCTTCCTCTCCATGGGGGATGAAACAGGGATGAGAGCTCCAGTGCCAGAGCCAGAAAGGGGCTCAGGGAACATGCAAGTTAATGGATTCAGCCAATGGATGCTTCCTGAAGGCCACCTGTGTGCCAGGCACTGATCTTGGGATGGGAGCGAACAAAAGCGACAAAAAAGTCTCTGCCCTCTTCCAAACTCATTTTATGAGGCCAGCATTACCTTGATCCCAAAACCAGACAAAGACCCCATCAAAAAGGAGAATTACAGACCAATATCCCTGATGAACATGGATGCAAAAATTCTCACCAAAATACTAGCCAATAGGATC
>NC_138369.1:51703969-51780248 GCF_054177405.1 Leptonychotes weddellii
AAAGTCTCTGCCCTCATGATGCTTACATTCCGTCGCGGGGGTGGGGGGTGGGGGTGGGGAGCGGGAGGAGGGCAGGCAAATGAATGAGGAAAACAGCCTGTCAGAGACCAATGGTGTTGCGTGCGAGGGAGCAAGGCAGACCAGGGGCGGTGGAGTGGTGCAGAGGGCAGGGTGCTGGTTCCCGCTGATGCTCAGGGAAGACCTGAGAAGGTGGACATGGGCCGAGACGTGAGGGAGTTCGTGAAGGGCAAACCAGGAAGACACCAGGAAGAGACGCTCCAGGGTGCTGGAAGAAGATAAAAGGGCCATCTGGCTGGAGTAAAATGAGTGAGGGCAAGGTCAAAGGCGCCAGCTCAGCAGGAGTGACTTCTCACAGGGCGACTCACTCTGGCCGCTCTGATGGGTCACTGTATTGACCCGACGGACTTGCAGGATGGAACTTTCAAAAACTAACCTATGTGAATTGCATTTCTTTTTATTTTACTTCCTCGAAATCTAGTAGCAATGCACCACAGCTACAAAATGGCCACTGAGAAGACAGAAGCAGCAACTACAGTGTAGCCAACAAAATCATCAGCCCTCACAGTGACAGGTGGGCCAGAGCTGCTCCCAAGGGTGAAAGCTGACTTACAACGAAGAGAAATCACATCACAAACATGAAGGCTTACCAACCAGTCAAGAAATGGGACATTCGTGCCACTGGATCAGGCCAACAGAGCTGTCACCAAGTCCACAAGCAAAACAAAGAGATGTAGCTCCTTCACTTACTCTCTACACAGAACGATCCCGTTATCTCGTCTTCTACCACTCTCCTCCACCCCCACCCTTTCTTTCAGATGAGCAACTGGTGGGGATGGAGGGGTGAATGAGGGGCAAGACAGGAGACATGCGGAACCGGCGGCTCCCCAGCACACTGCTGAACGGTCACCTCAGACCCTCTACCTTCCAGGTTCCAGTCTCTGTCCTCCTCTCCCTCCTTCTCTGGGCCACTGCGTTCCCTTCAGCGCCACTGTGGCTTTCCGGGAACACGAGCCTTGTGCTTCTCACCCGCCCCTCTCTGGCCCAGCTCCCACTGACCCCGTGCAGAACCCACACCTCCCACCAGAAACGCAGTCCAGGGGGGCACGGACCTGGCCCCAGCGTTCTCTCCACAGCACCTGTCACAGCCTCGGGCAAACAACCATCACGGCAAATGGCTGCTAAATGAATGAATGAATGAGTGAATAAATTCTCAGTATCCAAACCTCCTTTGCCAACATCCTTAGAAAAACCTCTTCTGAATGTAATATCCTCCTTTCTTCACAGGAGATACATAAAACATTATCAAGCAGTATCCAATGCCCACAAATCAGGAAACTGTTGGCTACCAAGTCCTTCAAAGATAGAACATAGAGACAGGACCTCTTATGAATGGCATCAATTTTTTACTTTAAAACTTCTTCTCATTTACTTAAAATCAGTAGTTCTCAATGTTTTAGACCATCAAGATTCCTGTTATTCAAGCAGTAGCTGAATTTTTCCCATCTGGAGAATTTCTTTCTGATATTCTTATCTTTTGTTCTGCTCCTGAATTGACTTTTATACTAACAAGCCTTGCTTCTCAAATGGAGGCATATGGTGGTAATGTCATTGAGGCTGTTATAATCAGAAACACCACATGCAATTCCTGGTAGACCAAGGAGGTGGGGGATAAATAAACGTGGAATATGCACAAATCAGTCCATTTCCTAAGTTTCATGCAGTTTTTATGTCCCATCTTTATGAATTCCGAAAACCTGAATTTTGACTGACTGCCCGGACATTACAAAGGGCTCATGGCACTTACTCTTCTTTTCTTTTCATGTTGTCTCTTGCCTGCTGGGCTTTGGTAAGGATAAACCACTGGAGGTTTGCTGGGTCACAGAGACTTGGGATGTTAAAGTGCCCGAGTTCATGCAAGCTTGGAGCGTATCTGTCACTGTAATAAAACACATGTGAAAGGAAATATCACTCATCCCTCCATTCCCCACTCCACCCCAAAGAAAATATTTTAGTAGTCTGATGAGTGATGAAGGAATTCATCAAGAAAATCCACTTTAAAAGTATAGTAAAATTATGCTTTAAGTTTTGCTGTTCCCCAAAGAGACACACTTTCAGGATGACCACATACTTCCTTACGCCGTGGCCACCCTCATCTGTGAGATGAGCCCGGTGAGGTGTGAGGTGAGGTGTGCATTTAGCACCAAGCATAGACTGTGAAAACAGTATGTGCACAAAAAATGTGGGCTAGTGATTCAACATTAGTTTAATCCTAGAAAGTTTTCCATAGGATTGACTTTGCCCTGTAAGTGGCAATGTATTTCAAGACTGTTCTAGAGAGTCAATCCTTCAATTCCTTTAAGTCGGCTTTTTTAATGTGTAAATGAGTGTCACTTTTCTTTAGTTCCTAAGAAAAACACAAAACAATTTAATCCACTTACACAACGCATCTAAGTGAAAGAATAAAAGTCTTTCTTGTTTTAGATATTTACCTGTTAAGGATCATCTGTAAACCACGCAGACTTCGAGGGTGAAAGGGTATTCTGTTTTTCACCAGTCTATTATAGAACACATCAAGAAGAGAGTAATATTCTTCAAGCGTCAATACTGGTTGCAATTCCTCGATATAAACCACTTGTATACCTCCGAGGAGGTAGCTTATTTGGTCTTCTAAAAGCATCAGCCTCCTCTGAAGGTCAAAATAACTTGGTAACCTTTCAAAAAGCTACAGTATTTAAAAAAAAAAAAATGAAACAAATATTTAGTTTTATGTTATTGTAATAGCTCAATTTTAGATCCAATAAATGGGATTGAGAAATTTTAACAAGAACATTGTTTTCCTAGAAGGAAAGGTCTAATAAGTGAAAGAAAAAGACTTAATGTAATGCTGGAAATATTAATATTCAAAACAAAACACTACAAATCTTAGGGATTTTTAGATAGGACTGAAGAGATTGCAGAAAAAAACAAATAGATTCCAAATGAAAATAAGTCCTAAGTACTAACATTTAAATCTCAAATTAGTTTTAAGAATGATTACATGGTCTAATAAAGAATGGTTTGAGAAATAAAGTACATGGATTTTAGCACCAAGTCTACTTCTTCAGAATTTACTTTAATTCAGCAAAACTCAATTCCATGCAATAAACATCACCGAGCACCTACCACGTACTTAAGCAAATTGGGCACCTGTAGTGTACAGATTATAAGAGCTGGGCCCTGCTTTTCAGTCGGGGTACAAGTAAACAAAACAAGAATCAGGATTCTTTGTACTAAGTGCCACGTCCACATGACTGGATACAGAGAAGACGTTCAAGTAAAGGTTTCTGAGGAAGTCTAATGTGCCTGTCTGAAAATACAGACAGGATTTCGCAGGCATCAGACGCACATGGAGGTGTGTCAAGGGAAGAGAGACGGAAGCATGAAGAGGGGCAGCACACTCCAAGCCCTGGAGTCTGGTACAGCTGCAATGGGAAGGCCCTGGTGTGCTGTGCTGAGGACTCAGACTTTACCTGGAGAGCTGGGGATGGGCAACTTAACAGCGGAGTGGGAAGGCATCAAAAACCTCTGCTCTAATAAAAGCAACTGCAGTGTACGAATTCTACAAGTTATCTATAATGGACTTCTAAGAGTCTGAAAATCATTTCCCTACCCACTTTCTCCATTTTTCTCTTAATGATTTATCTATGTATAAATGGTAATTACCTTTAAAAAACCTTATTTTCAGATAACTCTAGATTTGTGCATCTTCCCCCCTTTCCCCAGTGGTAACGTCTTGCAAAACTACAGTATAACATCACCACCAGGAAATTGACATTGATCTGATAGAACTGATTCAGACTTCATCAGTTCTACTTACACTTAGTTGTGTGTATGTGTGTGTATTTAACTGTGTGCAGGTTTATCCCATGTGTAGATTCACACGCCATGACCACATGACACAGAACAGTTCCACCGTAGGGATCCTGTGTGCCCAGCGATCCCCCATGGACCGCGGGGGAGAGCTCCCTACTCCCCAACCCCTGGTGACCACTAATCTGTTCTTTCCACATAATTTTGTTATCTTAAGAATGTTATATAAGTGGAATCAAACAGTATGTAATCTTTTGATACTTTTTTCACTCAGCACAATGCCCTTGAGATCCACCCAGGTTGTTGCTGGTATGAATACTTCATCCCCTCTTCCTGTTGGGTAATGTTCTGTTGTATGGATGTGCCACAGTTTAACCATTCACACCCTGAAGGACATTAGAGTTGTTCTAGTTGTTGGCTATTATGCACATTCGTGTACAGGTTTTTGTGTGAACATAATTTTTCACTTCTTTAGTATAAACGCCTAAGGGTGCAATTGCTGGGTCACATGGTAAACACATTTAGTTCTGTGCTGTCACGCTCTGTTCCAGAGTCCCTGTACCATTCTACATACTCCCCCCAGTGATGGATGAGTGATCCGGGATTTCCGCACCCTTGCCAGAATTTGGTGGTGTCATTATTTTCCATTTTAGCCATTCAAAAATATTTGTCATCTGTAGGTCTTCCGTGACTTGGCTGTTCATTTTGGATTGTTTGGTTTTTTGACTATTGAGTTTTGAGAGTTCTTTATACACTAGGCACACAGACTTTGTCAGATATGGTTTGCAAATATCTTCAACCGAATATTTGATTTGAACAGACATTTTAAAAAAGAAAGTATAAGCCCATGAAAAGATACTCTCCATCATCTGTCATTATGGAAATGCAAATTAAGGCCACATGAGATAGCACCACACACCTATTAGGATGGCTAAAATTAAAAAGACCACCGTCGCAAGCATTAGCAGTTTCTCAAAAGGTAAAAATACCCTAACATATGATCCGACTATTAGGAGAAAAGGAAATATTATGTGCATATGGACATAATGTTTCTAACAGCTTTATTTCCCATCACCAAAACTGACATAACTCAATGTCCATCAATAGGTAAATGGATAAACAAACTGGTATGTTTATATGACGGAACACTACATGGAAATAAAAAGAAATTTTTTTTTTATTCTTATGTTAATCCCCATACATTACATCATTAGTTTTAGATGTAGTGTTCCATGATTTATTGTTTGTGCATAACACCCAGTGTTCCATGCAGAATGTGCCCTCCTCAATACCCACCACCAGGCTAACCCATCCTCCCACCTCCCTCCCCTCCAGAACCCTCAGTTTGTTTTTCAGAGTCCATCGTCTCTCATGGTTCGTCAACCCCTCTGATTTCCCCTGCTTCATTCTTCCCCTCCCGCTACCTTCTTCTTCTTCTTTTCTTTCTTTCTTAACATATATTGCATTATTTGTTTCAGAGGTACAGATCTGAGATTCAACAGTCTTGCACAATTCACAGCGCTTACCAGAGCACATACCCTACCCAGTGTCTATCAGCCAGTCACCCCATCCCTCCCACCCCACCCCCCACTCCAGCAACCCTCAGTTTGTTTCCTGCAATTAAGAATTCCTCATATCAGTGAGGTCATATGATACATGTCTCCCTCTGTTTGACTTATTGCGCTCAACATAATACCCTCCAGTTCCATCCACGTCGTTGCAAATGGCAAGATCTCATTCCTTTTGATGGCTGCATAATATTCCATTGTATATATATACCACATCTTCTTTATCCATTCATCTGTCGATGGACATCTTGGCTCTTTCCACAGTTTGGCTATTGTGGACATTGCTGCTATACACATTGGGGTGCACGTACACTTTCGGATCCCTACTTTTGTATCTTTGGGGTAAATACCCAGTAGTGCAATTGCTGGATCATATGGTAGCTCTATTTTCAACTGGAAATGAAAAGAAATTCTTGACACATGCAACAGCATGGATAAATCTGAAATTGTCGAATGAAAGAAAACAGAACCCCCCCCCAAAAAAGAAGTATATACTTTGTGATTCCACTTATATGAAATTCTAGTTATAAACTGATTTATAGTGACAGCAGGCCACTGGTTGCTTGGGGAGAGGGTGGCAGGATGGAGGAGAGAGTTTGCAAAGGGACATGAGCATACTTTTGTGGGTGATGGATATGTTGACTATCTTGATTGTGTTATGGCTTCATGGGTATTTACACGTGCTAAATCTCATTGAATTATACACACTAAATACGTGCAGTTTATTGTATGTCAATTATAACACAGTAAATCTGTTAAAACCAAAACAACAGAATGCAGGCCTTTTAGGCTATGCTTCAGAAAAGACTATAAAATTTCCAAATAAAAACTGACTTAAAAATCAGGCCTCTAAGTATTTTAACTACATGATAATAAACATCTATTCTGAAAATAGCTGAAACTATGATTTGAGTTTTTTTAGTTCACTGACGTAACAGCATAGTTTGAAACAAAAGTAGGTCTACGACAAATCAGGATTTTTTGCTTTGAAACTTTTCCTTACTTTTGTCCAGTGATGATGGACATCCATTGTTCCTAGCATCACATGGCCCACTGCACTCATCCCGGATCGGTCTGTAAATATTATTGTACATCCTGATGATAAAACACAAACCCTTTGGTCACTGTCCAGAGATGCTTCATTTTTTTTAGCATTGTCCAAATAATTACTTAAATTTAGTATACAAATTCAGGATTAAATTCAGTAGAAACTTAAAGGCTAATTTTTTATCTTATTTTTTAAAGATTTTATTTATTTATTTGACAGAGAGTGAGCACAAGCAGGGGGAGTGGCAGGGAGGAGAGGGAGAAGCAGGCTTCCCGCGGAGCAGGGAGCCCGATGCAGGGCTCGATCCCAGGACCCCAGGATCATGACCTGAGCCGAAGGCAGTCGCTTAACCAACTGAGCCACCCAGGTGCCCAAGGCTAATTTAAAAAAAAAGATTTATTTTAGAGAGAGGGAGAGAAAGAGAACACACAAGCATGTCCATGTCAAGGAGTGTGCACAGAGCCGGTGGGAAGAAAATCTCAAGCAGACTCTATGCTGAGCTCGGAGCCTGCCACCTGGCTCCATCTCAGGACCACAAGATCATGACCTGAACTGAAATCAAGTCAGTCGCTTAACGGACTGAGCCACCCAGGTGCCCCTTAAAGGCTAATTTCGTGTCGCTGTTTTATTCAAAGGAACAGATTTAAAAGCTCAGCTGTGATAAAGTCACATCTGTAAGGTCTTTTAACACTTAGTTTTCCTCCACAATTTATAGATGTGTATAGCAGCCAAGTGATATTTTATTTTATTTTATTTTTTAAAGATTTTATTTATTTATTTGACAGAGACACAGCGAGAGAGAGAACACAAGCGGGGGGGGGGGGGTGCGGGGGGGAGAGGGAGAAGCAGGCTTCCCACAGAGTGGGGAGCCCGATGCAGGGCTCGATCCTGGTACTCCGGGATCATGACCTGAGCTGAAGGCAGATGCTTAACGACTGAGCCACCCAGGCGCCCCAGCCAAGTGATATTTTAAAAGAAAATGGAAATTGTTTACCTTTTGCATTTTTAAGTGTTTCCAAGTTCTGCTGTGCTAAGCGGCCTAAACTATGAAGCTGGCTACAGCGATGGGCGATGCCCCAGCTCCTCTGCCACCTAGTACAACAGAGCACACAGGCGCGTTAACATCAGGCACCCCCGAGGGAGGAGGCCTGCATTCACCCCTTGCTGCTTGATTCCTGTGAAAGCCAGTGAGTTTCTTTCTCAAGTAGGCATATGTTTTCCAACTAGCTCATTTTTTAATGAAGCAACCAAATGGAAAATGAATGGTTTGCCAGAGGGTAAAAATATTACTACTATGTTCAGATATCCAAACATTTCAAACAAGCAAATACACTATGTTGTTTCTATTTTAAAATAAGGGAATGAAATGGGGAACACTTAAAAAAAACCTTTTTCATCGCCACATCATTCAATGATGATGATTTTGTTTTAGATTTAAGTTCTAATTAGGAACTCCAGACTAGATCAGATTCTTTTTATCTTATTCTAGAGAAAGTGATTTTTTTATGACATGTAATCTACATATTTTATAAATGAACACTGAATCTTAGTGACACAATGGAACCTGATATCCACGTGGTGTCCCAGAGGCACTGGTATGCAAACGTAACGAGCACTGATCTTTAGAAGCATCAGAACATCCCCCTTTGAATTCTAATTCTGTGATTTACTTGCTCTGTGACCTTGAACAAGTAGCTTCTAGTCTTCCTAATGTTTCCATTTCATACATACAAAGTGGGATCACTTCCTCCAGCACAGGTAGCATAAATCAAAGGAGTGATCTGTGCTATATGTGAAGGAGTAAGGCACTCAAAACAAGCTCTCAAAAACCAGGTTCCTTCTTCATCCTATCACCGATTCTGATGAATGTCATTTCTGATAAAATGGATTTTCAAAACTTTTCCCTTAACCCACAGTTGAAACAGATATAATTTCAAAGAATTAACACTGTGATAAAGCTACTAAATACACTTATTAATAAATGGTCTTTCACACAGGTGGCTTAGAGTTAGAAACAATGTCATTGGTCACAATGTTTCTCTTTTGGAGGCTTGGCTAATTTTCCAATAGTGGAAAGCCATCATACACACTTCAAATGCTTTGGTGTCAAAAAGCTTTTGCACTCTTAAAAATGGAGAACCCAAAGACCTTTTGTTTATGTGTTTTATATTTATTGGTATTTACCATGGCAAAAATCAAAGCTGAGAAGTTTCTACACCATACTGTAATATAATGCTTGTTTCTTTTTATGTTTAAGAAATCCTTAAAAAAAATCCTTTTGTTTTCCTAATTCTAATCTCTTTGATAGTTCATTTAGAATTTATACTAAAAAAAGGTACTTTTATGTACATAAATTTATTTTACAAACTTTTAAAAAGGACCTTGTTATTTGAGTGTTAGCTAGAGAAGTCCATACTACTACACTGTGGAATTAAAAGAACCCTTCTAATCAAAGCAGGGCCTAAAAATACTGATATGATGACAAAAGAGCAGCCATCAGCACAAATCCAAACATCCCACACACACCAAGTCTACACGCTTTCCTTGAAATCTTAATTATCTTATAAAACTATGATTTGAAAAAAAAAAAACTACTATGATTTGAATATACAAGAACAAAACATTTAAGTATTATCAGTATTCCATAAGCATAAGAAAAAGATGCTATTATGATACCCAAATAGTCATTTAGTTCAAAAGAAGAAAAAAACATCCTGATAATAAAGGTTGGAAACAACAAAACAGGTTATAACGAACTGTTAATAGAAATGTTCAAGCACAAGACTGAGCAACAGTTTCTCAGTTCTTGTAACGGGGGGTTCCCCCCGCCCCCGAATCACACCAGGGCCCCCTTTTCCCTTCGTTACTGTTTTAACAGCTGTTAAATCTGTTTTTATAATAAATGCCTGTTATCTTTACGGAACTGTGATTTCCAGGTTAATGAAAACTTTAAAAAGTCATGCTATAAAACACAGAACCAAGAATACAACACCCATTTTTTATCTCCCTTCCTCATTTTAAATTTAAATACTGATCTCACAGGATGGAGGAATAATTACTTTTTATATATTTTGTGCATATGGAAAAGGATTTTCTTTAATAAACATTACTTTAAAAAATTAAACTCTTATGCTAAAAATGTCAGAATCTAAACATTACTTCACAATTTTAAACAAGAAATTGATAGAAGTTTTCTTACAAAGATAAACATTTGACTACTTTCAGAAAAAGATAATTGAAGGCTACTTATAGTTATCTGAATAATTAAAGATGCAAATATTTAACTGCTGGGAAGCTTGACCAGTAGATAATACATGCTTATTTTAGTCTCTAAATTAGGGTCTGTCTTTGTTACCTGATGTCTGAGAGCTGCAGCTGCTGAGACAGATCATCTTTTAAACGATCTAGTTCTCTTCTAAGTGGCAAACTGTTCCTCAGTTTTTTAACTGCACTTTTCCCATTGTTATCTAGCCAGGATCTAGAAAGAAAAAAGCAGAGATACCACACTTTTAATACTGACTCTAATGCAGACATTTCTAGTACTAAAAGACAGGCACCGCAGTAAAGCAGCCCCGGTGTTAAACTGAGTTTCCAACCAAACCTTTACCAAATTATAAGCAAAACACAGGTGGGGAGAGTTGAGTATAGCCTGAAGGAGCAGAGTTGACTTCAGCTGGGCATGCGGCAGGGTGGCAGTGAGCACCAGGGGAGTAAACAGACCGACCTGAAAGGACAGGTGTTTTGGGAGACTCCGTGGTAAAAGAGACTGGGCTGGTGAGGTTTGGCCACTGGAGAACTTGGATAGAGATATGGGGGAGTAAGCACCGAGAGCTCAGGGCACTAATCACCAAGATTAAACTAAAGGAAGAAGTTGGAATCTACCCAGCTAGATCCCGCGAAGTAATCTTTGCAAGTTCCTTCATTAGGACATATTCACTGCCCTTTAAATGTCACCAGCACCATTAGATGTGTCTTCTGAGTTTGACTTTTTCACCTTATTCGTTGTACCATAACATTATTTATGAATTTGCTCTGGTAAAGTGGCAGTTATACACTCCACGGGTACGTGATGGATGTGTGTGAGTGAAGATCTAGCACAGCCCACTGAAAATTGTAATACACATAAGGGAGAGGTTTTGAAGTATCTTGAATTTTTAAACCTTTATCCCATCTCTAGAAATCTAGCAACAGGTTTAGCATATTAAAATTTAATTTTTTTATATATACAAAGGAAGTCATAACTAGAATATTACTTAACAAGTGATGGCAGAATAGACATTTTAAAAATTATCAAGTTGATAATCTTGAAACCAACAAAATCTTTATGCATCTATCAAGTATTTATTTGAAATGCTTGATACTGTGTTGTGTTGGGATGTAAGGAGAATAAAATTGCTGCGCAAAGGAAGACACATCTACTAAGGAATACAGAGATAAGAAATTAGATATATGAGGGGCGCCTGGGTGGCTCAGTCGGTTAAGCGTCTGCCTTCAGCTCAGGTCATGATCCCAGGGTCCTGGGATCGAGTCCCGCCTCGAGCTCCCTAAAAAGATTTAATTTATTTATTTGACAGAGAGAGAGAGAGCATAAGCAGGGGGAGCAGCGGGCCAAGCAAGGAGCCCAATGCAGGGCTTGATCCCAGGACTCTGGGATCATGACCTGAGTTGAAGGCAGATACTTAACCAAGTGAGCCACTCAGGCGCCCTAAAATCTTTTTATTTTTACTTTTTAAAAGAATAGTATAAAATGTACTAATAGGTGCTCAATAAAAAGTAATTATTTTTGTTTCAAAAAAAAAAAAGAATAGTATATATGAGCTTCTATGAGAACAAAGGAAGAATCAATTCTGTCTGTAAGATTCTATGGAACAGGTGATATGTGACCTGGAACCTAAGAGATATATCAGATGTTTCCAGGCAGATTAGTGAGGGGGAAGGGCATGCCAATCATGCTAGTACACAAGGAACCATAAGGCGAACCCATATGCCTAGAGGGAGGGAAGTATGAGATGAGAATAGGAAGGCAGGGTCGGGGGAGGTGGTGAGTCAGCCCATGAGGGTTTTGCATATCGGGAGAAGGAATTGGGACCTTATACTCTAAGGAAAGGTATTCAACATTTTTAATTCACTAACTTTGTACAGTAATTAATAATTCTTCCTACTCCCTTTTTAAGGGTATTGGTAAAAATTCTGTCATCTCTGCATAATGGAATAAGAAAATAAATAAAAATATCTTACATCACTATTATTAGCTATTGCATTACAATTTTTCAACATTTTCCTCATTTGTTAATATAGGTTATTCAATTTACCTTAAATCATATAACAGAAAGCATGATTTGCAGACAAATGAATTATCAAACAGCATACCATATTTGGTTTGGAGACAAAATGTCTTAAAATGGAGACTGAAATATAATCTTAAGATTATACACTCATGACTTGATTTTTGGAATTCTTACATTTAGTGTATAAAAATCAACTGGTCTAATTTAACAATTGTGTTTTGTTTCTTAACAGTGAGATAAAAATGAAGATTCTAAACATAGCATTTAATACATATATAGAGATAAAGATACATATTCCCTGGCTTAAGCCATGAGAGGTTCAGGAGCTACTGAGTACATGTAGCCCCCAGGTCTTGGTTTCTTAAAAACCATTCCTTACTAAAAAGATTCAGACCTTTCCGGCAAAACGGCTGAATCAAACACTGGGGCACAAATAGTCCAGACGAGCTTGGAACGACTTAATGAATCAGAAAGTGAGACTTCCCAAGGAATGATAGGAACATAGGAGCCAGCTCCAAGGGATGATAAAATTAGAAAATTACTGTCTGGAAACTATCATAGTAATATGTGATTCAGGCAAGAATCACCAATGAAGATTAGGGCTAGAGAGTAAGAGTGCGGTGAATGAAAGGATATTTACATAGCTGTGAGTATCTCTTCAAAAGAAACTAATTGAGAGAAAACTGGTAATGTATTTACTGTGGAAAAATAGGGGTCATCACCTTAATCGTTTCTTTTCCTTATTACACTGGTTGGACCCTCCAAGACAAGTTAAGTTGTAGAGGGAAGAGCAGGCTTGTTTCTGGCCAGCTTGTTTCTCCTGCCCATCTGCGTTCTACCTTTCAAAAATTCCAAAAAAACATGTCTCTTACTGACATTCCTTTGTTTCCCTCCACAACCGCCATGAACTTTCATAAATTCCTAGGGATCTGCAAGCTACCAACTGGGAAATGCTTCTCTGGATAATGCACGAGTTATTAAGGGGAATAACATGATAAAATCTTTTTGTAAAGGGAGGAGAAACCAGTAGTAACAGATCCTTTAGGAAGTTATAATCTAGGAGTAAGTAGTAATGCAGATTCTCATTAAGCATTTTTGAAGGATCTTTTTCTCAGCTGAGTAAAAACTATGAAAACAAACTGGAAGAAGAGCTACATTTACTTTAAAACACTTCTGGACATACTCTCCCCCTAACTTCTGTCCTATGACTGACCAGGGGACTTTTTCAGTATCTCTTTTTGGGAGATACAATCACAGCCTGTTTGTATAATTTGTAAAATAATTTCTGTACTTGTTTTCTTTCTTCCATTACCCTATTATCTCCATTAGGGAAAGATGAGTGTTTTATTATCTAACGTTTTAAATCCAAACTTGATATTTTTAATCTGATCTCAGGAGATCACCAGACAACCTACATTTTGACTATGCAAATTAAACTAAAAGGCAAAGACAAAAGTATACCTTCTTGTCCAATATGGAAACATATGGTTATCCTGACAGCTCATACTCTGGAACTAAGAGACAGAGATCTACATTACTCTCTAAATGAGAATCCTCTATTGGATTTTGAAAGAACAATTAATGCCTGAATTTGCCATAAAAATCATTTAAATTCTTAATTTTATAATCATAGTCATTTGTAAAATTTGAACCCTTTATTTTTAATGGGGAAAATCCATTCAAATTACTATTGAGATTAAAGAGTCATTTTATAATAAAATACAGTTAAACCATACTTTTTTTTTTTTTTAAAGATTTTATTTACTTATTCATGAGAGAGAGAGAGGCAGAGGGAGAAGCAGACTTCCCGCAGAGCGGGGAGCCTGACGCGGGATTCGATCCCAGGACCCCGGGATCATGACCTGAGCCGAAGGCAGACGCTTAACCATCTGAGCCACCCAGGCGCCCTTTCAAGAACTTTAAGAAATGTTGAAATTTCTTATTTATAAAAATTTATCAAAAATAAAATCATCCAAATAGTACTTAGTAATCACTGATATATATATATACATATATGTGTGTGTGTGTGTGTATTTAAGATTTTATCTATTTATTTGTCAGAGAGAGAAAGAGCACAAGCAGGGGGAGCAGCAGGAGAGGGAGAAGCAGGTTCCCTGCTGAGCAAGAAGCCCAATGAGGGACTCGATCCCAGCATCCTGGGATCATGACCTGAGCCAAAGGCAGACGCTTAACTGACTGAGTTAGGAAGGTGTCCCACACTGATACATTTTTCAAAAGAGTAGTAATAGTTTTTTTTTTTTTTTAAAGCTTTATTAATGCACCACAAACCGTAAGATACCTAGAAATAAACCTAACCAAAGAGGTGAAAGACCTATACTCTGAAAACTATAAAACACTGATGAAAGAGAAAGATGGCGGAGGAGTAGGGGACCCTATTCCAACTGGTCCCCGGAATTGAGCTGAATATCTACCAGACCACTCTGAGCACCCACAAAATCAGCCTGAGATGTAAGAAGATAGATCTGGATCTCTACAAACAGAATATCGCAGGGGGTTGGTTTCGAGGTACAAAGCGGGAAGCCGTGATTCCGCGGGTAGATATCGGAGGATAAATGGCAGTGGGAAGGAGCCAGGCCGTGGGGATCCTACACCGCTGGTGAGTGACAGCCTTGCGTGCTGCAGATGGGGCACAGACTCGCAGACCGGTAGAGGCAGGGAAAGGACTCTAGGGCAGCCCCCCAAATGGAAACCTGGAGCAGAGGGGCCGTGTGTGGGAACTGAGGGTGGCTGGAGGTTTTAGAAGCACAAAGGGCAGAGACGTGCCCCAACCTGGAGGTAGGACTGGGAGCGCAGCTGAGGGGCGCACAACCCAGGATGCTGCAGTTTATAGCAGCACAGACAGAAACGGGGATAGTGTGCCCTGGAGAGCTCACTGAAGAACAGATTGCGATCTCTCTGCTCTGAGGCAGAGGGTTGGAAACGGTCTCTTCTGCTCTGACTCTCGGAAGAGACGCGGAAAGCCACCAGGGAAAGCCGCCAGAGAACAAAAGCCCCCCCAAAACAGGTTTTCACTGAGCCCATCCCCCACCACAGGGGGCAGGGCAACTCTGCCCAAACAGCGTTGCCTGAGTAACAGCACAGCAGGCCCCTCTCCCAGAAGACAGGCTGGGAAAACAAGAGGCCAGCAACCCTAAGGTCCCTAGAAAACAGGTGCATCTTGCTTGGGTTGTGGTCAATAATTTGGACTCTATACACTCCCTCAACCACCCACCAACAGAATGACTAGGAGAAGGAACCCCCAAAATAGGAAAGACTCAAGAGACTATGACTTATGCCACAGATTTACAAATGGATGCAGATATAACCAAGATGTCGGAGACGGAATTCAGGCTAGCAATTGTGAAGACAATAGCTAAAAGGGAGAAATCAATTAATGGCAACACAGAGTCTCTAAGGGCAGAAATGAAAGCTGAATTGGCAGAACTTAAAAATGCTATCAATGAGATACAATCTAATCTAGATAATCTAACAGCTAGGGCAAATGAGGCAGAAGAACGAATTAATGATCTAGAAGACCAATGAATAGACAAGAAGGGAAAGAGGCGGCCAGGGAAACACAACTTAAAATCCATGAAAATAGAATCAGAGAAATAAGTGACACCATGAAACATTCCAATGTGGAATTATTGGGATCCCTGAGGGGGTGGAGAAAGAGGACTAGAAGATATATTTAAGCAAATCATAGCTGAGAACTTCCCTAATGTGGGGAATGAAAGAAACATTCGTGTCTCAGAGGCAGAGAGGACCCCTCCCAAGATCAAGGAAAACAGGCCAACACCCCGGCATGTAATAGTAAAACTCGCAAATCTTAGAACCAGGGAAACCCTCTTAAGGGCAGTTAGGGGGAACAGATTCCTTACGTACAGAGGGAGGAACATCAGAATAACGTCAGACCTGTCCACAGAGACCTGGCAAGCCAGAAAGCCTGGCAAGACATATTCAGGGTACTAAACAAGAAGAACATGCAGCCAAGAATACTTTATCCTGCAAGGCTGTCATTTAGAATGGATGGAGAGATGCAGACCTTCCAAGACTGGCAGAAACAAAGAATATGTGACCACTAAGGCAGCCCTGCAAGAAATATTAAGGGGGGGGGTTCTATAAAAGCAGAAAAATCTCAAGAGTGATATAGAACAGAAATTTACAGGGACAATCTATAAAAACAACGTCTTCACAGGCAACATGATGACAATTAATTCATATCTTTCAATAATCACTCTCAACGTGAATGGCCTAAATGCTCCCATAAACTGGCACAGGGTTGCAGATTGGATAAAAAGACAGGACCCATCCATATGCTGCCTACAAGAGACTCATTTTGAACCTAAAGATACATCCAGACTGAAAGTGAAGGGATGGAGATCCATCTTCCATGCCAGCGGACCTCAAAAGAAAGCTGGGGTAGCAATTCTTATATCAGACAAATTAGATTTTAAACTAAAGGCTGCAGTTAGAGACACAGAAGGACACTATATCATTCTTAAAGGGTCTATCCAACAAGAAGATCTAACAATTGTAAATATCTATGCCCCCAACATGGGAGCAGCCATCTACATAAGCCAACTGTTAACCAAAATAGAGTCATATTGGTGACAATACGTTAATTGTAGGAGACTCAACACTCCACTCTCAGCTATAGACAGATATTCTAAGCAGAAAATCAACAAAGACACAAGAGCTTTGAATGATACACTGGACCGGATGGACCTCATAGGTATATACAGAACATTCCACCCTAAGACAACAGAATACTCATTCTTCTCGAGCGCACATGGAACTTTCTCCAGAATTGACCACATACTGGGTCACATATCAGGTCTCAACCGATACCAAAAGATTGAGATTATTCCCTGCATACTCTCAGACCATAATGCTTTAAAGCTGGAACTCAATCACAAGAAAAAATTTGGCAGAAATTCAAACACTTGGAAGCTAAAGACCACTCTGCTCAAGAATGTTTGGGTCAACCAGGAAATCAAAGAACTTAAACAATTCATGGAAACCAGTGAGAATGAAAACACATTGATCCAAAACTTATGGGATACTGCAAAGGTGGTCCTAAGGGGGAAATATATAACTACCCAAGCCTCACCCAAAAAAAATAGAAAAATCCCAAATTCACCAACTAACTTTACACCTTAAAGAACTAGAGAAAAGGTAACAAATGATGCCTAAGCCACGCATTAGAAGACAGATAATTAAGATTAGAGCAGAGACAAATGAATGAGAAACCAGAAACACAGTAGATCAGATCAACGAAACTAGAAGCCAGTTCTTTGAAAGAATTAATTAAGATCGATAAACCACTGGTCAGACTTATCCAAAAGAAAAGACCCAAATTAATAAAATTATGAATGAAAGGGGAGAGATCACGACTAACACCAAGGAAATAGAAACAATTATTAGAAATTACTATCAACAACTATATGCCAATAAATTGAGCAACCTGGAAGAAATGGATGCCTTCCTGGAAACCTATAAACTCTCAAGACTGAAACAGGAAGAAACTGACAACCTGAATAGGCCAAAAACCAGTAACAAGATCGAAGCAGTGATCAAAAATCTCCCAAAAAAACAGAGTCCAGAGCCTGATGGATTCCCTGGGGAATTCTACCACACCTTCAAAGAAGAAATAATACCTATTCTCCTGAAGCTGTTTCAAAAAACAGAAACAAGAGGGAAAGCTTCCAGACTCATTCTATGAGGCCAGCATTACCTTAATCCCCAAACCAGGCAAAGACCCCATCAAAAAGGAGAATCCAGACTGACATCCCTGATGGGTATGGATTCCAAAATTCTCAACAAAATCCTAGCTAACAGGATCCAACAATACATTAAAAGGATCATCCACCACGACCAAATGGGATTTATCCCTGGGATGCAAAGGTGACTCAACATTCACAAATCAATCAAGGTGATAGAACACATTAATAAGAGGAGAGAGAAGAACCATATGGTCCTCTCAATTGATGCAGAAAAAGCATCTGACAAATACAGCATCCTTTCCTGATTAAAACTCTCCAGAGTATAGGGATAGAGGGAACATTCCTCAAGTTCATAAAATCCATCTAAGAAAAACCCACAGCGAATATCATCCTCAATGGGGAAAAGCTGAGAGCCTTTTCCTTAAGATCAGGAACACGACAAGGATGCCCACTCTCACCACTATTATTCAACATAGTACTAAAAGTCCTAGCAACAGCAATCAGACAACAAAAAGATATAAAAGGTATTCAAGTTGGCAAAGAAGAAGCCAAACTCTCTCTCTTCACAGATGACATGATACGTTATGTGGAAAACCCAAAAGACTCCACCCCCAAATTACTAGACCTCATACAGCAATTCAGTAATGTGGCAGGATACAAAATCAATGCAAAGAAATCAGTTGCTTTCTTATACACTAACAATGCAACTGTAGAAAGAGAAATTAGAGAAACAATTCCATTTACAATAGCACCAAAAACCATAACATACCTCAGAATAAACCTAACCAAACAGGTTAAGGATCTATACTCTAGGAACTACACAACACTCATGAAAGCAATTGAAGAAGACACAAAAAGATGGAAAAACATTTCATGCTCATGGATCGAAAGAATAAACACTGTTAAAATGGCTATGCTACCCAGAGCAATCTATACCTTCAATGCCATCCCGATCAAAATTCCAATGACATTTTTCAAAGTGCTGGAACAAACAATCCTAAAATTTGTATGGAATCAGAAATGACTCCTAATTGCCAAGGAAATGTTGAAAAAGAAAAACAAAGCTGGGGGCATCACGTTGCCCGATTTCAAGCTATATTACAAAGCTGTGATCACCAAGACAGCATGGTACTGGCACAAAAACAGACATACAGACCAATGGAACAGAACAGAGAGCCCAGATATGGATCCTCAAGTCTACAGTCAAATAATCTTCAACAAAGCAGGAAAAAATACGCAATGGAAAAAAGACAGTCTCTTCAATAAATGGTGCTGGGAAAATTGAACAGCTACATACAGAAGAATGAAACTGGACCATTCTCTAACACCATACACAAAGATAAACTCAAAATGGATGAAAGACCTCAATATGAGACAGGAGTCTATCAAAATCCTAGAGGAGAACACAAGCAGTTACCTCTTTGACATTGGCCACAGCAACTTTTCAAGATACATCTCCAAAGGCTAGTGAAACAAAAGCAAAAATGAACTTTTGGGACTTCATCAAGATAAAAAGCTTCAGCACAGCAAAGGAACAGTCAACAAAACAAAGAGGCAACCCACAGAATGCGAGAAGATATTTGCAAGTAACACTACAGATAAAGGGCTGGTATCCAAGATCTATAATGAACTTCTCAAACTCAACACCCAAAAAACAAATAATCATGTCAAAAAATGGGCGGAAGACACGAACAGACACTTCTCCAAAGACGACATACAAATGGCTACAGATACATGAAAAAATGTTCATCATCATTAGCCATCAGGGAAATCCAAATCAAAACCACACTGAGATACCACCTTACACCCATCAGAATGGCAAAAATTGACAAGGCAAGAAACAGATGTTGGAGAGGTTGTGGAGAAAGGGGAACCCTCTTACACTGTTGGTGGGAATGCAAGTTGGTACAGCCACTTTGGAAAACAGTGTGGAGGTGCCTCAAAAAATTAAAAATAGAGCTACCCTATGACCCTGCAATTGCACTACTGGGTATTTACCCCAAAGACACAAATGTAGTGAAAAGAAGAGCCATATGCACCCCAATGTTCATAGCAGCAATGTCCGCAATAGCCAAACTGTGGAAAGAGCCGAGATGCCCTTCAACAGATGAATGGATAAAGAAGATGTGGTTCATATATTCAATGGAATGTTACTCAGCCATCAGAAAGGATGAATTACATCAACATGGATGGGACTGGAGGAGATTATGCTAAGTGAAATAAGTCAAGCAGAGAAAGTCAATTATCATGATGGTTTCACTTATTTGTGGAACATAAGGAATAGCATGGAGGACATCAGGAGAAGGAAGAGAAAATGAAGGTGGGGGGGGAAATCGGGAGGGAGAGACGAACCATGAGAGACTATGGATTCTGAGAAACAAACTGAGGGTTTCAGAGGGCAGGGGGGTGGGGGAGGTGGGGGGATGGGTTAGCCCAGTGATGGGTATTAAGGTGTGCACATACTGCATGGAGCACTGGGTGCTATACAAAAACAATGAATTGTGGATCCCTACATCAAAAACTAATGATGTATTGTATGGGGACTAACAACATAATAAAATAAAATTAAAAAAAACACTGATTAAAGAAAGTGAAGACACGAAGAAATGGAAAAACATTCCATGCCCATGGATTAGAAGAACAAATATTGTTACATTGTCTATACAACCCAAAGCAATCTACACATTTAATGCAATCTCTATCAAAATGCCAACAGCATTTTTCACCATAGAACTACAACAAACAATCCTACAATTTGTATGGAACCACAAAAGACCTGAAATATCCAAAGCAACCTGGAAAAAGAAAAGCAAAGTGGGAGGCATTAAAATTCCAGACTTCTTCAAGTTATATTACAAAGCTGTAGTGATCAGAACAGTATGGTACTGGCACAAAAATAGATACCGCTAATGGAACAGAATGGAAATCCCAGAAATGGGCCCACAATATATGGTCAATTAATCGTCAGTAAAGCAGGAAAGACTATGCAATGGGAAAGAGACAGTCTCTTCACCAAATGGTGTTGGGAAAACTGGACAGCAACATGTACAAGAATGAAATTGGACCACTTTCTTACATCCTAAACAAACATAAGTTCAAAATGGATGAAAGACCTAAATGTGAGACAGGAAACCGTTAAAGTCCTAGAGGAGAACACAGGCAGCAATTTCTTTGACATCAGCTGTAGCAACTTCTTAACTAGGTAAGTTTCCTAAGGCAAGGGAAACAAAAGGAAAAATAAACTATTGGGACTTCATCAAGATAAAAAGCTTCTGCACAGTGAAGGAAACAATCAACAAAATTAAAAGGCAACCTACAGAATGGAAGATATGTGCAAATGACATATCTGATAAATGGTTAGTATCCAAATATATAAAGAGCTTATCAAACTCAACACCTAAAAAACAAATAGTCCAGTTAAAACATGGACAGAAGACACGAATAGACATTTTTCCAAATAAGACATCCAAATGGCCAACAAACACATGAATAAATGCTCCACATCACTCACCGTTGCAATCAAAACCACAATGAGCTATCACCTCACACCTGTCAGAATGGCGAAAACTAACACAAGAAAGAACATGTGTTGGGGAGGATACAGAGAAAGGGGAACCCTCTTACACTGTTTGTAGGAATGCAAACTGATGCAGCCACTCTGGAAAACAGTATGGAGGTTCCTCAAAAAGTTAAAAATAGAACTACCCTATGAACCAGCAATTGCACTACTAGATATTTACCCAAAGAATACAAAAATACTGATTCAAAGGGATACATGTCTACCCCAATGTTTATAGCAGAATTATCAAGGATAGCCAAATTACAGGAAGAGCCCAAATGCCCATCAACTGATGAATGGATAAAGATGTGGTATATGTATTATATACACGACAGAATATTATCCAGCCACAAAAAAAGAATGAAATCTTGCCATCTGCAACAACATGAATGGAGCTAGAGAGTATTATGCTAAGTGAAATAAGTCAGAGAAAGACAAATACCACATGATATTCATATGTGGAATTTAAGAAACAAGACAAATGATTATAGGGGGAAAATGAGAGAGATGAAAACCAAGAAGTGGACTCTTAGCTATAGAGAACAAACTGATGGTTACCAGAGGGGAGGGGAGTGGGGGGATGGGTGAAATAGGTGATGGGGATTAAGGAGGGCACTTGTGATGAGCCCCAGGTATTGTAAGGAAGTGCTGAATCACTAAATTCTACACCTGAAATAATACACTGTATGTTAACTGGAATTTAAATTAAAAATAATTAATTAAATAAAAATAAAAGCTTTATTGAAATATAATACATATACCATACAAGTCATCTATGGTTTGTATGTTCTCAGAGTTGTGCAATCACCAACACAATCAATTTTAGGACACTTGCATCACTCTAATAAGAAATCATGTACCCAATAGCAGTTACTTCAATACTCCCCTCTAGCTCTTAGCAACCACTAATCTACTTCCTGTCTCACAGATTTGTCAGTTCTGTACATTTCACATAGATGGACTCATGCAATATGTAGTCCACTGTGACTCCTTCTTTCTCTTAGTATAATGTTCTCAAAGTTCATCCATACTGTAACATGTATAAGTACTTCATTTGTTTTTATGGCCAAATACTATTTCATCGTATGAATATACCACATTTTGTTTATCCATTCATTAGTTGCTGGGGCATTTTTGGCTATTATGAATAATGCTGCTATGAGCAAGTTTTTATGTAGACATCTGTTTTTTCCCACGTCCTTCCCAATACTTGCGATTTTCTTTTTGATTATAACTATATTAGAGTGTGAAGTGGTTATTTCATGGTGGTTAATTTATTTGTTAGACCTTGCCTTGGTTTCAAAAATGATTTCATTATACTTACAGTGATAAATATAGTACATGCATTTTTTTTTTAGAGCATTTTTAAAAAGATTTATTTATTTATTTGAGAGAGAGCATGAGTGGGGCAAGGAGCTGCAGGGCAGAGGGAGAAGCAGACTCCCTGATGAGCAGGGAGCCCAATGCAGGACTCCCTGAGCCAAAGGCAGATGCTTGACTGAGCCACCCATGCGCCCCAGGTCATGGTTGAGATAAAAATATTTCAGTAACTCTGGGGCGCCTGGATGGCTCAGTGGTTAAGCTTCTGCCTTCAGCTCAGGTCATGATTTCAGGGTCCTGGGATCAAGCCCCATGTCAGGCTCCCTGCTCAGCAGGGAGTCTGCTTCTCCCTCTCCCTCTGCTTGCTGCTCCCCCTGCTTGTGTTCCCTCTCTCTCTCTCTCACTTGCTCACTCTCTCAATAAATAAAATCTTAAAAAAAAATTTCAGTAACTCCAGAGAAATTCAGTTTTTCATGGATTTAAGAGGATGAAAAGGAGAGCCACAATCCAAATTGCAATAAAATTAAAATGGCATAAATTTCAAACTCCTAGGCCTCAAACTGCATGGAATAAAGTATGGCATTTACACCAATAGCTTTTCAAACTTCTTGGATGGCAACCTATACATAGGAAGAAATCTTTTTTTTCACATTAAGAAATTTTAAATAGTACTCAGTATATACACACATGCACATACATGTATGTTTCTACATAATTAAAACATGTATTTTGAGAAAGACTACTTAAACTTACTGAAAACCTATATTTAAAAAAATTTAAAAAAAGAAGAAAGCAAAAGCAAAACAACTTTGCTGGTTCCAAATCACTAAGTTGTGTTATACTTGCAATGTGAAAAACACTGACTTAGCCTATAGAAAGGGGAAGAATAAATAAATGCATGATAACAAGTTAAATCATGACTAAAATTTCCAAATGTTCTACAGAAATAGTTCTAATGTCCAATGTGGCATTTTGTGGACAGAGAGATTGATTTAGAACTTCAACACTGAAAGTGAAATATAACTCCTTGAACAAAATTTGAATGCAAAACATGGAAGTCTGACATTTACTGGATCTCAGTGCCTGATAGAAGAGCATTTCAATGGTCTTTCTATAGTTCAATGACATGTTTTTTCACCGGGAAAGATATTACATATGGTATTATTTGTTTAGACAGAAAGGGAGTCTACTGGCTCCTTCCAAACACAAATTATGTATTAAAATCCATTTTGTTATAATATTATTTGATAGAGTATATACCCAAAATATGGATATATTAAAATCTACAACATGTCCATGGAGTGGCATTTCCTAATTTTTTTTGAGACTCGCAAACTTCTATTACAGTATAGAAAAAAAACTCCTGAGGTATTAAAATTTTTATTTTATCCATTTTATATGGTTATACAGTAAAGTGATTTTGAAGTAAGAAAGCACGATTTGCTAAGAAATTCAGAATTACATAGCATGTCCTAAAACGTGGCTTGGAATGTAATTACCACTTTAAAAAAGAAATGTAATTACCAGATGTAATATGAAAACAGATTGGACAGAGCTTTTATAACGTGGTAATTCTATCTAAAAAAAAAAAAATCCCTACTGATTTATTTTTGCAATTTCTGTGTTTTATTTCACAACAGTAAGAGATGACTTCAGTTTATCACATTGCTATTATATTATCTTTTTAAAATATTGTATCTTGAAATATTAGAAGTAGCTTAACATGCTTTCAAGAATAAATTTTGATCATGTGAATACAATTTATAAATCAAGTGAAGATCAGTTTGATGTAAATTTGAAGAATTATAATTTTTATGCTCTTTGTGACCATTGTAATTCAGCATATGCTCCTTCTGATTCCTCTTCTGCAACCTATATATAGAAGATGAAATTAAAGAATAAAGGAATCAAAATAAAAACCTGAACTGCATATGGCCAAAATGACCATGGTGGCTAACAAGATTTGGCTGCGTTATAGGTACCCTAAATCTTACGAGGCAGCGTCACTCAATTCATAAGTTGAAAGCTCTCCAATGGTTCAACAATTTTATTATTTTTATAATAATTACAAAATTAAAAAAATTAATAACTGAAACAAGAAATTGATACAGATGCCATTCTGACTTTTATGATAAAAGCTCCTGGAATCCTTACTGGGAAGAACATACATAAAACAAACTGTGAATAAGCCCTCAGGAGAGTGCCTTCAAAGTGGGCAAAATCTGTGTTTGGGAGAAGGTCGACAATGGCTCAAACGGGCTTGGAGCTGCTCATGCTCACAGCAATCTACTTAATTTCTACCGTAGCCTCTGCATGTAATTACCTTCTGTTTTTCTAAACCATTTTTTAAAATCATCAATTTCTATCTTACCATGACTATTCCCTTTTTATCTATTTCTATCTTCATTACTTCTGGTCTGTCATTAAATTATCATTCCCAAAGTCACATTTTCATTTTGGTTTTGTTTACAAAGAAAATTTGAACAATTAAAATGCATATATTTAGGGAGGTGATTTACCCACTAGTTACACATACAGACATGTACACACATGCCTTCAGACAGGCATTTGTCTCCCTTTCTGTACCAGACTGCTACTTTCTTGTCTCTGCAGCTTTATTTGGAATCTAACAGATAACAAGGGCAGGGATTCCTGAGTTAGTATAGGTAGTATAGGTAATCTACAAAGTAAATGCTCTGCCAGTAGATAATTAAGGATAATTTACAATGTTATAATTAAGTGAGAAGCCTCTGGTAAGACTCTTTAGGTACAACCATAGGAACAGGTCTTTATGGAGTCCAAAAAGGACTTACTCAGAAAAAACATTAATGGTGACTTTATAAGCAGGACAAATAAAAGAGAAATATTTCATACATGGTTTTTATAATTAAAAATTATTCTTTCTCAGTATGTTCCAGATGATATGTTTTTTGAATTCAGATATAATTGACAGATAACATTAGTTTCATGTATACAACATAATGATTTATTATTGGTATATATTACAAAATGATCACCATAGTAAACCTAGTTAATAGCCATCACCATACATATATTTTTTTTCTTGTGATGAAAACTGAGAAGATCTTTTCTCTTAGCAACTTTCAAATATATAATAGAGTATTATTAACCACAGTCCCCAGGCTGTACATTATTACATCGCTAGGACCAGTTTATTTTATAGCTGAGAGCTTGTACTTTATAACCCCCCAGATGATATTTTCAAATGTTGTCTCCATGCATTTTTATCATGTATGGACTACTACACCAAAGGACATTACTGCTGAGCTATCTGAAGAAATTGGAAATGTTTAACACATGAAGAAGCCTAATATTTTTTTTTTTTTAATAACCTTAGGTATATCCTTTCTCCATTTACTAGGGGTAACTTGAGGAGCAGAATTTTTAAAACTTATAACAATGTCCTGCATGCATTTTGGTATCAAAAGACTACACATTAAATACAGTTGGAAGTATTCTGGCAACTTTAAGAAACATGAAATATCTTTTTCATAATGGTTACTGGATTAACTATATTGATAGAATTCTCCTGGAAGATTAGACTTTCATTTTAAATATGAACTACAAATAAGTTTAGTTAAATAAGAACTTTTACATACGTTAACGTTGTTTCCATTCTCGAGACTTGTTCGAGGTCTTCATGAGGGTCCTTGAATCCAGTAAAGTAGTAATAAGATTTGTCCCACTTGATGGGCCTGTCAGACATCCTTTTAGCCTCCTTGAGAGGCTGGGAATGCACATTAGTATTCAAGCTTTGGATATGTTCAATAGATAAACTGCAGGAGTTGAGAATATATAATACTGTGCTTAGGAGATCTCTGGTGTGCAAAGTAAATTTGACTGCTCGAAATCCTAGAGAATATAATTCCCCCAATTAATACAGATGATTATTCGCTTTATTTAAAAACACTTTTTCATGCAACATAAAATAAAAATCTTTTAAAAACATTTGATTACAGATTAAAATCTATCCTACTGGCAAATAATCTGTAAACAGAGAACTACTTCCCTTCTCCAAAACTATACCACAGTATCTTTACCTTCGTGATTTCCTCGGTCAGTTCCCTGTCTAGTTTGGCACCAGAGACCAAACCCATTCCAGCCCAAGGAGGGGATTCAGAATATTTCCAATGCTGCCCATAAATTTGGTCTTGACAGTCTGAGAGATGGAAAAGCTCTCCTCTGAGCAAGTGTCCATGAAAGACGGTTTCTAGCACTCAAAGGGGCAGAGGAGGCACAGGGAGGTTGTACTGTGACAGTGGTTCAGACGGGAGCAGCCGGACAGTCTAGTCTCAGGGGCGACACAAACCCATCTCTAATGTTTTCTGTGATTACAGGAGATTGTCTTCACACTTGTCCGCCCAACTACCTAGTAACTCAATATTTTTGGAAGGGATGTGAAATTCCCTAATTGTTTAAAAGTTAGTGCTTCACCATCTGATTTTGATTTGGGGTAGTCAGTGGGCTAACGTTAGTAATCTAACTTGTTACATCCTCAACAGGAAATCTACTGTTTTCTTTTTTCCTCTTCATTGCTGGGTGTTAGGCATGGTTCTAGCTGAATTTATGTAACTTCTCAACACCCCACCAACCGTGTGATTATTATCTCTCTGCAAATGTGAAGAAATCTGGCTCAAGGAGGTCAGGAAGAATGCAGAGCAAGGGCTTAAATCTGAGTTGACTCCAAGCCCAGTACTTTATCCATTACAGAATGCTGATTCTTTCTTCATTTTTTAAAAAAGTATTTTTTTTTTTAAAAGATTTTATTTATTTATTTGACAGAGAGAGATAGCGAGAGAGGGAACACAAGCAGGGGGAGTGGGAGAGGGAGAAGCAGGCTTCCCGCGGAGCAGGGAGCCCAATGCGGGGCTCGATCCCAGGACCCTGAGATCATGACCTGAGCCGAAGGCAGACACCTAACGTCTGAGCCACCCAGGCGCCCCTAAAAAAGTATTTTTAATTGGTTTTGAAAATTATAACATTATTATATAAGTACATTCTCACTATGAAATGAGAGATACATACAGTAAAAATAAAAGTCTCCTGTTAACAGGCATATAACCTCACATCTTTACTAGACATAACCACTATTAACAGTTAGGTATCTACGCTTTTAGACCTGCCCTATCTCCTATGGTAGCTACTAGCCCTATGTGGTGGTTTAGAATTAAATTAATTAAAATTAAACAAAATTAAAATTCAGTTTCTGGTCATGCAAACAACATTTCAAGTGCTCAACAGTCACACGGGGCTTGTGCCTGCTCTATTAGTGCAAATGCAGAACATTTATATCATCGCAGAAAGTTCTCTTGGACAGGACTGCTCTAGACCTTTTCTATGGGCTTATGTATGTACATTACATATGATATATACCCCTATTTATTTACACAAATACACACCTACAGTTTGAATTGTTTCCTTTTAATATATAAATAGTATCGTTCTAGACATATTACTTTGAACTTGATTTTGTTACTTAAACTTGGGGACTCTTCCATGTCTGTATGTATGGATCAACTCACTCTTTATAGCGGTTATATATACCAGTCCATATAATGAAGGTAAAGAAGCATAATTTATTTGACATTTCTGAAACTGACGGACATAAAAGTTTTTAATTTTTCACTTTTCATATAAGGCTGAAATGTATTTTCTTGTCTTTGCCACTGATGACGGATACCACAATTTAAATAATTCTCAAGATATACATACTCTGCTTGCCACACAGAGTTAAGGAATCTAGAACATGCAAACTAAGAAAGTTTTCTTAGTTGAATTATTTGAATCATTTGATGATAAAGTGAGAAATACTGGCAAGAGAGTTGTTCTAGTTAGTGAAAGAAGGAAAATCTTAATTCCTGTGTTTGAGGTTAGGAAGAGCTCAGTCAAGAATAAATCTGTTTCTATCTTATCAATCCCATTAATTATTTAATCAAATGTAAGGGCTAAGGCATGCATATGTGCTTTATTGGAAAACAGTACCTAATTAGTTTAGTTTGGATTTGACTACTGAAACTAAACATTTTAATGTTTGTTGGCTATTGGTAGTTTCCTGAACTGTCTAGCCATTGTCTTTGCCCATTTTTGTAATGGAGCTACTTTGTGTTTTCCTTTTGGTTTCTAAGAGTTCTTTATACATTAACATTATCTTTTTATCATATATGCTGTATGTTATTTCCCATTTTATTTTTTTCTATAATCCATTTTTGTTTAATGAATGGCTCAAAGTTTACCATTAACCATTACTCAGTCACAGCTGCCTACAGCTACTTGTTTTAGCATTAACTCATAGAAAGCTCCTAGTGAATCTTCTACTTGTTTTAAGGAAGTTTATTTCCTCATAGGCCACCAAAAATGTAGAGCTGAAGAAGTGATTTTAGCCTTTAATTTTAGTAATGAAAATCAGTAGTAAACATTTTACCTTACAACCACCTTAATTATCAATGATCTTAATTTTATAATCAGATAAAGAGGTTAAAGACATAAAAATGTTTTAAATACTTGTCAGAGTGCCAATTTCTGTCATAAAGGCAAAGGTAAAAATGATTACTAACAGTATTTTTAAAGAGGAATAGATAATGTAGTATATAAGTCACATTAGACATTAGTTTTATTACCAGATCTGTCCCTAATTTGCTGTGTGAAACTTCCTAAGTTTCTGAGTTTCCCTGTTTGCTCCTTCCCTAACAAACAGACCTGGTTTATTCTTTTAACTCCACGTGTAGTCACCATTCAAGACAAACCCAGTAGATGGTGGTCATGAAAGTGGCAATTGTAGCTACCAGAAATGAGCCTGACTCTCCCAAATATAGACAAATAAAAATAGAACAGTGACAATATTCTTGTTTTATGTAAAGGATGTAATTTGCCTTCATACATTCCAGCTGTCAGGGAGAAATCATGAGATCTAAGTAGACCACTATGCCTAAGTATATGATCTTTTTCAATTTGTAGCCTAATCTTGACTATGTATCTATTAAAGAGTATTTATGAATATTTGGTCTTACACAGCACGTTTATGATTATTCACAATTTCAAATAGAATTGTGTCACTTAGAGTGATAAACATAATTACTTGTTATTATTACTACTATCATTTAAGCATTCTTCAGTACAGCGGTTCCTTCACAACACGGGTATGAGTTGACTTTTTGTCTTTGGATAATGAAGAATAGTGTCTATTTTTAATAAAACTCCCAAATCAGAGGTAGATGGAGAAACAGTCAAGGAAAGAATTTCTGATTCCTGATCTCCCACATTCAAACATGAGAGAGTAAGAAAACACAAGAGAAAATGTATTATCAAATGCTCATTCCTGGAGAGACTGGGTGGGAAGCTGTTTTCCACATAAAGATCCTGTTTCAGCACTTTTTAGATCAAGCTCCTCCTCACTCCATGCAAGCACCTGAGAGCCCTGGGAGCCCGAGATATAAGGCAGGGGTCTTCGTGAGTGCTTCAGTACTTAAACACAGTACTTAACCTCTTTCATTTTAATTATGAAGAACCAGAAGTTGAGCTCACACAGCTAGTCACTGGCAGAGCTAGAAATAGATTCTAGGTCCCGAAAACCTATCAGCTTTTGAGTTGTCTAACAGTTTGTTTAAAAAAAAAATTATAGGGCGCCTGGGTGGCTCAGTTGGTTAAGCGACTGCCTTCAGCTCAGGTCATGATCCTGGAGTCCCTGGATCGAGTCCCGCATCGGGCTCCCTGCTCGGCGGGGAGCCTGCTTCTGCCTCTGACCCTCCCCCCTCTCATGTGCTCTCTCTTTCTCATTCTCTCTGTCTCAAATAAATAAATAAAATCTTTAAAAAAAAAAAAAATTATAGTGCATTTTCTAATTGTTTTAACCTTAACTCACAGAAAGCTCTTGGTAAACCTTTAAATTATTTTAAAGTTCATTCTAAAAATAAAGTTATTTCCTCAAGGATCGCCAAAAGGATGATCCCTTTATTTAGATAATTAGAGAAATGATAGACCTGTATCTGCCCTTAATTTTAAGTATTTCTGGATCAGGGCTACAGCAGTAACAAAGGGCCATAAAGAAGGCTATCTATTAAGACTGACTAAAAAGAGCCTACAGCTGGAGTTGAAAGGCCTGGGTTCAAGACCCACATTCCATCTCTGGTCCTGGCAAAATCCCTACACATAATTTATCGGGCATATACTACTTACTTCATGGGGTACTTTGATGACTAAATAGGGGGATATAGGCTGTATTTTTAAAAAATGTAAATTGTTATATATATGGTTAACACTTAAAACATGAAATAGGAAATGAACAAATAGGAACATTTTAGTTTCACAGACAAAAAAGTTTAAACACAAAAAAATGGCTTGTTCAAACACAGGTAGCCAGGAATAGAATCTAATTCTAGGAAAATAATCAATTAAATGATATTATTTTTTACGACCAAGGCTTCAATCCAAAGGTATTCTGGCAATGGCAGACTAACATATTTATCACGCAGCTTGTAAGGGAAACACTAGAAATAAGAAAACATACCGGAAGTGCTAAAGGGTTCCTGGCCTTCAGAGGAATTCTGCTCTGTTTCTCTTACATAAAATGTAAGCTGAGTCGGTTTCAAAGACTTGAAGCCTGGTTTCTGGAGGTTTTCTAAGTAGACACTTAATCTCTTAAGAGAATTTTCATTGACTTCCTGGAAAAAACACATCAAGAGGCATTTACACACAAAATAGAACAAGAAAACAACAGAAATTTTATCCTGACCTTTAAACATATTATTGAGGGCACTAAATAATTTAGTATTAAAAAAGTTGGGATTCCATAGCTCTTTGATGAAGAATAAAATTGGATCCACATTCTTACAACATGTAACAGAACAAACTCCTTATGGCTAAGATGTGAAAAAAAGTAACTATGTAAGTACTAGAAGAGAACATGTTGAACTCCTTTATAACTCTGGTGTGGAAAAAGCTAATTATAACTAAATATCTCTAATACATGATTGACAATACATGATTGGTAAGTCCACTTACGTAAAAAAATTAAAAACTAAAAAAAAAAAAGCACACAAAAAACCACACACACACACACACACACACACAATAAGCAGTTTACAGACAAATAAGCTACTGGGAGAAAATGTTTGCAAGTTATTTCTCTCTATAAAGGGCTCTTAAAATGACCATCCTGAGACTGGTTGAATTATGGTACATTCATTCAATGGAGTACTATATAACCAAAAAGAAAAGAGAGAATGAATGTGGTGCAGATATCTAGGAAATGACATGGAGTTATTTCCAAGATTGTTAAGTGAAAAAAAGAAACATCCTTTAGTGAAGGAATAGCTCTACAGAATGGCATAAATAGTAACCATGTTTCCTATCACTGTAGGTTTCTTCTCAGACACACTGTGTGATCTGAAATTAGGAACAATCAGTTTATTTTTGTCTGTTTAACTGACTGTAATATGTTGTTCTTACCTACCATAGTTCAGTGGGCAGCTGAGGTACATTTCCTTCTAGTGTAAGACTAAATCTTCATAATTCTGTTTTGCCACAAGTTTCTACTTTTGCCAAAAAGAAACAGAACCCAGAAACTAATAAAAATGGTTATATACAGGAAGTTATACCAATGGGGTAAAAGAAATGGAGACAGGAGTGAGACTTCTGAGTAAACTTTGTATTTAGTTTTGATTTCTGAAACCTAGAAGTGTTTTCTGTATTTTAAAACTGAGTTAAAATGAAGAGGATTAACAACAATAGCTGTGCTTCACTCTGACACCCTGGCCTGTTGCTGACTAGATAGCACTTTCTGTCTGTTCCTTTAGAAAAGGGAGAAGGGTGTTCCATACAAATGCAGAGAAGACTGGACTGAACATGAGGTGCCAGGAAGGGTGAACTGCCTTTGCAGAGCTTGCACTTTGGTGACAGTATGTCTAATATGGGAGGGAAAGAGAAACAGTACTGCAGGATATGGGGGACAGAGAGTGCTGGGAAGGAAGGTAGGGTGACAGTTTCAGATAGGGCAATCTGTGAGAGCCTCATGAAACGTGACACTTAAACAAGAAAGGAAAGGACAAGCCATATCTATGTGACTGACGCCCAATAAAAACCCAGAACGGAGTTTTGGGTTGGCATGGAGTAGGCACTCAAACACAAGTTGAAAGAGTAAATGAAAATACAGCTGACTTCTGAACAACATGGGTTTGAATTTCATGGGCCCACTTATACGTGGATTTCTTTTTTATAAATACAGCACTGTAAATGTCTTTTTTCTTCGTTATGATTTCTTAATAACATTTTCTATTCTCTAGCTTATTTTATTGTAAAAACACAGAATATAATATATATAACATGCAGAATATATGTTAACTATTTATATTATTGGTAAGTAAGGCTTCCGGTCAACAGTAGGCTATCAGTAGTTAAGTTTTGGGGAAGTCAAAGCTTATACACAGATTTTCGAATGTGCAGGGGGTTAGTGCCCCATCCCTGGCACTGTTCAAGGGTCAGCTATATTAATTTACTAGAACAATTACATTTCAGGCATATTGTGTTGGAGCTCTCCATGACCACTTTTGGGTTCAATTTGATAGAGGGATTTACAGAACTCAGAAAAACTTATACTCACGGTTATGGTTTATTACAGCAAAAGGATACAGATTAAAATCAGCAAAGAGAAAAGGCATGTAGGATAGAGTCCAGGAGAGGCCAGGTGCAAGGTTCCAGTTGTCCTCTCCCAGTAGATTTGCAGGGCTAGCACTTAACCCCAGCAACATTGTGTGACAATGCATGAGAAGAGTTGCCAACTGAGGAAGCTCATCCAAGCCTTGGTGTCCAGCATTTTACTGGGCTCGCTCACGCACGCATGTAGCGCCCAAGTGACTGACCTTAGCTCTTCAAATAGTCTCCAGCACACCCAGAGGGCCTCAGACATATGAATACAGGCATTCACCAAAAATCACATAGCGTAAAATATCTGGCATGGCCTGAGACCTCACATATATAAAAGATTCCCATCAGGCAGGATATTCTAAGGGCTCAGAGCTTATCTCCCAGGAGGCAGTCAAGGGCCAATACCAAAGTCAGGCACTTCTCTGGAATGTAGAGTTTAAGTAACCCATGCCTGCTGAGTTCACTTTTTAGAGCACACAGAAGTTTTAATTAAAAAAAAAAAAAAGATACATTGGTAGAGGAGGGAAAACATTCATCTACTACTAGGCATAATTTTTCCATACATGTTGGGTTTAAAAACTTTAAAAAATTAACATCCTCAGAGCAATGGATATTTTTCTGTTGATTCATTTTACTAATTACTTAGAAAAGATCTGACTTTTAATAGCCAACATATATATCAAAAATCACAATCAGAATATTTTCCTAGAGCAAAGAAGCAAAATTAATTTTTTTCCACTGCAAGTAGAAAAAAATTATATAATTATGTTCTGAATTTTCGAGAGTTCTAAATTCCTTTTCATGTTAAACCAGGTATTAATGTTAAAGAAGATAAACAGAACCAATGAAATAATACTGAGTGTCCTCACTAAGTTTACTGTAAGTTACTCTTCATCTCTGTCTGCATTCCTTGAGCACACAGTAACTGAGGTTGTAGGGAAGTGAACCAGCAGCATGCAACAGAAGGGAAAACCATTCAGGGCACTTAAAAACTTTCCTTGTAATTATCCTTAAAAAAAAAAGATTGACCGTGGTGCAGAAGCCAGAAATTTTCTTTCAAACACTCAATTTTACTCTAAAAACTGGTTCAGAAAACATTACTACTAATACTTTAAAGAGTCTCCACGACAGCTTTATTGCCTTCATAAAAAATGACAGATTTCATACAGAGGAAAAGCCCAGTCTATCTCCTGTGTGCCTCCTGCATATTCACACAAAACACTTGACTTCTGACACTTCTGGTCACCAAATGAGTGGAGGTTTTCCCCCACAATAAGCGATTCTCTGTAACACCAGCTGGGTGTCCTACTATTTAACTCAATTCTGACATTATGTATCCAGAGACAGCATCAGATCCCACAGGTTAAGGGCTCAGTTCCCCAAGACTGTCCTCTCCCTCTGCCACCCCACCCCCATATACACACTTCAGATGCCAGTCACACCTGTTATCACCTGCACTTTTGACCAACCAGCGATTTGCAGCAACCCCCTCCTTAGATTCTATTAATTTGCTACAGCAGCTCACAGAACTCAGGGAAAAACTTACTTATGTTTACCATATTAAAGGATATAATAAAGGATGCAGATAAACAGCCAGCTGAAGAGAGACACAGGGTCCCAAGTGCAGGAGCTTTTGTCCCCATGGAGTTTGGGAGCACTACCCTCCAGTGTAGATGTGTCTGCCCACCTGAAGCTGTCTGAACCCCATACTCCTAGAGTTTTACGGAGGCTTCCTCATGTAGGCATGATCAATTATTAACTCTATTTCCAGCCCTTTCCTCCTCTCTGGAGGTTGAGGGTTGGGGCTGAAAACTCCAAGCTTCTAATCATGCCTTGGTCTTTCTGGTGACCAGCTCCCATGTAGGAGCCACCCAGAGTCACCACATTGGAACAAAAGATGCTCCTGGTGCTGCTACCATTTAGGGATTTACAAGGGTTTTAGGAGTCAGGTGTCAGGGATGGGGTCAAAGACCAAAGAACAGAACAAGAGATGCTTCTAGGGCTCTTCTCACTTAGGAAGTTACAAGGGTGTCAGGAGGTCTATGCCAGAAACTGGGGGCAGAGCCCAATGTATGCATTTTCCACTCCCTCAGATTTCGTAAGACAACAATAATTAGATTTTCAATTTTCAGTATGTGTATTTCAAAGCAATTCAGAACATTGACTTTATCACTATGACAGAACAATCCAAATTTATAGAACTTTGTATTATATTGTGTCGAAAATTAGTAAAACTTCAGTTTATGAAATGCGGACTAAAGGTTAAATAAACAAAAGTTTACCCTTTCTCTGGGGTGCTGTCCAAAGAAATCTGGATGTACTGCAAAATAGAATGGCCTCAAGGCATTGACTGCTTCAGCTCCTGATAAAGCTCTTGAGGAGAGAAACCAGTGTGGAAATATCTTCTCTAGACATGACCTTTTAAAAAGATGTGGATTTATTATTCACCAAGGTCACTGACACACACACACACACACAGATCCCCAATGCATAAAGTGACAATATAGTAACATTAAAATTATTATGCTTGGAAAATACCACAGAAACAAGACAGAAATCAAAACTGTGGTTTTCTGAAATCTATAAAAGTTTTAACAAGCAATGTCCAATTATGAAATAAATAAGTTGTGGGGATGTAATGTATAGTATAGGGAATACAGTCCATAATATTGTAATAACTTTGTATGGTGACAGATGGTAACTAAACTTATCATGGGGATCATTTAATAATGTATAAAAATACTGAATCATTATGATATACACCTGAAACTAACAGGACATTGTACATCAATTATAGTTCAATTAAAAAGAATTTAACAAATAAATAAGATATATATTGACTTTTAACAGAAAGTGCCACATTGTTTCTAAAAACAGTGGTTATAAATTCCTCTGATGCAATATGAGAAAATAATATTAATTAATAATAATAACATTTCCCCTCAAAGCCTACTTTGAAATGTTAACTGGCTTTACTGCAGATGGTGACAATTTCCTGTGTCATTTTTTTCTTCAGATAAAAAACCCTCAATATCCATAGTGTAATCTTTTCTTTATAGTGAAAAATATTTTGAGTACAACGCTTAAAATAAGAAGATGCCTCTTAGTTTACTTCCTCATGGCTGGCACGCTAAAATTATCCTCGTTGGATAACTTGACATTCTTATTCTTAAATTTTGGCATAACTCACCTAAGACTGTTTTTTTACCATACAGTTTTAAATCCAAATGGAATTATTTGCAATTTTTGGGAAGCACTTTCATGACATCAATTTTTGGAACGTTATAATTTTACCTCCATTCTACAATAGTCTATAAAGAAGTCTAACTATTAGGCACCTTTTTGTCTCAAAATTAGCTCATACAATATTGAGTACTATGTCTCTCATACATTATTGAGTCTATGGAAGGGTTTTATATTTTTAAAATGACAGAGATTACAGGATCATTTACGGAGATTTTTAGCAATCTGGAGACCACCACCAACATATTTTCAGATTACCTTTTTTTTTTTGCACGTACTTGAACCTTTTACAAAGTCAATATTCAAGGTTGTGCATGAAGGACTACAACGAGGAGTCCGAACAATAAAGTAAGCAGTAAGCCAGGTCCTGACGTCCTCAATATGAGGCCGTGTAAGCAAACAGTGGCAGGTCCACTGATTCCCCCCATTTGAGCTTCATTTCTCATTTCCAAGTGTCTGACAGACACTTCAGCTATCCTTCCAGCCTCTCAAATTTTGTGTGTCTAAAAAAAGGAGTAGAGGTCACTGTTTTCCTTCTAGTCTCAGCCTGGATACAGAAAGCAAGGAAGCAGTTCAACCCAGGATTATCTTCCTTATTCCTGTCACCGTGGTACCACTTTTCTCAGTGTTGCCAGAGTACAAATCTGCAGACAGTACCCTGCCCAATTTTGGGTGGTCTGGAAGTTGGTTGTTTCTTCTCACTTTATAATATCCCAGAAACCGTTCCTTCTTTCCATTTTCTCTGCCACCCATTATCACCAAAAAATAGAACTGCATAGCCTCACAATCTGTCTATGCTCTAGTGTCTTTTCCCTACCATTTTATATACAGGTTAATTTTCCCAAAATCCCACTATGACTGTATTCCCTATTGTAACACTTTGCTCGTGTTTCAACTCCTGCGAATAAAATCCACTTCTTAGTCTGGTGTTTCAAATCCTCTGTAATCATTTCCAATCTGTCTGAAGTGACTTCCTACCACTCTTTTAGATGCCCTTGGGCCAACCCTCAGTAACCTTTCTCATTCCTCTTATTTCTGCATGATTTCGAAGCCCTAAACATGCTCCCTGTATCCCAGTTCCACCTATCCAAACTGTGCTCATTCACTGAACAGTTACTAAGTAATACATGCCAGGAGACAAGGTGCCCATTTCCCCCAGAATCTTCTCTTTTGTATCCTCAGTATAGTCTTTCCCTCTTCTAAACGCTAAAAACAGAAACTGCTTACTCAGCATATTTGCAGCACAATACCATAATGTGTAAATGATGTTTCCATTTGTTCCTCTCTTCCTCCACCCACCCCATCCTCCTCAGCTACCATGCACCCTTGAAGGCAGTAAACATGTTTTACATATACTTGCTGTGGTTGGCTATGTTAGTTGGCATGTGCTGAAAAGCAGAGGTCAAGACACGTTTAGATGTGCGAGAGAACTGGGAAAGGGAGGAGAAGGTGGGGAGAGCTTTCAGATCCTGATGTAGGTCTGACACCTGCAGGACAGAGGAGAGGCAGGAGGACTGGGTAGGAAGTCTTGGACTGTAGTCCAAGTTCCAAGAAGGGCTCAGCCAGGCCAATGAGGAGTTGGACCAAAGGCACCCACTGGCAGAGTCCTGTGTCTTGTTGGAATAAACCTGACTTTGTATTCCTGCTCTGCTTGGGCACTGACAGCCAGGAAAGTGTGGCTTTGAGGCATATCCATGACCAGGGAGATAGGAGAGCTCAGCGGATATCTGATGGCTGCCACAGCATAGGGTCTGGCACAAGTATTATTGTTAATGTATGTTAAATGAATGTCTAGTAGGTATTTAATGAAAGGAAACTTAACAGAATCAAGGAAAATTAAATCAAAAGCAATATTATGTTGCTTGAAATTGAGCAAATTGAGCACATGAAAATCTGGATTTATAAGACATTAGGAAAGGATTAGATTTTTGAAAGACAAATCACTAGAAGAGGGGTCAGTAAACTTTTTTGAAAAAGGGTCATATGGTAAACATTTTAGGCTTTGTGGGCCCCATGATCTGTGTTACAACTACTCTACCTTGTGGCTATAAGGGGAAAGCAGCCACAATAAAGCACATGAACGAGTGTGGCTGTGGTCAAATAGAACTTTACTTACATAAAAAGGCAGTGGGCCCATCTGACCCATGGACTATACTTTGCTGACCTCTGCACTAGAGGATTTAAATATAAGGACCTCAAGTAATTTAAAAATACACGTACAATCTACTTCTAATTTTTGTAGAACACAGACTATGTAAAGCAAGAAATCTGTCAAATCACTTGGATTTTTCCAAAAAAGAAAGTTATCCTACTGAAAAGAGCAACATTGCCTTGAGTTACAAATGGAGAGCCATTAACACTTTAGGAGATTAGGGAATTTACAGATTGAAGTAACAGAATGTCACTACTGCTATCTATTTCGTACTTAAAGCATATGACTTGATTTCTAATTAACAACTAAGAATTTGCACTGCAATTACTCTAAAGCAGTGCTTTTCATGACCCATAGTGCTGTAAAATAAACTTACGGAGCCATGACCAACATTAAAAAAGAGAAGACACGCAACAGAAAATATCACTGGATACTGTGTGTGGCAAGGGTTAACTACGGTTATGAAACTTGTATTTTATGCATTATGATTAAAATAGTTTTCTGAAGGCTGGAATAAAACAAGCTGGAAAAGCGTGGCTCTATTATGCAACCACTACTATTCACTGTCTGTCAATGGCACACGTGAGGAGGTGAGAATTCCTCCAGGCTCCTTTGATCTCTCCTTGTATTAGAGTATGAAAACACGTCAGCCTGGTTTTCTGTGGTTGAACATTATCAAAATACCACAACATGAAGAAGGTCTACACATCTGCAGAAGAACAATTTTTCCGGGCACACTGTATCTCAGTTTCTTTGTTTCCTGCCTCTCCTCCTCGTCCCTCCGTGTCCTAAGAACTGTGTCATAAATTCAATCAGAGTAAGTCTCCCTTTCTTTGAGAACTCTTGTCATAAACAAGTTGGTGGAAAAAGTCTGTTTCCCCTAATTAACTCCCTTTTGACAGTGACTATTTACTGGAACAGGATAGTTATTTAAAAGTACTAATTATTTGCCAAATATTTTATATTTGGCAAATATTTTAGAAACCTAACACTCCACATATCATTTTTACTTAACAGGTCAACTTGTATTTTATTTGGAGCCAAATGCACACGATTTTTCCCTTTTTTAGCTTGGTTACCAAGAAACCAGGACTAAATGTGACATTTGAGTAATTGTTTAATCAGTTCTGCTTTTTAACACAATAATCTTTTTCTCTACAGGGCTTCTGATCTCTTTCAATTATCCTATATATGCCCATTATAAAATGTCAATTAAATTTGTATAGTTGAACTCCTTAAATCCTTTCTTGAAGTAGGATTTAGATTATATATCATGAATAGCAAATACAGTAGTCAAATGATCTTACTATACAATTTAAATGTAAAGTGGTTTTCCACATGATAGCAATAGACTTGAGGGCAACATGACAAAAACTGTGCTAAGGACAAACTTTATCTTTTCTCCTCTTAAACTTTTAACAGTGAACTATTCTGAAAGATGGTATTTTTTTCATCTTTTGCCCTGAATGAACTCTTGGAGGACCTGGATGTTCATATGAATTTTCTTTTTCTCTTTTTGTTCCTGCCCTCCACCACCATAATATAATTTTAGAATTTGAAAAATAACAATTAAAATTAGCCAAATACATAACAGAATCCCCCCCCATACTAATTACATAATGGACCACAAAGCTTACCTTCTCACAGGTCTCAGGTGGCAAAACATTTCTGAATATATATGTACATCAACTCCCAGGCATCCATTAATCACTTAAAAAGTTAAGCAGATACAAGTGATGAACAAGTGGAATTTGAAATTAAGACATTTCCATTTATATTAACACCCCCCAAAATGAAATGCTTACCTATAAATCTAACAAAATATGTACAAGATCTAAATGAGTAAAACTACAAAAATGATGAATGAAATCAAAGAAGAATTAAATAGAGAGATATCCGAAGACTCAATATTGTCAAGATGTCAGTACTTTCCAATTTAATCTATAGGACAACAGATTGAATCTATAGATTCTGAGCAATCCCATTCAAAACTCCAGTAAGTTATTTTATAGATACTAACTCAGGTAAAAGACTCAGAATAGCCAACTCAATATTGAAGAAGAACAAAGTTGGAAGAATGACACTACCTGACTTCAAGACTTACTATAAAGCTATAGCAATCAAGACAGTGTGGTATTGGTAAAAGAACAGACAAACAGATCAATGGAACAGAATAGAGAGCCCAGAAATAGATGCACATAAGTATAGTCAACTGATCTTTAGAGCAAAGATAGTCTTTTCAACAAATGGTGCTAAAACAACTGGACATTGACATGCAAATAAATTATTTTACACCCTTCACAAAAATTAACTCAAAATGGATCACAGACTTAAATGTAAATCACAAAACTATAAAACTCCTAGAAGATAACATTGGGAAAAAACCTAGATGACTTTGGGTATGTTGATGACTTTTTAGATACAACACCAAAGGCATGATCCATGAAAAAAAAAACTGATAAAGTGAACTTCATTAAAATTAAAAACTTGTGCTCTGCAAAAGACAATGAGAAGACAAACCACACACTGGGAACAAATATTTACAAAAGATACACATATCTGAAAAAGGACTGTTATCCAAAATATACACAAAAAAATCCTTAAACTCAACAAGAAGAAAATGAACAACCTGATTAAAGAAAGGGCAAATTAAATGTGTCCTTTGTTATTTTAAATATATCGAGATATTTTAATTAAAAATTTTACCCAACTGAACAAATTTCATAGTATTTGTATCTATTTTGGTGTTTTGTCTTTATAGTAAATAAAGTTTTTGAACAAAGAAAAAAAAAATGGACCAAAGACCGGAATAGATACCTCATAAAATAAGATATACAGACAGCAAATAATCATATGAAAAGATGTTCAACATGACATATAATTAGCGAATTACAAATTAAAACAACAATGAAATACTACTATACATCTATTAGAATGGCCAAAATCCAGAACATTGACACCACCAAATGCTGATGAGAACACAACAGGAACTCTTATTCGCTGCTGGTGGGAATGCAAAATGGCACAGCCACTTTGAAGGACAGTATGACAGTTCCTTACAAAACTAAAATTACTTCTACCATATGATCCAGCAATCACACTCCTTGGTACTTACCCAAAGGAACTGAAAACTATGTTTATATAGAAACCTGCACACAGGGTGCCTGAGTGGCTCAGTCGGTTAAGCGACTGCCTTCGGCTCAGGTCACGATCCCGGGGTACCGGGATCAAGTCCCGCATCGGGCTCCCCGCTCAGCGAGGAGTCTGCTTCTCCCTCTGACCCTCTCCCCTTCTTGTGTTCTCTCTTTCTCACTCTCTCTCTCAAATAAATAAAATTAAAAAAAAAAATAGATAAATAAATAAAAAGAAACCTGCACACAGATGTTTCTTTTTTTTAATTTTAAAAAAGATTTTATTTATTTATTTGTCTGGGAGGGGGTGCACAAGCAGGGGGAGTGGCAGGCAGAGCAAGAAGCAAGCTCCCTGTTGAGCAAGGAGCCCAATGTGGGATTCGATCCCAGGACCCTGGGGATCATGACCTGAGCCAAAGGCTTAACCAACTGAGCCACACAGACGTCCCCACACAGATGTTTACAGAAGTTTTATTCATAATTGCCAAAACTTGGGAGCAACCAAGATGTTCTTCAGTAGGTGAATGGATTAATAAACTGTGGTATATCTAAACAATGGATTATTATTCAGTGCTAAAAACAAAAGCGCCATCAAGCCATGAAAAGACATGGAAGAAGCTTCAAAAGCTACAGTAATTAAAACAGTATGATACTGGCATAAAAACAGACATTTAGATTAATGGGACAGAATACAGAGCCCCAAAATAAATCTATGCATATTATGGTTAATTAATTTATGACAGAGGAGTCAAGAATATACCATGGGGAAAGGACAGTCTCTTTAAGAAATAATGCTGGGAAAATTGGACAGCCATATACAAAAGAAGTAAACTGGATCTCTTGTCTTACACCAGACACAAAAATTAATTCAAAATGGATTAAAGACTTCAACATAAGACCTAAAAACATAAAACTCCTAGAAGAAAACAAAATGTGGCCAGCTCTTTAAAATAGCTCTTGGCAGTGATTTTTTTTTTGAATCTGATACCCAAAGCAAAAGTAACTAAAGCAAAAATAAACAATTAGGACTACATCAAACTCAAAAGGTTTTGCACAGCAAAGGAAACCATCAACAAAATGAAAAGGCAACCTACCGAATGGGAGAAAATAACTGCAAATCATATATCCGATAAGGAGCCAATATCCAAAATATATAAAGAATTCAACTCAATAGCAAACAAACAATCTGATTAAAAAATGGGCAGAAGATCTGAATGGACATTTTTCTGAAGAAAACACACAGAATGGCCAACAGACATATGAAAAGATGGTCAGCCTCACTAATTATCAGGGAAATGCAAATGAAAACTACAATGAGATATCACTTCACACTCTTTAGAATGCTTATTATCAAAAAGACAAAAGAAATAACAAGGGTTGGTGAGGATGTGGAGAAAAGGAAACCCTTGTGCAGTGTTGTGGGACTGTAAGTTGGTGTGACTACTATGGAAAACAGTATGGAGGTTCCTCAAAAAAATTAAAGAATGAACTACCAACAATTCCTTCTGGGTATTTATCCAAAGAAAACAAAACCACTAATTCGAAAAGATACATGCATCCCCATGTTCTTGCAGCATTATTCACAATAGCCCAGATACAGACACAACCTAAGTGTCCACTGATGAATGAATGGATAAGGAAGATGTGGTATGTGTATATATATCACACACACAATCGAATATTATTCAGCCATAAAAAAGAATGAAATCTTGCCATTTGCAACAACATAGATGGATCTCAGGGACAATATGCTAAGTGAAATAAGTCAGACAAAGGAAGACAAATACTACATGATCTTTTATGTGCGATCTAAAAAACAAACAAAAACAAAATTAAAAAACCCACCAAGCTCATAGATACAGAAAACAGACTGGTGGATGCAAAAGGAGGGTGGGGGTTAAGGGGAAGAAATGAGTGAACTGTCCTTTTTTAGTTTAAATAAATGCAATATAAATTTTTAAAAAGTTTTAAAAAGATAAAGAAATGAGCTTTCAAGCCACAAAAAGACATGGAGGAAACTTAAATGCAAATTACTAAGTGACAGAAGCCAATCTGCAAAGATTATATACTATATGATTCCAACTACAAAATATTCTGGAAAAGGCAAACTATGGAGACAGTAAAAAGTTCAGTGGTTGTCACAGGTTGCACGGAGAGAGGGATGAACAGCTGGAGCACAGATGATTTTTAGAGCAATGAAACTACTCTCTGAGATACTACCATGGTGGATACATATCATTATACTTTTGTCAAAGTCCATGGAATATACACCACCAAGAGTGAACCCTAATGTAAACTGTGGACTTTGGGTGATAATGATGTGTCACTGTAGGTTCATGAATTATAACAAATGTCCCATGCAGGGTGTGGAAGACTGTATGTATCAGCAACAGGGAGTATATGGGAACTCTATACTTTGCTCTGAACCTAAAACTGCTCTAAAAAAGTTTTATTTTTTTAAAAAAGTTAAGCAGATAAATGGGGGAAAAGATTTTAATTACATGAACTTTTCCAATAATTTAGATTTTAGGAAGATCTTCAACTATAGTATGGTATCCATGTCAACTGACAAAGTGATTTTAAAAAAAATCCTATGAGAAAAAAAATCCTAAAAGTAGTCCCTAAATAAATCTTGAAATGCCAAATAATTCAAATAATCACAGGTAAAAAATTATTTTCCCGCCTATTATCAAGCTCTTAAGCTTTCTCACTCTCCATTATTCCACTCTTCTAGAGATCTGTTCAGCAGCATACTCTCTCAAAACAAACCACCAGATGTCTAAAATCATATTCCGTCAAAGCTTGAGCATTAAATATGCTTAAAAAAATATTCTCATGAGAGTCGCCTGGGTGGCTCAGTTGGTTAAGTGTCCGACTCTTGATTTCAGCTCAGGTCATGATCTCAGGGTCTTAAGATCCAGCCCCGTGTTGGGCTCCCTGCTGGGCGTGGAGCCTGCTTCTCTCTTTCCCTCTCCCTCTATCCATTCCCCCCTCTCCACCTTCAAAAAAAAATATTTTCATGATATAGTTAATATACCCAAGCCAAGATAATATAATGAAGCATAACTGCCATTAACACAATGATAGAAATACGTATTTTAAAGACAAATCAAGATATTCAAACAATGGATACTTTATTTTCCGGCTGACTGGTGTGGCAAGAGTCTCTGGAATGCATAATGTGTTTAGAGGTATTTATTTAAATATTTAAAAAGGTGATTTTATTTAACCATTTACCTTTATAATTTATCTGAGACAAACACACAGATACAGGAAATACTGCTATCATTTTGAAGAGTGGAGATCAAATGGAGATGCAATGAGGAAATAAAACCATTTGGACTATCTAAATAAAGGTTCATTGTAATCTGTGATGGACTGAATTCTCACCAAATTTCTTCAAGAAATAACCAGAATAATCTAATCTTAGTTAAGACAGCACAGATACAAGGCTCAAAGCTTGCAAAGAAAAGACCAGAAGGATATACATATGCAATCTCTAACTGGCTATCTCTAGGTAGTAGGATATTAAGTGCTTTAATTTTTTAATTTCCTAGTTTATTTACAATGAACATGTGACATACATTCTTAAAATTTTTTTTTAAGTCAATGCTTTTAGCATTCAAATTAAATGAAGAAAATGTATATAGTAGGAAAGGGTGTTGTTCACTTGGTATTTAAGACAGGACCCAATCCCCTGGGATAGCTGTCCAAAGACAGTCCTAGACTATAGTCCCAATTTAGCTCAAGAAGAAACAGCTTGCCACGCTCACACATAATGAAATTTCATTTTTTATGTTATTTTTTTAAAGTTTATTTTTTTTAGTACTCTCCACACCCAACGTGGGGCTCGCATTTACAACCCCAAGATCAAGAGTCACACACACTTCTGACTGAGCCAGCCAGGTGCCCCTCATTTTTTATATTATTAAGAAAATTTATGCCATTTAACTGCAAAGATACTAATAAATGAGCTAAAACTGTGGATAAGAAATGAGGAATAATACTTGAGAGGCATATGATCATCCAAGAATACAGATGGGAAACAGATGAAATACGCAGCCACGCTCTAACCAACATCCACTATTCAGCATAAAATGATCCTAAAAGCACCCTTAAAAAGCCAGAATAACTGAAAAATGCAAAGCACCTTGACGTACAACAGTGCAACCTGTTTTGTCTTTTGCAGCAATATCTTAGAAAGTCATAAAATAAAAATGTCTCCATCTGATGAACAAGGTAAGTGATCCAAACGACATGCTCTACTACACATTTTCAAAAGCAAGACATCAAAACAAACACAACACTGAAAAGAAACTGTTATGATAACTGATTTAAAAAAATGTTTTGAAGTTTGAAAATTAAAACACACTATAGACAAAAATTTTGAAATGAATTTAGGAAAGACTAGTTGCTTCAAATTTGATTCATAAAGAGTTTTCGAGGCAGACAGCCAAGTTACACTAAATATATATCTAAACATTTATGAATAAGATTTGCTAGGAAAAGCAGCTCATTTACCATATAAAGTAGCTTTATAACTTCAGAGTTAGCTCAGAATTAGTCTCCAAAGAATAACAGCAAAATTGCAAAAATTATAAAAAATCCTTAATGATTTTCAAACATGGAGCACAAGATATGTTGTGCAGAGAATTTTTTTTGTGCAGAGACTTTATGTAGCATGTTTTAGAAGCGTTTCTGTCAAAAATAAAGCAAAAAAAGTTTTTTGAATTTAAGTAACTTGAATTTAAATAAGCAAGCTTCTGTACTTAAAGTACTGGTTTTCAGTTGTACAGAAAAATTATACATTCACTGTCCACTTTGTAATCATAGGGTAAAATTACTACTGAGCAATGACTAATAAAGGACATTAATACTTAGAAATGGGACAATGGATTCTCCCAATGAAAATAAAATGTTCCTAAATACAAGTCTGAACATTAAATCATGGTTTCTAGATATAGAGAGAACCTAAAAAAGAAAAAGGCTATTACAGGTTAAGAGTTAGGTGTTTTCTGTCTGCTTTTGTAGTAAGTAGGCGATTTCCTAAAAAGGTTCACATGGGGGGTACCTGGGTGGCTCAGTGGGTAAAGTGTCTGACTCTTGGTTTAGGCTCAAGGCATGATCTCAGGGTCCTGGAATCAAGCTCAGCACCAGGGTCTGGGCTCAGCACTGAGTCAGTTTGTCCCTCTCTCTCTCTCTCAAATAAATAAAATCTTTTAAAAAAAGTTAAAAAAAAAAAAAAGGTTCACATGCACTAGAGTAAAAAGAATTAGCATGTATGGTAGCCACTATACCACACGTGACTACTCCGAATTGAGACGTATTTTAAGTGTAAAGTATGCACTGGATTTTAAAGATTTGGTACAAAGAGAGAATGGCAAAGTATCTCATTAATACTTTTCTATATCGATTAGAAGTTGAAATAATTTATTAAAATTAATCTTAGTTTCTTTTTGCTTTTTAAAAAGTAAAACAAAATTTGATTTTGTCTTTTGCAGTTTACTAGAAAATGTAAAATTACATCTGTGGTTCATATTATACTTCTATTGGATTGCGCTGATCTAAGCCAATGCAAGGCAAAAGTGCTTTTAAGTTAACATGACTCGGTCAGAGAAGGCAGTCTGCACAATGGTTAGGAAAGGGAGGTTGCCCTGTCTGAAATCTGTATTCAAATGTTGATTCTGGCACTACCTGTGTGACCTTGGGCAAGTTATTTCACCTTCCTGAGTCTGTTTCCTCATCTCGTAAATAACACAGATGGTTCAAGAGCTGTCTCGTCTATGAAAAAAGTTTAATGTGAATTAGCTTATGTGCAATTGGTGAATAGGGGAAAGATGTTATATCCTATGCAGTTTTTTCCCAGCATGTTAAAGGTTTGGAGTGATCAGAAGTGGTCTTTCTACAATTACAAAGGCCTCAGCCATATGTAAAGACCTTAATGACAAAACTTGAAAATTCCCCAGTAGTTCCTTTGGTTTAAGAAGCTGAGGGTTAGTGGCTTCAAGTATCCCTGCATTTTTCACGACATCAAGCAATGTGGAAAGCTGTTAATGCAGATGAAAAAGCTGGAGACTTCCACATGTCTTGTTTTGTTTTTTTTTTAAAGATTTTATTTATTTATTTGACAGAGAGAGACACAGCGAGAGAGGGAACACAAGCAGGGGGAGTGGGAGAGGGAGAAGCAGGCTTCCCGCGGAGCAGGGAGCCCGATGCGGGCCTCGATCCCAGGACCTGGGATCATGACCTGAGCCGAAGGCAGACGCTTAACGACTGAGCCACCCAGGCGCCCCCACATGTCTTGTTTTGAGTGGTGTGTATTTTTTCTTCATAAACCCTGCTATTTTAGTGTATTGTCCTGCAGAATGTCAGGATTTCCAGGAACGTGTATATGTCATTACAGCAGAAACACCTGTATAATATGTACTGTCACCCAAACTGCCCTTTAATTCAAAATTAAAAATTTTCCATTAGCTGAGAGAATACTTGGAGCTAACACTATGCTATATATAGTCTGCTAGACAGAAGTAGTTTAGGCATAAACTTTATTGTAGAAAATGTCAATTCAGTAAGTATTTTATTGACCTTTGTCTTTATCAAAAGGGAAGAATTACAATTCTACTACTAGCAATAAAGACTAACAAATTTAATACAAATGAAACAACAATAAATACAGGTATCATCGTTTGTCTAGTCACCGGACTAGACTGAAGTTATCTGCACTGTGTAAGAGAATATGTTGAAAGACACATATAAAATGCTGGAAATATTCATTACAGTCTATTTCTAAAAGCTGAAATGTAATCTAGATTATTGTAATTATTTTTTAGCTCTCTGGATATGGAGTCCCACATTAGACTTTTTTTTTTTTTTTAAGATTTTATTTATTTATCAGAGAGAGAGAGAGAGACAGAGGCAGGCAGAGGGAGAAGCAGGCTCCTTGCTGAGCAAGGAGCCCGATGTGGGACTCAATCCCAGGACCCTGGGATCATGACCTGAGCCGAAGGCAGACGCTTAACCGACTGAGCCACTCAGGCGTCCCACACATTAGACTTTTTTAAAAAAAGATTTTATTTATTTATTTGAGAGAGAGCAAGAGCAGGGGGAGGGGCAGAGGGAGAAGCAGACTCCCCGCTGAGCAGTGAGCCCCACATAGGACTCAATCCCAGGACCCCAGGACCCCAGGACCATGACCTGAGCCAAAGGCAGACACTTAACCAACTGAACCACCCAGGCGCCGCCCCCCCACCCCCCTGCATTAGACTTTTGTACATGTTTTAAGGAGTATATTATGTGTAAAAAGTAGAGGCTGTCTAGGATTTTTGTGAAACTTAAATATAATAATGTACGTAAGGAATTTAGCAACATCTGGCAAACAGAAAATTCATATAAGTGGCAACTATTATTATTATACAATTCAGGGTGTATAAAATTCTGCAAAATTCCTTTTAACCCCTCCTAATAAGGGCTTACATATAGGTAGAACATGTATTTTATTTATTTGTTTTTTTAAAGATTGTATTTATTTATTTGACAGAGAGAGAGAGAGCACAAGTAGGCAGAGAGGCAGGCAGAGGTAGGCTCTCCGCTGAGCAGGGAGCCCAACACGGGGCTCGATCCCAGGACCTCAGGATCATGACCTGAGCCGAAGGCAGCCGCTTAACCGACTGAGCTACCCAGGCGCCCCAGAACATGTATTTACACACAACATTTTATCCAAAAACAAATTTCATAACTGGAAAACTCAGAATTATAATAAGGGTGTGTGAAAGTCTTAAAAAAGACAATGCAAGACTATATACAAGTAAAAAATTACAAATGAATGATTTAATTTCATAAACTTTAGGGAAAAAACTAAATCTATCAGAACAAATAAATATGGCTGTTTATTTTTGTTATTCAAAGACAAAAAGAAAGTCAGCACTTGCTAAGTAATAAAAAAAACAAGATTCAAAGACAAAAAGAAAGTTAGCACTTGCTAAGTAATAAAAAAAACAAGTTTTCACAGTAGTACTTCTCTTCAAAAAAAGAGAACTTAACTTGGGGCACCTGGGTGGCTCAGTTGTTAAGCTTCTGTCTCCAGCTCAGGTCATGATCCCAGGGTCCTGGGATAGAGTTCCACGTTGGGCTCCCTGCTCAGCAGGAAGCCTGCTTCTCCCTCTCCCACTGCCCCCGCTTGTGTTCCCTCTCTCGCTGTGTCTCTGTCAAAAAAATAAATAAAATCTTAAAAAAAAAGATAACTGGATATAATAAAATTATATTGTGCTGTGGGAATTGCCTTTTTAATGAATTAATAAAGCGGTTTTCTCAACTGGGAGGAGGAGAGACAACATGAGAGGAAATGGAACTTCTTTTCCTTTTGCCAACAATCCCCCCTTCTCCCCACCAATGGTGGCCAACTCATATTTCTATAGGAAAAAGCCTATGTACATAAAAAAAATTCACTTAATTCTGATACACACTCAACAAAATTATTTTTCTAAGATGATCGTTTCCTATTTAAATCACTGAAAAAATTAAAAATATTTTTTCTGGTTCTGAAGAACCAGATAGGAAATGTGTGGTTTCCCCTTGGAGTCCTATGAGTTTTTTTAAGCATTTCCTGTAAGTCTTCCTTGAAGAGTGGGCTCAGATAACTAAGTGACAGGCAAAGAATGATGGGATCAGGTTCCTTTTGGAAAGGTGGGGATTAGGGAAGAAACAAAAGAAAAAGAAACAGGAAACAACCTTTAGGGCAGGAGTTGTCAAAGGGGAACAGAATCTCTGGGAACTTAGAAATGCAAATGACTAGGCCCCGCCCCAGTCCTGCAGAATCAGAAACTGGGTGGGGCCCAGCAATCTGTTTTAACATGCCTTTGGGATTCTGATGCACACTTAAGTTTAGGGAACCCTTATTTCATTATTTTACAGGATTGAGGTGTCAGAAAACTTTTAAATTTTAATTCATTAAAAATGCTTCTTTAACAAACTTATGGAAATATCTCTGGATACTCAATTGTATGTGAAAAATCAAATAATTTTAAGTTTTGTTTGAACTAGTTCTTTGTTTTCTGTATGGTTTACCCACTTCTTGAGCTTAAAAAAAATTCTAAGTGGAAACAAGGTTAAACCTCAGCCCTCTGGCAGGCATGGCTGCTTGCCTTTTCATGTGGCACAGATCCTGGGTCAGTCCTCGTCTCTGCAACACCAAGAACCCAACTTCATCACTCTAGCCAGAAATACACAGGCTTCAGGGAAAACAAAATCATAAGGGGCCTGACTAATAACTGCCCAGTGTTAACGTTTAAATTTACTATGCGAAATGTGATGGCCAACAAGACAAGAAGACTTAGATCTGTGTTTCTTTCCCTTATAGGACTTCGCTACCCTGAAAGTCAAAATGACTTTTAGCAGATTGAAAATCCACTGCTTCAGAGTGGAGTTGGGTGCTCCCACTTGCTAGTGAGAAACAGTTTGAAAGCCTCGGGCACCCAGGTCAACTGAAGGGTTCTTGTCTCCAGACAAATTTTTACATGGGTGGGTCTTAAACAAATTCCATATAGCCTACTATTCTTCCATTTGGAAAAGGCCTCAGGCATGCTATAAAATAACTAACTCTTCAGGGAGGCATCTGGGTCCTTAATTCACCTAATTTATCAACAGGCATTTATCAAGTTCTTATGTGCCAGGCTCTGTGCAAAGTACCGGGAATAAAAAAACACTAAGCCAATCCCACTTGTCCAAAAATTTAGTTTAGGAAAGATGGAGGGAATGGAAAAATAAAGATAATTATAAAATATAGTTAATAATACAGCCATGCACTGAGTATTATGGGGGGGTAGGGGGATTTGGAAGGTCTTTCCCAAGGAGATAGAGAACTCTGGATTGAGGCTGGAAGATGAGGAAGGTCACAATTCATTTACAAACCATCTTAAATGGCCACTGTCATCCACTTAATAGGGATATTAGCTTTTATTTCATAAAATGAAAATTTGATTTTAACCTAAACTCTGTGCTGAGGCATTAAATCTATGCAGTTTCAGATCAAATCTAGGAGAAAGAGGTATCTAATTTGTGGAAAAGCCAAATTATGGGTTTAAAGAAAAACGGTTTTGCTTACCTCTGATAGATACAGAAATAGTAAGTGTTTGTTAAATAAAGGTTCTAGGATTGGTCTTTGGCCATTTGGCACAATTTTTATTTGAAAGTAACTTATTTTAACAAAGTTTAATATCCTCAGGCTACTCTCATTTAAACTGTGACTTATCTTAGTAACTATATTGCAAGGTTTTTAAAAGCAGTTTGTTCAGTCAAGGAGAAATAAAAGCAGGCAATTTTTCATCGCTTTTCAGTTGACTACTTCTCAGGGAAGCGAGAAAGGCAAAGAAAAAGCAAAGCAGGAAATTCCTATTAAATAAATTAATAAATTAGAACAACAGCAAAGAACCTAGGTTCTTTAGCTTCCGTCCTAAATCTTTAGCTATGAGGTGTGAATCACAACACTTCTATGATAAAAGTAAGGACTTCGGGGAAACATTATAGTCGGAAACAAACCTAAACCGTCTTTGGTTTCTCATTTCAAAACAAGTTAAAACAGATGCGGTGCGTACACTCCGGGCCCTGGAATCGCTTTTCAGAAGTTATCATGTCGACCTAAGGTGACTCCGCAAGCTGCCCGCCCGGACCCCTCTTTCCGCGATGAGCAGCCCGACGGCACCACTGGAGGCCCTCCCCTCCTGCTCCTTACAGTTCCGCCCAGCGTCCGCCGCGTGGGATGCCGCGGACCTGCTCCACCTCCCACCCCGCATCAGGAGGAAGGATTGTCGCTCCCGCCGGGCTGTGCGGGGACGCATGCGCACCGGGGCGCCAGCCCTGCCAACTGGCGCGCGCCCCAGGGCCTGGCGTTCTCACCTGCATTCGTCCCACTGGACCAGCTGACAGGTTTCTACAGGCAGTGATCGCTGAGCCCCTGCCCCTGAAATCCCAGTCGGGCGCGCACCGCTCGCGCATCCCTCCGGCACCGGCCGCGGCGGGTCGCTCAGGGTAAGTCCGGCGCGCTGCCGGCGCCGAGCTTGCGCTCTCATTGGCCGACGCGTGCCCGGCCTTTCTCCCTGAGCGCCTGCGCGCAGCCGGACGCGGGGGAACCCCCTATTGGTCCCCAGGTGACCCGGCTGTCATCCCCGCTCCCCTGAAGCCCTTGCCCCTCCGCCTTCTTACCGGCGGGCCGGGGGGCGCTCCGCGGAAAGCTTTGGGAGACGCGAATGATCACTTGGAGACGTAACGGGCTAGGCCGCCGGGCGTCGGAAAATGACTAGGCGGCAGGTGGCGGGGCCTGACCGGAACGGGTGGACAGGACGGGGAGCGGAGGGTGACCGAGCACGCGCTGGAGCCTGAAGTAGGGGCACGCGCGCATGCGCCGGGCCGCCTCGCGCCCTTCCGCCCCGCGTCTCCCACCCAGGGCGTCCAGGGAGGGGGCGAGGCTGTCCTTGCCAATCGCCCGCGGCGCTTTCGGAGCTGGAGCCTTAGGTCGGCTCTCAGTTGAGAGCACCAGATTTTAAAGGTCTTATTGAAGTATGCCCTTTAGGATTCCTTACAGAAATATAGCTAATTCCTAAACATTTTTCTCCAGCTTACATTTTGTTTTTGATTTTGGTCCCTTCGAGATCTTGCTATTTTCAAACCTTAAACATTCCCTCCGCCCCCTTTTTTTGGGTTTTAGTTTTACTTTGCTCTTGTGGCTTTGATTATCCCAGGGAACGGCCACAAATGAAATTAGGCATATGCACCAACCGCTCTTTTCCCTACCTTTTGGCACTGTTGAGAGAGGAAAAAGAAAAGGAAGGGAAGGAAGGAAGGAAAGCCGCCTCCCATTTGTTCATCCCTAAAGGCTCTTGCTCCTGACAATTTGGTCACTTGTGATCCGTTCCATCCAATCCCATTTTTTTCCCCCTATAAGCTTAATTTACCATCTTTCGCATTTTAATCTTTCCAAATGCCTCTTGGCCACCAGCGTCTAAATGGTCTCATATTTCTTTAACCCCTTTCTTTGGTTTTCAGTTTCCATCTATAGGAAGGGCTAATTTATAAGTGTCCTCAAAGGCGCCTCAAACTGATGCTAGTAATCTCCAAACCTATTTTCTAGGTGCCGCATTTAAGTAATGGCAGTTATTGTCACTGGGTTTCTTCATACTAGAGAAGTGAGCATTTTTTTTTTTACCCTTCCTCTGCTTCACTTCCCATATCTCGTTCTGATAGTATTCATTTCACATTTCATCATATGATAATAGGCATTTTGCTAAGTGCTAGGATTTAACTTTTTTTTAGTCTTGGGAGGGTATAGACTTATTCCAGTGATGCTATTACCATATTTTGAGAATTTTAAGAAATACTTTAAGTCCCCTTAGTCACGACTTACTCTTTTATTACTCACCTTATTCAGACTTTTTCTCTAAATGATTTTAAATTATGTTTTAAAGTATCAAATCAAGAATTGAGAATGATCACTTTGGATAGTGCTACAGATCCGGAGGAAGACTTGAGAAAAGGAGTTTTAACTTCCTAAGGTGGTTGGGAACAGTCCTTGTTAGGGTATTTAGGTTGTGGTATATTTGTTTCAAATAGTTTCCTTTAGTCATACCTAATGTAACAAATTACAAATTTCCAAAATACGTAACATTCTAAGGTACACTAAAGGAAAATTATTCGATGGTAATTTAAAATTGTTTGGTATAACTCAGAAGGTGCTCTAGAATTTTAGTATCATTTTTCAATTGTATTTACTATTCTAGATTACAGATGTAAAATTGGATTTAGACCCTGTACTGTGTATAAACTTATTTCATTCCCCTAAAGATTTATCTGAAAACTCCAGTTACCTGCTCACCTACTTTCCCTTTTAAGGTCTTCCTCTTATTAAATGCTGCACAATATTCAGTTTGTGATTTTCCACTGTTTAGATTTCAGAATAAATAGGGATTAACCATACATAGGCTTACCTAAGGTAAAGAGAAGTCAAAAAGTAATTTGAAAAATCACTTTTCAGTGTGGATAAAACCATTTGCATACTTCAATCCAAATTTTTAGTGTTTGGAAACTATTAACTTACTATAAACCAATAAAAGGTAAAAGGTGAATATAGTGAAAACTGTCTTTATTTTTATTGCCTTTTATTTTCAACAATGATTACTTGAACTTAAAAAAAAAAAAAAAAGCCTTTATTAACTAATGGTTACTGAAAAGCCAAACCTTTCCAGCCCACTTCATATTCTCTTTCAACCATTTCAGGGCAGAACAGTGTTCCAAACTATAAACCTGTTCCTTATTAACATTGACGGTCATGTGCTTAATGAAGAGCTTTGGATCCGATATACGAGCAGCCATAATTAATCTTTCCACTGCGGCTTGATAATCATCCTTGCTCCGAGATTTGTTTTCTTCACATCTACAAATTGAACAACTCACAAAGTCAGAAACTATAGTTTATTCAAGAGTCATTTACATTTACTGGCACTAAGCTACGAGTCTTTTTACTGTATTCCTCTGATAGTGGCTTTCAAATTTTTTCGAACATTTTATACTGTGACCCAGTATATACCCTCATACATAAAGATGGAAGTTTCACAAAATAAGACTTACCCTTAAGACAATGTACTTTATTTTCTACTGTCTTTTATTTTTTTTAAAGATTTTATTTAGTTATTTGACAGAGAGAAAGCAAGCACAAGCAGGGGGTGGAGCAGGCAGAGGGAGAGGCAGGCTCCCTGCTGAGCAGGGAGCCCCACGTGGGACTCCTTCTGGGATCATGACCTGAGCTGAAAGCAGTCATTTAACTGACTGAGCCACCCAGGCGGGATCCCCGTCTTTTATTTTTTTAATAATGTGGTTGTAGGGGTGCCTAAGTGGCACAGTTGATTAATCTTCTTCTGTCAGGAATGAAGTAAGTTTATACACAGTACAGGGTCTAAATCCAATTTTACATCTGTAATTGGTTTCAGGCCCCGATCTCAGGGTTGTGAGATCAAGCCCATTCCCACGTTTCACTCTGCACTCAGCGAAGAATCTGCTTAAGACTTTCTCTCCTCTTTTTCCCCTCCCCTATATGTACTTCCTCTCTCTTTCTCAAATAAATAAATAAATCTTTAAAAAAAATAATGTGGTTGCAATTCCCTAAATTGATTTCATCACACAAATGCACTACAGCCCACAGTTTGAAAAACAGTGATCTGGAACACAGCTAATAACCTCTCTCTTTGTATTCTGAAAGTTGGTAACTGCATACTATTCACTGTAATGTATACAAGAATACTGAATTTAATCAAATTGGAGTTACTAACAGTCACATGTCTTACCTTGATATTAGCTATTTTTAATTATAAGCATATACTTAACAGGTAGCTAACCTTTGGTAACAGAATTGTAGCTATATACTTTTACTAAATTTCCAGGTTTTTTTTTTTTTAGTCTTGATTTAAGATTCTTCACAAAGTGCTAGTTACTTTTCTAATAACTTTTCTACCAGTCTCCAAATTTCATAAAATTCTTATGACTGTTTATCCTAAGGGATAGGGAGTGGGAAGTTTTTAAAATAGAGATGTGGCTGTTATTTTAGGCATCAGTTTTTTGTGTTCACTGTATCCTGCTCTTGGCACCTATAGGGCCCAACAGCAGGGTGCAAGAATGAGTCTACTTGCATTAATACCTTAGTGTGTTGCACAGAGTGGTGCGAGTGAGAACTTCAGCTTAGTCACCAAGTGGTCACAGAGTAGTCACAGAGAGGTCACAGAGAAAAAGGACTGGCAGGTGCCTTCTACTACATTCTGGCTTAGGAAGTGGTGCCTAAAATCTGGTAGACTGGGCATATGCCAACTAGGTGCAGTTTTTGAAAGTCTAAAGATGAATAAAATTCTCCCTGAGAGAGGTTAGTGTAACAAGGCAGGTCTTAGTATGATAATAATAATAGAGAAAATCATATTGTTTGGGACAAAGTTAAAGATTTAGGCATGTCACTAGTTATGCACTGAGGTCACAAATACCCCCCAAATTCAACAATGAATAAAAAGGCTGCATATATATGGGGAATGAAAAGCTATGAGAAAATCAGACCCTCCTCAGGAAGTTGGGGAGTGCAAATGCCTCATGCCACTTAGAGTGCACAGTAGTAAACAAGGAGGCCCTCAGAAAAGAACAGAGCTACTAAAAGAAAAAAAAAAAAAAAAGCTAATTGTAGTGGGTTTTTAAAAAACTGTGGACCTAAAATAAATTATTTCCTGGGGTGCCTGGGTGGCTCAGTCGGTTAAGTGTCTGACTCGACCTCAGCTCAGGTCTTGATCTCAGGGTTGTGAATTCAAGCCCAGTGTAGAACCTACTTTAAAAAAAATTATTTTCTAAAAAAAAAGAAGAAGACAGCAGGAGGGGAAGAATGAAGGGGGGGAAATCGGAGGGGGAGACGAACCATGAGAGACGATGGACTCTGAAAAACAAACTGAGGGTTCTAGAGGGGTGGGGGGTGGGAGGATGGGTTAGCCTGGTGATGGGTATTAAAGAGGGCATGTTCTGCATGGAGCACTGGTGTTATGCACAAACAATGAATCATGGAACACTACATCTAAAACTAATGATGTAATGTATGATGATTAACATAACAATAAAAAAATTTTAAAAAAATTTTCTAATTTTCTTCCCTTTAAGTATGGGCTAGGTTAAATGACTCGCTATCACACATGGAATTAGGCAGAAATGACAGCGTGTACCTTTGGACACTGGTTATTAGATGACAATTCTTCCTGGGTCTCTGCATTTCTAGAAGTTTTGAGAGCAGAGACACTTACTACCTCTTGTTCTGCATTTCAAGGATGTTTATATAGTGGACAACCTCGAAAGACAAAGATAGGGTCTTCTAGAGCAAAGGGTAGGTTTCCTTATAGCCTTACAAGATGGAGATGGTATTTCCCTGCAGAGCAACAGGGCAGGCATGCTTTTCATTCACTGTAACAGATTCAGGTCCCCTAAAGTTCAAGATTACTCTTCTATAACAGAACCCAGTGCATGTGCAGGTATCCAGCTGGGCCCATCTGTGGGACTTGGGGAGCAAAACAAGAGATACAAATATGTAGATAATCATACTGCTTGCTGTACCATAAGTAATAACATCTTCTGTCTTCACTGCAAGAATCTTGCGTCTTAGGGGCACCTGGGTGGCTCAGTTGGTTAAGTGACTGCCTTCAGCTCGGGTCATGATCCCAGGGTCCTGGGCTTGAGCCCCGCGTCGGGCTCCCCGCTCAGCAGAGAGCCTGCTTCTCCCTCTCCCTCTGCCTGCCGCTCCCCCTGCTTGTGCTCTCTCTCTGTGTGTCAAATAAATAAATAAAATCTTAAAAAAAAAAAAGAATCTTGTGTCTTATGCTAGGATTTAGGAACCATGTCAGATTGACTGGTAGCCTGCAAATAGGGTGAAATTGAGAGCCTTCACAGTTCTTGATATAGGTCATAAAAGGCACTGTAGGGGCGCCTGGGTGGCTCAGTCTTTAAGCGTCTGCCTTCGGCTCAGGTCATGATCCCAGGGTCCTAGGATCGAGTCCCGCATCAGGCTCCTTGCTCAGCGGGGAGCCTGCTTCTCCCTCTGCCGCTCCCTGCCACTCTGCCTACTTGTGATTCCTCTCTCTCTCTCTCTCTGTGTCAAATAAATAAATAAAATCTTAAAAAAAAAAAAAGGCACTGTAGCTTCCTCCTTGCCTTTTCTCTCTTGGATCACTCACTCAGAGAAGTTAGCTGTCTGTCATGAAAACACTCAAGGAACTGAGGATTCTTGGCAACAGGTATGTTAGTGAGCCATCTAGAAAATGGATCCTCCAGCCTCAGTCAAACCATCAGGTAGGTGACCTCAACTCCTGACCAACTCAGAGATTCTGAGCCAGAACTATACTGCTAAGCTACTCCAAAATTCCTGACCCACAGAAATTAAAATAATATTTGCTGTTTTAAGCTGTTTGGGGATAATTTATATGCAGTAATAGATAACTGATAGGATATCCAATCTGATGATGTGGTTTATAATACTGATAAACTGAAGCAAAATTCTTGTCAAGAAACTCTAAAACAGGAAACCCATGAGATCTTTATTAGTTTCCTTGATAGGCTGATAAGAAATTTGAGTGGTATAAGCCTACAGTCTGGGACTTCGAACAAAATTATTCGAAGAGATACCAGTCTGGTCCAACAGCTACATTATAATATTATGCATTTATAACAACATTTTAAAATCTAGAAATTAGGCTGATAGCTTTATTTTCAACAGAATTCTTTACTGAGCCAAATAAACTATCACATATTTCCCTTTTAGACCTGGTTTTTAGATCTTTTGTGTTGACCAGAAAGATAAGTAACTCTTAGATACCTATCTAAAAACTATCTGTACACAAGAAAGGCTGATACTTAAAGAGGGGTCTATTTCTTTGAACATCTGACAGCATCTTGAAGTTGCTAATGTATTTATTAAATGCCAGCTTATTTGGTTTTAAGTCTCAAACAGGTCAAATCCTTTTTCAATTTAAATGTTACCAAAGTTTGTAAATACATACATATACTAGTGTGTATAATGTTACCAAAGTTTGTAAATATATACATATATTAGTGTGTATACATATACTAGTGTGTAAATACATACATATACTAGTTACCAAAGTTTGTAAATACATATACTAGTGTAAATACATACATATACTAGTATGTATGTATATGTACATATATATTATATATGTGTGTATATATAAAGTATGCATAAAAATATATATAATATTTATTATAAAATGTAAGATATATAAAAACATTTACATCCTAGGTCAGGTGTAGGGAGCCATGATCTGCTTTTAGCATGCAGTTAGAAGTTACCAACCTTTTCAAAACTATCTGCAGGATCTGTGTAGAAGTTCCAGGACTCTGAATACTACTAGCATTAGATACTAGGAAGATTTCAATAGCTAAAAGCATTTCAATCTCAGATAAATAAGAAGGAATCAGTAGAAGTTTTCGGTATAAATTTCCCTCCAACGGTGGGTAGCAACCCAATGAAAGAGCACCTGGAAATCAAGTAATAGATCAAACTTTACTAAAACCCCAACAAGTGAAAAGCTAGACTTCCACAGGTGATAATTACTTACATTACAGAATGATTCTTCAGATCAGTAGGTTTATTATACAAATTATATGGTGGTGAGCTTATCCTAGTACATTTGATATTATTCTTTGTAAAATACCTCTGAAACATTAAATATGAAGTAAGAAATATATTTTAAAAACTCTCCTAAAAACTACTTTTGAGCCTCATTGTGGCAACTACCCATTTATTTCAAGCCATGGTCAACACAACATAATTTCAGAATAACTAAAAAAACCAGAATAGTGACTTGGGTTTTGTTTAAATGGGATCTGGTCTAATAGCAACTACATATATTTGTAATTATTGCCTATCCTGAATTATGAATCCAAAATGTAGAAAAAAAGTAGAAATTATAATTTGGAGATTTTTTTGTCACACAGATACTATACTATTTTTGAGCATTTATTTATAGTGCTGTTATAGTTTGTGTAATAAACATTTACTGTTCTACTCTATGTCTGACATTGAGCTAAGCATTATTTAGATATAAAAATAAATAAAATACATATCTTTCCTGTAGGTGATCACTGTGTTGTAGGTGCTCAGTGTGTTGTAGGTGTTCACCAATTCATGTTCTAAAAATTTTACTTTTCAAGAAAAGAGATTTAATTTTTAAACTGTTTAGGTGCTTATTACAAATGATATGTAGGGAAATACCCTTAAGTCCTAAGACATCCAACCTGTATATAGACAATATTATACTGTCCTGTTTTACTGAAACCAATTTAAATCTGTATGTAAAATTTGTTTAAAATGTTTTGTTAAGATAAGTTCTTTAAGAAATCTAATGTGGATGATGATGGTTAATCTTTGAGGACTTACTATGTGCCAGGAACCTGTGGTAAACACATAGATTTTACCTAATTTTAACTGACATTTTACTATTTTGAAATCAGGTACAGTGACTCCCACATTATAGGTGAAGGGGCTTTGGGAATCACCCCAGCCTTCTGACTCCACAGATATTGGATTCCTAAATACTAGGTAGTCCCACCTCCCTAGGTCACTTCTAGGACTACTATCAACTCATTTACTTTCCTAGCTATTGATAAGTATAATTTACATACATTCTTGTTTTACTTTGCTGATCAGATGAGGAAAACAAAAAATAACAAACTGAATAGAAATTTACTATCATTAACTTTTTTCCCCTAAAAGCAAATATGAAAAGAAAAATATTCCCATTTGGTTTTAGGGGGAAAACATAATGGAAAGACACACTAATAACATCTCCCTTCCTGACTTTCCGGCTCTGAGAGAAAATCAGTATTTTTAGGACTAGTGAGAGCAAGTCAGCAGCATCAGGAAGGCAACTTTACCGTCCCTGGACAGTTTCCTTTTGATTAGTTTGAAAACAAAAAACAAAGCCAAGCCATAAAGAAAGTGAAAGACAATTCACAGAGTGGAGAAAAAAATCAAAATTCATGTATTCGACATGGGACTTGCATTCAGGGCGTATATATATCTATATGTGTACTGTGTGCATGTGTATGTGTATATATGTGTGTACTCTTACAACTCAACAATAAACCCAATTTAAAAATGTACAAAGAAAAAAATGGGTAAAGGATTTCTCCACAGAAGATACACAAATGGCCAATAAGCACATGAAAAGGTGTTCAACATCATTAGTCATTAGGATTATGCAAAATCAAAACCACAATGAAATATCACTTTATATCCACCAAGAAAGCTAAAATAAAAAACACAGTGTAATAAGTGTTGGTGAAGATGTGAAGAAAATGGAAATCTCAAACTTGAGTGGTGGGTATGTAAACATAAAATGATGCAGCTTCTTTGGGAAAATAGATTGGCAGTTTCTCAAAATAGTAAAAACATAGATTTAGCATATGAGCCAGCAATTCTGCTCCCAAGAGAAATAAAAATATATATCCACACAAAAACTTCTATGCGAATGTTTGCACAGTGTTATTAATAATAACCAAAAAGTAGAAACCACTCAAATGTCCATCAAAGGATGGATGGATAAATAAATTCCATACAATGGAATATTATTCAGCAATAAAAAGGAATAAAGTATTGATACATGCTACAACATGGATAAACCTTGAAAATATTATGCTAAGTGTAAGAAGCTAGTCATAAAAAACTACACACTGAATTATTTCACTTATGTGAAATGTCCAGAATGTGCAAATCCACAGAAATAGAGTAGATTACTTGTTGTCTAGGGCTGGGTCAGCAGGAGGCATCTAGGGAATGCTAATGTGTTTAGGGTTTCTTTTTCTGGTGGTGCTGAAGATGTTCTAAAATTAGGTTGTGATGATGGCTGCACAATCTGTGAGTATAATAAAAACTAATGCACTGTCCACTTTAAATGGGTGAATTTTATGGTATGTGAAGTTATTTCAATAAAGCTGTATATTTAAAAAAAAAAGCAGAACAAAGGCACTGGCACCACAGTCTTAACAGTGTCTTGATGAAAAAGCCATCGGCCCAGAATCAAGTACCACTACACTGATTATAAGGCACTGAAAGGCTTTTTAGAGTGGTAACTATGTGTGAAGATAACTCTAAAGAAAGATCCAACGATATTTTAAATGTCAACACTGTCAGGAAATAAGATGTTTTGAAGACTGATCAATGATTGTAAATTACTCATTTCATTCTATAACTCAGGTACATTTAAAAAAAAAAAAATAGAGACACCTGGGTGGCTCAGTCAGTTAAGCATCTGCCTTTGGTTCAGGTCATGATCCTGGGTTCCTGGGATCAAGCCCCACATCCAGCTCCCTGCTCGGCAGCAGGGAGTCTGCTTCTCCCTCTCCCTCTGCCTCTGCCCCTCCCCCTGCTTGTGTGCTCTCTTTCTTTTTATAAATAAATAAAATCTTTAAAAAAAAATACTCTGTCCTATACCTCACCTGCATAAGTCCCAGAAGTTCACTGCATATGAAACTAGGCATAGATGTGTTTAGATAAGAGGAAAAGTGCTAGTAAAAAAGGTACTGTATTGTACCTAGGCATGAATTGTTTTAACACTACTAAAAAAGAAAAACTCTAAAAATAAATTATGATTAGGACTGGAAGAATTTGGGGGGAAAATGGGGAATGATTGCTAATGGATATGGGGTTTCTTTTTGGCATGATGAAAATGTTCTAAATGAACTGTGGTGATGGCTACACAACTGTGAATACCTTACCACCACTATAAATGGGTGAACTGTAATGGTATTTGAGTTATATCTCAATAAAGCTGTTAATAAAAAATTTTACAAGTTTTTTTAAGTTTAGCTGCTTTAATACAAAATCTTATTTCCAACTAAAAAACAGATATTCATAGAAATCTCACTGGGGCGCCTGGGTGGCTCAGTTGGTTAAGCGACTGCCTTCGGCTCAGGTCATGATCCTGGAGTCCCGGGATCGAGTCCCGCATCGGGCTCCCTGCTCGGCAGGGAGTCTGCTTCTCCCTCTGACCCTCTCATGCTCTATCTCATTCTCTCTCTCAAACAAATAAATAAAATCTTAAAAAAAAAAAAAAAAAAAAAGAAATCTCACTGAAATGTTTCCAAGTTTAGGTTTTGTTCCTGTCACATATAAACACCTTCTAATTGTTCAATTTGGGGAACATGCCATTATTAACAATTATTTGGAAAATAAATAACCCCATTAACATTGATTCTAAAAACTAAAATCAAGAAGTTATAGCAAACAGTACATATATACTTTGTGTGTGATTTCTAGTAATCTGCAGTGAAACAGTATAAGGAGTTGAAACATAACCAAAAAATTGAAATGAGGTGTTTATGAACAAACTAAATTTCTGATCATCCTTAAAAAAAACAACAACTCTGCTTTCAAAACTTTTGATTGACCCAGTACATAATCTGTATACATGTAACTGAAATGAAATTTTACCAAATAATACTTAACCTTACTACCTGTAATGTATGCTAAGGTTTTCTTTCTTGTTTCATTGGGAAAAAAAGTCACCACCGGCTTAACTGATCACAGCTGGCAGTGTGAAAAACACTTCCCAGTGCTGTGGGGATGGCTGGGATGTTTGGCCCATCTGGCATAGTAGTGACACATAGTAGGCACTCAAATGTTTGTTATATACATGGCAGTCAAAGAAATGGAAATTCAAGGGCACCTGTGCAGCTCAGGTCATGATCTCAGGCTTGTGAGATCAAGCTTAGGATTCTTTCTCTCCCTCTCCCCTTCCCCTCCCCCTCTCGCTCATGCTTGCAGGCTCTCTCTCTCAAAAAAAAAAAGAAACAGAAATTTAAGACAAATTACTGTAGGAAGGCAGAAAAGAGTTGTTTTCTGGATCTAGATTCTATACGAAATTACTTCCCAATTCAAATACCTGTGAGGTGGCTGGGACTAGAGAAAGCATTAGTTTTCCAGGCTTACTGGTTAAGGAGAACAACTGTAAACAGATTAACAAAGTTCTATTACTAGGAACCATGCAAAAAAACTATGTATCATGTTCAGTAATGGCAGCCTCTGTACTTCCTATATGGCCCGCTATAAAATATTCTAACTTATAAAGATCAGGGATATGGCAGGGATGAATAAAATATATAAACACTCCTTAAACTTCATTCTACGCAGTTATTTTACTCCTATATATTTATAAGTTATGCCAAACTGGTTCAAATGCTGTCATTTATTTCCTTTGTGCACCCTCCAGTGGGCATACTAATGTGAAAAGAAATGAAGATATAATAATTAGAAACAAGGGAAAGAACAGGTTTCAAAAGAGAGCACAAATCTGTGTAGACCACTATATTTGAATGTGTATCAAATGCTCTTTTTATATATTTAAATGCCTAGTCATAAAAATTATGCAAGGCTTCAGGGTTAGAAAAATCAAAGTCAAAACTAATATAACAAATATAAACTTTTTAAATGTAACTTACTTTTGTAGTGGGCTCTGGCTTTGAGCCATAAACAACTCCTTCCTAAAGAAGTAATTAATCTTCTAAGAAAGGAGAAATCAATAGGGATGTTCTTTGAAATCATGAATTCTGCTACAGAGGATGACATACCAAGACTGTTGCTTTCTATACAGGCATCTAGAAGTTTATTAAAAAGAAGGCTATACTGTGAGACCTCCACAGTTTCTGGAAAAAAAAAAAAAAGAAGATATGAAATCGATCTAGCTTAGTCTCTCCATCTTCTCTCTCTCACTACTTTTCTTTTCTCTCTGCTCCCATTGGCACTTTGCTACCCACTATGGGAGTCACAGTCACTAAAATGCAATCATTTTATATATTCTCTAAGAAACAAATAAGCATTCAACAAAAGCAAACTCATTCATTTACTTTGTAACAAAGAATAAGAAAGGAAGCTTGACAACTATTGCAGAGGCTGCATTAAACACCCATTCGTGATCCCCACGTGTCTGCATCTGCAGTGTCTCAAAATGAATGACTTGCACAGTTCTGCTTGCATTGTCTACATACAGTTCAGACCTCAGACTTAATTTCCCATGACTAAAAATAAATCACCTCCTCATAATATTCTCTCTCAAATTAAAAACAAATCTTTTATTGGGCATTTCTAGTTCAATTCCTCACTTAGAAGAAAGTGAAGTCACCTTGGAGACTGCCAAGTCTTTTATTCCCTATATTCAGTCAGTTCAATCTATAACCTAGACTCTGGTCTTTATCACTTTATCTGCAGCAACCTTTAGGGATCTAGGCCTTAGCAGGAAATTAATCTCCTTACCTTTTAGTCTCTTCCTAAACATCTCCACCAGTGGAACTTTCCTATAACACTGACTGACTGATAAAGCAGTGTGGGAGGCCCTCAGGTTAACATTCTGATGAAGTGGTAACCTGCCACTCTGAACCCATTGCTCAGCTCATTTTGACCCAAAGCTTTTGCTCATGCTTCCCTTAACATGGACTCTCTTCCTGTTCATACTTGACATACTCAGACTTGAGCGTTAGGATCTGAGAGCACTACCTACTATGGCCCACATTAATAATCCCTTTCTTTGAACTTGTCATTTGCTAATTTCCTCCATTTATTTCATGTTTCCCTATGTTTCAAGGTAATGGAAACTAAGCTCTATATTTATATATATAGTAAGTAATAAAAGAAGTATTCTTCATTATTCTAATGCAATGAATTTTTACCACATGAAGCTTGCTGGGGCATTACTGTTTGTTTGCTGCTGACCTGACAGGTAAGGAAAGGGGACTGACGAAAACAGTTGGGAACTGCTGACAACCCAAAGGTGAGCACCTCTGCTTTAAAACAAAACAAAACAAAACAAAGAAAAGCATATTCAGTTTTCAGAGAACACATTTTGCAGAAAACAATTTCATTAAAAATATATGCTCAACCAAAACAGGTGCAGAACTGTTTCTTATTTAAACACCAGATGGGGACGCCTGGGTAGCTCAGTCAGTTAAGCACCTGCCTTCAGCTCAGGTCATGATCTCAGGGTTCTGGGATCGAGTCCTACATTGGTCTCCTTGCTTGTTGGAGAGCCTGCTTCTCCCTCTGCCTGCCTCTCCCCCTGGTTGTGTGTGTGTGCGTGCTCTCTGACAAATAAACAAAATCTTAAAAAATAAAAATAAAAATAAAAAAAAATACCAGATGGACAAGAGATTAATTGAAACTTTTAAAAAACATACCTTGAGAATTTTGAAAACCTGGTAGATTTTGCAAAACTTCAAATGTCTGTCTGTAAAGGCTCTTGGCCAAGATTTCATGTGCAATTGTACAGAGCAGATTATGTCGATTGAGTACATCCAGTCTATCACAAGGCCACAGTGGTGTATTGATGATCCATTCTGACTCTTGCAAAAAGAAAAAGGTACTAATACTTTATACTATGGAAATTACACTTAACAATATAATCACAACTGTTTTCAAATATAAGTATCAAACTTAAGTATGTGTTCAGAAAAGATAACAATGACTCAAATTTATTAGAAATAACTTATATAGTGATGATCACCATCCTAAGGAGATGCAAACTAATAAGCACTTTGTTATATGTATTTTTTAATTAATTCATTTTTCTAAGTGTACTAATCAGTTATTGATTCTGAAGTTAATGTTTATTTTTGCATGACAATAATGTTTTGATTATAGTGAATATTTGTTATAATGTAAAATATTATTTGTGTGGACAAGTTTAACAATTTTACAATAAAGAATACATAATTTAGGGGCCCCTGGGTGGCTCAGTCAGTTAAGCGTCTGACTCTTGATTTCAACTCAGGTCATGATCTCAGGGTCGAGAGATGGAGCCCTGCACTGGGCTCTGTGCTCAGTGCAGAACTGGCTTGAGATTCTCTCCTTCCCCTCTGCCCCTCCCCCTGCTCACGCACTCTCTCTCTCAAATAAATAAAGGGGAGCCTGGGTGACGCAGTCAGTTAAGGGTCAGAGTCTTGGTTTCAGCTGCTCAGGTTGTGATCTCAGGGTCAGGAGATTGAGCTCTGCATTGGGCTCCAAATCAGTGTGGAGTATGCTAAAGTTTCTCTCTCTCTCTGCCCCTTCCCACACTCGTGCCCTCTCTCTCTCTCTGAAATAAATAAATAAATAAATAAATAAATAAACAAACAAACAAACAAACAAATCTTTAAAAAATAAAATACATAAATAAAATCTTAAAAAAATACATAATTTAATTAGTTATTTTGGAGAACAGCTCCCTCCCAATTTTTAAACAATTTTTATTATAAAATATTTTATATGTACACAAGAATATCCAACATACGTAAGTTAAAAAAACATAATAAAGTTTTATGTACCCTTCATTCAGCTTAAAAAAAGAATATTACCTATAATGCTGAAGTTCCTTAATTTCTGCCCTGATTTGCACATTAAAAGCAATAGGAGACTGTAATACAGAACACTGAGGTGCTAAAATATTAGATATGTCAATATTTCATCATTTACCTAATTCCCTCAATCATCATACACAAGATACATAAATGAAACATTGTTATATAACACTCAAGTCACATTCCCCTGTTCTTTTTTAACTTGACTAAGTGCAGGAGTCATGTATTCTTTTTCTTTTGTGGCCTTCCCAGCACAGTGAATACAAATAGTATTAAAGAAAGATTTGGCAATTCACGTACACAATGCCAAAATAAAGCCTTAATTATCCAGTATAACTTTAAAATGAGCTTGTTTTGAAATTACTAGAGCCCACTTGATTGACTGATTGCTTGACTTGCCTTATAGTATGTGCTAGGCAATGTTTTACAAATATTGTTGCTCATTTAAACAGATACTTTCATTAATTTACTCCCAAATTTGCTTAAATTTTAATATATAGAGAAATTTAAATGAACTTATTATCTTCTGAAAGACTACATAAATCAGCTGTTAAAACATAATTCCCGGTGTGCCTGGGTGGCTCAGTCGTTAAGCGTCTGCCTTTGGCTCAGGTCATGATCCCAGGATCCTGCGAGCCCCGCATCGGGCTCCCTGCTCAGTGGGAAGTCTGCTTCTCCCTCTCCCACTCCCCCTGCTTGTGTTCCCTCTCTCACTGTCTCTCTCTGTCAAATAAATAAATAAAATCTTTATAAAACAAAAAACATAATTTCCATTTTCCCCCATAATTCCCAAAAGTAAAACTACTAAATCACCATTCCTTATAAACTGAATTGTATTTTTACCAAATAAGTTCAATTATTATTGGTTATATCTGGTAGATATGTCATATTTATAAAAAGTAGACTATGTGGCCTTTTTTATAACAATTGTATTGTTCTTTATTTAGTACTCATTTTTTAATTATTAAGGTAGAATAATGGTCCCATTTTTTGAAAGAATAGACGGTATTTTAGGAGATTCATTTTGAAATCTTACCAAATTGTGTAGCTATCTTAAAAAATCTGAGTAAGTTGGCCATTTTATGTACCAAAATTAACTGAGACTGGTAACTGGGAAGTCATTTGTGAAATTAATAGCTTTTAACTAATCCACCCCATTCACAACTCTATCACTTTTATGAAAATTTTATAAGAACTCTTAGGAGAATTAAATTCTCAAAAACAAAAACCAGTTTACTCGTGTAAATACTGTTTTATGGTGATAAAAGTTCTCATTGCATTAATCCTCATGTTTTTCTCTGTTCCACAGTTGGGAATATTTTCCATTTGTCTAAAAAATCTCAGAATCAAAGTGCAAGCAAATTTTCTATAATATCAATTCTTTGTCTATGCATATTCAGTCATTATTCATGCAAGATTTTGAATATAGGGCACTAAGAATATAAAGACTATTAAGATGGTCTGCAGTGAATGAATTCCCAGGCTAGTCAGTGAGATTTACCGAATTACTATGCTTTACCATAGTGAATACTGCATATACCATAAGGAATATCTAAAGATACCTTTTTCCCTTTAATATATACATTTAATATAATCCCAATCAAATTTCCTATAGAACTGTATGAAAAACTGACCCAATAACTCTGAAATTCATCCAAAAGAATAAGTACTTGAGAATGTAAATAATAGTTTTGGAAGAGAAGTGAAAATGATCTTGCCTAAATAGACATTATCGCATATTCTAAAGCTACATTAACTAAAAAGAGTTTGGTGCTACCACAGAAACAGAGATCCCTGGGAGAGAAAGCTAGTACAGAAACAGACCTAAGCAGACACAAGATTCCAATATATAATAAAAGTGGCATTTCAAAGAAGTGAATAAAGGGTGAGCTATGGCGTTTTGGGGGAATAAAATTACATTCCTACCTCATATCAAAATTTAAAACTGGTAATGAACCAAAAATTTTGAAAAACAGGGTAAATATATAATTTTGAGATAGCTAAGGACTGCCTTAAAGCATGATACAAAACAAAAATTAGTAATAATTTAAAAAGCAGAAACAGACCCATAAATACTGAGAATAAACTGTGGTGGAGAGGGAATGGACAAAATAGGTCAAGGAGAGTGGGAGATACAGGCTTCTAGTTATGGAATGAATAAGTCATGGGAATAAAAGGTATAGCACAGGGAATATAGTAAATGGTATTCTAATAGTGTTGTATGGTGACAGATGCTAGCTACGCTTGTAGTGAAAATTAACATAATATATAGAGATGTTGAGTCACTATGTTGTACACTTGAAACGAATGTAATATAGTGTGCCAGCTATACTAAAAAAAGAATATTAAAAAAATAAAAAGTTATACAAAAAAGAATACTAAAAAGAAAAAGCAGTTTCTGTTTAAGTAGAAAAAAGGTCAGGTGGGCGAAAGAAAAACAAAAATGCAAAAATATCAAGTTAAAGGAAAATGAAAAGCTAAGAAAAATATTTGCAAATATCCAACAAATCAAGGACTAATACCTTTTTTTAAATTTTATTATGTTAGTCACCATACAGTACATCATTAGTTTTTGATGTAGTGTTCCATCATGATTCATTGTTTGCGTATAACACCCAGTGCTCCATGCGATACGTGCCCTCCTTAATACCCATCACTGGGCTAATATCTTTTTTTTTTTAAAAGCTTTTTTTTTTTTTTTAAGATTTTATTTATTTATTTGACAGAGAGAGAGACAGCGAGAGAGGGAACACAAGCAGGGGGAGTTGGAGAGGGAGAAGCAGGCTCCCCGCGGAGCAAGGAGCCTGATGTGGGACTTGATCCCAGGACCCTGGGATCATGACCTGAGCTGAAGGCAGTCGCTTAACCGACTGAGCCACCCAGGCGCCCTGGGCTAATATCTTTAATATTAATTAAGGCTAGTCAGTGAGATTACCAAATAACTATATTATTAATTAATAATAATTAATATTATTAAGATAGAACTATCATAATATTTTTTAAAGATTTTTTTATTTATTTGATAGAGAGAGGGAACACAAGCAGGGGGAGTGGGAGAGGGAGAAGCAGGCTTCCCACTGAGCAGGGAGCCTGATGTGGGGCTTGATCCCAGGACCCTGGGATCATGACCTGAGCCGAAGGCAGAGGCTTAACGACTGAGCCACCCAGGCGCCCCAGAACTATCATAATATTAAGGGGCATAATTTACAGTATGGTTTTTCCTGAGTGTGAATATATGCATCACTGATGGCAAGTTCCTGACTGGTTTTTAAGTTACATTATAATTTTAATAATTTATTTGTGTATTACAAAATTTATAAAAATAAAAGAGCATGTTAAGTATAAAAACCAGATTAAACTGGTGATTTCATAGATACTATTGTTCAGGATGAGACCAAGCTGATTTACTCACTTTTAAAATAATGTTTATATTTTGGGGCGCCTGGGTGGCTCAGTCAGTTAAGCATCCAACTCTTGATTTCGGCTCAGATCATGCTCTCAGGGTCCAGGGATCAAACCGACATTGGGCTCCATGCTCAGCAGGGAGTCTGCTTGAGATTTCTCTCTCTCTTTCTCCCTCTGCCCCTCCCCCTGCTCATGTGCACTCTCTCTCTCTAAAATAAATAAATCTTAAAAAAATGTTTATTTTAAAAATATAAACAATCACTATAAAAAATTAAAGCAAAACAGAAAAATACAAAGAAGAAATTAACAAAAATCTAAATCACTGAAAATGATTTCATATTTGATGAAAATTATTTGGGGGCGCCTGGGTGGCTCAGTTGGTTGGGCGACTGCCTTCGGCTCAGGTCATGATCCCAGAGTCCCAGGATCGAGTCCTGCATCGGGCTCCCTGCTCAGTGGGGAGTCTGCTTCTCCCTCTGACCCTACCCCCTCTTGTGCTCTCTCTCTCTCAAATAAATAAAATAAAATCTTAAAAAAAAAAGAACATTATTTGGGAAAGAGGTGTCAGTGACCTAAATAACGGCTATGCCTACATAGGTAGATATAAGTGAAACTGTTATATGAAAACAGAGACTGAAGAAGATGGCCTGGCCTAACACAACATTGTGCTGAACAGAGCCATCCACTGATTGAAAATGAAGACGACAGAGTTTTTCCCAAATATCAACACTGTTTATATGCTTATATTAGTACTGCAGTAACAGTCACTGGTCTAGGTATTCAGGTTAACCTGTATGCTAAATTTCCTACTACAAAAATATTAACACTTTTCTAAACAAACAAACCAAAAGAAACACACACACACACACTTTAAACAATTCCAGCCTACAACAATAGAGATGGACTTTGAGAGCATTATGCTAAGTGAAGTAAGTGAAAAAGAGAAAGACAAATACTGTATGATCTCACTTATATGTGGAATCTTAAAAAAACATAAACTCCTAGGGCTGCCTGGGTGGCTCAGTTGGTTAAGCATCTGTCTTCAGCTCAGGTCATGATCCTGGGGTCCTGGGATCAAGCCCTGTATCAGGCTCCCTGCTCAGTGGGGAGTCTGGTTCTCCCTTTCTCTCTCCCTCTGCCCCTCCCCCTGCTTGTGCACTCTCACATAAATAAATAAAATCTTTAAACACACACACACACCTAGAAAAAGAGATCAGATTTGTGGTTACCAGAGGTGGGGGGTAGGGAAATGGATGAAGGTGGTCAAAAGGCACAAACTCCCAATTATAATACTGTGGAGGTAATATACAACATGGTGACTATAGTTAACACTGCTGTATGACATACAGGAAAGTTGGGAGTAGATCCTAAGAGTTCTCATCACAAGGGAAAAAAACACTTTTTTTTTCTTTTTCTTGTATCTATATGAGATGATAGATATTAGCTAAACTTACTATACTAATCAATTCACAATATATATTATGCTATACTCCTTAAACTTACACAGTAGTGTATGTCAATTATATCTCAATAAAACTAGGAAAAAGTCTAAATGAAAAACTCAGGAAGGTGCAAAGATACTTAAAGGAAAAAAATCCACAAGTAATGCATAATAAAAATGTAATAGTTATAGGGGAATGACTTGACGAAGTGTGGCTTAGGGACACAAGGGGAGGTGTGAGAAGTCCCCATGTGAGAGAGCTGTAGGATAGTGGTCTTCAAAGTGAGGTTCCCAGACCAGCATCAGCATCAGCAACATCTGAGAACTTCTAAGTAATGCAAATTCTCAGGACCCATCCCAGACTTAATGAATCAGAAAATCTGGGAATGGGCCAAGCAATTTGTGTTTTAACAATCTTCCAGTGTGTTCTGATGGTCAGCTTCGAGAATCACTGTCTTGGATTTATAAAAACAAGATCGGAATCACCATCTTCCTCAGGTCGCTGGCTAAGTTAGATCCAGGTCTGTTTATGTGGTTTGTGCTTTGGCCCTAGTTGCAATTTTATAAAGTCCATTTAGAGGAAAGACTAGGAAAATAACAGTACTGGTATAAGGCTTAAAAATATGGACTTTGCAATCAGACAGACCTGGATTGGAATTCTTGCTCTATATTTATTTGCTGTGTGATCTTCTCTGAACCTCAGTGTCTTCATCTTGGGATACTTTCACCTACCTCATGGGGCTAGTGTTGATTAAATGAGATGACACAAGTAACACACTTAACACAATGCTTTGGTATATAGCAAATACATTATTAAATCAATAATGAAGAGAAAGACTAAAATCTGAAAACAGACCAAGAATACGAACTAGTAATTCACAAAAAAGTAAGTACAAATGGAAAAAAAGGAGAGTTAAGTTTTCTAATAAGCAATTAAATGCAAAGTAAAGCAGTAAATATCACTTTTCCCCTATCAAACTAGCAAAGAGATAAGAAAAATAATATTCGAAAAATAATACTGGTGAGGGTGTTTCATAACATGCATCTTCATACACTGGTAAGACTATAATTATTATAACCTTTCTAAAGGTATAGGGTACTTTTGTATTCCATTCCAGGAGATAAGACCTGGAATGGAAAGTACTGATAGCCAAATTAGGGTTTGTATAACTGGAATGCACCAGTCTGTCTGATAACTAAAAACCATAATATTGGGCACTAACACTTGGACTGTTTATATGCACCTGTGACTCCTTAAAAGGACAATGTCTGTATAGAAGAGATACCTATGCAATAGTTCTCGAGGATTTTCTTACAAAGGGAGGCTTTTTAATAAACTTAAAATAACCTGACGCAAATCTGAATGGGAATGAGGGCAAATCTACCTAGCAATTCCATCAGAATTTATCCTAAGAATGTAATATTAGCAGGGATGTTTAGCAGGGATTATTGTTTTTCATAGACATCTGAAAACAAACTAGACCAAGAAAAGTGGATCCACAGAAATATTTATATAAATATATATATACTACTTCATTATTTATATATCTATATATTTATATAAATATACATATTACTTCATAAGAGAGAAAACCATGCATTCCAGTAAGTGATGTTGTAGAAGACTATTCCTTTTCACAAAAAGATGTCCATAGAAAGACTGTTCCCCGAAAAAAAAATGCAAGGTACGAAAAGAGTATGTATAGTAACATTAAAGCAGTTAATAGTCATTTCTGGCTGGACTGCATAAGGAATTTCTATCATCAGTTTTTCTTATCTACCTTTTATTTCTTGATAATGAATATCTGTTACTTACATTAAGGCAATAACATTTAAAGTTCAAGGGCAGCTTCTCAAGAAATGGCATAACTTTTTACAAAATGTATATTCAAAGGGTTAAGACACTTATTCTTCAGCCTCCAAACAATCATTACATAAATTATGGTTTTAAGGCTCTTTTTTATGCTGGTAAGGGGAGAAGGCAGGAATTTACTGTTCAATTGCCAAGATAGAAGCTACTAGTACTGAGAAAGTTTTAAATGTCAAACTAAAACTCCAAAACAATAGATTTCTTCTCATCATAAAGTCTGCCACTCACTAAAATGTGTAAAATATTCTGCATTTCTGAAACATAACTAATGTATAACTCTTCTATAAAAACTTTAGGAGGTAATAAGTGCATATTTTTCCAAAAGGAAAAAATATAGAAAAAACGTATGTAAAAAGTTAATTTGCCACTTATCCCTGTCCTCCAAGTACTCAATTCCTTTTCCCAGAAGCAACCACATCATTTATTTCTTGTGCATCCTTCTACAAATATTTTAAGGGTATAAAAGCAAATATGTATTTATCCATATTATTTATTTTTGTTACTATACACACTGGTTGGCACATTCCTTTTTTCACCTCGCAATAGATCCTGGAGATCATTCCAAATGAGTATCTGTAGATCTGCCTCACTCTACTCCATCATATGGCTATCACAAAGTTAATCAACTGGTACTCTCTTAATGGACATTTAAGTTATATGAATCCTTTGTTATCACTGTTGATGGTAAAAAAAAAAAGAAAAAGATTCTGGATAACTTACAGTACATACCCTTGTGTTTGTAGGAGAAATTCCTAGGAATAGAGATGATATATAAAAGGAAATATGCACTCTTAAATTGTGACAGATATTTAGCCCCAAACCCCTAAAGACAATGTATATGAATGGCTTTCTCTATACTCTCAGGAAAAGTATATCACTAAACTCTTATTTTGCTAGTCTGATAGGTGTTTTGTAATTTTAATATGTATTTCTCTTATTATGAGTATTACTCACATGTGTTACAAATGAGATAGAGACCTTTGTATTTCCTTTCTTAAGAAAGGTCTGTTTACTGCAGAATGCTTTTAAGAACAAAACACTTCTGGGGGAGGGGGCAAGATAGTGGCACAGTAGGGGACCTCATTTCATCTGTTCCCTCAAATTTAGCTGGATATCTATAAAACCATTCTGAACACACATGAATTCAACCTGAGATGTAAGATTTATCTGGACCTCCACAAGCAGAAAAACAACTACTTTTTGCAAGGTAGGAGGTGTGGAACCTTGAATCTTTGGGGGAAATATCTGAAGATAAGTGGAGGGGGGTGGGAGCCTCCATAAGCCGGCTGCCAGAAAGTGATATGACACCAGAGAAAAAAATCAGGACCCTTAGAAATCTACTCTAGTGAGAGGTACCCCCTTCTGAAGAGGTCACAGGGGGCAAATAAGGGCAGAATTTTAAGTGGATCATTGTGGACTCAGGATTCCAGGAGACTCAGAAAGAAGAGGGGAGCCTGAACTGATAGAGTGCCAAGCAGTGGAGCAGGGACACTGGTTATGGTCAGTGAGCCTAGAGGGGACGTTCAGCTCTGGGCACCATAAACCGAGAGCTGAGGGGCTAGGGAGACTGACCTCTGCCTGACCAGTCCGAAAAGGACTAGAAAATGTGGGCTAACATCCTAGGGGAGATACAGAACAGCTTGCACCAGCCACTCTGGAAAACAGAACGGAGGTTCCTCAAAAAGTTGAAAAGAGAGCTACCATATGACCCAGCAAATGCACTACTGGGTATTTAACCCAAAGATACAAATGTAGGGATCCGAAGGGGTAGGTGTACCCCAATGTTTACAGCAGCAATGTCCACAATAGCCAAACTATGGAAAGAGCCAAGCTGTCCATCAACAGATGAATGGATAAAGAAGATATGGTGTATGTATACACTGGAATATTATGCAGCCATCAAAAAAAAAAAAACACAACAAAATCTTGCCATTTGCAACTACATGGATAGAACTAGAGGGTATTAGGCTAAGTGAAATAAGTCAATCAGAGAAAGACATTATCATATGATCTCACTGATATGAGGAATTCTTAATCTCAGGAAACAAACTGAGGGTTGCTGGAATGGTGGGGGGTGGGAGGGATGGGGGGGCTGGGTGA
>NC_138369.1:51780748-51819503 GCF_054177405.1 Leptonychotes weddellii
CAGCCATCAGAAAGGATGAATACCCAATTTTTACATCAACATGGATGGGACTGGAGGAGATTATGCTAAGTGAAATAAGTCAAGCAGAGAAAGTCAATTATCATATGGTTTCACTTATTTGTGGAACATAAGGAAGAGCATGGAGGACATTAGGAGAAGGAAGGGAAAAATGAAGGTGGGGGCGAATCAGAGGGAGAGACGAACCATGAGAGACTATGGACTCTGAGAAACAAACTGAGGGTTTTAGAGGGGAAGGGGGTGGAGGGATGGGTTAGCCTGGTGATGGGTATTAAGGAGGGCATGTACTGCATGGAGCACTGGGTGTTATACAAAAACAGTGAATCGTGGATCACTACATCAAAAAGTAATGATGTACTGTATGGTGACTAACATAACATAATAAAATTAAATTAAATTTAAAAAAGAATAAAAAAATACTACCATAAAGACTAAGTTTGAAAATGCTTAAAAAAAATCTGAATAGATTAGAACACAAACCACACAGAAGGAACTTAAAAGTTTGTGTGATTTAGGGGCGCCTGGGCGGCTCAGTTGGTTAAGCGATTGCCTTCGGCTCGGGTCATGATCCTGGAGTCCCGGGATCGGGTCCCGCATCGGGCTCCCTGCTCGGCGGGGAGCCTGCTTCTCCCTCTGACCCTGCCCCCTCTCATATACTCTCTCTCATTCTCACTCTCTCAAATGAATAAATAAATTAAAAAAAAAAAAAAGTTTGTGTGATTTAAAGAACACAATCTATAAAATGCATAGCTTCTGGGAAAGAAAAAAAAAAGACAAAAATGAAAGAAGACGCACCCTTTGCCAATTGGAAAGAGAAAAAGAAGAAAAAGGAGAAAGAAGAGGGTGCCACTAAACTAAAGAGTACTGTATAGCAGCCAACTGGGGGGTGAATTTTGGTAGTCCCAATGCTCTATAAATGATTCCAGAACATTAAAAAGGAAGCACAACTTCCTAATTCCTTTCATGAATCAACTATAAATAACACTGATACTTGATAAAGGCAGAACAAAGAAAGTGTAAAACAATATTACTTATAATGGTGATGCAAAAAGCTAGATAAAATATTAACAAGCAAATCAGTTTTTCAAATTGAAGAGTTATGGGGATGATGGTTGTGATGGTTGCACAACAATGTGAATGTATTTAATACCACTGAACTGTACGCTTAAAAATGGTTAAGATGGTAAGTTTTATATTAAGTGTATTATACCACAAAATTGAAAAAATATTGACAAACAGAATCCAAGACCACCTTCAGAAATGACATACCATGACAAAGTGGTATTCACTTCACAAATATAAAGTAACTTCAATATTAAAAAATCCATCAGTATTATATACCATATTAATAAATCTAACAGAAAAAAATCATGATTATTTCCATAGATATTAAAAAGGATTTGATAAAATTCAACATCAATTCACTTACAAATATAGGAACTGAGAGATACTTCCTTAAAGTGTTTAAATATATATACTGTAGTCCTAAAGCCATGACTGTATTTAATGAGAAAATTCTAGAGATATTTCCACTAAGATCAGGAACATGAAAGGATGTCCACTATGTCCATTATTATTCAATACTGTACTAGAGGTATGAGCCTCAGCAATTAGATAAGACAAATTACTTACAGGCATAACAATGGTAAAGAAGAAGTAAAACAATCTCTACTCACAAATGATATGATAGTATAACTGGAAATGCCCACAGATTCAAAGACGAAACTAAGTCAAACAATAAAGACTTTAGAGTAAATTAACAGAATATAAAATTTACAAATAAAAATGCCCTTTATATATACAAAAATAAAGAAATGCAGCACATAAAAAATTCATTTATAATAGCAACAAAGATTAAATACTTATAGGAGGAAAATCCTAAAACACTCTTGAAAGACACATAAATTTGAGTAACAGAAAAACATTTCATGTTCTTTAATAGAATTAAATATTATAAAGATGTTAGTTCTTACTAAGTTAATTCATAGATTTAATGTAATTCCAATAAAAATACCAACAAGCTACTATATGAGGTTAGGAAGTTGATACTAAAGTTCATGTGGTAAAAACATATATGCAAGAAGAGCAAGAAAGACATTGAAAAGAAAAATTTTGCAGGGGATTATCCCAAGAAAACATTAAAGCATACTACCACAGCCTCTATAATTAAAATAATGTGGAACTGGTGCAGGGGAATACAAAGTCCAGACACAGACCCAAGCACATATGAAATTTATAGTATGATAAAGGTAGCATCTCAGATCACTCAAACTAAATATAATAGCAACAAAGATTAAATACTTATAGGAGGAAAATCCTAAAACACTCTTGAAAGACACATAAATTTGAACAACAGAAAAACATTTCATGTTCTTTAATAGAATTAAATATTATAAAGATGTTAGTTCTTACTAAGTTAATTCATAGACTTAATGTAATTCCAATAAAAATACCAATGTATTTAGTTCTGGGAAAACTGGAAAACCACTGGGAAAAAATTACATCTCTATCTTACACCACACATGAGAATAAACTTCAAATAGATTATGAACCTAACTATAAAAATGAAACCGTACAAATAATAGAAGAAAACATGGTGAATTCCTCCAAAAATCTTGGTGCTGGGAAATTATGACTCAAAATTCAGATGCAATAAAAAATAACTATGACTCAAAACTAAGGCAATAAAAAAAGATTGATAATTTAGGTTGAATAAAAATAAAAGTTTTTGCCATGCAAAAACCACCATAAACAAATTCAAAAGACAACTGACAAATTGGAAAAAAATATTTGTAATATATAGTACAGATAAAGGTCTAATACAATATATGAAGAACTCTTGACATTTAAGGAACAAAGAACCAGAATCCAATAGAAAAATGGGAAAAGACACGAGCAGACAATTCACAATAAAAAGTATAAAAATGGCCCTCAAATATGTGAAAAGAAAATGTTCAAACTCATTTTTAAGAAAAGCAAATTAGAACAACAATGAAACACCATTTGTTACCTAACAGATTAGAGAAGATTAAAAAGTATGACAACACACTATATTAGCAAACCTGTGCTGAATAGTCTCTTATGTTTCCGGTTATATATATATATATATATATATTCTTGTATATACATATACACATATATGTGTGTATTTATATATGCATATATACCACATAGATGTGCATATACATATGTGCATACCTACATGTACATATACCAAAATGCATATACAAACACACATACACATATACCATATATACAAACATAACATATATACATACCATATATACAAATTGGTATAGCCTTCTTGGAGGGAAATTTGACAGTATCTATGTACTTACCTTTAAAAATTTATTTTGAAATAAATTATAGACTCACAGGAATTTTCAAAATAGTACACAGTCCTGGTACCCTTCATCCAGCTTCTTCCAATGATGGTTTCTTATATAATTGTGGAACAACATAAAAACTAGGAAACTGACATTATTACAATACTGTTAATTAGACTACAGATATTATTCAGTTTTCACCACTTTTTACATGCATTCATCTGTGTGTGTGTAGTTCTGTGCAATTTTATCCTATGTATAGATTTATGTAACCATCACCACAATACAGATATAGAACTGTTCCATCACCACACAAAGGAACTTCCTCATACTATCCGTTTATACTCATCCCCCAAGCCCTGTCCCCGGGTGTCCCTTGTCAATCAATAATTGGTTCTCCATATCTATAGCTCTGTCATTTTGAGAATGTTATATAAATGAAACCATGTAGCATGTGGCCTTTGAGATCGGCTTTTTAAATTCAACACAATGAGATCAATTCATTTCATGTTTCAATAGTTTGTTGATTTTTACTGCTAAGTAGTTTCCTTGGTATGGACAGACAATTGAACTGTTCATTCACCTGTTAAGAACATCTGTATTTCCCCCCAGTTTTTGGATATTACAATTAAAGCTGCTATGAACATTTGTACACAAGTTTTTAAATGAGTACAAGTTTTCATTTAATTAGGATAAATGCCCAGTAGTTCAATAGCTGTACTTGATTTTTACATGTTTGGTTTTTAAAGAAACTTATTTCCAGAATGACTATGCAATTTTACATTCCCACCAATAACACATGAGACACTTTTTCCACATCCTTGGTATTGGTATTGATACTTTTTTTTCCCCAGTTACACTGAGGCATGTTGACAAATAAAAATTGTATATATTTAAGATATACATGTTTTACTAGATGTATGCATTGTGAAATAATTGTCACTATTGAGATAATTAATGTATCTATCATGTCACCTAGTTTGTGTATGTATGGAGAACACAAGATCTACTCTCAGCAAATTTCAAGTACACAATATCTTATTATCAACTACAGTCACCATACTGTAAAATAGGTCTCCAGAACTTAATAATCTTATAACTGCAAGTTTGTACCCTTTGGCTAACATCTCCTCCTTTGCCCCACTCCCCATCTCCTGGTAACAACCACTATTCTAATTTGTTGCTGAGTTAGACTTTTTTAGATTCCACATGTAAGTGAGATCATGCAGATTTGTCTTTCTCTCTCTGCCTTATTTCATTTAGCATAATATACTCCACACTAATCCATGTTTTCATAGATGGTAGGATAACCTTTTTTTTTTAAAGACTGAAAAATATATATTCCATTGTATATATACACCACATCTTTATTCAAGATTGCTTTAGCCATTCAGGTTATGTTGTAGTTTCATATGCATTTTAAAATTTTTTCTATTTCTGTAAAAAATGTTAATAGAACTTTGATAGGAATTAAGTTGAATCTTTGGTTTTGGGTAGCATGGACATTTTCACAATATTAATTCTTCCAATCCATGATACAGAATAGCCTTCCATTTATTTGTTTTGATTTCCAATGTTTCATGGTTTTCAATGTACAGATCTTTTATCTCCTTAGTAAATTTATTTCTTAAGTATTTGTTTTTTGATGTTATTGTAAATGAGACTGTTTTCTTGATCTGTTTTTTTAAATACTTCATTGTTAGTATATAGAGATGCAACTGATCTATTTTTTATTTTTTAATTTTATTTTTAGGCTTTTATTTAAATTCCAGTTAATATACACTGTAATATTACTTTCAGGCGTACAATTTAGTGATTCAACACTTCCACAAACACCTGGTGCTCATCACAACAAGTGATCCTTAATCCCCATCACCTATTTAACCCATCCCCCCAACTACCTCCCCACTGGTAGCCATCAGTTTGTTCTCTATAGTTAAGAGTCTGTGTCTTGGTTTCTCTCTCTCTTTTTTTCCTATGCTCATTGGTTTTGTTTCTTAAATTCTACATGAGTGAAATCATATGGTATTTGTCTTTCTCTGATTGACTTATTTCACTTAGCAAAATACACTCTAGCTCCATCCACATTGTTGTAAATGGTGAGATTTCATTCTTTTTGATGGCTGAGTAATATTCCATTGTGTGTGTGTGTGTGTGTGTGTGTGTGTGTGTGTGTGTGTGTGTACACATACATACATACACCACATCTTCTTTATTCATTCATCAGTCTATGGGCATTTGTGTTCTTTCCATAACTTGGCTATTGTTGATAATGCTATAAACATCAGGGTGCATGTATCCTTTTGAAAATAGTATTTTTGTATCCTTTGTGTTAATACCTAGTAGGGCAATTGCTGGATCCTAGGGCAGTTCTATTTTTAACTTTTTGAGGAAACTCCAAACTGTTTTTCAGAGTGGCTACACCAGTTTGCCTTCCCACAAATAATGCAAGAGGCTTCCCCTTTCTCTGCATCCTCGCCAACACTTATTGTTTCCTATGTTGTTAATTTTAGCCATTCTAACAGGTGTAAGGTGGTATCTCATTGTAATTTTGATCAGCATTTCCCGGCTGGTAAGTGATGTTGAGCATTTTTTCATGTGCCTGGTGTCCATTTGTATGTCTTTTGGAAAAATGTCTATTCATGTCTTCGGCCCATTTCTTAACTGGATTATTTGGTTTTGGGGTCTTAAGTTTGATAAGTTCTTTATAGATTTTTGGATACTAACCCTTTATCAGATGTCATTTGCAAATATCTTCTCCCATTCCATAGGTTGCCTTTCAGTTTTGTTGATTGTTTCTTTCACTGTACAGAAGTTTTTTATCTTAATGAAGTCCCAATAATTCATGTTTGCTTTTGTTTCCCTTCCTTCAGGAGATGTATCTAGTATAAGAAGTTGCTATGACCGATGTCAAAGAGGTTACTGCCTGTGTTCTCCTCTAAGATTTTAATGATTTCCTATCTCACTTTTATTTTATTTTAATTTTAGTTGAGAGACAGCACAAGCAGAGGGGGAAGGGGCAGAAGGAGAGGGAGAAGCAGACTCCCTGCACAGCAGGGCTTGATCCCAGAACCTTGAGATCATGACCTGAGCCGAAGGCAGGCGCTTAATAGACTGAGCCATCCAGGCGTCCCTCCTGTCTCACATTCAGGTCTTTCATCTTTTTTTTTTTTTTAACTGAGATCCCAACTCTGCCTTTTATTATTTTTTTATTATGTTCAGTTTATTTTTGATTATGGTGTAAGGAAGTGGTCCAATTTCATTCTTTTGCATGTTGTTGTCCAGTCTTCCTGACACCGCTTGTTGAAGAGTCTCTTTTTTCCATTGGATATTCTTTCCTGCTTTGTCAAAGATTAGTTGACCATACAGTTGTGGGTCCATTTCTGGGGTTTCTGTTCTGTTCCATTGATCTATATGTCTATTTTTGTGCGAGTACCATACTGTTTCGATCACTACAGCTCTGTAATATTACTTGAAGGCTAGAATTATGATGCCTCCTGCTTTGCTTTTCTTTTTCCTATTTGGGATATTTTGTGGTTCCATACAAATTTTAGGATTGTTCTAGCTCTGTGGAAAAGGCTGTTGGCATTTTGATATGGATTGCATTAAATGTGTAGATTGCTTTGTGTAGTACAGACATTTTAACAATATTTGTTCTTCCAATCCCTGAGCATGGAATGTCTTTTCATTTCTTGTGTCCTCTTCAATTTCTTTCATCAGTGTTTTATAGTTTTAGAGTACAGGTCTTTCACCTCTTTGCTTAGGTTTATTTCTAAGCAAATAAATGGTTTTTGGTGCGATTGTAAATGGGATTGAGTCCTTGATTTCTCTTTCTGCTGCTTCATTATTGGTGTATAGAAATATGACAGATTACTGTACATTGATTTTGTATCCTGCGACTTTACTGAATTCGGGCATCAGTTCTAGCAATTTTTTGGTAGAGTCTTTTGGGTTTTCTACATACAGCATCATGTCATCTGCAAATGGTGAAAGTTTGACTTCTTCCTTACCAATTTGGATGTCTTTTATTTCTTTTTGTTTTCTGATTGTGGTGGCTAGGGCTTCCAATACTATGTTAAATAACAGTGGTGAGAGTGGACATCCCTGTCTTTTTCCTAACAGTAGAGGAATAGCTCTGTTTTTCCCCATTGAGGATATTAGGTGTAGGGGTTTTTGTATACAGCCTTTATTATGCTGAGGTACATTCCTTGTAACCCTACTTTGTGGAGGGTTTTTATCACAAATGGATGTTGTCAAATGCTTTTTCAAGATGCAACTGATTTTTGTATGTCAATATTGTATCCTGCAACTTTATTAAAAATACTTCATTTATTAGTTCTAACAGGTTTTGGTGGAGTCTTTAAGGTTTTCTGTATGTAGGATCATGTTACCTGCAGAGACTATTTTAATTCTTTCTTTCTAATTTAAATGTCTCTTATTTCTTTTTCTTGCCTAATTGCTCTGGCTAGGACTTTTAGCATCATGCTAAATAGAAGTGGTGACAGTAGGCATCATCTCCTTGTTCGTGACCTCAGAGGAAAATATTTCAGCTTTTTTACTGTTTAGTATGATGTCAGCTATGGACTTGTCATACATGGCCATTATTATAGTGAGGTACATTCTTTCTATACCTAATGTGTTGGAAGTTTTTTTTATCACAAAAGGATGTTAAATTTTGTCAAATGCTTTATCTGCATCTAGTGAATCATTTGATATCTAGCCTTCATTCTGTTAATGTGCTATATCATATTTACTGATTTGCACATGTTGAACCATTACTGTATCCCAGGGATAAATCCCACTTTATCTTGGTGTATCACGTGTAGTTGAATTTGGTTTACTAATATTTTGTTGAGAATTTTTGTATCTATATTCATCAGGAATACCATCTTCTGATTTTCAATTTTTGTAATATCCTTGCCTGACTTTGGTATCAGAGTAATGCTGGATTTGTAAAGGAGTCTGGAGGTGTCCTCTCATCTTCAATTTTTTGGAAGGGTTTGAGAAGGATTTGTATTAATTCTTCCTTAACCGTTTGGTAAAATTCATCAGTGAAGCCACCTATTCCTGGGCTTTTCTTCATGGGGAGTTGCTTTTTTGTTTTGTTTTGTTTTGTTTTACTGATTCAATCTCCTTACTCAAAATTGATCTGTTCAATTTTTCCATTTCTTCATGATTCAAACTTGGTAGGTTGTATATTTCTAGCAATTTATTCAATTATTTTAGATTGCCCAATTATTTGGTGTGTAATTGTTCATATTAGTCTTTTAAGAGCCTTTTTATTTATGTGCTATCAGTTGTAATGTTTCCTCTTTCATTTCTGATTTATGTGAGCCCTCTTTTTTCCTTAGTGTAGCTAAAGGTTTGTCAATTTTATCTTTTCAAAAACCAACCAACCAGTTTTGTTTTCTTTTCTATTGTTTTTCTAGTCTCTAATTATTTCTACTCTGATCTATATTCCTTCCTTCCATTAACCCTGACTCAGTTTGTTCTTCTTTTTCTAGTTCCTTGAGGTGTACATACAGTTAGGTTTGAGATACCCCTTTTTTCTTAATGTAGGTATTTATCACTACAAATGTCCCTCTTAGAACTGCTTTTGCTGTATCCCGTAGATTTTGGTATGTTGGGTTTCCATTTTCATTTGTCCAAGATTTTTTTTTACATCTCTTTTGACTTCTTTTTTGACTCATTGGTTGTTCAGGAGTATGTTATTTAATTTCCACATATTTGTGGATTTTCCAGTTTTCCTCCTGCTATTGATTTCTAGTTTCATATTGACCAGGAAAGATACTTGATTCCATATTCTTAAATTTTTTTGACTTGTTTTGTGAACTAACATATGATCTATCCTGAGAATGGTCTGAGTGTGCTTGAGAAGAAATGTATTATGCTGCTGTTGGATGGAATAGTTTTGTATATGTGTGTTAGGACCATTTAGTCTAAAGTGTAGTTCAAGTCACATGTTTCTTTACTGATTTTCTGTTGGATGACATACACATTGTTGAAAGTGGGTATTGATGTCCTCTACTTTTATTACACTGGTTTCTATTTCTCCCATCAGATCTGTTAAGATTTGCTTTATATATTAGGCTGCTCTGATACTGGGTACACGTATGTATTTACAATTGTTATATCCTCGTGATGAACTGACTCCTTTATCATTATATACTGACCATGTCTCTTGTTACTTAAAGTGTAGTTTTTCTGATAAAAGTATAGCTTGCCCTCTTTTGGCTTCCATTTGCATGGAATAGCCTTTTTCATCCCTTCACCTTCAGCGTAAGTGTGTCTTTATAGCTGAAGTAAGTCTTTTGAAGGCAGCATATAGCTGGGTCTTGTTTTTTGATCCATTAAGACACTCTTCTAATTAGAGAATTTAATCTAGTCACATTAAAGTAATATCGATAGGCAAGGACTCAGTACTGGTATTCTGTTAAATTGTTTTCTATTTTGTAGTTTCTTTGCTCCTTTCTTGCTATCTTCTTTGGTAATTTGATTTTATAGAGTCTCCAACTAAAGTTATAGATTTGTCTATTTTATCCATTCAGTTCTATCAGTTTTGCTTCATATATTTTGAAGCTCTGTTGTTGTATGCTGCATACACATTTAGGATTGCTAAGTCTCCTTGGTTGTTGCCAGTGTTGGGGTAGGGTAAACAGAAGATGAAACTTAAAACAACCCTGTGGCTCCAAAAAATAAGAAAATGGTAGAAAAATGAACAGTACATGATGAAAGGATATAGGAACCACCCTGAAGGACTTCCAAAGGTCAAATCTAGAAAAATTTGAGCAACAAAATAAATAATAATAGTGTTAGATTATATATAACCCATAAGATAAAATAAATACCCAGGAGTTCATACTGATATAAATGAATAAATAGAGAAGGGAAAACTCGTCTTTACTCAAAATGCCAATTAATAAATGTAGAAGAGAGAGAGAAAATACGGAATCATCACTGGGCAAATACCACAGTAGTAACTTGCAGGAAAGATCCCCTGATGAATACTAAAATTAATGTATAAAGTTTGAGGAGAAATAGGATAATATATAATGTTAAAGTCTCTTGCCCAAAATATTAATTACAAAGGGACAAACAGTAACTTTACAGTGTAGAAAACTGGCAGATAACATTTTTAACTAAGTTATCAAGGTTAACATAATCAGTAATAAGATATGTTGGCACCATGTACCTCCTCCTAGGATGCACTGAGATGTGCAGTTAATTGGATTTTACAACTACTGATTTCTTGGTTTTGATAACTGTGCTATTACTATGTAGGATGTTAACATGAAAGAAAGCTAGATGAAGGATGCATGGAAAGTCTCTATACTAATTTTTGTAACATTCTGTAAATCTAAAATTATTTCAAAATAAAAAAATTTTGAAGTCATTAAATGTATGTTAAATGTCCTAGATTATAGACACACCTAAATTCTCACTGATATCCTGAATATGTTGGAATTCTTTGTGAACGTGAAAGCCTTTCTAATTTTCTACCTAATTAAAAACTACAATCAAAATCAAAGTATGAGTGTTCATTAAAACTCATTTCCCTAGCCCAGGTAATTATTTCAAAGGGTGTCAGGAAAATTCAAACACAAAATGATAAATACTAATTTTTTCCTTTTGCACTGAGGCCAGGTCCACATCCCTAACCACAATCCATACCCCTTAACTACCCACAGTTATTATCCTAGTCCATTCATCTCCATCAAATAAGGCCACCAATGTTAATTCCTCTTACAAATACTAGATAATTCTTTTGAAGAGGGAGCACAGGAAGGAGCAGAGTGTATAAGGATACAATTTTCAAAATTAGGGGTTATAAAATAAGCTACAAAAATATTTGTGTGATCGTGTCAATTTGAAAATTTGAAAACTAAAGCTGGTTTGTTCTGGAGTCTTCCTATACCAAGAGATCCTTCTCCCAATCATTGCCTTAAGGGTAGAGTTGTGTAGCTGTCCTGGATACAAGGGTAGTGCTGCTCCTCTTGCACCTAGAGGTACACACTTCCCTTGTGCCAGATGCTACTCAATCTGACAGGAGACAAACATCTGCTAGCCATTTAAGCTCTCTGTCATAGCTGCCACTGTCCAAAACGCCAACTTGTTAGCATATGGATCAGGAGAAGAATGACTTAATGTTTGGAAGAAAATATCGATGTACTCTAGTTATTATAAATGGATTATATCCTAGAATTCTGTGCTAGACAAACTGCATTTTTCTCACAAAAACTTATTTCCTAGGTAGTCCCAACAATCTATTTAACCTAAATAGTATTATAATTTTTACAGACAACCTAAATATTAATTACCATTAGTTAAAGAAATGAAAAATCTCATAGAACTTGAAAAAGTCAAATGTATCTTCAATGCTGGTGCTTCAAGGGAGGCAGTGTCATTTAGCAGAATCACTGAAATTCCTTAACTGTGTACCATGACATCCAGGGCACTAGAGCAAATTCACAGGAGCTCCACAGTTATTTTAAATTTTCAAAGCACCTTCTGTCAGATACCATCAAATTGCTACTATCAACTTGTTTGGACCTAACTACTTAATAAATAAGACCATTAATTTACTTCTTTTGGCCTATGGACACTATAACCAAGGAAGTCTGAAAACCTTTCTATTAGAAGATAATCAGAAATGAGAAGAAAACAGCTGTAGAAGCTGTACACGAAGGAGCTTTCTAGGCATTCTCAAGGACTTTCTTGGTTAATATCATTTGTACTTTATCAAATATGATTTCATTAAAAAGTTATGATTCTTTTAAATACTTACAATAGTAAAACTATGTATGAATATTTTAAAATTTCTGTAAAAGTCATGGCTTTCGGGGCACCTGGGTGGCTCAGTCGTTAAGCGTCTGCCTTCGGCTCCGGTCATGATCCCAGGGTCCTGGGATCGAGCCCCACATTGGGCTCCCTGCTCAGCGGGAAGCCTGCTTCTCCCTCTCCCACTCCCCCTGCTTGTGTTCCCTCTGTCTCTCTCTGTCAAATAAATAAATAAAATCTTAAAAAAAAAAAAGGTCATGGCTTTCCTTTTTCTCAATATAGGTATATTATGGTACTACTCATAATTATCATAGGTTTCCAAATAAAAAGGCCTTGGGAGGCCCATAAGCCACAGAGAGAAAGTGAACAAGTGAGAGAAAGAATGAAGAAGAGGCATTAAAATATTTTATTTAGCTTACGTGAAAAGAAGTGAAAGAAAGCAAAGAATTAAGGTAATTTATACACATAAAAGAGAGTGCATTAAGTATAATTAAGTAAGTTCTGAAACACAGGATAAGAGATTCCTTTTACACTTGATGTTCCAGGCACTGAGATGAATCAGGTACAAGATTTGGTGAGCCTGGCCAGGAACATGACAATGTGACTAGGACAGAGCCAAGAGATGGGAGAAAGGCTTATGGTGGGCCACTATCTAGATGTTTGGAATATGAATAGTGATAAATAAGTGCTTTGCTTTCATCCTATGTAAGTCCCTAAAAAATACATATTTTATATATAAAATTTAACCTTAATTATAATGACTTCTTACCTGGATTTCATTTCCAGAACTGCAGATATTTCTTGTTGGGAAGCCTGTAGTTGGTATAAGAGCTTGACGATATAGCTAAAGTGTTCTGGGTCAAATACCATCCCAGCTTCAACAAACTGTAGAGGACAGAAAAAAAAAAAAAAGAGTCTTTCTTACACATATATGAAAGAGTTGAAAACCAGTATGTAACAACTATGAGAATGGTGGGAAAAAATGAAACAAGGAGACAAGAAGAATTATAATTCACTTAAAAAACCTGAAGCATATTTTCTTCCAATATTTGAGAACCACAGTAAGACACCCTACCTCAAGAATTTAAAGTGAAAATGAAAATAATGTTTGAATTTAAAACTGGAATATTCTGTTTTCCAAGTTATCTCAATGAATTTATCACCCATACCTCCTGTTTGGTACTCATTTCGTCTTTAGCCTACTACACTTGTGTTTATATCTCATTCCAGATTGTAAACTTCCTGAGAAGTATCAAACTGATGTTTTCTAAAACTACTAGTGGTGATCAGTAATTTCTGGTTCAAAAAATTTCCAGGCAGGTAATTCTGTCAAGTTTTGTAATGTGGACCTAGAGGTATTCACCGAAATATTTGTACATTCTGCTAGAGTGGTTCCAATGCTGCTCCTTAAAGAAAATGGGAGGTTTTCTTGATATTAGCCTGTTCTGAAATGGATGGCTGGGCAGTGCTAAACACCAGTAAGTATCCAAAAGTACAGATTTTAATATATTTTTAAAAAGCCATAAAAATTCTTTTTTCTTTTTGTTTAGTGTCAAATATAAAATCAATTCCTAGCCTCCATGTTTCTGCCTATCTACTTTCTTTGTTTTGGTCATGATTTTCTATTTATATATTGATCTGTGTATTTATTTTTGTTAATAAATGAACTCATATCTTTTTGATAAAGAGAGTTTTCTTTAACCATCTTTAAGGTGTAGATATGACTTCACAAATCAGAAAGAAGTCACCTGGAGTGCTTGGAACGATTTATTTAAAGGTAAGGCCCATCAGTCACTGGAATATGTTTATAAATCCTATTTTAAGAGGAAAAAAAATTTCTGAAAATAGAATTCTTTGGCATCAAGAATATGAGTAAAAGGCAGTTTAAGAGTATAAGTGGAAAGAATTATTTTCTTGGTTATTCACAATCAGAGAATAAAAGAGATAAAGTAAAGCATACCTTGCAAAATATATCAATTAAAGCAGGTACAGCATTCCTTAATTTCATAGTTGCCACATGTTCAAATATTTTTAGTAATATTTTCAGAGCAGGCTGGATAAAACAAAAAAATTACACTCATTTTCATGTTTTCTACCTTAAGTTTCTCAAATTTATTTATGCTGAAAAACACGTGTTCTCTAGGAAGTATTCAATAAACACAGAAATTTAACTGCTAAATTATACAAACAAGAAATACAACAGAGAAATTCACTTACAATATTAAAAAGTATATATTTTCAGGTTACTTACCAGCATTTTAACCATTATGCTGAGGTTCACTACCTGAAATACTTCTTTCAATAAACAATGTTTGAGTAAAGAATTTAGAAGGTCATTTAGCACTTGTAAATCAAAGTGTATACCCGGTGGAAACTTTCGGTAGTAATCCATAAATGTGTTTACTAAAAATAAAAACATATAAAAGTCATTTGCTGAGTTTAAGATGTTTATCTTTCCTAAATTAGACAAATTTTCTATATTTAAAGATTAAGTAGTATAAATTCATCTTCTTGAAAAGTACATTTCCATATCAGCAGTATTTGATGAAAGTAAATTAAAGCAAAAGTTAGTAACATTTGAGGGTGCCTGAGTGGCTCAGTTGGTTAAGCGACTGCCTTCGGCTCAGGTCATGATCCTGGAGTCCCGGGATCGAGTCCCGCATCGGGCTCCCTGCTCGGCAGGGAGTCTGCTTCTCCCTCTGACCCTCCTCCCTCTCATGCTCTCTGTTTCTCATTCTCTCTGTCTCAAATAAATAAATAAAAAAAAAAAAATCTAAAAAAAAAAAAAAAAGTTAGTAACATTTGAAGTCAACCAAGCACAGGCACTAGACAGAGCACTAACTCATGTGCTAACCACAAGAAATAGGTCCAAGTTGCCTCATACAACTTGGTCTCAATAGGAACTCTGAGGGAGCCATGCTCTCAGGGATTCTTCAGGCCCGGCTTGGTCAGGTATGAGAAACTGTGTAATTTGGGGATGGATGTAGACTATTCTGACACACACCCCTTCTTGTTTTAACCCCACCAACATGTTGATCCTAGGGATTTTTTTTATTCCAGTTTATGATTGTGAACATTCTACTACAAAGTACACTGACTAATTTCCTTTGAGAAAGTAATTTCTTAATGTCAATTCAATTCCTTAATCTATTTTCTATACAACACTTAAACCACTTCTCATTTTCCCCATTAATTTTAGTAAAATTATTTTAGCTTTAAGGGATCACTCATTGATTATTTTTTCCCCATTCCAAAAGTTTGCAGGTCAAAATATCTACTGCCTTAGCTGAAACTGCCTTAATAAAAATTACCTTGGGTTTTATTTTTGTGTAATTATTCCTGCCCAAAACACTTATTACTATCTGGATTACTTAGTGCTGCTTGGGAAAATCAAGAGCTACTGATAAAGTTCAATAGTGTAATAAGAAAAATTAATGTTGAAGTTATAATTACCTTATACAACTTTAATAATACAATATAATAACATTCAGCTTTATTTTAAAGCTCCTTTATATACTATAATTGTTTTTCCTGGGCACATACAGATGAATTCTTCCTGCTATTCACTTTGTAGTATCTACATAGTTCCCATCTTAGCAGGTAACATGGGAAATTCAGTGTCTGCTACTATAACTTATTAATAAAACTAGAACTGCATATGTTTAAAAAAAGAAAGCATAGTTGGAAAAAATTTGTTAGTGTTTAAGTAGTCCACACTAATTGACATGAAGCCCTCCTTCTTTTGTCATGAAGTACTTTTAAAATTTAAAATATTAATATAGCTTCTCCTTTTAAAATGATCTCCTTTGGTTAAACTGTTGGGAGAAAAAGGTTTGACTATTTTCAGTTTTTGATATGAACTGCTACATTGCTTTTCTCCCCGCAAATTTTTCATTGTGTTAAAATACACATAATATAAAATTTATCATCTTCATTATTTTTAGGTGTACAGTTCAGTGGTATTAAATATATTCATAATGTGCATCCATCTCCATAATTCTTTTCATCTTATAAAACTGAAACTCTATGCCCATTAAACAATAATTCTCCCTTCCCCCTCTCCTCCCAGCTCCCAGTAACCACCATTCTACATTCTGTCTCTATTATTTTGACTACTCTAAGTACCTCACGTAAGTATATAGAACAGTAATTGTCTTTTTGTGACTGACTTAACTTACCATAATGACCTCAAGGTCATCCATGTTGTAACATATGTTAGAGTTTCCTTTCTTTTTTAGGCTGAATAATATTCTACTGTATGTATATACCAAATTTTCCTAATCCATTCATGTCATTGAACACTTGGGTTTCTTCAGATTTTAGCTATTATAAATAATCCTGCTATGAACATGGGTGTACCCATATCTTTCAAGACCCTGCTGTCAATTCTTTTGTGTATACACCTAGATCATATAGTAACTCTATTTTTAACTTTTTGAAGAACTGCCATACTCTTTTCCACAATGTAACATTTTACATTCCCACCAACAGTGCACAAAGGTTCCAATTTCTCCATATCCTAATGGATTTTTTGGTTTTTTTGGATAGTAACCATCCTAATGGGTGTGAGGTGGTATCACATTGTAGTTTTGTGTGCCTTTCCCTAATGATTACTGACGTTGAGGATCTTTTTTTATGTGCTTGTTGGCCATTTGTACATCTTGCAAAAAAAAAAAAAAAAGCCTACTCAGATACTTCGCCTATTTTTGAATCAGGTTGGATTTTTGCTGTTGAGTTTTAGGAGTTCTCTATATATTTTGGATATTAATCCATTATTAGATATATGATTTGCAAATATTTTCTCCCATTCTGTGGGCTGAAATTTTATTCTTTTGATACTGTCTTTTAATGGACATTTTTAAATTTTCATGAAGTCCAATTTGTCTTTTTCTTTTGTTGTCTGTGTTTTTATTGTCACATCTGAGAAATTACTGCCAAACCAGTGTTGTGAATCTTTTGTTCTCATGACTTCTTCTAAGGCTTTTATTGTTGTAGGTCTTACATTAAGGTCTTTGATCCATTTTGAATTAATTTTTGTATGTAGTGTTAGGTAAGGGTTTAGTTTTATTCTTTAGCATGTGGATATCCAGTATTCCCAGCACCATTTGTTGAAGAAACTATCCTTTCCCCATTGGATGGTCTTTGCACCACTGTCTAAAATCATTTGATCATATATATAAGGGTTTTTGTCTGGCTCTCTATTCTATTCCATTGGTTTGTATGTCTGTCTGTATGCCAGTACTGCAGTTTTTTATTACTAGCTTTGTAGGAAGTTTTCAAGTCAGGAGTGATTCCTCCAGGTTGTTCTTTTTCAAGATTGCTTTTCAAAATTGTTTTGGGATTCCTTGCAATACCATATGAATTTTAGGATAGGTTTTTCTATTTCTGCAAAAAAATGTCACTGGGATTTTGATAGGGATTGCACTGAATCTTCAGCAGATCGCTTTGGGTAGTACGGACATTTTAACAATATTAAGTCTTCCAATCCATGAACATGGGATGTGTTTCTACTACTTTGTCTTCTTTAATTTCTTTCAGCAATGCTTTGTAGATTTCATTATACATGCTTTCACTTCCTTGGTTAAGTTAATTCCTAAATATTTTATTATTTTTGATGCTATTGTAAATTGAAATGTTTTTGTTATTTCTTTTTCGGATTGTTCACTCTGAGTGTATAGAAATGCAAGTGATTTTTGCATGTTGACTCTGTATACCACTAGTTTGCTGAATTCATATTTTAGTTCTAACGGGTTTTTTGGTGGAATCTTTAGGGTTTCTACATATAAGATCATATGATTTCCAAACAGATAATTTTTGTTTATTTGAAGTTTTTATTTAAATTCTATTTAGTTAACGTATATGGTAAAATTGGTTTCAGGCATAGAATTTAGTGATTCATCACTTACATAGAACAGCCAGTGCTCATCCCAACAAGTGCCCTCCTTAATACCCATCACTCATGAGCCCATCCCCCATCCTCATCAACCCTCAGTTTGTTCTCTATAGTTGAGTCTCTTATGGTTTGCTTCCCTCTCTCTTTTTTTTCCCCTTCCCCATGTTCATCTGTTAATTCCACGTATGAATGAAATCATATGTTATTTGTCTTTCTCTACTTATTTCGCTTAGCATATACACTCTAGCTCCATCCATGTTATTGCAAAGGGCAAGATTTCATTCTTTTTATGGCTGCATAATATTCCATTATATATATGTATATGCATACACACACACAAACACACACACCCCACATCCTCTTTATCCATTCATCAGTCAATGGATATTTGGGATCTTTCCATAATTTGGCTATTGTTGATAATGTGCAAACAGAGATAGTTTTACTTCTTCTTTTCCAAAATGGATGTATTTTATTTCCTTGCCTTACCTAATCACTCTGGCTAGAACTTCCAGTTAGTTCTCTGTTGTACAGAAGTGATGAAAATGGGTATCCTTGCCTTTGCTCCTGATCTTAAGGGGAAGAGTCTTCAGTCTTTCACCATGAAGTATGAGGTCTACAGTAGGTCTTTCATATACAGGTTTTCCTCACTCTCTGGAAGTTTGCTTTATGCCACTTCACTTTTATGAAAGACCTTAGTACAGGCCTACCTTGTTTTATTGCACTTCATTTTATTGCACTTTGCAGATACTTTATTTTTTACAAATTAAAGGTTTGTGGGAACCCTACATCAAATAAGCCTAGTGGCACCATTTTTTTCCAACAGATTTGTTCACTTCATGTCTCTGTGTCACATTTTGGTAATTCTTGAAATATTTCAAACTTTTTCATTATTACATCTGTTGTAGTGATCTGTAATCAGTGATTGGGACTTGCTGAGGGCTTGGATGATGGCTAGAATTTTTAGCAATTAAGTTTAATGAAAGTATATATATATTTTTTTATTATTACACTTAACAGACTACAGTATAGTGTAAATAAATATAACTTTTTTATTTAAATTTTGTTAGTTAACATACAGTGCAATATTGGTTTCTGGAGTAGAATTCAGTGATTCATCACTTACATACAACACCCAGTGCTCATCACAAGTACCCTCTTTAACACCCATCACCCATCTAGCCCATCATCCTCCCACCTCCCTCTTGTTTGTTTTCTATCATTAAGAGTCACTTGTTTCCCTCTCTCCTTTTTTTCTTTTCCCCCTCCCCATATGTTCACCTGTTCCCTTTCTTAAATTCCCATATGTTCACCTCTTCTCATTGAAAATGGCAAGATTTCATTCCTTTTGATGGCTGAATAATATTCCATTGTGTACACACACACACACACACCCCTATATATACCACATCTTCTTTATCCATTCATCAGCCAATGGACATTTGGGCTCTCTCCATAGTTTGGCTATTGTTGATAATGCTGCTATAAACATCGAGGTTCATGTACCCCTTCAAATCTATATTTTTGTATCCTTTGGGTAAATACCTAGTACTGCAATTGCTGGGTTATAGGGTAGTTCTATTTTTAACCTTTTGAGGAACATCCAGACTGTTCTCCAGAGTGGCTGCACCAGTTTGCATTCCCACCAACAGTTCAAGAGGGTTCCCCTTTCTCTGCATCCTCACCAACACCTGTTGTTTCTTGTGTTGTTAATTTTAGCCATTCTGACAGGTGTGAGGTGGTATCTCATCATAGTTTTGATTTGTATCTCCCTGATGATGAATGATAAATATAACTTGTATATGCACTAGGAAACAAAAAATTCACTTGACTCGCTCTTGTGCTATATTTTACTGCAATGGTCTGGACCAGAACTCACAATATCTCTGAGGTAGAACTGTACCTATTTTCACTTACTTAAAGAAATCTGAAGAGGATTTTCACTTTTGCAAAATGGTAACTGTTTCTCCACTTTATGCCATTTTGGCTTATGGAAGTTTTCATAGGAGCACTCTACTTTCAGATAGTGGGAGAAACTTGTATGGCTTTTAGTTTCCTCTTATTCCTAGTTTTTTTGAGTGTTCTTATCATGAAAGAATGTTGAATTTTATCACATGCTTTTTCTACATCAATTGAGATGATCACATGGTTTTTCTCTTTCATTCTGTTAATGTGGTGCATTAATCCGACTGATTTTTATATGTTGAACTAGCCTTGCAAGTCCAAGAATATATCTCACTTAGTTATGATGTATAATCCTCTCAGTGTGCTGCTGACTTTGGTTTGCTAGTATTTTGTTGAGGATTTCTGTATCAATATTCATAAGGGATACTGATCTGTAGTTTTCTTTTCTCATAGTGTCTTTGCCTGGCTTTGATATCAAAGTAATGACTAACTCAGCCTCATAGAATGAATAATCAAGTGTTCCCTCCTCTTCAACTTTTTGGGAAAGATTGAGAATAACTGGTATTCTTTTTTAAATGTTTGGCAGAATTCACAATGAAGCCATTGGGCGCAAGACTTTTGTCAGGAGACTTTTGATTACCAACTTATTCTCCTTACTAGTTATAGTTCTATTCAGATTTTCTATTCATCATTTAGTCTTGGCAGGTTCTATGTTTTCAGGAATTTGTCCATTTCATTTACTTTTGTGTACAATTATTCATTGTATTCATAGTATTCTCTTTTTTTTAAATTTTATTATGTTAGTCACCATACAATACATCATTAGTTTTTGATGTAGAGATCCATGATTCATTGCTTTCATATAACACCCAGTCCTCCATGCAGTACGTGCCCTCCTTAATACCCATCACTGGGCTAACCCATCCCCCCTCCCTCCTCCCCTCTAAAACCCTCAGTTTCTTTCTCGGAGTCCATAGTCTCTCATGGTTCGTCTCCCCCTGTAGAACTGTATTAATGTCTGACTTTCATTTTTTATTTTAGTAATTTGAATACTCCTTTTTTTCTTAGTCCATCTAGCTAAAGGTTTGTTCATCTTGTTGGTCTTTTTTAAGAACCAGCTTTTAGTTTCACTGATTTTCTCATTCTCTATTCCATTTATCTCTGCTCTGATTTTTATCATTTCCTTCCTTCTGCTAGCTTTGGGTTTAGTTTGTTTTTCTTTCTCTAAAGTTGTAAAGTTAAGTTGTTGATTTGAGATCTTTCTTGTTTTTTAATATAAGCCTTTAGACCTACAAACTTTCCTCTTAGCACCACGTTCACTGAATCCCATAAGTTTTGATATGTTGTGTTTCATTTTCATTTGTCTGTTTCTTTCTAATTTCTCTTGTGATTTCTTCTTTGATTCACCCATTCAACTTACACAGTTTTGTGAATTTTCCAGTTTTCTTTCTGTTATTGATGTCTAATTTTATCCTGTTGTGGTCAGAGAAGATACTTTGTGCAATATCTTTTTTTTTTTTAAAGTAGGCTCCATGTCCAGCATGGAGCCCAATTCAGGGCTTGAACTCACGACCCTGAATCAAAACCTGAGCTGAAATCAACAGTTGGAGGCTTAAGCAACTGAGCCACCTAGGTGCCTCTGCAATATCTATCTTTTAAAACCTGTTGAGACTTAATTTGTGGCCTAACACATTGTCTATCCTGGAAAATGTCGCATGTGTTCATGAAAAGAATATGTATGCTACTGTTATTGGGTAGAATATTGTGTATATGTCTGTTAGATTTAGTTGGTATATTGTGTGAAGTACTCTATTTCTTTTTTATTTTATTTTCTGGGACTTTTTTTATTATGTTATGTTAGTCACCATACAAAGTACTCTATTTCTTTTATCTCGTTGTTCTATACATTATTGAGAATTGGATACTGAAGTCTCCAACTATTACTGGAAAACTATTTTTCTCTTCAATTGTCAGTTTTTGCTTTATGTATTTTGGTGGTCTGTCATTACATGTGTAAATGTTTATAACTATTATATCTTCTTACTATATTGCAACTTTTATTACTATATAATGTCCTTTGTCTCTTTTAACCTCTTTTGATCTAAAGTCTATTTTGTCTGATATTAGTATAGCCACTCCCCTGCTCTCTTTTGGTTAGTATTTGTATAGAACATCTTTTCCCATTCTTTTACTTTCAATCTATTTGTGTCTTTGGATCTAAGGTGAATATCCTGTAAACAGCATATAGTTGGACCATGTGTTTTTATTTACTCTGCTAATCTGTCCTTTAATTGGAAAGTTTAACTCATTTACTTTAAAAGTAACTACTGATAAGGAAGGACTTACTTCTGTCATTTTGCTATTTGTTTTCTATTTGCATACATGTAGATTTTTTGTTCCTTATTTCCTGCATTACCATTGTCTTTTTGTATTTAGTTGATCTTTTTTATTAAACATTTAAATTCCTTTTTCATTTCTTTTTGTATATATTCTATAGCTATTTTGTGATTACCATGGGGATTACATTTAATATCCTAAAGTCATAACATTCTCATATGAACTTATACCAACTTAACTTCAGTAACATACAAAAACTCTGCTATTTTTACACTCCATCCCTACCCTTTTCAGTTGTTGATGCCACAAAATTACTTTTTATATACTGTGTGTCCCAAAATATTAATTGGTTTTTTTTAAATGCATAAGTCTCTTAAATTATACCGGAAAGAGTATTTGGAGTTACCAAATTTGCAATACTACTAGTTTTTACACTAATAATAATGGTTTTCTTTAAATGTATTAGTCTCCTTAATCATGTAGAAAACAAAATAGCAGTTACAAACTATTGTTACAATAATACTAGTTTTTACAACTGCCCATGCATTTACCTTTATTGAGATCCTTATTTTTCCACATGACCTTGAGTTACTGTCTTGTGTTTTTTCATTTCACCATGCAGGACTCCCTTGATCATTTCAGGCAGGGCAGGTCCAGGGAAAATGAACCCTCTTAGCTTTTGTTTATCTGAAAATGTCTTAATTTCCCTCTCATTTTTGAAGGGCAGTTTTGCTGAATATAGGGTTCCTGGTTGACAGAAATTTTCTTTAAGCATGTTGCATATATTGGCCCTCTGCCTTCTGGCCTCCAGTTTCTAATGAGAAATTTGTTTATAATGTTATTGAAGAACCCCTGGATGTGATGGTTTGCTTCTCTCCTGCTGCATTCAAGATTCTTTCTTTGTTTTTTGAAACTTCGATTATAACGTGTCTTGGTGTAGTCTCTTTGAGTTTATCTTACTTGAAGTTTGCTGAAATTTTTGGACATTTAAATTCATGATTTTCATCAAATTTGGGAAGTTTTCAGCCATTATTTGTTCACATACTCTTTCTGCCCCTTTCTCTTTCTCTTCTTCTGGGACTCCCACAATGTGTATATTGATCCATTTAACAGAGTCCTACAGGTCCCCTAGGCTGTGTTCACTTTTCTTCAATCTTTCTTGTTCTTTAGACTTGATCATTTCTATTGTCCTAGCTTCAAGTTTGCTGATTTTTTGCCTGCTTAAATCTGCCTTTGATTCCTCATAGTGAATTTATCACTTCAAATATTGTACTTTTTCAGCTCCAGATTTTTTTGAGTTTTTTTAGGCTTTCTGTCTTTATTGATACTTACATTTTGTTCATCCATCATTTTCTTTACCTTCTCTATATCTTTGTTAGTACATTAAGCACCTTTAAGACAGTTGTTTTGAGGTCACTGTCTCAACTATCTGCCATTAGATCTTTTACAGGAATAGTTTCTATTGATTTATTTTTTCCTTTGAGTGGGCTATTCTTTTTCCTATTTCTTTGTATACCTTGTGACTTTTTGTCAAAAAGTGGGCATTTTACTCTAATAATGTGGTTATTACAGAGCTCAGATTCTCTCCCTTCCCCAGGGTTTGCTGTTTTTTGTTATTGTTTTTGTTACTGTTTTGTTTTTTGATTGCAGTTATGTTCTGTGGGGAGGACCAGCCTAAAGTGTCTTCTCAGGTCTTTTGTGAGCCTTTCCCATACAGTCACTTTTTAGTTTTCCCCATATATGCATGCAGATGTTTTTGAATATCCTAGTCTCTAAGATCTGGCTCCCAAAAGGGGAAAAAGAGAAAAATGAAAGAGAGGGTAAAAAAAAAAGGGGGGGGTGTTAGCCCTTTAAATCCTCTGGAAGTCACTTTAGCAGGAAGGAGAGGGCTTAAAACAATGGAGAAAAGTTCGACAGTAATAGCTGCCCATCTCTTAGCACCTCTGTGATCAGAAGTAACAATCAACAATCTGCTATTTCCTATGACTAAGACTTGAGATATGAATAGGTCTCTGCTATAGGGTAGGGGTATGGAAGAAAGGCTAGATAGAGATAGATAGAGAACAGGAACGGTGGCTCTGATATTATAACAGAGGCTGGCCTGGTTAGGGAACTGCACATAACTCAGTATGGATGGTGCATTGGCCTCAAAGGGTAAGTATTAAAATGGAAGATAAAGAAGTAGGGAAGATCCAGTTTCTGAAATATCCCTTCAGAAAGATTTTAAGCCAATTAACAATATTATTTTTTCTATCTTACACTTATACATAAAATTTCTACATCATGCAAATATTAGTATGTAAGAGAATTATACTGTTAGGTGGATTCTAATTTTTTTAGTAACCAAAATGCCACACTTATTTTTAAACCTTTCTAAGACCATCAGAGCCACTCTAAGTTAGTATTCAGTTTTCATACCTAAAACTATTGAATTTACTTTCAAACTATCAGACACAATAGTTTGAAACACTCACATTCATGAATTTATAGTAATCATTCCATTGTCTCATACCTGCACGTTGTAGCAAACACAGTTCGTTGATACTTATATATTTCTTAAACACATCCATACAAACCTACAAATAATGAAAAACATAACATTACCTTTTTATATTTCATAAAAAAGACACAAACTTCCATCCTATCTTTCTGCTTATTCTATTTTTTTAAGTGAACTTAAAGCAATGGCATAAAAAGTTGAAGTCAGGTTAACTCACAGATTTGAAATGCATATTGAATTCACTACAGAAACCTTATTTTAGAGATGCGCTGACAAAGAAATAGTCAAGGAAACAGACAAGATTAGCAAGCAATTGGGGAAGGGAGGAAATCCTTGAATATTTGAAATTTTAAAAACCTAAGGTCATTTAAAAAATAACCATTTACTGGTGCAAGGATAAATACATTTACCAATGGATTAGAACAGAGAGCCTACAAATAGACCCACTCATATTTAATCAGCTGATTTATATGACATGGTGACCCTGCAGTACAGTGGGGGAAAGAATGGTCTTTTTTTAGTAAAGGGTTTTGGGTCACTTACAGATCCACATGGGAAAAAATATTTATCTTGACCTTTTTCTCACATCATAAACAAAAATCAATACCAGGTGACTTAGTGTTCTAAATGCAAAGATTAAAAAATAGACCTTTTAAAGAAAAAAAATAAGATCTTGGCAAAGATTTCTTCAACAGGATGCAAAAAATTAACATAAAAAATTGACAAAATTGGACTACATAAAAATTAAGAAATTCTGTTTACCAAAAGACACTTTTAAGAGGGTGAAAGGGTAACCTGTACACTAGTAAAAGTTACCTGCTATACACATATCCAACAAAGAACTTAGAATATATAAAGAATTCTTAAGATAGGTAAGAAAAAGACAATCCCATAGAATATAGGCAAAATATTTAGGTATTTCCCAAAAGAGGGTATCCAAATGTCCAATGACTTTGAAAGATGCTCAGCTTCATCAGTCATCATCAGGGAAGGCATCACTCCCCACCCACCAGAATGGCTAAAGTTAAAAGGCCGATAAATACCAAGAGCTGGTAAGGCTGTGAAGCAACCAGAACTCTCAGACATTGCTGGTGAGAGTGTAATTTGGCAGACCACTTCAGAAATCTGTTTGGCAGTGTTGACTAAAGTTGAACATATGCAGATTCTGTGACCCAGCAAGTCCAGCTTTAAGTATAACCCATCAGAAAGTGTACATATATTCACCAAAAGACATGCAGAAGAACACTGATAGCATCACTATTGTAATTACCAAATTTAGAAAACACCAAAATGAATCAAAAGTAGTATTTATCACTAAATTTTGACATACACAAAGGAATATTCAATATTATACAGCAATGAGAAAGGAATGTTTATAATTAAGTAAAAAATATAGATGAATCTCAAAAATATTGAGCAAAAAGTAGCCAGAAACTAAAGAATACAGACTGTATGATTTCATTTATATAAAATACAAAACCAGGCAAAGCTCATCTATGCTATTAGGAGTCAAAGAAAATCTGAATTAAAACATATGACTGAGATGATCATTAAAACAATCTCTACTTCAAAGACTTTACATATTTTACCTTTTCATCCCCTTGCTCAGGCGCATGAGCAAACTTGCATTGTGATCGCTCACAGCCACGTAATGTATTAAAATGAAATTTGCAATATCTATGGGGTAGCATCAACCCTAGGGGCTTCTGGAACACCTAGAAAATTAGATAAATTCTCTTTCTATGTTAATTGTAAAACACCATAATCAAGTGAGAAAGTATTTGAAGGAACCAGAAATATTATATACCCAAAACAGTATCAAGACAAATAGTGTGTTGACTTGATAAAAAAAAAAAACTCCAACCAATTTGTATTTTCAAAAATAATGAAACAAAAAAAAAATTTAAAATGATTTGTCTAAATTTTTGCAATTTTCTTCAGTGTAAAATATTCCAAAGTTACTACTGCTTTACTTTACATGTTTTTAAAAGTTTATACATTCCATCGCTTCTTGGCCTTTTGGCTAAGATCAAGTGTAAAAGTTTATACATTCCCTCCACTTTCTCATACACCTGCCCCCTCTGCTTTTATAAAAAGTTATTCTATTATAACATGCATCATATTTCAGATGCATTTATTTAGAACCCAAACTTTCCATAGCTTTTCTGATTAACAGAAAGAGAAATGACAGAATCAAAGTATTTACAACAAACTTTTCCTATAAACTGCTATCACTAGCTTTCTCTTATATCACAGGGAACTTTTCATCCTATATTTTCTGTTTTGGATATCCCCTCTCCACCCTACCCACCCAGCCTTCTGCTTTCAACCTCTTATATTATTTGTGAATATCTTCTGAATCACTACTCCTTTTCTCCTTCTTACCATCAACTGTCATTCAAAATCTGTAAATGGCCAGAAGTGCTTAAAAAATGATAGGGAAATACAACCAAAATATGTGCTTAATAGGATTATTTGTTTTATATGGAAGACTTACCCCTACATTTTTTTCCCTCTTAAATATTTCACAAGTTTCAGGATTCTGAAGCTTTAGGAGAGAATGTTTTCCTGGAAATCTGAAATCTAGAAATGATTAAGAATGACATCACACACCAACATGTTACAGCTTCTTCCCTTCATAACAATGAAACAGATTACCACTACTATCTGCTTTAAAGTTTCACTTTGGACTACTCATACTCAGTTCAGACTATGATGCTACAGTGTGTGCCTGTGAAATAAAAAATGATTTACATCTTAGTTGCTCCTTAGGTATTTCTAGGCCTAAATGTAAAATTTTAAACTCATTTTAAGCTGAAGATACTTTCTTAAAAGGCTTATACAGCAGCACTGAACACTGTATTCAAATGACAGTCTCTATATTAAACAGACATATCTGATACACAATTAAAATTGTAATTTGGCGACCACTTTGGAAAGGTATTATGCAATGAACTATGTACCGCCAACAAATTCCTATGTTTAAGCCCTAACCCCCAGTGTGACTTTATTTGAAGATACGGCCTTTTCGGAGTGCCTGGGTGGCTCAGTCAGTTGAGCATCTGCCTTTGGCTCAGGTCATGATACCAGGGTCCTGGGATTTTGCCCCGCATCAGGTTCCCTGCTCAGCGGGGAGCCTGCTTCTCCCTCTCCCTGCTGCTCTGTCTGCTTGTGTGTGCACACTCTCTCACTCTGTCAAATAAATAAATAAATAAATAAAATCTTGAAAATAGGTCCTTTTACAGAACTAATTAAGGTTAAATGGGGTCATAGGGGTGAGACACTGATTTGACGGAACTAGTGTCTTTATAAGAAGAGACATCAGAGAGTTGCTCTCTCTTTCCATGCACATGCATCAAGGAAAGGCCATGTGAGGACTTAGCAAGAACGGAGCCATCTGTAAGGCAGGAAGAGAACCAGAAACTGAATCCTGCCAGAACCCTGATCTTAGACTTCTAGCCTCCATAATTGTGTAAAATAACTTTCTGTTGTTTAGGCCACCCAGTCTGTGGTATTTTGTTATGGCTGCCTGAGCTACTAATACACCAGGCATTCTATCCCTTAATGTTGGTCTAAATTTTAAAATGAGAATTAGAACATTTCGAAATGTTTTTCTCTAAAGATAAAAAAATAAAAATATTTTAAATAATTTCATTTTTCACTTGGCAGCATTCAGATGAATTTGGAACAAGCTTAAGTTTCTGCTGCATAGCTTTGCTGTAATTTTCATTATAAAAACTGTTAAGGCTTTTGAAGATAAAACACACAATCATCTGGGCATGCTGCTGTAGTACACAACACCGGGCAGCACAAAGTCAGTAACAGGAAAGTACAGAAGAAATTAGGTGTGGGCTACACAAAGAAATTTTATTGTTCCTAAATTCATTCTTCAGTCTAGCTTATTTTGTTCAAGCCATTATGGATTATCAAAAAAACTGACACAAATTCTAAAATACATTATAAAATTCTAAGATATTCGACTAAAGTATGAATATTTTAGGTATAACCTATAATTTATCTATACTACCACTATCACATAAATACAGATATTTAAGAAATTATTCCATCAAAAGTTCTAAGTAAAGGTATACAAACTTTCCAATTTTAACACATTCTAGGCTTGTCTTGATTTTTCTAACCTTTTTTGTTTTTGGTGAAAAAAATCTCCTATACAGTTTCTGTATTTTCAAAAGGCAACAGAATTTTATTAAGAAAACAGTACCATTCATCCAGGGCTTCAGTAATATGTCTTCTTGATGACCACTTAGATTCAAAGGTGGCACTGATAAGCACAGAGGTTTTGGGGCCAGTACTGCCAACTGACTCTCACCAACCATAATCTCCGCATTTTTAGAACCTTCACTGTGTGAGCAGAAAAGCCAAAAGCAGAATTTAAATTTATTCGAAGAACATTAAAGTGATGAGAATCAAGTAAGTGGAAACACAACCTAACACACTATGTATACGCTATAGACCATGTTGTGTACTATTACCATACTATGATTCTTCAGTATTTTCAATAAGTGTTCTTGCCTTCTTAAATAGAAAACCAATGCTCGTTAAATGGCCGGTGTAGGGGCAGGAGTAAGGTGGTTGGATTAAAACTAGAGCAGACTATTTTTGATCATGCCAGACAAAAATTCTGAGGAGGAACTGAGCTACCATTCTAATCCAGAAAAGATCACCCAGTTATTCTATTGATAGTACAGTAAAATGAATGAATTATAAATTATTCTTCAGGACAAGTACATTTAATAAATTTATACATGTACTTAAGAACTTCCTTTGGGAAGAAGGTATAAAAAATGTACTGTTCTTGGTTGCTTAGATTTAAACAGCTTCAACTATATTTTAATATGTGAGATCCTATATAACCAATTTTAGAAAAACTTAAGAGTTTTCTGGAATCTCACTTACCTAGAAAAAAAAAATAAGCAAGGGGTAGAATGGGAAGTATCTCAAAGCTGACTGATATAAATGAATTTAGTTTTTAGAAGGAAAATCACTCAGATACTATAATATTTTACCTTAAAAAACAATTCTAATAAGCTTTTTCAGCTGGGGTTTCCTGGGCCAGAGGAGAATAAAACTAGTAAGAAAGAAGAGGGTCCCATACTTGTAACAGTTCAAACTTAGTAGCATTGACAGAGCTTAAAAATTACACAGGGGACACCTGGGTGTCCAGTCGGTTAAACAGTGAAGTGTCTGCCTTTGGCTCAGGTCTTGATCCCACCCTGGGATCAAGCCCTGCATCAGGCTTCCCTGCTCAGTGGGGAGTCTGCTTCTCCCTCTGCCACTCCCCCTACTCATGCGCACGCATGCACTCACTCTTTCTCTCTCTCTCTCAAATAAATAAAATCTTTAAAAAAATTACACAGAAAATAAAGATATTCACTTCTCTTTCCAACTTGGGACATCATTAATATGTGCAATCAACATAACCTTTCTCAAAACAAAACAAGAGCAATAATGTAGAACAAACAAATAAGAATTATGGAATTTTACAGATGGAAGAGATTATCTAGTAAAATTCTTTTGTTTTTGATTGGATGACTGAAGTTTGGGGTAATGTAGTGACTTGTCCAATGTCACACTCCTGGTCATTATGGTAGAGCCAAACTGATGATAAAACTCTTCAGGCTGCAATGACACTATTTGGTTTGTAAGCAAAATGCTTTCAATAGAAAAAAGTTAACTTTTGTCATTTTTTCCCTTTTAAAATTTCAAATGGTCATGGATCAAACTGGGTTTCTGTGCCAATCTAATTCTCACCTAGGCTCTTCCTTCATACAATGGTTCTCAAAGTTGAGTAAGTATTAGGATCAGATGGTGGCCTTGCTGAAACACAGACTGATGGGCCCCATCTCCAGAGTTTTTGATTCAGCAGGTCAGGGACAGGACCAAATAATTTGTATTTCTGACATGTTCCCACTTGATGCTGCTGCTACAAGAATCACACTTTGAAAACTACTGCCTTAATATAAAAGGACTTGAACACATTTGTCACCTGATCTGAGTATACCTTGCCTCAACAGCAAAATGGAGGTGCAGGATGGATCAGGTGATCACCAATGTGTCTCCCAACTCTAAGTTTGTTATTTGCATATGTTATAGTGAGTGTACTGTAACTCTTAGTACTAATTATCACAACCACATCAGATACCTGCAAACTGCAATATTCATCAGATTTCTGTCATTTTACCTTCATAAAAGTCATGTACACATTCTTTTTTCTTTTATCACTATTCCTTACTTCTTTTTTTTTTTTAAAGATTTTATTTATTTGACAGAGAGAGACACAGTGAGACAGGGAACACAAGCAGGGGGAGTGGGAGAGGGAGAAGCAGGCTTCCCGCGGAGCAGGGAGCCGGATGTGGGGCTTGATCCCAGGACCCTGGGATCATGACCTGAGCCGAAGGCAGACGCTTAACGACTGAGCCAACCCAGGCGCCCCACTATTCCTTACTTCTTCCTCAGAAAAATATTTTAATGGCTCAAAAATCTTTATCACAGCTTTAAGGTACCTGAAAGTATCCCTGACATCTGGGTATATCTGATACACCAATTAATAATATCCATGTATGGCTTAAGGCATAGTAGCCCAAGTCCATAGAGCAGAGAATGAAAAACACACTCAAAACACAAATTATATGACTATTTTAAAATTACATAATTAAAAATGGTACAGACCTTTTGCAAACTTCCAAAATATTTTCTTTTTCTTCTTTAATAGTCACCTTTTCTGAAAATCTACACTGTGAAGAGATTATGGTTAAAAAGTACAAGTGAATATTTCTGTATTCCATATTAAGCTATGAGGCTTACCAGATTATTTAGAATGTATTGGACGTTAATTAAACCACTAGCTTATGGCCAACTGACAACTATATTATTTGAAATACTGAATATTGACTTAAAAATTCCACTCTTAAGAGAAAAACTGGTAGAAATCATAAATTTTCTCAGCTTTTGACATCACCTTTAGTTATACAAGCCAACATTTAAAATTATTATGAACAATGAGGTTATATTTGTTTTCATTCAGATAAAAAGCTTTAAGTGATTTTTATTTTCATATGGCATTTATGAACATAAATTTATTTTTCTCATTATAAGTATTAATATGTATTTCGTATATCACTATACTTAAAACATTTCACATTAGTGTTCTGGAATTGTGACTTTCTAAATATAAGGAAGTTATACATGCTTAAATATTAAACTTTTGAAAAAACAGGAGGTATCAAGAAAATAAAACCCCAAATCAACTATCATTTGAGGAGAGATAACCATTCAATATCTTACTTTGTATCTTTCTAGTCTTTTTTATTTTGAAAAATTAAATTTTTTCATTATTAAAAATTTTTCCAGTCTCATTGAGAATTGATATATATTACTGTATAAGTTTAAGGTATTCAGCATGATAGTTGGATTTACATATATTGTAAAATCATTACAGTAGATTCAGCTAACACCCATCTTCTCACAGAGATACAACAAAAGCAGGCATGGAGGGATGGGCAGATGGAGAAGGAGAGAGAGAATTTTAAGCAGGCATGGAGCTCAACTCTGGGCTCAATCTCACAACCCCCTGAGATCATGACCTGAGCTGAAATCAAGAGTCGGATGCTTAACTGACTGAACCACCCAGGCACCCCAACAACTATTCTTTTTTAAAGTATACAATCACAGAGTGCCTAGGTGGCTCAGTCGGTTAAACGTCTGCCTTCAGCTCAGGTCATGATCTTGGGGTCCTGGGATCGATTCCCACATCGGGCTCCCTGCTCAATGAGGAGTCTGCTCCTCCCTCTGCCTGCAGCTCCCCCTCTCTCTGTCAGATAAATAAATAAAATCTTTAAAAAAAATAAAGTACATAATTACATATTACAATAATGATACACACTGCATATACTATTAACCCTTACAAAGAAAATTATAAAAATCAACTGAGAAACATAAAACATACACAAATACAAAAATATACCATGTTCCTGAATGAGACTATTAAAAGTAAAGATGTTAATTCTCCCCAAATTAATTTATATATTTTAAAAATGACTTTATCATTTGAGTTTAAAGTGCTCTTAGGAGAACAGCCAAAAAATATTTTAAATTTATAATACGCCTTCATGTCTTTTAAAGAAAGCCTTCCTTGTTTTATTTTTATTTTGCTTGCTATTTTTATTTTTCAAATAATTGGCAGTATGGTATTAGTACAAGGACCTGAGCAATCAATGAAACAAAAGTGAAGGAATAATTCCATACATAAAAATTTAAAAATATTAAAGATAGCATTTGAAATTTGTGAGGAAATGATTCAATAAATGGCAGTAGAAAAACAGGCTAGTTAAAAGGATAGAAAATAAGTTTGGTACAACTCACCATATGTCAAAATACTTTTTAGAAAATAAAATTAAAAAAAAAAACCCACCAAAATACTTTTTAGGTTCATTAAAGATTTAAATATAAAAAATAAATATCAAAAGTAGCAAAAATAAAATAAAGGTGGGTATTTGTATAATTTGGAGGGTGGAGAAAGCCTAAGCATGACACCAAAAGCAGAAACCATTAATTATGATATCAACAGGTCTGAATATAAATATTTTAGATATTTTTATACAAGGAGCATACAAAGTACGCAAAAGCCATCTATCAAAAAAATTTTTAAAGGGTACACTGTTTCTACATTCTTTCTCCCAAGATAAATTTTAGATTCAGACAGATAAAAATTCAGACATGATAAAAAAAAAACATTAAAAAACACCAGGAGAAAATTTTAAATCCTGAAATGGGGAAGGGCTTCTCTAAACATGACTCATAACTCAAATATCCTAACAGAAAACTAACATATTTGACTAAAAATATAAACCTCCTTGGAGGAGAAAAGATGGTAGAGGAGTAGGAGATCCTATTTCAACCAGTCGCCTGAATTGAGCTGGATATCTACCAGACCATTCTGAACACCCACGATATCAGCCTGAGATGTAAGAAGATGTATCTGGATCTCTACGAACAGAATATCTCTGGTGGTTGGTCTCTAGGTATGAAGTGGGGAGCTGTGACTCTGCGGGCAGATATCAAAAGATAAACAGAAGGGGGAGGGAGCCTCCAGGATCCTGCACCGCTGGAGCACAAAAGCCTCCCGCACTGGGGACCGGGAACAGACTCACAGACTGGTAGTGGAGGGGAAAGGAATTTAGGGAAGCCCCCCCAAACTGAAGCCTGGAGCTGGGGGGGCACGGGTGCAAAACTGGGGGTGGCTGGCGGTTTTAGAAGCACAAAGGGCAGAGACGTGCCTAGACCTGGAAGCTAGGGCTGAGAGTGCTGCTATGGGGCGCACAACCCAGGACACTGCGGTTTTTTTGTTTGTTTGTTTTGTTTTTTTTTTTGTTGACACTGCGGTTTTTAGCAGCACAGACAGAAATGGAGATGGTGTGGCCTGGAGAGCTAATTGAAGAGCAGACTGCAATCTCTCTGTTCTGAGACAGAGGTCTGGATACAGTCACTTCTGATCTGACTCTTGGAAGAGACACTGAAAGCCACCAGGGAAAGCCACCAGAGAACAAAAGCCTCCAAAAACCGGTTTTCACTGAGCCCATCCCCCCCTCACAGGAGGCAGGGCAACTCTGCCCAAACAGGGTTGCCTGAGTAACAGCATGGCAGGCCCTTCCCCTGGAAGATAGCCTGGAAGAACAAGAGGCCGATAACCCTAAGGTCCCTATAAAACAGGTGCATCTTGCTTGGGTTGTGGTCAATAAGTTGGACTCTATACATTCCCCCAACCACCCCTCAACAGAATGACTAAGAGGAAGAACCCACAACAAAGGAAAGACTCAGAGATTGTGGCCTCTGCCACAGAACTAATGGATATGGATATAACCAAGATGTTAGAAATTGACTTCAGAGTAACAGTTACCAAGGTGATATCTAGGCTTGAGAAAAATATTAAGAACAATGAAAATGAGATCGAATCAGGCTGAACTTAAAAATGCTATGAATGAAATGCAGTCCAAACTGGATACTCTTACTGCCAGGGTAAACAAGGCAGAAGAACGAATTAGTGAGATGGAGGATAAAACGATAGAAAAGAAGGAAATTGAGGCGGCATGGGAAAAACAAATTAAAACCCAAGGAATCAAACTGAGAGAGATGAGTGACTCAATGAAACATTAATATCAGAATTATTGGGATCTCTGAGTGGGTGGAGAGAGAGAGAGAGGTCTAGAAGATATATTTGAGCAAATCGTAGCTGAGAATTTCCTTAATCTGGGGAAGGAAAAAAGCATTTGTGTCCAGGAGACAGAGAAGACCCCTCCCAAGATCAATGAAAATAGACTGACGCCACGACATATAATAGTACAATCTGCAAATCTTAGATCCAAGGAAACAATCTTGAAAACGGCGAGGAGGAAGAGATTTCTTACGTACAGAGGGAGGAACATCAGAATAACGTCAGACCTGTCCACAGAGACTTGGCAAGCCAGAAAGGGCTGGCAAGACATATTCAGGGTACTAAATGAGAAGAACGTGCAGCCAAGAACACTTTATCCAGCAAGGCTATCATTCAGAGTGGATGGAGAGACAAGGAGCTTCCAAGACCAACAGAAATTAAAAGAATGGCCCTGCAAGAAATATTAAGGGGGGCTTCTATAAAAGGAGATGGCCCTGCAAAAATATTAAGGGGGGGTTCTATAAAAGGAGAAAGACCCTAAGAGTGATATAGATCAGAAATTTACAGAGACAATCTATAGAAACAAGGACTTCACAGGCAACATGATGACAATAAAATCACTTCTTTCAATAATCACTCTTAACATGAATGGCCTAAATGCTCCCATGAAATGGCACAGGGTTGCAGACTGGATAAAAAGACAGGACCCATCCATATGCTGTATACAAGAGACTTGTTTTGAACCTAAAGATACATCCAGACTGAAAGTGAAGGGATGAAAAACCATTTTTCATGCCAACAGACCTCAAAAGAAAGCTGGGGTAGCAATACAGAAGGACACTATATCATGCTAAAAGAGTCTATCCAACAAGAGGATCTAACAATTGTAAACATCTATGCCCCCAACATAGGAGCAGCCAACTACATATGCCAACTGTTAACCAAAATAAAGAGACATATTGATAATAATACGCTAGTAGCAGGAGACTTCAACACTCCACTCTTGGCAATAGACAGGTCATCTAAGCAGAAAATCAACAAAGACACAAGAGCTTTGAATGACACACTGGACCAGATGGATCTCATAGATATATACAGAACATTCCACCCCAAAACAACAGAATACTCATTCTTCTCGAACACACATGGAACTTTCTCCAGAAAAGATCACATACTGGGTCACAAATCAGGTCTCAACCGATACCAAAAGACTGAGATTATTCCCTGCATATTCTCAGAGCATAATGCCTTGAAACTGGAACTCAAACACAAGAAAAAAATTGGAAGAAATTCAAACACTTGGAAGCTAAAGGCCATCCTGCTTAAGAATGTTTGGGTCAAGCAGGAAATCAAAGAAGAACTTAAACAATTCATTGAAACCAATGAGAATGAAAACACATCGGTCCAAAACCTATGGGATATTGCAAAGGCAGTCCCAAGGGGGAAAAACATAGCCATCAAAGCCTCACTCAAAAAAACAAAAAATCCCAAACACCCAAATTAACTTTCCCATTTAAAGAACTGGAGAAAGAACAACAAATAAAGCCTAAGCCATGCATCAGAAGAGAAATAATTAAGTTTAGAGCAGAGATCAATGAATTTGTAACCAGAAGTACAGTAAAGCAGATCAAATAAACTAGAAGCTGGTTCTTTTAAAGAATTAATAAGATCAATAAACCACTGGCCAGAATTATCCAAAAGAAAAGAGAAAGGACCCAAATTAATAAAATTATGAATGAAAGGGGAGAGATCACAACGAATACCAAGGAATGAGAAAGAATTATCAGAAATTGTTATCAACAATTATATGCCAATAAATTAAGCAACCTGGAAGAAATGGATACATTCCTGGAAACCTGTAAACTACCAAGACTGAAACAGGAAGAAATTGACAACCTGAATAGACCAATAACTAGTAATGAGACTGAAGCAGTGATCAAAAACTTCCAAAAAACAAGAGTCCAGAGCCTGATGGATTCCCTGCAGAATTCTACAAAACATTCAAAGAAGAAATAATACCTACTCTACTAAAGCTGTTTCAAAAAATAGAAACAGAAGGAAAACTTCCAAACTCATTCTGTGAGGCCAGCATTACCTTTATCCCAAAACCAGGCAAAGACCCCATCAAAAAGAAGAATTTCAGACCGATATCCCTGATGAATATGGATGCCAAAATTCTTAACAAGACCCTAGCGAATAGGATCCAACAATACATTAAAAGGATTATACATCACAACCAGGTGGGATTTATCCCTGGGATGAAAGTGTGGTTCAACATTCACAAATCAATCAATGTAACAGAACACATAAATAAGAGAAAGAACCACATGGTCCTCTCAACTGATGCAGAAAAAGCATTTGACAAAATACAGCATCCTTTCCTGATTAAAACTCTTCAGAGTGTAGGGACAGAGGAAACATTCCTTAATTTCATAAAAACCGTCTATAAAAAGCCCACAGCGAATATCATTCTCAATGGGGAAAAGCTGAGAGCCTTTCCCTTAAGATCAGGAACATGACAGGGCGCCTGGGTGGCTCAGTTGGTTAAGCAACTGCCTTCGGCTCAGGTCATGATCCTGGAGTCCCTGGATCGAGTCCCGCATCGGGCTCCCTGCTTGGCAGGGAGTCTGCCTCTCCCTCTGACCCTCCCCCCTCTCATGTGCTCTCTCTCACTCTCTCTCTCTCAAATAAATAAAATCTTTAAAAAAAAAAAAAAAAAAGATCAGGAACATGACAAGGATGCCCAGTCTTGCCACTATTGTTCAACATAGTACTAGAAGTCCTAGCAACAGCAATCAGACAACAAAAAGAAATAAAAAGTATTCAAATTAGCAAAGAAGAAGTCAAACTCCCTCTCTTCACAGACGACATACTTAATGTGGAAAACCCAAAAGACTCCAAAGCCAAATTACTAGAACTCATACAGCAAGTCAGTAATGTGGCAGGATACAAAATCAATGCACAGAAATCAGGTGCCTTCCTATACACTACCAATGTAACTGTAGAAAGAGAAATTAGGGAATCGATTGCATTTATAATAGCACCAAAAACCTTAAGATACCTTGGAATAAACTTAACAAAGGAGGTAAAGGATCTATACTTTAGAAACTACAGAATATTTATGAAGGAAATGAGAAAGATACAAAAAGATGGAAAAACATTCCATGCTCACGGATCAGAAGAATAAACATTGTTAAAATGTCTATGCTGCCCAGAGCAATCTATACTTTCAACGCCATCCCAATCAAAATACCAATGGCATTTTCAAAGTGCTGGAACAAACAATCTTAAAATTTGTATGGAACCAGAAAAGACCCCGGATCACCAAGGAAATGTTGAAAAAGAAAAACAAAATCTGGGGGCATCACGATGCCTGATTTCAAGCTATGTTACAAAGCTTTGATCACCAAGACAGCATGGTACTGACACAAAACAGACACATAGATCAATGGAATAGAATAGAGAGCCCAGATATGGACCCTCCACTCTATGGTCAACTAATCTTCAACAAAGCAGGAAAAAATATGCAATGGAAAAAAGACAGTCTCTTCAATAAATGGTGCTGGGAAAATTGGACAGCTATATAGAAGAATGAAACTGGCCCATTCTCTTACACCATATACAAAGATAAACTCTAAATGGGTGAAAAACCTCAATGTGAGAGAGGAATCCATCAAAATCCTAGAGGAGAACATAGGCAGTAACCTCTCTGACATCGGCCACGGCAACTTCTTTCAAAACACGTTCCAAAGGCTAGTGAAACAAAAGCAAAAATGAACTTTTGGGACTTCATCAAGATATAAAGCTTCTACACAGCAAAGGAAATC
>NC_138369.1:51820003-51855737 GCF_054177405.1 Leptonychotes weddellii
CCATCAGGGAAATTCAAATCAAAACCACATTCAGATACCACCTTACACCAGTCAGAATGGCAAAAATTGACAAGGCAAGAAATAACAAATGTTGGAGAGGCTGTGGAGAAAGGGGAACCCTCTTACACTGTTGGTGGGAATGCAAGTTGGTACAGCCACTTTGGAAAACAGTGTGGAGGTGCCTCAAAAAATTAAAAATAGAGCTACCCTATGACCCAGCAATTGCACTACTGGGTATTTACCTCAAAGATACAGATGTAGTGAAAAGAAGGGCCATGTGCACCCCAATGTTCATAGCAGCAATGTCACAATAACCAAACTGTGGAAGGAGCCGAGATGCCCTTCAACAGATGAATGGATAAAGAAGATGTGGTCCATATATACAATGGAATGTTACTCAGCCATCAGAAAGGATGAATACCCAACATTTGTATCAACATGGATAGAACTGGAGGAGATTATGCTAAGTGGAAATAAGTGAAACAGAGAAAGACAATTATCATATGGTTTCAATTATTTGTGGAACATAAGGAATAGCATGGAAGACATTAGGAGAAGGAAGGGAAAAATGAAGGGGGGGGAATCAGAATGGGAGACGAACCATGAAAGACTACAAACTCCAAGAAACTGAGGGTTTTAGAGGGGAGGGGGTGGGGGGATGGGTTAGCCCGGTGATGGGTATTAAGGAGGGCATGTACTGCATGGAGCACGATGTGTTATATACAAAATGAATCATGGAACACATCAAAAACTAATGATGTACTGTATGGTGACATAACATAATTAAAAAATTTAAAAAAACATAAAAACAACCCCCCTTCAAGGTAAAATAAAACTCCTAAATCAAGTCAGAACACAGACAAAAAAATAAGAAAAAGTGTGGGAATATATGACAAAGAATATATCTTTGTGTGCTTTTGTACTTTCAAGTTTTCATTTAAATTCCAGTTAGTTAACATTCAGTGTAATATTAATTTCAGGTGTAGAATTTTGTGATTCGTCACTTACGTTAAGTACCCAGAGCTCATCACAAGTGCCTTCCTTAATATCCATCACCATTTAACCCATACCTCTGCCCATCTCCTCTCCATCAACCCTGTTTGTTCTCTATAGTTGAGTCTGTTTTATGGTTTGCCTCTCTTTTTTCCCCCATGTTCATCTGTTTTCTTTCTTAAATCCTACATATGAGTGAAATTATATGGTATTTGTCTTTCTCTGACTTACTTCACTTAGCATAATGTTCTCTGGCTCCATTCATGTCACTGCAAACAGCAAGAATTCATTAATTTTTATGGCTGAGTATTATTCCTATATATATATATATCACATCTTTTTTATCCATTCATTAGTTGATGGACATTTGGGCTCTTTTCATAATTTGGCTATTGTTGATAATGTTGCTATAAACATTGGGGTGGACATAGCCCTTCGAACCAGTATTTTTGTATCCTTTGGGTAAATACCTAGTAGTGCAATTGCTAAATCAAGGGCAGTTCTATTTTTAACTTTTTGAGGAACCTCCACACTGTTTTCCAGAGTGACTGCACCAGCCTGCATTCCCACCAACAGTGTAAGAGGGTTCCCTTTTCTCTGCATCCTTGCCAACATGTGTTGGTCTTGTGTTGTTAATTTTAGTCATTCTGATAGGTGTGAGGTGATATCTCATTGTAGTTTTGATTTGTATTTCCCTGACAATGAGGTAAGAATATGTTTAATATATGAAAAGTTCCTACAAGTAAAAAAAGATCAAAATCTCAGAAGAAAAATGGGCAAAAAACGTAAAAAGAATGTTCATAAAAAAACATAAATGGCCTTTCAACATACTAAAAGATGCTTAGTCTCGTAAGAGAAAAGCAAATTAAAACTAAAAGTCATTTGTAAAAATAGACAGATGGGACAAAAATTTTAATACTGAGTTGGTTAGTGTGTAGGGAGAAAACTGGCATTCTTACCCAATGTTGTTGAAAGTATAAATCACAGCCATCTTTATGTAGGCCAATCTGACAATTCTACTTCTAAGAATCCAAAAATGCTTGCACATATACAAAATGCCTTATGTTCAAAGATACATAATGCAGCAATATTTAAATAGCAAAAAATGGGAACAAACCAAGTGTCCACCAACAGTGGAACTTGTTGAATAGAGCATATTCATGTAGTGGATAATTATACAATTATAAAAACAAGGCATAATTACATAACATTGAAAAGAAACACTCCATTATTTATTAAGTTTAAAAAGCAAGATAAAAAATGGTACGTTACCATTTGTATAAAATGCTACCATTTGTATAAAATTAGAAAGAATATACAATAGGTCCACTTTGAGAAATAGCAGAGTATGTCTCATTGGGCTATAATCCTCCTGCAGGTAAAAACTATAAACCCTAGATAAAATATAAAAAAATCTCTGCCTGAAAACACTAGAAATATGTGAAAAGCTGGCAGAATCTGGAGGGAAGTCTACACTTGGAAAGAAGGAATAGCACTGGCTAACTCTTCTGCTTTCATAGCTTTATTCTTGAAGGCAGGTCCTAGTTGGAACTACTTGAGAAGGCCAAAAATTTGCCTTACTGAAACAATGAACCAGAAGCCTAAGTTTAAGATTAAGTCAGAAACTGGGAAGTAAGGCTGGGAATCCAGGAAAGGAGAGAGCCTAAGAGAGGAAGCCCTGAAATTTGCTCATAAACTCCACCCAAATTTCTTGCTGACCACTGAACTATGTTTTTGTAAGGTAGACTCCAAACAGTCCAGCTAAGGCTAAAAGAACTGAACAAAGATTACTGCAAAAGAGTAATCTGGAGGCTGAGTTCACCTAAGTTAAAACCTTAGCATGCAATTACCATACAGCCAGCAACTGCAGACATGGGCATTTATCCCAGATAAGTTAAAAATTAGGTTTACCAAAAACCGGTACACAAATGTTTATAGCAGCTTTATTTGTAATAGCCAAAAGCTGTAAACAATGCAGATGTCCTTCAATGAGTGAAGAGCTTTCAAATAAACTGTGGTAACCCATCCCATGGAGTATTGCTAAGCAATAAAAATGAATGAACTATTGATATATGCAACAAACTTGATGAATATCCAGAGGATTACGCTGGGTAAAAAAAAAATCTGAAGATGTTACATTCTGAATGATTCCATTTATGTAACATTCTTGAAATGACAAAATTATAGAAATGTAGAACAGATTAGTGGTTGTCAAGGGTTAAGGAGCAGTTAGGGGTAGCCAGAAGAAAGTAGGCATGGCTATAAGGGCAACAAGAGGGATCCTTGCTGTGATGGAAATGTTCTGTATCTCTGACTGTATTAACGTCAATATCCTGGTTGTGATGTTGTACTACAGTTTTGCAATGTTACCATTGGGGAAAACTGGGTAAAGGGTACATGAGATCTCTCTCTTTCTTACCATTGCATGTGAATATATAACCATTTCAAAGTTAAAAGAATGTGGGATGCTGCTAAGGCAGTATTCATTGATAAATTTATAGCACTAAATTGTCTCAGAAAATGTTTTAAATCAATGACCTTAGCTGCAACCTTAAGAAACTACAAAAAGAAGGGAAAATTAAATCCAAATAAGCAGAAAAAAGGAGAAAATAATGATCAGCAGAAGTCAGTGAAATAGAAAACAGAGCAATAGAGAAAAAAATCAATCAATAAAACCAAAGCTGGTTCTTTTAAAATAGTAACAAAATTAATAATCTTCTAGGCAACATTCAGCAAATCTACATCTATTTCAAAATACCAAAATCACAGAGATGGAAAACAGATTAATGTTTGCTAAGGTTAGGAATGTCAGAGGTAGGGAGAAAGGTGTAACCAAGGAATAAGATAAGGGAGATCTTTGTAGTGATGGAATAATTCTTTATCTTGATTGGGGTGGTGGCTACAAAAATCCGCCCACTTAATAAAATACAGAGAAGTACATATACTCACATTTAATATCTGATGCCTGCTTCTGATATTGTACTTAAAGATGTAATCACTGGGGAAAACTAGCTGAAGGGTACCTAGGTCCTCTCTATACTACTGCAATTTCCTGTGAATCTACAATTATTTCAAAATAAAAACTTTTTAAAAAAGTATACTTGCACTTTAACTATCTAGAGTTCAAAACCAGATTCATTAAGCAATTACTACAACCATGGTAAACCTAACAATTGTTACATATGGATTCTGGGTATAACTGATATACAAGACAAAATAAAAACAAGGTCTCTGGAAAAACAGAACATATATATATTACATAATTATTACATAAATTAACATATATATAAAACATCAATAGGGAAGCATTTCTAAAAATTCACAGAAAACTGTATATAAATGCAGAAAAGTGGTAGGTCACACATATCCTAAAGTTAACCTATTTATCCCCTCAAACTCCTAAAATGTAAGGTGAGAGAGATGGATAAAGTTTAATTCCCAAATTTGGGGGCCAGACATCTTAAAGACAAATATTATTGTCTGGTCATGAATTTTCTAGAGAGTTGGTACTTTGAGGCTTACCATGGTATTAGAAGAATAAATGTATCATCCCCTTCTCCTAAACAAAACCAAGAAATCTTACTATACTAGGAAGCAACTAAACGATTTTATAGATTATTTTTAGAAGTTATGCCAAAAATACTCGGCATCTTTAAAATATTTACAGTGCTAAAAATTCAGTGAATTCTGGCAAACATCTCCTAAAATCTATCCTTGCAGGAGTGAATGGATTAAGTCTTTTCCTCAGCTTTAAGTAGAATAGAGTACAAACTGTTGTTGGGTTTTTTTTTAATACTTCAGAGCAAGGGTTGGCAAGCTACAGCCTGCAGGCTGCCTGTTTTTGTAAATAAGGATTTACTTGAACATAGCAACCACTATTTGTTTATATATTGTCTATGGCTTCATTCATGCTACAATGGCAGAGTTGAACAGTTGCAACGGCAACTATATGGCCCACAAAGTCACACAGGTATTTACCATTTAACCCTTTAAAAAAACTCTGCTGACCCTTGCTATAAAGTCAAGGAACTCTGCTGTGCAACCATCGACAAGGTACTGACTCTTAATCTCAGTTTCTTCATCTATAAAAGAAAATAACAGTACATGCCCCATGTCCAGTAAAGAACTATGTCAGCAAGTCAGAGTTGTCTATACTGTCTACACTGAAGGTTTGGTCTTTGATCTACTCCTTGGAGGTAACTGTTAAGCCTCAGGAATATGCTGCCTGATAAATGTGTCTTTGTTTAACTGGGGGTCTGGGACCAGACAGTCTATACTAACAATGTATGGGGCCTATACAACAATGGTAGGGGCTTTGGGCCACTCCAGATAGTCTAAACTAACAATGTGATTTATGGCTGGGGTCTTGGGTCGTGTGACATCAATTTGACCTTTGGAGGGTCTGGAGAGACTGAGTGACTAAGGTCAGCCACGCAGGCAGCCAGCCAGCCATACCAATGTGACTGACCCCAATAAGAACCCTGACCAGGGCTCAAGTAAGTTCTCTTAGCTAGCAATACTCTCTGTGTTGTCATACATCATTGCTGGGAGAAGCAAGCAGTGTCCACACGGCTCTACTGGGAGAAGAAAACTGGAAACTTGTGCCTGATTTCTTGTGGACTCTGCCCTATGTGACTCTTTGTGGATTTTAATGTGCATCCCTTCACTGTAATAAAATGCAATCTTGACTATAACAGCTTTACCTCTCTGTAAATTCTAGCAAATCACTAAATCTGAGGGTGGTCTTGGGGACTCCTGAATAGCACCTCATTATATTATGTGGATAAAATGTGATAACCATTGCTAGGTGTTTAACAGTGGCTGGCTAGCATATAACAAAGGCTTGGTACATACTGGCTGTTATCATCATAATAAGGAAACAGTCAACAAAACAAAGAAGGAACCCACAGAATGGGAGAAGATACTTGCAAATGACACTACAGACAAAGTGCTGATTTCCAAGATCTGTAAAGAACTTCTCAAACTCAACACCCAAAAAACAAATAAGTCAAAAAATGGGCAGAAGACATGAACAGACACTTCTCCAAAGAAGACATACAAATGGCTAACAGACACATGAAAAAATGTTTAACAGCATTAGCCATCAGGAAAATTCAAATCAAAACCACATTGAGATACCACCTTACACCAGTTAGAATGGCAGAAATTGACAAGGCAAAAAACAACAAATGTTGGAGAGGCTGTGGAGAAAGGGGAACCCTCTTACACTGTTGGTGGGAATGCAAGTTGGTACAGCCACTTTGGAAAACGTGTGGAGGTGCCTCAAAAAATTAAAAATAGAGCTACCCTATGATCCAGCAATTGCACTACTGGGTATTTACCCCAAAGACACAGATGTAGTGAAAAGAAGGGCCATGTGCACCCCAGTGTTCATAGCAGCAATGTCCGCAATAGCCAAACTGTGAAGGAGCCGAGATGCCCTTCAACAGATGAATGGATAAAGAAGATGTGGTCCATATATACAATGGACTATTACTGAGCCATCAGAAAGGATGAATACCCAACTTTTACATCAACATGGATGGGACTAGAGGAGATTACGCTAAGTGAAATAAGTCAAGCAGAGAAAGTCAATTATCATATGGTTTCACTTATTTGTGGAACATAAGGAATAGCATGGAAGACATTAGGAGAAGGAAGGGAAAAATGAAGGCGGCGGGGGAATAGGAGGGGGAAACGAATCATGAGAGACTATGGACTCAGAAACAAACTGAGGGTTTTAGAGGGGAGGGGGTGGGGGGATGGGTTAGCCCAGTGATGGGTATTAAGGAGGGCACGTACTGCATGGAGGGCTGGGTGTTATACGAAAGCAATGAATCATGGATCACTACATCAAAAACCAATGATGTATTGTATGGTGACTAACATAATAAAATAAAATTAAGTTTAAAAAAAAAAAACAAAACAGAAACCAATGGAGAGTTGGAAGCAGAAGAATGACATGATCTAACTTATGCTGTATTGAGAATAAACTACAAGAGGGCAAAATTAGAAGCAGATCTGTTAGAACGTGACTGTAATAATTCAGGCAAAAGATTACATTAGCTTGGGCCTGTGTGGTGTTGGTGGGGGTGATGAAAAGTGGACAGCTTCTAGACATTATCTGAGGTAAAATGTGCAGGCTTTCCTTATAGTCTGGATGGACCAAGAGAAAAAGTAAGGAAATCCAAGGTTTTGAGTCTGAGTAATTATAAAAGGATGGAGTTTCCATTAACAGAAAAAGAGAAGATTATTGAAAAGACTGGTTTTTGGCGGGGCGCCTGGGTGGCTCAGTCGTTAAGCGTCTGCCTTCGGCTCAGGTCATGATCCCAGGGTCCCGGGATCGAGTCCCACATCGGGCTCCCTGCTCGGCAGGAAGCCTGCTTCTCCCTCTCCCACTCCCCCTGCTTGTGTTCCTGCTCTCGCTCTCTCTCTCTCTGTCAAATAAATAAATAAAATCTTTAAAAAAAAAAAAAAGACTGGTTTTTGGTAGAAGAACTGAACTCCTGTTCAGTTTTTAAAAAAAAAATTTTTTTTAATTTTACAAATTATTTTTTACTGAGATATAACTGACATACAAGTATTACCTCAGTTTCAGGTATACATCATAGTGCTTTGACATTTGTATACATTACAAAATGATCACAATAGGTCTAAATACCATGTCACAAAGTGAATACAGTATTATTAACTATATTCCTTATGCCATATATTTATTTATTTTATAACTGGAAGTTTGTATTTTTTGACCCCCTTCACCCATTTTGCCCCATCACAACCCCCCTCTCTGGCAACCACCAATGTGTTCTCTATATCTTTGAGTCCGGGTTTTGTTTTGATTCCAATTAAAAGTGAGATCATGCAGTATTTGTTTTCTTCTGTCCAACATACTTAGTGTAATACTGGTAAATAATACTGCAGTGAACACAGGGGTGCATTTATCTTTTTGAATTAATATTTTTGTTTTCTTTGGATACACAGCAGTGGAATTACTAGATTGTATGGTAGTTCTATTTTTAGTATTTTGAGGAACTTCCATACTTTTTCCATAGTAGTTGTACCAATTTACACTCGTACCAACAGTACACAAAAGTTCCTTTTTCTCCACATCCTTACCAACATTTGTTATTTCTTGTCTTTTGGATAACAGTCATTTAGACAGGTGTAAGGTGGTATCTCACTGTGGTTTTGATTTACATTTCCCTGATAACGAGTGACTTTCAACAACTTTTAATGTGTCTGGTGGCCAAATGTATTTCTTCTTTGGGAAAACACAATTTAGGTCCTCTGCCCATTTTTTAATTAGATTGTGGTTTTCTTCGTTATGGAGTTGTAGGAGTTCATATATTTTGGACATTAACCCCTTATCAGATATATGACATGCAAATGTCTTCTCCCATTAAATTGCCTTTGCATTTTGTCGATAGTGTCCTTCTCTATGCAGAAGCTTTTTTGTTTCATGTGGTCCCATTTGTTTAGTTTTGCTTTGTTTCCCTTGCCTTTGGAGTCAGATGCAAAAAAACTCTGCTAAGACTTATGTCAAGGAGATTACTGCCTATGTTTTCTTCTAGGCTTTACGGTTTCAGGTCTTACATTCAAGTCATTAATCCATTTCAAGTTAATTTTTTTATAAGGTATAAAATAGTAATCCATTTTCATTCTTTTGCATGTAGCTGTCCAGTTTTTCCAACATCATTTATTGAAGAGACTGTCCTTTCCCCATTGTTATGCTCTTGCCTCCTTTATCATAAATTAATTGACCATATACTTGTGGTTTACTTCTGAGCTCTCTATTCTGTTCCATTGATCCATGTGTCTGTTTTTATGCCAATACCATACTGTTTTAATTACTATAGTTTGAAACAAGGAAGTGTGAAACCTCAGAACAAGATCCTTGTTCTTTGAATAACCAACTGCTTTGGTTATTCAAGGTCTTTTGTGGTTCCATATATATTTTAGACTTATTTGCTCTAGTTCTGTGAAAAATGCCATTTGAATTTTGATAGGCATTGCATTGAATCTGTACATTGCTTTGGGTAGTATGGTCATTTAAACAATATTAATTCTTCTAATCCTATGGGAATGGAATATATTTCCATTTGTTTGTATCTTCAAATTCTTTCATCAGTGTCTTATAGTTTTCAGTGTACAGGTCTTTCACCTCCTTGGTTAAATTTATTCATAGGCATTTTACTCTTTTTGATGTGATTATAAATAGGATTTTCTGGATTTCTCTGATAGCTCATTATTACTATATAAAAACACAATAGATTTTTTTGTATATTAATTTTATATCCTGAAACTTTACTGAATCCCATTCATTAGTTCTAACAGGTTTTTTGTTTTTTTTTTTTTGGTGGAGTCTTGAGGGTTTTCTATAAATGATATCATGACATTGGCAAATAGTGACAGTTTTACTTCTTCCTTTCCAATTTGGATATCTTTTCTTTTTTTTTGCCTAACTGTCCTTGTTAGTATTCCAATACTATGTTGAATAAAAGAAGGGACAGTAGGATTCCTTGTCTTGTTCCTGATCTCAGAGGAAAGCTTTTGACCTTTCACTGTTGCATATGACTTAGCTGTGGGTTTGTCATATATGGTCTTGAATATGTGGAGGTACGTTCTCTCTAGACTCACTTTGTTGACAATTCTTATCATAAATGATGTTGAATTTTGTCAAATGCTTTTCTGCATCTATTGAGATATGTTTTTATCTTTCATTTTGTTAATGTAGCATATCACACTGATTGATATGTGGATGTTGAATCATCCTTGCATTTGTGGAATATATCCCACTAAATCATAGTGTATGATCGTTTAAATATATTATTGAATTCAGTTTGCTAATGTTTTGTTGAAGATTTCTGCATCTGTGATCATTAGGGATTTTAGCCTATAATTTTCTTTGGTATCCATGTCTGATTTTTGTGTCACAATAATGCTGACCTTCTAAAATGAGTCTGGAAATGTTCCGGTCTCTTCAATTTTTGGGAAAAATTTGAGAAGAATAGGTATTAAATTTTCTTTGAATGTTTGATAGAATTCACCGGTGAAGCTGTCTGGTCCTGCTTTTATTTGTTGGGAGGTTTTTGATTGCTGATTCAATCTCCTTACTAGTAATTGTTGTAATCAAAATTTCCATTTCTTCATAATTCACTCTTGGAAGATCATGTTTCTAGGAATTTATTTTTTTCAAAGTTGTCCAATTTGTTGGCCCATAATTAATTGTTCATAGTATTTCTTTGGTATCAGTTATAAGTCCTCCCCTTTCATTTCTGATTTTATTTATTTGAGCTCCCCCCCCACTTTTTTTTTTGGTTAGTCCAGCCAAAAGTTTGTCAATTTTCTCTTTTCAAAGAACCAACTCTTATGAGTCATTGATATTTTCTATTGCCTTTTTATTCTCTATTTCACTTATTTCCATTCTGACCTTTATTATTTCCTTCCTTCTATTAACTTTTGGCTTTGTTTATTCTTTCTCTAGTTCCTTTAGGTGTACAGTTAAGTTGTTTGAGATTTCTCTTGTTTCTGGAGGTAGACCTGAATGCTATGAAATTCCCTCTTAGAACTGCTTTTGCATAGATTTTTGTATGCCCTATTTCTGTTTTCATTGTGTCTAGTTACTGTTTGAGTTCTCTCTTGATTTCTTCTATGACCTGTCGATTGTTCAGTAGCATGTTGTTAAATCTCCAGATTATTTGTGATTTTTCCAATTTTCTTCTTGTAACTGAATTCTAGTTTCATACAATTGTGGTAGGAAGGGATGCTTGATATGATTTAAATTTTCTTGCATTTATTGAGGCTTGCTTTGTGGCCTAACACATTATCTATCCTAGAGAATGTTCTGTGTGCACTTAAGAAGAATGTATATTCTGCTGTTTTTAGATGGAATGTTCCATATATATCTATTAAGTCCATCTCATCTTAAATATGTCACTTAAGGCTTATGTTTCCTTATTGATTTTCAATCTTGATGACCCATGTAAGCCAGATGTTAAAGTCCTCTACTATTATTGTATTGCTGTCTATTTATCCATTTAGGTCTGTTATTATCTACTTTATATATTCTGGTGCTCCTATGTTAGGTGCATATATATTTATAAATGTTATATTTTCTTGCTGGATTGACTACTTTATCATTATGTATTGCCTTTGTCTTTAATTACACTCTCTGTTTTAAAGTCTATTTTGTTTGATATATGTATAGCTCCACCAGCTTTTTGTTTCCATTTTCAAGGAACATCTTTTTCCATTCCTTTGCTTTCAGTCTATATGTGTCCTTACATCTGAAATGAGTCTCTAATAGGCTGTATATAGATATTTCAGGAATTCAGTTTGAACATGTTAAGTTTGAGATGTCCAATTGGACATGTAAATGGACAAATTCAGTAGGCAACTAGACATAAAGGTCTGCAGTTCAGAGAAGTAGTTCAGGATGCAGTTATAAATTTGAGAGTCTTGGGGCGCCTGGGTGGCTCAGTCGGTTGAGCGACTGCCTTCGGCTCAGGTCATGATCCCGAAGTCCCGGGATCGAGTCCCGCATCGGGCTCCCTGCTCGGCAGGGAGTCTGCTTCTCCCTCTGACCCTCCCCCCTCTCATGTGCTCTCTCTCTCTCATTCTCTGTCAAATAATAAATAAAATCTTAAAAAAAAAAAATTTGAGAGTCTTAGCACAGAGATGGCATTTAATGCAATGAAGCTGGATGGGACCATCTAATGAGCAAATCTAGATAAGAAAGAACACATCATGGTCTAGGCTCTGAGTAACTCCCATATGTAGAATTCAGGGAGATCAGGAGAGACCAGCAAAATCAACTCGGAAGTTGCAGACAAAAAGGCAGAAAATAAACCAGGCATGTATGTCTACCCTGAAAGTCAGGGTTTTAAGGAAAGTGTCATCAACTGTGACAAATAAAGATGATAGGTCAAGTAAGATTAAGACAGATAATGTCCATTAGATCCAGCAACAAGGAGGTCACTGGAGAGAGAGTTTAAGGATAGTTTTAGTTGCAGTGAAGGCAAATAACTTTGGAATGGGTTCAAGAGAACCAGAGGAGAGAAACTAGAGATGGTGGGTAAAGATAAACCTTTGAGAAATAGGATGACAGCTGAAAAGAAAAATCGGACTATGGAATCATCTTATTTTGTTTGTTTTGTTTTGTTTGAAGATGAGAGAACAGCATGTTTATATATTGATGAGAATAATCCCATAATAAAAGAAGAATTACTGGAGTAGTATTTTAAGAGAGAGAAGAGATGGACTTTAACACACAGGTGGAAGAAATAACCTTGGCTAGATCATCTACTGTAATTGAGGAGAAGCTGGAGTTTTGGGAGCAGATGCAGGTTAAGGGAGCTAATGTATTGGTAGGGAATTAGGAAGTTCTTTTCCAGTTACTTCAAATTTTTTGGTGAAGTACAAAACTAGACTATCAGCTGTGAGGATGAATAAGAAGGAATAATGAGAAAAAAGAAAATATGAAATAGTTGCCTAGGAGTCAATTAAATTATGCAAAAGGTTAAGACAATCACACACTTTTTCTGGCAGAAAACAAGAATAAACTTGATATCTAAATTTTTCCCCATATCATATGCCAATGGTATGTTCCACCATCAAGTTAGGTTTAGCTCCAATTCCTATGCCTTCTATGTCTGTGGTTAAATAGCTGATACGTGCATTCATAGCCCTCAGGTACTATGATATTCTTAAATTTCAAAAATCAAATGATATTCAGTACTCTGTGTTTAATGAGGCAGGAAAATATGTAACAATTTAGATTTATGTAAGTTTGAGATCAACTTCAGGATACTAAAAAAAAGGCTAAATACATAATTAAACACCCCACTTTCCCAGACAAAGGAAACCTGTTGATAGTGTGCTTATACAAAGTATCAAACAATATATCCTCTGGGCAGAATGGTGTGATTCTTTTACTCCATAAGTAAGTTACACTTATCACCTGACCATACTGTTATGATGAATCTGTATTACAACTATTCAGACCAAGAAATAAGAAAATGCAAAAGAATCTCCACAGTTTCAAAATATAGAAATGGAAGGAAAACTTCCAAACTTGTTCTATGAGGCCAGCATTACCTTGATCCCAAAACCAGACAAAGACCAATATCCCTGACGAAGATGGATGCCAAAATTCTCACCAAGATACTAGCCAACAGGATCCAATAGTACATTAAAAGGATTACTCACTGACCAAGTGAGACTTATTCCTGGGCTGCCAGGATGGTTCAACACTCGCAAATCAATCAACATGATACATCACATTAATAAAAGAAAGGACAAGAACCATATGATCCTCTCAACTGATCCAGAAAACGCATTTGACAAAATACAGCAACCTTTCTTGATTAAAACTCTTCACAGTGTAGGGATAGAGGGAACATACCTCAATATCATAAAAGTTACTACAAAAAACCCCCAGAGAATATCATTCTCAACAGGGAAAAAGTGAGAGCTTTTCCCCTAAGATCAGGAACACGACTGGATGCCCATTCTGACCACTTGTTAATGCAAGCTGGTACAGCCACTCTGGAAAACAGTATGGAGGTTCCTCAGCAATCAGACAACAAAAAGAAATAAAAGGAATTCAAATTGGCAAAGAAGAAGTCAAGTTCTCACTCTTTGCAGATGATATGATACTTTATGTGGAAAACCCAAAAGACTCTACCCCAAAAGTGCCAGAACTCATACAGCAATTCAGCAACATGGCAGGATACAAAATCAAAGCACAGAAATCAGTAGCATTTCCATACACTAACAATGAGACCGTAAGAAAGAGAAATTAAGGAATAGATCCCACTAACAATTGCACCAAAAACCATTAGATACCTAGGAATAAACCTAACCAAAGAGGTAAAGGATCTGTACTCTGGAAACTACAGAACACGTATGAAAGAAATTGAGGAAGACACAAACAAATGGAAAACCATTACACGCTCATGGATTGGAAGAACAAATATCATTAAAATGTCTATACTACCCAGAGCAATCTACACATTCAATGAAATCCCTATCAAAATACCATCAACATTTTTCACAGAGCTAGAACAAATAATCCTAAAATTTGTATGGAACCAAAAAAGACCCTGAATAGCCAGGGGATTGTTGAAAAAAAAAAAAAAAAAAGCAAAGCTAGTGGCATCACAATGCCTGATTTCAAGCTCTATTACAAAGTTGTAATCAAGATAGTATTGGACTGACATAAAAATGGACACATAGACCAGTGGAACAGAAGAGACAACCCAGAAATGGACCCTCAACTCTGTGGTCAACTAATCTTTGACAAAGCAGGAAAGAATATCCAATGGAAAAAAGATAATCTCTCTTCAATAAATGGCACTGGGAAAATTGGACAGCCACGTGCAGAAGAATGAAACTGGACCATTCTCTTACACCATACACAAAGATAAACTCAAAATGGATGAAAAACCTCAACAAAAGACAGAAATCCATCAAAATCCTAGAGGAGAACACAGGCAGCAACCTCTTTGACCTCGGCCACAGCAACATCTGTCTCCAATGGCAAGGGAAACAAAAGCAAACATGAACAACTGGGACTTCATCAAGATCAAAAGCTTCTGCACAGCAAAGGAAACAGTCAACAAGCCTAAAAGGCAACCTACAAAATGGGAGAAGATATTTACAAATGACGTATCAAATAAAGGGCTAGTATCCAATATCTCTAAAAAACTTATCAAACTCAACACCCAAAAAACAATCCAATTGAGGAATGGGTAGAAGACACGAACAGGCATTTCTCCAAAGAAGACATACAAATGGCCAATAGACACACGAACAAATGCTCCACAACACTTGGCATCAGGGAAATACAAATCAAAACCCCAATGAGATACCACCTCACACCAGTCAGAATGGCTAAAATTAACAACTCAGGAAACAACAGCCATGGTGAGGATGTGGAGAAAGGGGAACCCTCTTACAGTGTTGGTGGGAATGCAAGCTGGTACAGTCACTCTGGAAAACAGTGTGGAGGTTCTTCGAGAAGTTAAAAATAGAGCTACCCTACGACCCAGCAATTACACTACTGGGTATTTACCCAAAAGATACAAATGTAGTGATCCGAAGGGGCACCCGCACCCCAATGGTTATAGCAGCAATGTTCACAATAGCCAAACTGTGGAAAGAGCCTAGATGTCCATCAACAGATGAATGGATAAAGATGTGGTGTATATATACAATGGACTATTACTGAGCCATCAGAAAGGATGAATACTTACCATTCAGTCTGACATGGATGGAATTGGAGGGTATTATGCTAAGTGAAATAAGTCAATCAGAGAAAGACAATTATCATATGGTTTCACTCATAGGTAGAATATAAGAAACAGTGCAGAGGACCATAGGGAAAGGGAGGAAAAACAGAATGGGAAGTCATCAAAGAGGGAGAAAAACCATGAGAGACTCTTAACTATAGGGAACAAATTGAGGGTTGCTGGAGGGGAGGTGGGTGGTGGAATGGGGTAATTGGTGATGGGCATTAAGGAGGGGACATGATGTGATGAGCATTGGGTGTTATATGCAACTGATGAATTACTGAATACTACATCTGAAACTAATGATGTACTATATGTTGGCTAATTAAATTTAAAGGAAAAAAAAAAGATTCTCCACAGCACCTTTTCATCCAGGTCTGAACTACTGACAGCACTGTTAAGATGAATTCCTGCATTACCATGATTTAGACCAGGAAATAACAAAATACAAGATTCCCTAGTACCTCTTCATCCAAGTGTGAACTTTTTATGTGTTCACTGAAGTCTCCCAGCTTTTCACTTTCACAGGTCTCATTAGTAACTTCCCCTAAGGAAATGTTTTCACCTTTGGAATCATGTTTTAACTCATTTGCTGAAAAGAAATAATATTCAACTGTAGAAACTTTATACAGCAAAATAACTAAATCATTCAAAGATTGTTCTAAAAATGAGTTAGAATTCAGAGACTCTTTTAAAGTCCAATGTGACCAATGTGAAGTAGTTTTCAGCAAACTATACAATTATTCCTCCCTCTCTTTTAAAATAACTCCACTATACGATATAAAAAGAATTGGCACTAAGACATAATTGAGATATATCAAGATAAATGTAAAAATGTTTATGTCCAGCTACATTGAATATATTTTGAAAACTTGAAAATCAAAATACAATTAACTTTCAAAATATTTCCTGTGAAGTAAGGATCCAAGTATTTAAACTTATGATAAACTGTTAATTATAAAAAATTCTAATAAGGATTCAGATTTAAAATGTGATAAAGCTTAAACATATATTTCCATTTCAAAATAAGGCCACAAAAGTTTCTAAGGTCAATGATCTATCCTTCGTAGATAAAGCTAACAAAGTTATTTACTAACTAATCAAATGGAAAATTTCTCAAAATCTTATCTGCCAACCAAGCAATTAAAACTGAGGAAAACTGACAAACCATAAAACATATAGTTAACAGACTCTAAAATGAAGAGCTTCCTATTTAATGAATTAATTTTGACTAGGCCCAAATAGAGATATAAAAAGATACTTCAATACTGCATAATTTGAAAATGTCAAATTTTACCTGCTGATAAGGAAGCACAGATCTCTGACTTCATCATTCCAGGATCCAGTATAGGAAGTTTTCTATTATAAAGCAAACAGAGCTTGAACATTATAAAGGATTCTACACAGAACTATCTACTTCTCAACATTATATACTACCAGCATTAGTAGCTGGTGAATATCAGCTCAAGTCCTCCAAGGACAGAGTACTACACTGGAGCTCCGAAACCAGCATACCCAAGTAGATTCCTCATTTGGTTCTTTAATCACACACATATGCCACAATTGTTAGGGAGTGCTGCCATTCAAATGGTTACTCAGAGAGAACCTGATGACATATATCAAGCATTCAAAACAATTTTAAAGTATTACACCAATATAAGCTGACACTTAACTTCTATTCTGAAGTATGTGTATATGTATTTTACTGCCAATGTAAAAGGAAGATAGTTTGAGAACAGTTTGAATCCTTTTTTTGTAGTCTCTAAAGACAACATATGGTCTAAAGGTCAAGGGTACGGAAATCAGAGTTTAACCAAGTTGGCTTCAAATATTGTTCTGCCACTTAACTATGTCAACTATAGCAACATTATGTAATTTCTTTGAGTCTAACCATATCTGTAAAATGGGAATTATCACCTATCCATGAAGTTATTATGAGGATTAAATGAGATAAAATGTTTTTAAAGCCAATAGCATAGGGACACCTGGCTGGTTCAGTCGGTTAAGCGTCTGCCTTCAGCTCAAGTCATGATCCCAGGATCCTGGGATCAAGTCCCACACTGGGCTCCTTGCTCAGCAGGAAGCCTGCTTCTCCCTCTGCCAGCCTGCTTGTTCTCTCTCTCTCTCTCTCCTTCTGACAAATAAATAAAATCTAAAAACAAACAAAACAAAAGCCAGAAAAAAAAAAAACCCCAATAGCATAGGCTCAACAAATGAAAACTACATCTATAGGAACCACTTAAAAATAAATGGCCAAACAGTACTCCATTTTTTAAAAATTAGAAATATATAAAAGTACACTGAATATAATACAAAAAATACCCATAATACCCCATTTTTTTCATTTAATAAATTAGTTTTATTAAACCTATCCTACAGCTCTACGACTGCTCATTGGTTCAGGATTACTTCCTACCCATGAAAGAGAAAAACCAAATAAAACATTTTATATACATCATTCTTTATAAAGTCTTTGGAAAACATGAAGTATTTGCTCCCTGACATAAAACCTAGAAACAATCAGAAATACACAGTTTAAAGAATGAGAAAACAATAATACAAACAGAAGACCTGTAATATGCAAATCTCCTCCCCTAATTCTTTCCCTCTTCTGGATTCTATCTACTAAATATCTCCATTTTAGTATTTCTAAGATCTCTCCAACTCAACATGTCTAAATTTGACATAATGACCAGAACACATCCCCAATCTTGCCCCTTCATATCAGAGAATTATAATGCCTTTCTTTGAAATAAGAGAGAAACCAGGTATCATTCTTAACTCCTATCTCTGATTAATCAATCAGATTAATCAATCTTCATGTCCTAAATCTCTTTCAAATACACTCCCATTTCTGTTTGAAGTCATCATGTCCTTTGGCCTAATTATTACAATAGCTCCCTACCAATTTATTCTCCACACCAGAGCTATAATGATTTTTAAAATGGAAATCTGGTCTATTTAAAAGTCCTTTGGTGAATCCCTATAATTCTCTTAGGATAAAGTTCAAACTCACCATGACTTCTAGTTTATCTAGGATGGTCTGTTTATGCCTGTTGTCTTGGCATATCTTATTAAAAGCTCCTCATTTCACTCTCAAAAGTTTTGCAGTTCAGAAAATAAATTCTATGGTCATCCTATTTGAAAGGTCCTTAAGGACTGAGCTTTCTGCACATTTTGTAGCTTTATTTCTTGCCATATGAACCCTAAGCCTTGGGACGTTATTTCTGTTTCTCAGTTATGACATGCCTTTCTCTGTGGGCCTTTACATTGGCTAGTTCTTCTATGACAAAATTCTATTTATTTTTCTTCACCAACTGGCTAATTCCTACTAATCCTTTAGTGTTCATCTTAAATGTCATTTTGACCAGGAAGCCTGTAACATCTTGCACTTCTACTATCCTATTTGATTGTACTGGCTTAATTATCTGCCTCTCTTGGTGGATCAAAAGCTCAGTGAGGACAAGGCCCATGTGTGTCTAGTTGCTCTCCGTATACTTAGCACCTAACATCTTCCTGGCCCGACACTAGGGAGACTCAAATGAAGATGCCTCTCCTGTCTAAGAACTCACATACAGACAGACATAATATACTGAGATATGCGCCAAGAGAACTATTGGAACAAATTCCTAGAATAACAGCTCAGATGAGATTTGAAGGATAACTGAATAAAAAGAAAGGGATTTCCAGGTAAAGAAACATGCAGGGGCGCCTGTTATGCAGGGGTGCCTGGGTGGCTCAGTCAGTTAAGCGTCTGCCTTTGGCTCAGGTCATGATCCCAGGGGCCTGGGACTGAGCCCTGTATCTGGCTCCCTGCTCAGTAAGGAGTCTGCTTCTCCCTCTCCCCCTGCCCCGCACCCCCCACCCACTCATGCTCTCTCTCAAATAAATAAAAATCTTAAAAAAAAAAAACAAACATATGCAAAAGGATTCAACATGACATACTGTGAAAACAGTGAGCTGATTGTTGTGCTTATCTTTCATTAGCCTTTCACTCCCCTATCCTCCCCACTAAAATCATAATTGTCGAAGACAGAATGGATGCACTCCACTAAAGAGCCTTAAAAAGACATGCCAAGCAATTTAGACTCTATCCTCAGGTGGCTCAAAGCCACTGAAGCAATGTAGCAGTCACTGGCAGATCAATTTCTATTTCAGAATATCACTATGAAGGAGTATAAACTAAAAGAATTCAGGAAGATTAACCAGGAGTTCATTACAATAATCTAGGAGAACGATGAATTAAATAGTAGCAGTGAGAATTGAGAGGAAGGAAAAACTGTGGGAGATATTAAAGTAATAACATGAATATAATTAAGTGACCCAAATAGAGAAGAATTGAGGGATGTTTTTGCAGTTGCTAATTATCCTGAAAGTTACATTCTCAAATAGGTATAGCTCCAGACACATAGGTTATTCCTGCAAAAAATAAATAAATAAATAAATAAATAAATAAATAAATAAAAAGGTATAGCAAGTGTATTGCTTTAATTTGAAAGTACTATATTAAAACAGTATTTTTTAATATTGCTGGCATAGTTTATAAGTGTGAGAAACTTTTTAGTATGAATAACTCACAAAGAAGGTAAAATTGCACATGCCACTCTTATTAGAAGTAATTTAGTTTTGTTTTGAATTTGAGAGCCATAAAGAGGTTAAATTCATCTGAGTTTAAAAAAAATAATAAAGCAACATTATAATCCACGCAAATTATTTTATAGTTTTGCACTGGTGGAATAGAAAGATATAGCTCTGCCTTGATGGAGTGGGAAGGTTCAAAAATGAAGGAAAGAAAAAAAAATGAGATAGAGAGGGAGACAAACCATAAGAGACTCTTAATCATAGGAAATTGAGGGTTGCTGGAGGGGAAGTGGGTGGAGGGAGGGGGTAACTTGGTGATGTGCATTAAGGAGGGCACTTGATGTAATGAGCACTGGGTGTTACACACAACTGATGAATCACTGATCTCTAACTCTGAAACTAATAATACACTATATGTTAACTGAATTTAAATAATTTTTTTTTAAATGAAGGGTAGGAGGAAGAAAGGAAAGAAACAGACTTGGGTGAGGCTACAGAAGAAGTACAGGAAAGCAAAAGAGAAGATCTGAGCAAAAAGGAGAGGGGAGTAAAAGAGGCTTCTGAAGAACTACATGGATTACATCAAGTTTATCCTCTAACCAGAGCATTTTACAAGGGGACGATGAAGTTTAATGTGTTCCACCCAGGATTTTTTTTATAAAACAAAATAAAATACAAAATATGATACAACATCCCTTGTAGTAAAGAAAATATTGTTTTTGTACATCTACTGTTTCACATATTCCTATGTATGTACTGAATTATAATGCAATTATGACTCTTTACTAAGGATAATTGACAAAAAGATGGAACAGAACTGCTCTATAATAATTACTAGCAGAACAAGTCTGAAAACTATTGCTCAAAAAAATTCAGGATGTTACTGCCTTTTTTAGAGTTAACTAGCTGCCTTGTGGTCGGTGTTCATTTATTTACACATTCACGTACTCTGTTTCTGAACAAGGCTGCCACAAATTTACTAGGGCAATTATTCTGCAAATACCAGTGGCCAAAAGCAGAGAAATATTATCCAATTCATTGGCCAGAGGTTGCCTAACCTGATGCCGTGGTGTGAGGTGCTAGGTCTCCTGATACTACAAATGATCACTTCATCAAGTACAATACCATATATTCTGGCAAAAACAAAAAAACAGTGGTTTATGTGGTCCAAAAGAGACAAAAGTAAAAATCAGAATGACACTTCATACTATTCCACCTGCCACTTTAAAGAGATGAGACAGAAAAGAGATCAAAAGTAAATTAATGTTCTGTGGCAAAATGTAGAATAATCTAATTAAAGACATAGAAATAACCAAAATGCCACTCTCCCAGCATTGTTCTGGGCTGGGGAGACAAACTTCAGAGCAGGTTACCCTGGGTTCAGATCTCAGCCCTTACTAACTTACTAGCTGTGTGTCCTTTGGAAAGTTAAACACTTTGATTCAATTTTAAAGACAGCTAGTTTTGGAGGAAATGAACAGACATTTTTCCAAAGAAGACACACAGATGGCCAATGGACACATGAAAAGATGCTCAATATCACCAATCATCAGAAAAATGCAAATCAAAACCAATGAGAGATTACTTTACACCTGTCAGAATGGTTAAAATAAAAAACACAAGAAATAACAAGTGTTGGTGAGGATGTGGAGAAAAAGGAACCCTTGTGCACTGCTGGTGAGAATGCAAATTGGTACAGCCTCTGTGGAAAATAGTATGGAGGTTCCTCAAAATATTAAAAATAGATCTACCATATGATCCAATAATGCTACTACTGAAAGAAAATGAAAACACTAACATATGCATCTCTGTTTACTGCAGCATTGTTTACATTAGCCAAGATATGGACGCAACCTAAGTATCCACTGATAGATGAATGGATAAGGAAGATGTAGTATACACACACACACACACCCCTACACATATTATACAGCACTAAAAAAGGATGATCATGCTATTGCAACAACACGGATGGACCTACAGGGTATTATGCTAAGTGAAATCAGTCAGACTGAGAAAGACAAATACTATATGATTTCACTCATATGTGGAATCTAAAAAACAAATGAATAAACAAAAAGCAGAATCAAACCTATAGAGAATAAACTGAGAGTTGCCAGAAGGAAGGGGGGTAGGGGTATGGGACAAGTGGGTGAAGGAGAAGAGATACAGGCTTCTAGTTATGGAATGCATAAGTCATGGGAATAAAGGGCACAGCATAGGAAATAGTCAATGATATTATAATAGTGTTGTATGGTGAGAGATGGTAGCCACACTTGTGGTGAGCAGAGCATAGGGTAGAGAGATGTTGAGTCACTAGGCTGTATACCTTAAACTAATATAACATTGTATGTCAACTATACTCAAAAAAGTTAAAATAAAAAGATAGGGTCAGTTTCAACCTCAGGATTATTTTACTAAATAAAATATGTGATGTATCTAGCATAGGTTAGACACTAAATACCGGTTTTGACAATTGAGTGTAAAATTTTACACTACAGAATGTCTCAGATATTCAGTGGAAAGGGAGAATGGAGCAAGGTAAGGGTCCTGAAAGACAGGTTACAGAGTCCAAATATACAAGGAAGAGAAAGAAGGACCTTTGAGTCATTTGAATGACCTTGGTGCCAGGCATTTTCCCCTCTGTAAGTTTGTGTTTATTACTACCAGATCCAGAATGTACAATGTTCCTTATGAATTTAAATCCAATTTGCAAAGATGGTATAACTCTCACTGATCACCAGCATCAGTTCTGTACTGGTGAGTTCAAATTCTGATGCCCAACTTTCCAACCTTCTTAATCTGGCATCACCCTATTATCCAGTCTTATTTCCCACTATTCATCAACATCTATTTGCTTTAGAAAGAAAAGATTCACTGTCTCCACTTATATACATTCAAATCTAGATGCCTGAGGAATAGTCTACTATAGTAGAAATTAAAAGTTTAATTCTTTCCTTTCCCTCAAAGTATGACGGATTGGGCTTGCAAAAGTAAGTGAAACATGGACATTTCCTACCATCAAGAAGTCCAAGAATTTAACAAATGAGAAAGATGTAAATTATACTACCATAAAATCAGTGCCATAAGCAAGGTAGAAAAGGTGCTATGGGAACAGAAAGGGCTCCTAACTCTGAAAGAGTCAGGAAATGCTTCATAATCTGTCCTACACAACCATATTCATATCTACCTTTATCTTCTGCCCACTCTTTCTTCATTATGTTTCTCCCCCCACCAAACTTTTTTTCCTTCTTCCCCTTTGTTAAATCTAAATCAATCCAAACTTCAAGAATCAGCAGAAATTTTGACTTTCCCAAGATGCCTTTTCATCCCTTTTTTCTAAACCACTAGTATTCTTAGTACTTCAGTTTATATATTTTTGTTTCAGACATATTGATTTTTCCTCCAAGGCTACATAATAATTCCCTTGAATACTTGGCAGATTCTTAAAATCTCAATGGTCCACTGTATAATATCAGCCAACTGAAATTTTAGGATATAATAAAATCGTGATTGAAGATAATCTTATGTTCTAAGTCCAGCACTATTACAGACATTCTCAGATCTCCAACTGTATTTACAGGCTACTTCAGAAACTTTTACCAATTTCACAAATTATACACTGCCAAGCTCATCAGTTCAAGTGTTAGTGAGTTAGTTCCGATATGATTTTAATAATTTGGATTTTAATATGGGCTTTAACCACTGTTGATCAACAATGAATAAGCATTCTAACATAACTTAAACATCTTACAAATTCTCCCTAACCAGGTCTGAGAACACTTCCCCCAATAATTGAATTAACTTAGGTTTGTCTACCTGTTTTAACAAAAGAGGCAGTCCAGAGCCTCTGACAGTATCTGGGCCTAACCCTCCCAACTTTAATCTCTGTTCCTGTAAAATGCAAACTCAAGTCTAAAAGCCTTCAACCTCCTACTGTCTTAGCATGAAGAAAAAGTAGTATATGAACTAGCAACTGGTTGATAAAAGGCAGAGATTTGAAATTTGAAATTATATTTTAAGCTTCATTTAGTTCTAGACCATTAACAACTTTCTGCACAACTATTAGCAGACCCTCTGGTTATCATACCTCAATTTTTCCCTGTTAAGTTTATCCTAGCACTGTGGATGATTATAAAACTGGTATTTCTATTGCAGAAAAAATTTAAAATAACTATTGAGGAAATTTTCAAGTTTACTTGAAAACCAAAATTTCAGAAGCAGATATGAAAGAAAAAAGAGCCAATAAAAGTATAATTGGTGCTTTTGAAATAAAGAGAAATGAAGTTCAAAGACCATCTGAAGTAAATTTGATAATGCAAATCAAAATGGTTCACCTTGTTCAGGAGAACCAACTGAGAGCAGAGGAGGAAAAGGGAGAAGGAAAAGAACACGACAATGGTGGAAGCGGTGGCAGCAGTTTAGAGGGGTGACAGACAATTAGTTTGGCTTCAGACTTTTCCACAACACTCAAAGCCAGAAAGCCGATAGAAATGATTATATAGTTGTAAGGAGGAAAAACGTAAATTGAGAAGTTTATACCCAATTTGCTCTTAGACAACATTCTTATGTATCCAAGATCTTAAAGAACAGAGCCATCATGAACTCATCTTGAAAAAATAAATTGCTCTGAAATCTAGCCAACTAAATAGTCAATATTAGAGGAAAGTAAAAGGATTGGTGGTAGGGACTGAATCAATTTAAATACATAACTAAAAGTAAGAGTCTTTGGGAATTCAGATTACTGATGAGAATGTTAAGGACACAAGGCTTAACAATATAAAACTTTTTTTTTTCTGAAACAAAAAAGTTGGAGGCAAGACTGGGAGAAAAAGCCAAAGTGTACTGTTATGTTCATCTTTCATGTCAGGAAAGCAAATGCTGTCTGAACTTAGGACACAATTTTTTAAAAGTCACGATAAAATTCAAACTTTTAAATAATCTTTCTTACTAACTTAAGAGAGACATTTAGAAACTAAATTTCTTGTGATAGAGAAGTATATTGTTTCAGCAATCCCTTTAGGTTTGCTTTAGTCCCCCTCCCCTCTATTAAGAGTTAATAAAAGTGTTTTTACTAAAAACTGGCACGATACAATTTTTATAAAATTATATTTACCTATATGCCTAAATGAATACAAATTGTTAGCAATTAATTTGTTTGTTTTTTTTTTTTTAAGATTTTATTTATTTGACAGAGACATAGAGAGCGAGCACAGATAGGCAGAGCGGCAGGCAGAGAGAGAGGGAGAAGCAGGCTCCCCACTGAGCAGGGAGCCCGACTCAGGGCTTGATCCCAGGACCTTGGGATCATGACCTGAGCCGAAGGCAGCCACTTAACCAACTGAGCCACCCAGGCACTGCAGCAATTAATTTGCTATTTGGGGTGGTAGGATTCCCCCTTTTATACTTTTAATGTAATGAACATGTATCACTTTTTCAAAATCAGCCATTATACTTAAAAAAAAAAAAAAGAACAGAAAACAAACTTTCTGCCCAATTCACAGTTTTCTCTTTCTACCTTTGGTGGTAGCCCTTTATCAACATCTTATTAGCTAACAGAGATGTCTGCTCTTAAATACAAAATTTGCTCTAATTTCCCTTTGTATTCCTCAAAGGAAGCATGGTATAACAAGAGTTAAAATCACGTTCAATAACTACCTTCTATTGAACCCTTACTCCTCACCCAGTGCCATGCTAAAACCAAAATCCTTTCTTTGATTTAACCTGCATGAGCCGGAGGCAAGTATCTTCCCTTTTTACAGATAAGATAAAATAATTTGCGTAAAAGGTCTCATAGCTGATAGGTGACAAGGAGAAGATTAAAAAACTATAAAGACTATAAAGGTCAAGTTCCTAACCACTAATTTTTTTTCTTAAGCACTAATTCTAAAGTAAGACAGGCCTAAATTAAATCCAGATTATGTTATTAGCAGTGTGACCCTGGACAAGTGACAACTTGTCATCTTTATTTTTTCCATCTTCAAAATGGGCAGATTATCAATCCTATCTCATTACATCACTAAAAATAAATAATAAAGCTCTTAATCCTCCATTTAGCAGACAGAAAGTATTCTATTTGGTGATAAGTAACAATTTCTTGAAGCACTAAGAACATCAAGAAGAATATGATATCACAAAAGTAACTAAATAAAATTTATAAATACCAGAGACTTAAGTCATGTAGCAGTGAATCTTAGCAGAAAATGTTTTCATGTTTCCTTTTGAGTCTGTTCACAAAACATTCCTTTATTCAAGTATTGTAACATATAAATTAGAGCTTAAAGAATCATAAAAGTTTAGTAAAATATGACATAATATAAAATTTGGACCAACCAGAATGGATCAAATTCCTGAGCACGAAGGTTACTACTTGGTTCCATTTTAAAGTTGCCTCAGGCAAACTTGCCCTCTTTGGGGGCTAAATCATCAGTTATAACAATCACCTTAAAAAGTAGAACCATGAGAAAATGCTATTTTCCTGTGAAAACTGGTTTAACTTTTGATTCTACTCTCAAGTCCTAAATATGTCAAATAAACTTTTCTAAGGCTTCTATGTTCCTTAAAAAAATAATTTTTTTATCTAAGAAGGAAGCCACAGAAGATGGGTTAAAACATATAGTTCTTAATAAATAACTTGGCTAAAATAAAAGTATATCTGCATAGTTGTAATAATTAAAGAAAATAGGAAAACAAATTTACTTTTGAAAGAAGCAATGTTAGTAATTTTAAAAGCCACTTTACAAACCATCTTTTTAAATTCTGAACAGCTAATCTGCCCCATTATAATTTCCAAGATATATGTAATTGTTTTATTTTGACTAAGAATAATGACATGTCCAGGTCTCAGCAGTAATATGCTGTATTACATTTAGTAAATAAATGGGTTTAAAAAAAATAATGGAGCTTCAATGATCACTGAATAAATTAGTGATACTTAAGAGCAGAAAGTGCTTTTGAAACCCCCAACAATAATCTGCACCAAAAGGCATACTTGAACATGCATACCTCAAGTCATCGCTTGGTTCTTTTTTTTCTGGAAGTTCCATGTGCTTAGAGTCTGTTGATTGGTGCTCTTCAGCAACATTGGGTTCCTCGTTTATCATAGGGAACTCTGAAGTAAATGAGAGCTCCCCTTCATTGGAGACCCCAAAGAGGTCTGGGTCATCTTGAATGACATCAATTAAGAGGACATCATCTTCATATGCTTTAAGAATATCTGGAAATGCCATTTTAATTTCTGAAAAGTTCTTAGTCATTTCTCTACCACTAACTTCAGAGGAAACTGGTTTGAATGTTTCTTGTTCATTAGAGCAGAAAGCAGGACTTTGCTCTACACACGCAAGATCACAAGAAAAAGTGTTTCTTTCAACTGTGAGAGAAACAGCTTCCTTATTTGAAATAATATTGCCTGGTTCAGAGATGTGGTTGGATGGTTTATTATCATTACCTTGCTTTAAAAAGCTTGAAGAAATAATACAGGAATTCTTGCAGCTGCATGAGTCAGAAATAGCTTGCACTGGAGTTACACTATTTTGTATTCTCAAAGATTGAGGTCCTAAAGTTACTGTAGAGAAATTTTCTTTATTCCTATTTTGTCTTACCTCTGCTCCAGATAAATTGTCAAGAAGTTCTAGGGGACTACATCCTTCTCTCTCTGATGACCTGGCATTTATTTTTCTTTTTTCTGTTTTATTCTTAAGTAACGGAATTTTAAAATTAGTCAGCCGTCCTGTGTTCAGTATTTTAACCAAGTCTGGAACCACAAGGGTTTGCTTAGCAATGCATGCTTTTCGATGAATAGTTTTGCCTATAGAGTTATTTGCTTCCTGGCCATCCTGGGAAGCCACTGTCAAATTAAATTTTGTTAAATTCCCTCTATCTTTTTTTTTACTTCCTGTTAAGTTTTGAGGCACATTAGTTAGCTGAGTATCTTCAGTAGTATTAGAAACTACCTCTGACCCACTTCTGCTTGGTTCCTCTGACTTCATCTTTTTACCATCAATTATGGGTTCCTTTATAATCATTAAAGTAGGTTCTACTGTAGAGACTGAAGACAAACAATTTAAATTAGAATCCAATTTTTCTTTACTTGAAGATTCACGGTTTGTTTCTGTTATGGAGCTTTGTAATGATAATTTAGAATCAGTTACATGAGTTTGATTTGTTTGGTGTTTAAGAAAATCACCTTGCCTAAAACTTTCCTGAGACCCAGGCAGAAAGTTATTTGTATCTGGCAAGGAAGACTTTTTCCAACACTGGGCAGATATTCTAGCACAGGAATAACAAGGCCAAATTCTTTTACCAGTCATCGGTATTGTTCTGTGACAGCCTAACTTCAATTCTTCAGCTTCATTTCTCAAGTCTTCCCGAGAAGATCTCTTTTCAATAAGATGGCAATCACTAGGTAATTTCACTACTGAGCTTCGCATCGACTTAAGATACTCTTCTGGCTCCATGTTTTTAAATCCTAAGGGCTCTGAAGCATTTTTTGTTTCTTCTTCTGAAAGTGGCTCAAGGGTTTTCTGAACCATTGCATTTACATGAGGTCCAGGACTTGTTTTTTTTCCTGCTGTTTCTGGAAGACTTAATAAATGATCCATCGGGGAGAATGTATTGTGGTTTATTTTTCTCAAAACTTTTAAAGGACTTTTTTTAGCCTCTAAAGTCTCTGCTCCTTTACCCTCAGCACCTGTTTGATTTTCCTGTAACACCAATTCAGACTTGCTATACACATTAGAGAAGTTCATCTCAATAATCATTTCATCTCCTTTTTCAGACACCTTCATCCTTTTCCTGGGTTTTCTCCCAACATTGCTCTCCTCTATTGAGTATTTATTTTTTTCATTCTGAAGGCAGGAAAACAAGCCATTACTTTTACTTTGGTATAAATCAGTTTCTTCAAGCAATAACTTATTTACTCCCATTAAGTTTTCTCCAGTTTGTAAAAGCTGAGGAGTATTATTTGTGTCACTCTTATCTGCAAGACTCCTAAAGTTTTCTTTCTTTAACTTTGAGGAATTTTCTGGTACATGCATACATTCACCATCAGGCTTATATGAAAGGTTATTTTCATCATTACAACCCTTGGAATGGGGGAAACAATTGCAATCATGTAATTTTAAAATGGAATTACTTTCTACTCCAGGTGACAAGCTGTTACAAGAATATTTTGGAGTATTCTTGTACAGTTCATCTTGGAATTCAACCTTAATATTTTGTGTAGCCTTATTTTCAGTTATTTTGAAAGGTGGGCTTTCTAAGTTTTTAAGTTTTTTAATTCGAATTTTTCTTTTAATACCTTCTACCAAACCTTCCTTACCCAAAGACTGCAAGAAAGCCATACTTTGAAATTCACTGCACTCCACTGTTTGGAAAGATTCCCAACTGGTTAATAATTCCTTTCTTACCAGGTCAATCCCTGGCTGTGGATCATCACTTGAGGCTTCAGTAACTTTTCTTTTTTCCTTGGCTGATCAAAACAACAAAACATACCAGAAAAGGTTTTATATTGAGGAGGAAAAAGCAACACCACTTGAAATTTAAAAATTGTGAAGCCATCCACTTTTATTTCCCTGAATAGCTGTATGGGAATATACAACTGCTTTTAAATGAAAGACCTAATTTCTGTTAAGGAACTACATACAAACCTGCATAAATTCCAAGGCAGCTGAATAACCTCTAGCACCAATATCACTTCACACTAGCCAAAATGGATCACTACGAGGAATTCCTCTTACAGTACTTCTGACCAAGGGCTCCTAACAGGGCAAACACCTTCTAAGAGAATTCCTGTTCTTCCCCCTCTCCTGGTCAACCACGTGCATCGGTAAAGCCCACACAAATTCAAGTTAAACACTAGTGTGAAACAACGATGAGGCAGGCTGAGGTGCAAATGCCAAAATGGGAGCGACCCCTGAGTGCTTTCTTACTGTCTTCCCAACTGCAAGGGGAGCTCCGCCTCCTTCGCTTCTTCTAAGCCCTAAGGCTCTGATGGGTCCCAAGGCATCCTGGCCCCCCAGACCCTCCTCTCGCCGCCTCACAGCAGCCTTCCCAGCCCCGGACACCTCACCCGACTCGTCACTTTCCACCTCTTCTCTCCCAGACGCCCGGGCCACCATTCTCCTCTTTTGCCTGCTCTCCTCTCGTCCCCCGGCCTCAGGGCCGCAGCCTCCCGCTTCTCCTGGCCCTGGCCGCCGGCCTCGCTTCTTTGAGCCTCGTGCGTCGCCTTCACGCCCGGGGGCCGCTGCTGGGCCCGAGGGCAGCGGCCGCCGCATCCGCCCCGGGCGGCCCGCCCTGCCAGCCGAGGCCCTCCGAGGCCCACCGCACCCGCTCACAGGAGCCCACCCGCCACGCGAAGGCTGCTCCCGCCGCCGCCGCCAAGCGCCCTCCAGCCTCGGCCTGCCTCCGCGCCGCCTGCCGTCTGGCTTGGGGCCGGAAGCGGAAGTGGGGTCTGTTCGCTGCGAGCCTGGGCAGGCTGGGCGGGGCCCAACGGGCGGAAGGGCCCCGAGCCGGTGCAGTCCTAGGTTGCAGCCTTCTCTGCTTGCGACTGTGGCCCGTGGCGCCTTTCTAGGCCAGAGCCTCCTAGAACCTTTCAGGGCTCTTTCTCTGCTGCCCCTCCCGCTTGACCGCTCGCAGAGACAACTGCCATCCCAAGCCTCCTGGGGTCCCTTTCCATCAGCCTTCTCGATGTATTTACCCACATCCTGTAGGCACCTCAAGCTCTAGAGGTGCAAAACTGAGCTTATCTTTCCTGACAAACTTGCTCCTCCTGTGTTGGTGGATGTGCCACCATCCACTCAATTGTCTAAGCCAGGAATCCAGAAACCATCAGAGACAACTTCTTTCCACGTCATCCCCCTCAGCCACATTCATTACATCTGCTTGATTCTACTTCCTGTGTTTGTCAGCCGCTCTCCCCTTCGCTATTACTTTGGCTCTGGCTCTCAGAATTTGACTGATCTACTGCATCAAGCTCCTAAACTGTATTCATGCCTCTGTCCTTGTGTAACCAAACAAACCTTGAGATCGCTCCTTGGTGAGTCAGAAATTGCACCAGACTGAGTTGTGGCACAAAGAAAACTTCATTTGCAGCAAATAAGGAGATCATGGGGGAATGGCTTCCAAAGCCGTGACTCCCTAGCAGGGGTGGATGGATTCCTTTTACTTAGGGCTAGGATGCATATTTAGCTAGAGAAGCCTTGTCATCGTACGTAGAGGCGGGCATAGGATCGTGCGTGTGCCCTAAGAAAACATGCCTATACATAAGGTATGTTATGTAAAAGAGGCTCAAGCTCTTCCTTGGGTGGAGATTTTAGTATTATGAGGTAAAAGTAGTCATCGATCATTCTACAGGTCACTCCATGGTCCGTCTGTGCAAGCGTGAGTCAGGGGCTAAGTTCAAAGTGGTCTGGGTGGTCTGGGCTGGCTGGGGCAGTTGCTATGGCTCCAGGGAGCTTTCACTTTCATTTGCCTGAGTCAAGAGATAAGCTGGAAAAAAGAGTTAAGGAAAAATGTGGGACAAAGGTCAGTGAGTACAAGCAGATAGGCAGTAAATGTCAGGTCTTGGGGTCTAGCTGGGATATTTGTAGTGTTATCTGTGAAGCTTCCACCTCCTGCCCAGGCTTGCCCCACCCGTCCCATGAAAGGAGATTCTGGTATTTCCCAGCGTGGCCGTTCATGAATCTCCTTCACCCAGACACTAAAACTAGCAGAAAGAACTCCAAACTCTTCAATGTGGTATTTGTGGCTCTCTTTGATGTGACTACTGAATATTTAACAAATTTTGTCTCTTACTGTCACTGTAGGGGAAAAGTTGAGCTTCAGTGGAAAACTATGTGAAGGAGTCACCTTCTGCATTATCTGATTCTGATTCTATAGGAGCTATCTTACAACTGTAAGTTTTAAATAAGTGGTAGCAATACAAAAGAATGGTCTGTACACAGGCAAATTCTGTCTTATAGATGTTCAGTTGACTTCTGTTCTCACTGGTGGAAGAAGCCAGTTTTGCCCCAATTTGCACATTCTCTTCAATATTCCTGATCTATAAATGTGTCTGTTCTTTGGACTTATCTTTGGAACTGTTATAAAATCTGCCTGATGAGAGAAAGCCATTAACACATGTTCATTTTAACATCTCTATGAAAGTCATGACTTTATCTTTTTTGGGGGAAAACTATCTTCTAACACAACACATCTCCTGCACTTTGTATGCTATGTCATGCCTGTGCCCCTCTACATGCTAGTCCTGGAAATTCTTTTTTGCTTTTATGCTGGTGAACTACATATTCCCCTTCAAGATTCAGTGTGAGTATCACCTCTCAAGGAAGCTTCCCTTCTACCTTTCTCCTTACACGTGTGTGTGTGTGTGTGTTGGGAGCAAGGAGTGTCAGGTATTCCTGCCTGCCTGCTAACACACTGCCTTCAGCTCTTTACTTGTGTATCTCTTTCAGGGCAGATACCTTTTGTTAGTCTTTGCATTTTGTATGCTTTAAGAAAAATTTGGTGATTTTTAAACACAATTTTTGTGGACATTAAAGGATGGTAGGTATGATGCACAGAGTACTGTGGCAGTTTGGATGAGCAGTTTAAGAGAAGTATTCTTAGATGATTCTATAAAATAGAACTTAGGTAAGGGAGGTATAGAGGATCTAGAAACTTCTCTTGTTTCTTTCTGCTTGTGAAAAACCCTCAATAAAGGGAAATCAGTTTAAGAATTACAGAATAGGGGCACCCGAGTGGCTTAGTCGTTAAGCGTCTGCCTTCAGCTCAGGTCATGATCCCAGAGTCCTGGGATCGAGCCCTGCATCAGGCTCCCTGCTCGGCAGGAAGCCTGCTTCTCCCTCTCCCACTCCGCCTGCTTGTGTTCCTTCTCTCGCTGTGTCTCTTTCTGTCAAATAAATAAATAAATAAATCTTAAGAAAAAAAAAGAGTTACAGAATAGAAAAGGCTATTTTAGGGATTTCAGGCTACATGTTCATTCACTTTGTGCCTCAGTTGTCTCTTCTGAAAATGAAATAATAATAGTGTCTCCAAAGGAAACCAAATATGTCACCCCAAAATATGACTTCTTGACATAAACATTATTTTGAGCTGACAACAATTAGGAAGCAGCAAATACAGGAAAAACTCTCTCTACCTCCCCACCCTTCCTGCCTAAAGGCAGGATATGAATTCTGCTTTACTTATGACTCTAGACTTTTATCAGCATAGAGACGGCACTACAGCAATCTGCAAATATACCTTACTCCATTAGTTTCTACCCATATATTGATCTTCCTGGAGTTTGCCACCCTAGGAAGCCTAAAACGGCTTTTCTTTGTCCTGCCACTTGTAAACAAATTTATTGTTCATTGTTGAAGATGACAGCACCTTATAGGCCAGAGTTCTAAGCCACCACTTTGAGTTACTCTTTGTTGAGGTTTCTCCTACATGATGTAAACTGTATACATTAAACTGTTTTTCGGGTGCCTGGGTGGCTCAGTTGGTTAAGCGACTGCCTTCGGCTCAGGTCATGATCCTGGAGTCCCGGGATCGAGTCCCGCATCGGGCTTCCTGCTCGGCAGGGAGTCTGCTTCTCCCTCTGACCCTCCTCCCTCTCATGCTGTCTCTCATTCTCTCTCTCTCAAATAAATAAATAAAATCTTTAAAAAAAAAACAAAAAAAAAACTGTTTTTCTCTTGTTAATCTGTCTTTTTGTTAAAGAGCCCTTTAATAAAGAGCTTTAACAAATGAAGAAGTTAAGGTGGGTAGAGTTTTGTGTGCAAATATTTGTAAGGCATTTAGAACAATGCCTAGCAGATTGTAAACATTAAGTAGATTTGTTAAATAAAAACCTCAACATCAAAAGAGAGACTCTATATAATTTACTACCTACAAAATAAACATTGGTACTAAGATCTTAGTAAAATAAAAGATAAAAATTCAAGAGTCCAGCCTCTTTGGTCTGAATAAAAACAGATGATCTTAAATACAGCTACAGACCCAGGAATTTAAAAACTTTTATGATCCATAACTGTTGGGCAATGCATAAAAGAGGAATGAGAAGAGCTTAGTAGCATAGGAAATTGCAAAATCAAGCACACTGAGTGTTCTGAATAAGAAAATTCTAATCTTTATTACAGATTTCAAATTCTTCATACCAAAGTGCTTCCACAGAAAACTTATATGTTTTCATGGATCTTCTGTTCTCTTCTGTGACATGATTATCATAATCCTTTTATTGGGCTTGGTAATTTCTGTAAAGGGCAGGCACAGCTGTTTACCAAAAAAGACTCAATCTTCCTAGTGGCAGATCTCACACACTTGGGAGTTCAGAAGATGTAGCAGAGTATTTACCCATACATATTGGGTTGCATCTCAGTCCACATAGAGTTGGCCCTCTGTGAGAGTCTGGGGGTCCCTTCTCTTCTACTCCCTTCCCTTTTTCTATTAGCCCTTTCCCCTTACCCCTGGATCTTGACTGACACTACTGTTCAAACCCTCAAAATCAACTTCAGGGTCACTGCTTCCAATGTCCTTTGTGTCTCTATCTTGGAAAGATGACAGTACAGCCACATTCTCTATATTCCACAACTACAGCTGTAGATTATTAATGCATGGTATTGGCTACATAATTTGTGGGGCCTGTACAACTACACATATCATGTGCCCATGAAGCCAGTCCTACAGATCCATAGTCTACTCTACAAACATCTGGAAGACTACCAAACCTCTCTATTGCTAATATTTATCAGCTTTGATAGTATTACTTAAACTCTGTATCATGCCTGTCCCTGGCCATTTGCACTCAGAGCAATTCCATACCCTTCCTCTGCCTGCTCTGAATCACAGGGGCCAGCCCCTGCAGTCTGTGTTTTCCACTCTCCTGGGTCAGTTGGCTTTGGGTGAGATTTGGCCAATGGAGGACACTGTGGTAGGAGAATGGAGAAGGGATACTTTTCTCTCCCTTAGGCTGCCTATCAGATAACCAGCTGCATCTCCTTTGAGACTCCATCTCTTGCTGGTCAGGCTCACTGTGGTGCAGCTTCCACCAGGTACCTTGAGGTCTCTCTGCTTCAAGGGGTGGCAGTGACTTTTTATTGTTATGAACCTCTGGGAGCCATGAAACCCTGTTCGTTTTCTTTGCTCATTTAGCCCATCTCCAGCATTACATTCCTCTGTTTAAAATACTTAATTTCTTTTTTCTGCTAAGAACCCCCCCCCCCAACTCCCCAGTAACTAAGGGTTAGGGTGGAAGGAGCAAAGGGGATGAAAGTAAAGACTTCTGTTCTGACACAGTGTCAAGAAATGTTCTTTCATCATCTTAAAATGAGTGTCTAAATAACATTGTGGTGTTCTCCCAAGAAATGGTCATTTTTCCTTCTCCTAAGTATTTCCAATACTTTCTCCAGGGTTAGCTTCTTATTCAGTTTTAGATTGTAAATCTTCTGTCCAGGAATATCACACAATCAATCTGGTGTTCAGCAGAGAATAACATACTGGAAAGTCTTAAATGTTTTTTAAATCAATGATCCTATTTTACCTCTATAAAAAAAATCAAAGGCCAAATATTTTATTTCAAATATTAAAGTCCAGACTTGGGAATCTCAATTAACTAACTCTCTACCCACTAGAGGGCTTCAGATCCAGAACAACCAAGGATGAGTCATCACTCTTTCCTCCTGCTCCATGCTGTTTAATAATAAGAGCCTTTGATAAGAGGGCCATATGCACCCCAATGTTCATAGCAGCAATGTCCGTAATAGCCAAACTGTGGAAAGAGCCGAGATGCCCTTCAACAGATGAATGGATAAAGATGATGTGGTCCATATATACAATGGACTATTACTGAGCCATCAGAAAGGATGAATACCCAACTTTTACATCAACAT
>NC_138369.1:51855837-51869403 GCF_054177405.1 Leptonychotes weddellii
ATGGACCTGAGAAACAAACTGAGGGTTCTAGAGGGGAGGGGGAGGGGGAATTGGTTAGCCTGGTGATGGGTATTAAGGAGGGCGCGTACTGCATGGAGCACTGGGTGTTATATGAAAACAATGGATCGTGGATCACCACATCAAAAACCAATGATGTATTGTATGGTGACTAACATAACATAATAAAATTTAAAAAAAAAAGAGGCTTTGATTGTGTCACTGAGTCAGAACTCAATCACTCAATGTAATAAGTCCAAAATGGAAAACAATGGAAATCTTTGGGGAGAACAGGACCTTAGAAACTGTCTAGTCTAAGCTCTTCATTTTGCCACTGAGAGGCACAGGAAGCTAAGTAATTTAAAAGTGCTGTGAATCAATCATTTCCTAAGTGTTTCTTCTGGTTGCTGCTTAGTCACCTGTACTCCCAAGTGATGATTCTTCAGGAGACAACAACCTCTTGTCTGAGTGAGAGATTGAAGCAAGCACATACCTGTTGCAAGAATGACTAAGTTACAGGTGCACACACTCTAGCATCTCTGTAACGATCTTATATTTATGCCTCTCAAATTTTCCATTTGAATTAGGGTTATAATTGTAGTCTATTATCTTGTTTGTGGAGGAGGGAATCCCTATTTCACTATCCAATATGGGCTAACCTCAGACAGGAAGGGTCTATGCCAGTGGCTACTATGTCAAAATCAAGCTTACCAATAGGTAGAGTGGATGGCTGCATAAATGGTTTGATTTGAATTGTGACAGGGAAAATTTCCTTCTATTTAGTCAATTTCCCACTCAAAAGGACATTATATATACATTGATGGCTTCCAAATTTATATCTCCAGTACCACATCCTGCTTTGTAGTCCCTTGCCCATGCTTCTGATCCAAGTAGCTGGGATAAGCAGTTTCTTTCAGGCTTTGACTCACTTAGCAGAGCGCATTCATCAAGAATTTTCCTTTTCTGCCCCCAGGATTTTCCCCAATGCCCCAGAGCAGACAGATGGGTTTGTTTGGGGCATGAACAACTAGAAGGTTCAATGATGTTAGCAAGCCTGGAGAAACTGTCAACCAGCAGGGGTGGGGAGCTAGTGAATAAATGCTGCTGCCCACTGCCCTTCAGACAGACAATCCTGGAGGCATTTTGTATATTCTCTCAGGTACTTTTGAGGATTTGAGTTTTCATTGCACATGGCAGCAACCTTAATAACACACCTTTTTATTGGCCTTTCTTCCTTCCTGGTCCCTTTTCTTATTGCTGACCTCTGTACCTCCTAAAAAAATTACTTACACATAGGCCTTGGGCTCTGCCCAAGCTAAGACAATATCTAATTGACACTTTAAATTTACATGCCCAAAAGATAACTCTTGATCCTTCCGTAGTTTTTTCTCCCATAGTTTTCTTAGGTCAGTTGCTGTAACTCCATAATTCCAGTTACTTAAGTCAAAAACCTTAGATTCATTCTGGAATCCTCTCTCTCACTGGCCTGCTCTCCAACTCCCATCTAATCCATCAGCAAACTCTGCTCTGCCTCAAAAATAAATACAAAATCTCAGCATTTCTCATCATATGCACCACTTCTGTCCCCTAGTCAGGCCACCATCCTTTTTTGCCTGGACTATTGTAGAAACCAGATTTCCTTATTTCTAACTTTACTACACAATAGTCAAGTTACTTCATTAAAATCAAGTTGCCTCTGTCCAGAAACCCTCCAATGGCTACCCATCCCATTTAAAATAAAATCCAGGTCCTGATGGTTCATAGGCGCAGTATAATATCCCCAGTATCCCTTGGTCCTAATATTCTATCATTTTCCTCCTTATGGTGCTCCAGCCCACTGGCCTCACTTGCCACTTAAGCATGAGAAGCATGATCTCTCCTTGTGTCTTTTGTATTTGTTGTTTCCCTACCTGGAATGTTTCTTCCCACCAGAATCAATATGCTCCATTCCCTAACTTCCTTCAGGCTTCTGCTCAAATGTTGCTATAAAGAAAGACCTTCACTGACCAATATCAAATAAAAAGCAAATCTGGATTTAGTAAGGAGGGACTTCTGTTCAAAAGGGTTATGGAAAGGGTGGGAGGGGGGAGGAGACAATTGCAGTAGGGAGAGCACCATGACTGTGGGATCTACAACCATCTCCAGAGGAAGGCAAAAAAATTTTTTATTTTATAGGGAGTTAAAAATAGAGCTAGAATGAACCAGGTATGGGGTAGTGTGATGATAAGGTATTATAATTGGATAGTAGAACAGAGAATGTTTGACCCTGAGGCCAGCCTATTCTTGGGGTAGGGGGGAGGGGGGTGCCATGCTGACTCAGAGTGAGGATGGACCAAAGTTCAGGAACATGGAGGAAGGAGAGAAGCTTAACCAAAGTTTGGTTAACAAGCATGCTGTTCCAATTGATCAGTGGGGACAGCAGTTCAGCTAATCATTGATGAAGCAAGAAAGGGAATTTTAAGGATACTGGTCTGGCCTTGTCATAGGTAAATAAGAGAGGCATCTATGGGTCTTACCTCAGTTATATGGTAAAAGGTGGTCCTTTGCAGTAAGTGGTTTTCTGGAATACAAAGGGTGGAGGGATTTCTTAACCTTCCCTGTTTTTTAGGATCACAGGACTCAGGTAAAATCAAAAGTTGTCGCCACTTAAAGATAGAAGATTCCTCCTCAAGGCACTTTCATCGTGTGCCACATGGTACACAGCAGGGCCTTGCTGGAGCTCTACCACTGAAAAGAGTGCCTGGCACAGAGCAAGTGCTGAGTACACATTTGTTGGATACAGAGAGCCTGAGATTCTTTTTTTTCTGAGGGGTTGTAGAAAAGCGGATGGTGGGTTGAGGTTCAGGAAGGCTAATCTGAAAGGGCTGTGTAGGACTGCAGGAAGGAGGAGGCCAACTAGAGAGCCCTCTCCATAGTCCCTAGGGTATAGGAAAACACTGGAAAGCAAGCGACAGATTCAAGAGACCCCAAAAAAGGAAAATTCCTCTTTGAGAGCCAAGAGAGTGTCTTACTGATCTCTCTTCTCCCAGCACTGAGTATGATGCCTGGCACTGGTCAATCCTTAGAAAGAACAGTCATTTAACATTTATGGTGGCTCCATGGATATTCAAGGGAGATTTGGGAAGAGTTTTTGTCTATTCTTATGTTGAAGAACATCTAGTAAATTTAACTTTTAGATAACTAATAAATACTTTTTTCTAGTAAAAGTATGTCCCATGCAATATTTGGGATATACTTATTCCAAAAACATTCACTGTTTATCTAAAATTCAAATTTGGTTGTGTTTTATCTGGTAATGCTACCTCTAATGCATTAGCAGTTGGAGTCCCCCAATTACTGGGCTCACCTTTTTAGAGTAGCATCTTTTTGTAGACCTTGGCTTCTGTAATTCTGCACTAGGTTGGTAGATCTATGATGCTTCTAGGAAGTTAATTTTTATATTTAACATGGTTTTTCTAGTTATCTTCCATGGTAGAGTTATGTTGAGCCATCTGGTCCACTATTAATGGTTGTGTAAGTCGCCATCTCCAGTCTTTTCCCTTCCTGTCCACCCTCATTCCACAACTTCTAATATCTACTGCTAAGGCAAATGTGATAAACATCAAAGTCAATTTCTCACATTAATAGAATAATTTGATTATATTACTGTTGGATACTTATTCTCAAGAAGCAATCTTTTCTATGAGTGGAAACACCCAGAGCAAGAGAAAATGTAAACCATTTAAAAGAAAAAATAATTCTGTATTTGTAGCTACAATGCCTAAGTGTAAAGACAGTTAAAAAACAATTGAAATATTTAAGTGCAAACTATATTCCAGGCACTGTTTTAGGTCCTGGGAATTGAGCAGAAAAAATTACCTGCTTTCAAGTACTGCATTCCTGTGGGCAAGGACAGTAAGCAAAATAGTACCTAAAATGGTAATAAAAAGGTGTGGGGATAGGTGACAAGGTGATGGATAGGGAGTAAGGGAAATATGCCAGGGAATGCTATTGGAGATGTTGCAATTTAAAATAGAGAACCTCACTGCAAAAGTAACTTGAAAGAAGATGAAGCAAGTCATGCAAATACCTGGGGAAAGAATATTCTGGACAGAAGGGATAGCATGTACAGCAAGTACTTGAGGTAAGAGTATTCTTGCCGTATTCACAGGGGCATCAGAAGGCCAGTGTGACTGGAGGAATGAGGAGAGCAATAAGAAAAAAAAGTTCAGAATATTAGAGGATGAGTTAACATCATCAGACATCAGTATATCCTTCAGTTCCTTCTCTGAAGCCTCAAGCAAACGAATGTACAACAACACTGATAGAATGTTTTATATCTTATTTTTTAAATTACATTATTTGCCAAAATTTAAACAAGTGAAAAAATTCTATAAAATTCTGGATTTCTAGTTTCTCTTTAAAATTGAGCATCTGGCAACATCACTGCCTTAAGAAGCACAGGCCCAATCAGTGGGAGTTGAATAGCTGCTCCCCCTTTCACGCTCTGCAGCTGGCCAGTCTCCACTATTTCCTGCTGTCCTCAGCCAAGTTAGCTTGCTTATGCTTCCTGCTTGACCCCTGTCACCTTCCAAGTTTGATTCTAAATTTATACATTTCAGTTGACAGGATATATATAGCCCCACCATCTGGCTGCTCAAAAATCACCCTACCATATCCCTTTCATATTGTTGATTCCCTACCCTGTTCTCCACATCATCCCCTCTGAACCTTCTCTATCTTCTCAAGCCTCCAGCTCCACACTCTTGGCTCCACGGGTGGAACTATCTCCTTTTCTGGGGTGTTCTTGGTTGTCTTGAGATTCTCATTTCCTCTGTATCACTAAGTCTCTGTCTTTATCTGTTCCCTCTCCTGAAGGAAATAAACAAAGAACAGCCAAATGAGAAAAGCAAAGGCTACTTGTTCAGAGTTTGTGATAGCAGGGGTGTCAGCTACCATCACTTGTATTTGGGCAGAAACTCAAAGGTGAGCAGAGCAGTGGGAAAGCTTGTTAGTTAAAAAAAAAGGAAAGGTTTCAGGCATGCCCTGTTTGGAGGCTATTGGCCTGGGAAATCTACAGGTGGGCTATCAATGTGATTGGTTAGGGATGCATATTTGGCTTTCTCTTGTGGTCCTAAATTGGAAACAAGAACAAAAATTAGGGAAGTTGTCAGTTATTAATCAAGTTCTGGCCACTTCGAGCTGGTTGTTCCAGAAGTTATTGTTTAACTTCCTGGATTGTTACTAGCGATAGCAATCTGACTTCTTACAAGTCTGACTTAACAGCAGGCTGGCTTCCTGGGCCATTTATTGCAGATAAGGGAATTAATTTCTTGGGCAGGTTGCTGCAGATTGGGGAGGGGAGGTCAAAGTTCTATTTCTATATATCATCTGGTCATTGTCTCCTTGTATATTTAGTCTCTCATTTTTTTTTTCTCCTGCTACACAGAAAGAGCCTTCCTCTGTTTGTCAGGGCTAACCCTTTCACTAATGATCTCAACATTTTATGGCCCTGCTTACCAAGCTCTCCCATACCATTCTTCTTTTTACCTGCCAGATGCCTCTAGGTCCAATCTTTTACACCCTTGCTCCTTAGCTCTTTGGAAACTTTCCTTCTCAGATACTCAAATGAAATTTCAAAAGAGATTACAAGTTTAAAAAAACTTACAACACAAACATCACAAAATCCATAAAAGTAACATAACATCATTATTATGCTTATAATTTCTATATTATATATATTGTTACATATTATACATGTCTATATTATAACTTTTCTCTTAACTTTTTTGGGTACATATCCTTGATTACTTCTTCATCTGACAATAGTTTTGTAATATTTTTCTGCAGAGATAAACAATCTGGTCTTTGAAATTGTTCATAAGTAGCCAAACTGAAATTTGTTCATAAGTGGTAGTTTGGAAATATAAACATTTGTCTTTACATTGACATATGTGCTGTTTGTAGTGTTGCTACAGGTTTGTGCCCAGCACACATAGGGATCCTGATAGATTTTACTTCATATGATTAGCATCTGAGAAGATGAATATACAAATAGATAATGACCAGATGATAAATAAAAACAGAACTCTGATCTACAATCTACAGCAACCAGACCAGGAAACCAAAACATTATCTATAGTAAGTAGCCCAGGAAGCTAGCTCACTATCTGTCAGTCAGACTTGTAGGAAGTCAGACCATTATCTCTAACAACTAGTCCAGAAAGCCAAACAATAACCCTCTATACCGATTGGTCCCAAATGACCAGAATTTGAGTAAAACCTGACAGCTTCCTTAATTTTTGCTTCCAATGTAGGACCAACCAGAGAAAAACCCAAATATAACCCCTAACCAATCATATAGGACACAGCACTCCTAGTTAGCCCACCTCCAGCTTTTTTTTTATGCCAACAGCCTCCGATCAGGGCACACTTGAAGCTTTCCTTTTTTTCCACTAGAAAGCTTTTCCACACCTCTGCTTGCCTTGGAGCCTCTGCTAAAATGCAAGTGATGGTGGCTGACTTCATTGTTATAGCAAGCTCTGAATAAACAGACTTTGCCTATTTTCATTTGGTTGTGTCTTCATTTATTTCTACACATCAAAAAAAGAAATAAATGTCTAATGAATTTATAATTACATATGCTGTAATATTAAGCAAGAGGTAGCTTTCATTTTAACTGAGCTTTGATGAGAACCCAATCCTCTGTTTGATATATAAGATATATTAGACATGATACATGTCTAATAATTGAAAGAGTTTTCCATAAAACTTTGGGTCCTGTTTATTTTAAATCTTATTTTTCTTCCACTGTGCATTTACTTCTGTGGCAGGAGTTGCAGACTAATTTCATATCATGATATGATATCTGATCCATAGGCCCCCACACTGGGTGAGTAAACAGTGTACAGCAGAAGAAATCATTCCTAGTTCAGCTGAGCAAGCAGGAACTTAATTATACATTGGGGTACAGGGATCTTCATCATTATATCCTATGAATCCCAAACTAGATATAGCCCCAACTCAAATTCTCCTTACCCACAGTTAAGGAGGCACCAGGGAAAATGGTGTCCAGCAGTGGGGACAGATTTCTGTTAGAGCAAGAAGGTGATGGGAATGTTCAGAATGATATGGAGGATCTTCTTAATGGGCCATGTGCTCTACCAAAAAGCATAGGGGATTGAGAACGAGATCAGAGTTGTGACATGCAGAGTCTGGAAGATGACTAGGGAGTCTTAATCTTCCGTTGGTGATTTTCATGTCCAGATACAGTCCAGGTAAATGGATCATTCTACCTGCTCCCATATCATCCTGTACTAATAATGTTAATAGTTAAAGCTATTAAGAACTTATTATATAAAAAGCATCCTTCTAAACAGTGTTGTTATATCTTATTTCACAGGTGAGGAAACTCAGGCACATAGCGCTTTAGTAACTTTTCTCAAGTCCCATAGGCAGTAAGTAAACAACATACTTCCCAAATCCACATATTTATTTGCCCTTGACACTGATGTTCTGTTGGAATCTTCTGGTTTTGTCTCCATTCTTCCTTTGTACTAGTTTTCTTTGCTGCTGTAACAAATTACCACAAACTTAGTGGCTTAGAACAACATAAATTTGTCTTGCAGTTCTGGAGGTCAAAAGTCTGAAATGGGTCTCACTGGGCTAAAATCAAGGTGTCGACAGGACTGTGTTCCTGTCTGAAGGCTCTAGAAAAGAATCCATTTTATTGCCTTTTCCAGATTTTATTTTATTTTTTTTATTTTTTATTTTTTTAGTTTTTATTTATTTATTTATTAGAGAGCGAGCGAGAGAGAAAGAGTATGAGAGAGGAGAGAGTCAGAGGGAGAAGCAGGCTCCCCGCTGAGCTGGGAGCCCGATGTGGGACTCGATCCCAGGACTCTGGGATCATGACCTGAGCCGAAGGCAGTCGCTTAGCCAACTGAGCCACCCAGGCGCCCGCCTTTTCCAGATTTTAGAGGCTGCCTTCATTCCTTGCTTGTGGCCTCTCCAATCTTCAAAGCAGCAATGTCTGCTCAAGTCTTTTCACATCAATCATTCTGACACTCTCTCATCCAGATTTAGGGACTCTTGTGATTACATTAGTGTGAATCTTGGCAAGAGGATGCCTTTGGTGAGAGCTTGTGTTCTGCTGAATCCTGTCCCTTTCCCTACGTTAGAAGGCACTATTTTCTGACATAAGCCCAACAAGGGTGGCTCCCAAGAAATCACTGGAGATTTGATCAGTACGCCATTCACTTGGGAGACCCAGAACTGGAACCTGACCCATTCTTCACAAAGCTAAAATGAACCATGGATGGGGCCTGACTCGTTTCTACCAAAGGAAATCCAGAGTGAGAAAGAGCTGATTTTCTGTCTTGGTAGTGGAGCCAGCAGGTTAGCCAGGTTGAGAGGGTCTGCACTTCTTGAACTAGTCAGGGCAAGAGACCTGACAGCATCCACCACACACACCAGATGTGGACCACGCAGGGGAGAGCTAACATGAGGTTGTCTTCGTCCTGTCCAGTGGGATGAGCTGGTAGTATGGGGTGACCTTAAGAGGAGAAGGCTGGGTGACCAGGGTCTAAGGAAAGAATTTCAGGACCACCTGGAATATAGATGTACCTGCTCAAGTTGAGGGACAAGAGGAGGCTCTGCAGAGCTCATGAGAGATGACTTTGACCATGCCCAGCCTATCTCAGGCTTAACTTCTCTCTGAGACTATTAGTAAGGGGGAAACATAGTAGGAAAAGGGGGGCCAGGAAAAACAGTGAGCTGGGGAAGAGGGACAAGGAGAAGGATGACCCCTTTTTCCTACTGAAGGCTTCCATCTGGGAGCAGGAATGAACTGAGAGGGGAGATAACTTAATGCCATGCCAACTGAAAACCAAAGTCAGAGTTTGACCATAACATCCATACCTTTCAGATACTAACTGTGCTGCACCTATAAGTTATGCTTAGAGAAACATGTCTATTAACTTTAACTTTTAAAAAATTGTTAAATGCAACACACATGCAGAAAAATATTTAGAATACAGGTTTAGGTACTACACTTTCTTAGCCAAAAGGCTGAGAAGTGATAGAATACAGGTTTAGGTAAAGTGAAGGTCTAGGAAACTACCACAACTTCAAGAAGCAACATTTCGGCACCCCAGAAACCACATGTGCCCTTGAATACAACTCTGCTTTTCTGCCCAAAGGTAGTCACCATCCTGCATTTTATGACATTTTCTTGGTTCGCTTTACAGTTTCGTTGCCTGTGTGCATGTCTCTAAACACTATTGCATTGTCTGTTTTTAAACTTTACATTAATTGAATTGTATTGATGTGTTCTTTGGTCTATTTTTCCCTCAACATTGTTTTAAAGGTGCATCCATATTGCTACATGCAGCTCCAGTTTGTTTTCATTGCTGTATAATAAATTTCATTTTATGAACATACCAGAGTTATCTAATCTATTTATTATTGGATAATAGGTTATTTCCAGTTTTGAGCTATTACAGACAAGACTGTGAATGGTTCTGTAGGTACACATATGAACACATTTCTCTAGGGGTGTATGGAATTTCTGGGTGTGGCCATGGAAGTATATGTGCTAGACCTGGCTCATGCTGGTCCCTCAGAACCAAACATTAAAACTTCAGGAATTTTATAAATAAATTAAAACAGCTCTTATTAAAAATTAAATTATATAAACTTGCAGTTAGTTATATTATATATATTTTTAATGAATTGTTACTTGCTAGTTTTTACACCACGGAAATCAGCTAATACTGCAAATCAGGGCATTCCTCCTAGAGAGCCAGTTGTTAAACATTTAGCAGCCCTCACTGGATGTGTGTCTTTAAGTTTCTCTGATAATCCCTAACTGTTGTCCAAAGTAGTTGTACCAATTTACATCCCACCAGCAACTTCAGAGTTCCTGTACATCCCTGTCAACACTTAAATTATATTCTGGTGAGCATATGGCGTATCTAATTGAAGTTTTAATTTGTATTTCCCTTCAGCACTTGTCTTGCTTTTGAGTATTTAGATTTTCTCTCTCAGTGAAGTGCTTCTTCAAGTCTTCTGCTCATTTTTCTATTATGTTGACTATCTTTTTAAAGTGTTTTCTAGATCTTTCCTCTGACAAAGGATACCATTTGTTGGTTACGTATATCTCTTTTTTTCCATTACTTTTTTGTTGTAAAACAGGAACAGAAAATTCACATAATATACAGCTTAATAAATGATTATAAAACAGATATTCTTGCAATCATTCCCAGATCAAAAAATAGACCTTTGCTAACCACTTTGGTAGCCCCTCTGTGCCCTAAAAGTAAAGACCATCCGGACTTCAATAGTAACCTCTTCCTTGCTTTTTTTTCATAGTTTTAATCCCAGAATGTTCATCCTTATATGCAATTGCTTAGCTTTGCTTCGTAAAAATCAATGTCTTTGACATCTTTTAATCTTCAGGTTTCCCCCTTCTTCCTTTTTCCTTTTGCAGTTTGAAGAAATTGAGTCATTTGTTAAAGTTTCCCATAGACTAGATGTTGGTGATTGCATTCTTAGAATGTAATTTGTCATTTTCTTCTTTTTTTTTTATTATGTTATGTTAATCACCATACATTACATCATTAGTTTTTGATGTAGTGTTCCATGATTCATTGTTTGCGTATAACACCCAGTGCTCCATTCAGTAGGTGCCCTCTTTAATACCCATCATCAGGCTAACCCATCTCCCCATGCCCCTCCCCTCTAGAACCCTCAATTTGTTTCTCAGAGTCCATAGTCTCTCATGGTTTGTCTCCCCCTCCGATCTCCCCCCCTTCATTTTTCCCTTCTTACTATCTTCTTTTTTTTTTTTAACATATAATGTATTATTTATTTCAGAGGTACAGGTCTGTGATTTGTCAGTCTCACACAATTCACAGCCCTCACCATAGCACATACCCTCCCCAATGTCTATCACCCAGCCATCCAATCCCTTCCACCCCCCCACCACTCCAGCAACCCTCAGTTTGTTTCCTGAGATTAAGAATTCCTCATATCAGTGAGATCATATGATACATGTCTTTCTCTGATTGACTTATTTCGCTTAGCAAAACACCCTTTAGTTCCATCCATGTCGTTGCAAATGGCAAGATTTTGGTTTTTTTGATGGCTGCATAATATTCCATTGTATATATATACCACATCTTCTTTATCCATTCATGTGAATTTTCTGAGACTCGATCCTATTCAAGCTACTTATTTTTTTTGGAAGATAATTTCATAGATGGCAATGTATTTTTGCATTAGGAGGCTCATGAGGTCTGTTCACCTCTCTTTCTGTGATATTATTAGCCCCTGATGCTTAATGCCTACAGGCATTAATTCATTGGGGAGTGCAAAATGGTGATATTCTAAATCTATTATTCTGTCATATGTTAGCTGGGTACCTACTTCTATACAGAGAAGCTGTGCCTCATTTGCTAGTAGTTACCTGGTGGTTCTGCCTATATAGAAAAAGCAGGGCAATTGTTTGGTTCAGTTTACTACCTTTAAAAAGAGTTTATTCTCTATCATGCTCCAGAGGTGATATTTTTCTTGGATTTACTGATGACTTACATATTTGAGTATTTCTATTACAGCTATCTTTTTTATTATTGTGTCAATTCTCTCATCTCTGGCCTTTGGAGTTTCATCAAGTGCTTAGAAATACAATCCTGAGGGGCGCCTGGGTGGCTCAGTTGGTTAAGCTTCTGCCTTTGGCTCAGGTCATGATCCCAGGGTCCTGGGATGGAGCCCCACGTCAGACTCCCTGCTCAGCGGGGAGTCTGCTTCTCCCTCTCTGCCCCTCTCCTTGCTTGTGTGCTCTCCCTCAAATAAATAAACAGAAATTAAAAAATAAAAAAGAGTTCTGGGGGCTCCTGAGTGGCTCAGTCGTTAAGCGTATGTCTTCAGCTCAGGTCATGATCCCAGGGTCCTGGGATCGAGCCCCACATTGGCTCCCTGACTCAACGGGAAGCCTGCTTCTCCCTCTCCCACTCCCTCTGCTTGTGTTCCCTCTCTCTCTGTGTATCTCTCTGTCAAATAAATAAACAAAATCTTAAAAAAAAAAAAAAGAAACACAATCCTTTTTGACATGACAAGATGTTCCAAACTCATCTTTACATTTCCTATCCTGCCCCTGGAATCATCCATTTCTTCAAGAAGCCCTGGTTTCTCTTAACAGGAAATGGGGTTTCAAGACCATAGTCTATGTGCTAGCAGTGTTCAGTGCTAACAGGTTGGTCATTTTTCTAGGCCTCTTCAACAGACAGAGTTAGGAGGCTAAATGAAAATACCCATACTAATACCTCTATTTCAAATTCATGACTGCAGAATTTTTACCTAATATTTTTCATTTTATCTGTTATCTCCTTTCTCCCATATAGGGAACACTGGTTCTCAAGGATACAGGAGATGATAGAGTGGAATATCCCATAATTACACATTTGCTCTCTTACATCACACACTATACTCTCAGATCTGCAAAACCAATGCTCCCACAACTTCCAAAATGATTACCGAAGACACCTAACTTTTCCATATGCTCTCCTGTTCTCTCTGCTTTTAATGGTTTGCTGAAACTATATTATCAGAGTGAAGAGGTATTACAGCTTATATTCTCTCCCTTATAATCCTTATTTTCCATAAGTGGAAGCTTTGTCAGAGATTCTTAGGCTAAAACTGACACTTCAGTACCTCCTGTATACAAAAACTTTGCAGTGCATTTTTACATATTTAAAAGAACATATTTCAAATTAAAGAAAAAAGAAGTGTACTTTACCAAGGTCACATGTTATACACATGTATTTTCATCTTTGTGACCATGTACACTCTTACTTCCTTTGACACCTTTAACTGACATCTTGGGTTATGCAACTAACTCTAGCAATCTCACTAGATGATCTGTTAACATAAGTAATGAGAAAGTAAGGTAGCTATGGCTGTTGTCAAGTTCTTAAGCAAAAAGTCTTAGAGTTTGGAGGGTTACAAAAGGAAAGGCAGTTCTTGGAGGAAGTACACAAAGTTTCATTTTAGAAATTTTGGAAAAAAATACATGCTATTTGCTAAGTATTCAGGTCAGTAGGTGGCAATTTTCAATAGGTAAAGGGAGCTTATATACCTGGCTTGTCTTGAGTGCAGCAAGACAAATGGATCCCTGTGCCTGCCCACCAAATCTTAAAAGTTTATAAAGAGGCCTTAACTGGATTCAGTCATGTATACCAGAGAGGTGTTCTCAATGCCATCTCACTATCTCAGGATTGGCTCAAGTTTAGGCTATGTCCTTGGAGCAGTCTCTGAGAGTGGGATAGGCAAGGGGAACCCACATTCCAAGAATAGGGAAGGGGCTGAGGAGCCTTGGAGTGCCCAGTCCAGCTCACAGGTCAATTGGCAGTGACCTCTTTTCTTTTTTTTTTCTATATTGTTTCTTTTTTTATTTTTATTTTTTATTTTTTTATTCTTATGTTAATCCCCATACATTACATCATTAGTTTTAGATGTAGTGTTCCATGATTCATTGTTTGTGCATAACACCCAGTGCTCCATGCAGAATGTGCCCTCCTCAATACCCACCAC
>NC_138369.1:51869903-51898323 GCF_054177405.1 Leptonychotes weddellii
TTTTATCTCTCCTATTTTCAATGACAGCCAGCTGGATATAGCATTCTTGGCTGCATATTATTCTCGTTTAGTGCTCTGAATATATCCTGCCAGTCCTTTCTGGCCTGCCAGGTCTCTGTGGATAGGTCTGCTGCCAATCTAATATTTCTACCATTGTAGGTTACAGATCTCTTCTCCTGAGCTGCTTTCAGGATTTTCTCTTTGTCTCTGAGACTCATAAGCTTTACTATTAGATGTCAGGGTGTTGACCTATTTTTATTGATTTTGAGGGGGGTTCTCTGTGCCTCCTGGATTTTGATGCCTGTTTCCTTCCCCAAATTAGGGAAGTTCTCTGCTATAATTTGCTCCAATATATCTTCTGCCCCTCTCTCTCTTTCTTCTTCTTCTGGGATCCCAATTATTCTGATGTCGTTTCATCTTATGGTATCACTTATCTCTTGAATTCTGTCCTTGTGATCCAGTAGTTGTTTATCTCTCTTTTTCTCAGCTTCTTTATTCTTCATCATTTCATCTTCTATATCACTAACTTTCTCTTCTGCCTCATTTATCCTAGCAGTTAGAGCCTCCATTTTTTTTATTGCACCTCATTAATAGCCTTTTTGATTTCGACTCGGTTAGATTTTAGCTCTTCTCTTTCTCCAGAAAGGGTTTCTCTAATATCTTCCATGCTTTTCTCAAGCCCAGCTAGTATCTTTAAAATCGTCATTCTGAACTTAGTAAGTTACATCTTACTAATGTCCGTACTGATTAGTCCCTGGCAGTTGGTACTGCCTCTTGTTCTTTTTTTGAGGTGAGTTTTTCCATCTTGTCATTTTGTCCAGAGAAGACTAGATGAATGAGAGAACAAAATGTTAAAAGGGTAACGATGACCCCAGAAAAATATACACTAAACAAATTAGAAGAGACCCGAAACCAGGGGGAAAAGAAAGAAAAAAAAAAAAGAAAAAGAATATGATGAGGCTGGAGAATAGAACAGAGCCACACACTAGATTTTGGTGTATTTTGATCTGTTAGAAGGAGATGCCTCCCAAAATTTTAAAGAAAGAAAAACTTATACATATATATATATATTTATAAAAATAAGGGTAAATACAATGAAGGGATGGAATATGACTGTAAAGATGAAAATTACAAAGGATTTTTAAAAAGGAATTGATAAGGTAAGAAGTTGGCTGAAAAACGAAGAAAAATTGAAAAAAAAAAAAAAGGAGAGAATGTGATCAGGCAGGAAACTAGAACAAAGCCATACACTAGATTTAGGGTATATTTTGTTCTGTTAGAAGAAACTGTATCCCAAATTTTTAAAGAAAGAAAATCATATATATACAAAAAATAAGGTTCAATAACAATGAAGGGATAGAATATGACTTAAAAATGAAAATTAAAAAAGATTTTAAAAAAGGAATTGATAAGGTAAGATGTTGGTTGAAAAAGGAACGAAGAAAAAATTTTTAAATAGAAATAGAAAAAGGAAAAGAAAATTAAAAAAATTAACTTTGAAAGACTAAAAAATCATGGGAAAAAAGGCATGAATTCTATGTGCTGTATTCCCTTAGCACTGGTGTTTGCTGTTCTCATTGATCAGTAAAGTTGGTCTTGGCTGGATGTTCTTGCTGATCCTCTGGGAGAGGGGCCTGTTGCAGTGATTCTCAAATATCTTTGCCTGATGCGGAATTGCCCCGCCCTTGCCAGGGGCCAGGTTAAGTAATCTGCTCAGGTTTGCTCTCCGTAGCTTTTTTTCCCTGAAAGCTTTCCATACAGCTTTGGAGGACAAGAATGAAAATGGTCACTTCCCAATCTCTGGGCCTGGAGGAGCCGAGAGTTTGGGACCCCACTCCTCAGTGAGCCCCCAGAGAAAAGCAGTCAATCACTCCCATCTCCCTGGTCTCTAGCCGCACTCCATGCTCACCTGGCCTGTGACCGAGCATTTCTATCTCTGGCACATGACCCTGTTTCTAGTCTCCAAACTCAGCAGATTCCTGTGGTGCATTCCTGCACTGCTCTTCCCGAAGGAAGAAGGGGAGTCTCCCTGGATCTGCCGTTTGCTGGGTCCCTGCTGGAAGAGCAGTGGCCCAACTGTGCCACAGATCATGGTTTATGGTAACCCCAAGCTGAGAGCCCACTCCTGGGCTCCATCTTTGCAGCTGGCTTCCCCACTCTGATACCTGGGAGCTCTGCTGCACTCAGGCACCCCCAGTCTTTCTGTGACCTTGAGTGTCCTGAATCCACACTGTCCCTCCCAGTGAGGGTTCCACCCCCCCCTGCTTAGCCACTGGAGCAACGTCCCTCAGTGGAGCAGACTTCTCTAAAAGTTGTGATTTTGTGCTCCACTGCTCCATCACTTGCCGGTAGCGGCTGATGGAGGTTCCCTCCCTGCCGTTGTCTATCTTCCTGAATATTGCCTTGGATTCACTTCTCCACACATCCTACCTTCCAGAAAGTGGTCACTTTTCTGTTCATAGAATTGCTGCTATTCTTTTCTTTTATCTCCTGTTGAGTTTGTAGTTGTTCATAATGGCTTGATAACTATCTAGCTGAATTCCTGGGACCAGAAGAAATTTAGGTCTCCTACTTCTCCACCATCTTGCTCCTCACTCAGTGAGGTAGTGTTGACCTTGGGGTTCATGGAACTAAGCTTCAGGGCTCAGTGAACTGCTCAAAATCAAGTGTAAGATTTATGTGCATTTTTTTTTTCTGGCGAATCCATGTTTTACCAGATTCCCAGAGGTGTTTGTGAAATGCAAAATGGTTAATTCTAATTCTGTTTGGAGGTCATGGAAAGAATAATGTCCTAAAAATGGGGGGGAAAGGGAGTTTTTCCTTCATCTCTTTTTTGCTCTTGCTCAGTGGAAGTGCTGCTGCTTCTGCCCACCTATGTTTGTGGATGATGGCGGTAGGGCAACCTGACAAACCTAGATGGCTTAAGTTGAATATTTAAGCATGGAATGTCATGGGCTCTAACACTGGCTGCTGGTGAGGATATTTGAGTGCTTACTCTGCACCACGCACAGTTGTGAGCACTACATACGTGAGTCCTTTTTATTCTCACAATAGACTTAGGAATAGATACTATTATCCTCACTCAAGATGATGAAAGGCGGGGGCGCCTGGGTGGCTCAGTTGGTTAAGCATTTGACCCTTGATTTTGGCTTAGGTCATGATCTCAGGGTTGTGAGATCAAGCCCGAGTCAGTTTCTCTGCTGGGCATGGAGCCTGCTTAAGATTCTCTCCTTCACCACCCTGTAAAAAAAAAAGATGATGGAAGGTGGCAGGATTCATTCAGATGAGGGCAGTCTGCATGGCCATTATTAAAGTCCAGTGTGAGTGCCTCTTCTGTAATTAGAGAGGGCTTAGAGTGCAAAAAAAAGTTCTCAGGCTGCATAGACTCTGTTCCAACGAATTTAAAGGAAAAAAAAAAAAAGAGCTTTTTGAGTTCTTCTTGGATGCCACTAGATGGTGGTGTGGCAAAGGCTATTTCCTACCAGAATGCTAACTGCTGAGGGATACATCTTAAGTTTTGCTGTAGAATGCAAAGATTTGCCAAATGCCCTGAAAGAAGAATTCTAGGAGTGATCTGGGACTCTCTATTAACCTCCTGCCTACGTTTCCCCACCCCATCTTGTCTCAACACAATTCAAAGTGAATGTTTCACATTTTGGCTACATAATGCCTCTCAAATAATGCATCCTGCCAGCATCTGTCCCCTAATATAATTCTGGGTTTTCATCTGCAGAGTATTTGCAAAATGGGTGTGATGACTATGTCCTCAGCAAGTCATAACAGTTTCACAGTGAAGGAAAGGCATTTCATCTTGAGATCTTTACAAAGTTCATATGGTGCACAGATTCTAATGCATTGAAGTTTTGAGAACCACAGTAGTACGGAGGCCACAAGTGTGTGTTGAAATATTTTATTGCTGAAATCAATAATGAGACAAGAATATTTTGACTCTTTACCTTTTCCTCTATTATATACTTTGTCCTCTTAAATAAAATCCTACTTTTGTATTCCCTGCTGTTATTGGTAGCTTTCAGAAACTTATTCAAATATAGGCGAATAATCAAAATGTATTTTGTGTCACTAGGAGCGGTCTCTTCCCAAGCTATATGTGAGTACTATAGTGAGATCAAAGCAATCTCATTCAATTATGAGTTTTTCTTTAAACAGTACAACTTTAATGGCTGTTGCTATTTCCACAGGGTCTTAAATATATATATTTTTATTGTACCCTTTTCAGCAGTTAGACACTGCGACGAGCCTCTAGTCTAAATAGCCCCATCAAAAATCATATATAATTCATGTACCAAATGGTCAGACTGGAACTTTGCTTCTTCTCCTTTACATAGGAATTTAAAACAATAGGATTATTAAGCAGTCAGATCTTCCTTCTCATATGTGCCTGATGCAATGTCTAACTGTCTTGAGTTGTTTTTTTCTAGAAGAGAACTAAGGCCAAGTATGAATCATTGCATGTGAGGTATGTTCAGGGGTCTTTGCAGTTCTTTACAGATTCATTGCAGAGCTTTTGGTTAAATGATAGTCTCAGTTCTAACATTCCTGTTTTTAGGCTCCCATTAATAGCCCCTGGGTTATCAGATTACCGTTTCCAACAAACTTTCCTTTGAAACACATAGAGAAGCACTATTATAACTTAATGATATTTTTGCATCTACCAGAAAATATATACCATTCTATCTTGCAAATGTGACAATGAATATAAAACTGAATTTTAAAAACCAAATATACTTTTATTTGCTATTTCTGGAAAGCAAACTGTGCCATTGGAATTCTTCCTAAACAATCCTTAACATTGTCTTTGTGTGCTGATCTCACGTAGACTCCTAGAAGCATCTGCGTTTAGACTCCCCATCTTCCAATCTGTTGTCTCCTTGTGCTGTCTCCTTGCAGCTGCTGAGTTGAGTATCATTTTATGGTCACATGTTTTTTCTCCTTGTCCACTCATATTTCACTCCAGCCTTTCTAATGTACTTAATAATATGTCTTTGTATGTGTATGATTCCTTCAATGTAGAAAGTATTCCAATTTACATAAGTGGTTCCACATTATGAATCTAAGTCTTTCTGTCTACTCAATCCTTTTTTGTTCTAATTTTTCTTATAGTTCTTTAATTTTTTTTTAATTCTAGTATAGTTGACATACAGTGTTATATTAGTTTTGGGTGTACAATATAGTGATTCAACAATCTGTATGTCACTGATTGCTCATCATCACAAGTGCACTCCTTAATCTTTATCACCTGTTTCACCCATCCCCCAAACCCCCTCCCCTCTGATAACCATCAGTTTGTTCTCTATAATTGAGTCCTCTCTTGATTTGTCTCTCTCTTATTTTTTCCCTTTGCTTGTTTGTTTTTTTCTTAAATTCCACATATGGATGAAATCATATGGTATTTGTCTTTCTCTGACTGACTTATTTCATCTAGCTCCATCTATATTGTTCCAAATGGCAAGATTTCATTCCTTTTTATGTCTGAGTAACATTCCATTATTTATATATATATATATATATATATATATATATATATATATATATGCATATATATGTATGTATAATATTATTTATATATTAATGGAATATACACACCCATACATGTACCACATCTTCTTTATCCATTCATCTATCGATGGACACTTGGGCTGCTTCTATACTTTGGCTATTGTAGACAATGATGCTATAAACATTGGGGTGCATGTATCCTTTTGAATTAGTGTTTTTGTATTTTTTGGTAAATACCCAGTAGTGCAATTACTGGATTGTGGGGTAGTTCTATTTTTAACTTAAAAAAAATTTTTTTTTTTAAGACTTTATCCATTTATCATTTTAGAGAAAGAGAGAGAACAAGCGAGTGCAAGTGGGGGGAAGGGCAGAGGGAGAGAGAGAATCTCAAGCAGACTCCCCAGTGAGCACAGAGCCCAGTGGGGGCCTGATCTCACAACTCCGAGATCACAACCAGAGCCAAAATCAAGAGTAGACTGCTTAACCAACTGAGCTACTCAGGCATCCCCTTTATTTTTAACTTTTTGAGGAACCTCCACACTGTTTTTCACAGTGGCTGCACCAGTTTGCATTCCCATCAACAGTGCCAGAGGGTTCCTTTTTTTTCCACATGCCTGCCAACACTTGCTGTTTGCTGTGTTTTTGATTTTTGCCATTCTGACAGGTGTGAGGTGGTATCTCATTTTAGTTTTGATTTACATTTCCCTCATGATTAGTGATGTTGAGAATCTTTTCATGTGTCTTTTGGCAATCTGGATGTCTTCTTTGGAGAAATGTTTGTTCATGTCTTCTGCCCATTTTTTAATTGGATTATTTAGTTTTGGGGTGTTAAGTTGTATAAGTTCTTTATAAATTTTGTACACTAACCTTTTAATGGATATGTCACTTGCAAATATCTTCTCCTTTTCAGTAGGTTGCCTTGTTGTTTCCTTCACTGTGCTTTTTATTTTGGTGTAGTCTCAATAGTTTATTTTTGCTTTTATTTTCCTTGCCTCAGGACACATATCTAGAAAAATGTTGCTACGGCCTTTGTCTACTCAATTCTTAAGATGCATGCAAAGTTGTGTGGGTGTATCTTACCATGGCATTTAACTGCAGCATGGTGTTCTAGAATATCTTCCCACTACACATTCCTTATCTGATCCCCTAGTGATGGTCACTACATCAGTTAAGGTAATATCAGCTAATGGATCAAACATGATAAACTTGTTATGAGAAGTATCAAAACACTTATTCCTGAGAGCAGGCATCTCTCTTCTAAAGTAGGACTTCAGGGACCCAGGCACCTATCTTGTAGCTCTGTCATCTTCAAACCAAGGTTTCAAAGGCTGCCAAGGTTTCTGGTAATGATAAAGAAGGGGAGAGAGGACTGAAGATTGAGGATTTTCTGGGCCATGTCTACAGGGGTGCAGAACACCTCTCATCATGTTCCATTGACTGGAACTTGGTGACAGGCCATACCAATGCCAGGAAGGCTGGAAAGCTATTGTAGAAAGTATTGATTTTTAAATTGATATATGGATAAAATTAATTTTTTCCAATGTTGACCTTGTATCTTATGACCTTACACATTCACTTGTTAGTTCTAGTAATTGATACATAGATTCTTTAAAACTTTCTACATAAACAATCATGTCATCTGTGTATAGAGAAAGTTTGACTTCTTCCTCTGATCTTTATGGCTTTCCATTTTCTTACCTTGTTGCAGTGGCTACAATTTCTAGGACAATGTTGAGTAGAAATGGTGAGCATGGATCTCTTTGCTTTGTCATTAACTATAGGAGGAAAGCATTCAGCATTTCATCATTGAGTATGATGTTAGCTTTGAGTCTTTTGTTGGTGCCTTTTATCAGATTGAGGAAATTTCCTTCTACTCCTAGTATACTGAATGATTTTTATCCTAAATTGGTGTGGAATTTTGTTAAATGCTTTTTCTGCATCTATTTAAATCATGTGATTTTTTCCCCTTTATTATGTTAACATGGGGAATTTTACTGATTAGTTCTCAAAACTTAAACCAATTTTGCATTCTGGGCATAAAACTCATTTGTTCACAATGCATTGATCTATTAATATTTTTGCTAAGTACTCATATATATGTACATGAGAGATATTCATCTACAGTACCCTCGTATTGCCTTTGTCTGGTGTTGGTATTAAGAAAATGCTGGCTTCGGGCACTTGGGTGGCTCAGTGTCTGCCTTCAGCTCAGGTCATGATAACAGGGTCCTAGGATCAAGCCCCCACATCAGGCTCCCTGCTCAGTGGGAAGCCTGCTTCTCCCTCTCCCACTCCCCCTGCTTGTGTTCCTTCTCTCACTGTCTCTCTCTCTGTCAAATAAATAAAATCTTTATAAATAAATAAATAAATAAATAAATAAATAAATAAATAAATAAATAATGCTGGCTTTGTAAAATAAATTAAGAAGTGTTTCCTACTCCTTTTTCTGGAAGAGTTTGTGTAAGACGGTGTTTTTTCCTTAAATGATTGATAGAATGTGCTAATGAAACCATCTGGGCCTAGAGTCTTGTTTATGAAAAGGACTTCAATAACAGTCAATATCTTTAATAGGTATAGGCATTCAGATTACTTGTTTCCCCTTGTATCAGCTTTAATAAGTTTGTATTTTTCATGGAATTTATTCATTTTATCTAAATTATTTCATGTCATAAAATCATTCATAATGTTTGCTTATCCCTTTAATGTCTTTTCATTCCTGATAATGGTAATTTGTGTTCTTTTTATTTTCTTGATTAGTGTAACTAGAGGCTTATCAATTTTGTTAATCTTAGAACCAACTTCTCATCTTCTTAACATGCTCCATTTTTGTATTTTCTCTACTTGTCTCTTTTATGGTCTACTAATTTTCTCAATTGCATCAATTCTCTTATTTATATTGTGCTTACTTTCAGTTTACTTTGCTCTTTTTTATAGCTATTTAACCTGGAACTTTAGATTATTGATTTAAGAAAATTCTTCCTTTCTAAAATAAACATTTGTAGGTAAAATTTTCCTCTGAGACTCTAAGCATGTTTCAGATGCATCCCACACATTTTAATATGCTTTATTTTAATTATTAATCAGTTAAAAATATTTTATAATTTCCTTTGATTTCTTCTTTGACTTGTTAGAAGTATGTTTAATTTCCAAATATTTGCAGTTTATTTTTTTCTAGCTAACTTACTGTTATTGATTTCTAAATCCATTGTGGACAGAGAACATATGTTGTATGAATTTTATCTTTTGAATTTATCGACACTTAATTTCTGGTTCAGCACATGATCTATCTTGATGAATGTACCACATATATTCTGTAGTTGGTGGTAAAGTGTTCTACAGATTGTTTAGGTCAAGTTGGTCAACAGTATTTTTCAAATCTCTGTCCTTATTGATTTATATTTTTGGTCTAGTTTTTCTATCAGTAAGTGAGAGAGAAATGTTAAATCTCCAACTATAATTATGGATTTTTTTCTCCTCTTTAGTTCTATCCATTTTTGCTTCATGTATGTGCAAGTTCTGTTAGTTGACCTGTACATTTAAAATTTGATTGTTTTGTCTTCCTGAAGAATTTATTCTTCTATAATTTGAAATGTCTCTTTATTGATGGTAATTCTTTGTCTTACAGAGTACCATATGCAATCTTATTGTGGCAAATTTAATTTTCTTATGCTTCCTTTTTGCATGGTATATTCTCTTCTATAGGTTTACTTTAAACCTGTCTATATCTTTGTATTTAAAATATCTCTTATATACAAAAATCCTAATTCAAAGTGATACATGCACCTTGGGGTTTATAGCAGTATTGTATACAATAGTCAAAGTATGGAAACAGCCCAAGTGTCCACTGATAGATGAATGGATGAAGAAAATGTATATATATATGACTATATGTGATATATATATTATATATATGAATATTACTATTAATCAGCCATCAAAAAGAATGAAATCTTGCCATTTGCAACAGCATGGATGGAGCTAGAGAGTATTTGCTAGGTTTAATAAGTTAGAGAAAGACAAATAACATATGATTTCTAATCATATCTGGAATTTAAGAAACAAAATATATGAGCAAAGGGGAAAAAGAGAGAGAGAGAGAGGCAAACCAAGAAACAGACTCTTAACTATGGAGCACAAACTGATGATTACCAGAGGGGAGGTGGGTGGGGAGATAGGTGAACTAAGTGATGGGGGTTAAGGAGTGCACTTGTGGTGAAGAGCACCCAGTGTTGCATGTAAGTGATAAATCACTATATTGTACAACTGAACCTAATATGATACTGTATGCTAACTGATTAGAATTTAAATAAAAATGTAAAAAAATACCTCTTGTAGATAGCATGTTAGATATGTCTTTTTTCTCAACCAAATTGACTATCTCTGCCCTTTGAGTGTTTAGTCCACTTACATTTAGTGGAATCATGGTTAGATTTAGGGTTGCCATTTTGCTATTTGTGTTCTGCTTGCCTTAATTGTATTTTGTTCCTTTGTTCTTTCTTTCTTATCTTCTTTTGTGTTAATTTTTTTTTTTTTAGAATTCTATTTTTATCTGCTGACTTTTATTTTAGTGGTTTCTTTAGGGATTATAATATATATCCTTACCTTTTCACAGTCTATTTTGAGTTAATATCATACCATTTCACCTAAACTATACCTTACAGTCATGTACTTCCATTGACTTATCTTTTGTGTGATAGCTGTTTATATGTATACACATACCCATACAAATATATATATATTGCATCCACATATATTATAAGCCTCACAATTTAGTGTAATAGTTATTTCTTTACACATATTGCCATATATATTTGTCAAAAATTATTGGCTATTTTGTGCTTGCTTATATATTTTCTATTTCTGGTGTTCTTTAATCCTTATTGAAGATCCAGATTTTCATTTGGTGTTATTTTCCTTCAGTATGTAGAACTGCCTTTAACTTTTTTTGTGGAACAGGTCTGCTGGTGATGGATTTTCTTAGGTATTGTTTATCAGAAAATGTTTGAATTTTGTCTTTTACTCTTGAAGGGTATTTTGGCTGGATGTAGAATTCTGGGTTGACAGTTTTCTTTCAGCACTTTTACTTAATTTCAATTTTTAATTGAGGTGTAATTGACATTATATGAGTTTCAGGAGTATAACATGGTGATTTGACAATTGTATATATTGCAAAATAATCACCACAATAAGTCTGGTTAACTTAGAACATTTTAATTTTTTTCTTGTGATGATAACTTTTAAGATTTACCCTCTTTACAACATTCAAATATGTAATATGGTATTATTAACTATAGTCACCATGCTGTTATTTCATAACTGGAAGTTTGTTTGTTTGTTTGTTTTAAATAGGGCCCATGCCCAGCATGGAGCCCAACACAGGACTTGAACTCATGACCCTGAGATCAAGACCTGAGCTGAGATCAAGAGTCAGACACTTAACTGACTGTGCCAACCAAGCACCCCATAACTGGAAGTTTGTACCTTTTGAGCTCCTTCATCCATTTCACCCAGCCTCACCCCCAGCCTCTGGTAACCACCAATCTGTTCTCTTTACCTATGTGCTTGGGTTTTGCTTTTAGATTCCACATATAAGTGAGATTATATGGTACTTGTCTTTCTCTGACTTATTTTACTTAGCATAATGCCCTCAAGGTTCACCTATGTTGCATATATGGCAAGATTTCACTTTTTTAATAGCTGAATAATATTCTACTGTGTGGATATATGTACCACATTTTCTTTATTCATTTACTGATGGACACTTAGGCTGTTTCCATGTTGTGGCTATTGTACACATTGTACATTGTACGTTGTGGCTACAATAAATATGAGGTACATGTATTTTGGAATTAGTGTTTTCATTTTCTTTGGGTAAATACCCAGAAGTGAAATTGCTCAATCATATGGTAGTTTTATTTTTATTTTTTTGAGGAAACTCCATACTCTTTTCCATAACGGTTGCACCAATTTACATTCTCACTAACAGTGCATAAGGGTTCCCTATCCTTCACATCCTCACCAATACTTGTGACTTATCTTTTTGATAATAGCCATTCTAATAGGTATGAGGTTCTTTCAGCATTTTTAAAGATGTCATTACACTGTCTTTTTGCCTTCAATTGATTTTGATGAGAAACCATAGTTCCTAATTTTGTTCCCTTGTGTGTAAAGTATCATTTTTGTCAAGCTTCTTTTAAGATTTTGTCTATCTTTGGTTTTAAGCAATTAACTATAATGTACCTAGGTGTGATTTATTTGTATTTATCCTGCTCACTAAGATTTTTCATTTTCTAAATTCACATTTCTCATCAAATTTGGAAATTTGGACTATTTCTTCAAATATTTTTGCCCTATCTATGTCTTCCTTCTTTCTGGGACTCCAGTTACACCTGTATTAGAACTTTAATATTTTACCACAGGTCATTTTCTTTTATTTTTCTCTGTCATATCACATATACTATTAAGCCCACCTAGTGCAATTCAGAACTCTTTTGATAGCCAAATCCTCCTAAAACACTAATCTCTCTATGTAAGTCTTTTAAGAATCTACAGTATTCATTTTATTATTTGTAGATAATGCCTCAAGAAAGAAATACTACAGGGGCACCTGGTAGCTCAGTTGGTGAAGTGTCTGCCTTTGGCTCGGGTCATGAACCTAGGGTCCTGGGATCAAGCCTTGAGTCAGGTTCCCTGATCAGCAGGGAGTCTGCCTCTCCCTCTGCCCCTGCTCATGCTCTCTCTCTCAAATAAATAAATAAAATCTTAAAAAAAAAAAAAAAGAAACACTACAGTGGTTTCCACTGCCTAGTAAATGCAGGCCAAGTGCCTTATTTTGACACTCAAAGATTTCTAAAATAGTTATGTATATTGCTTGCATATGCAAAAAACTGCTGCATGGATATAAAAGAGACTGATAACATTGGTTTTCTCTAGGGATAGGAACTGTTTGTGAAACAAGCATGTGAGGGAAATTTTTCAACATTTACTTTAGAAATCTGAACCAATTTGGAAGTTCTTTATTCCAACAATGATAGCACCCAAAAGTATACAATCCTGTTTCCATTTCTGATCTATCTTCTCTCCTGTTCCTGGATGGAATATTTGCTCCTTTGGTCTGATCATTTTACAGCCCCCTACCTGCCCTGCACTCTTTTTCCTTAACATGCATCCAAGGCCTTAACCTGCCTTTGAGCCCCAACTGGCATCTCTGTATTTGGACTCTGGCAGTTACAGGTTCCAGCCTTTGTTTAAGAAAGGGTACAGGTAGAGCTGATCTCAGGGATAACTAGACTGAGGGACTTGGATGTCATTGGTACCTCCAAGCATTTGTACCTACCTCTCTTTGCATGCCGATTTTGTTCTCCCAGGCTCCCTATACAGAAGAAACTGAAACAAAAGCTTCAGGCAGCTCCAGACACATTTTTTTTTATAGCCACATGATCAAAGAGAAAAAAAAAATCCCAGTGACAACTTCAGTAGGAAAAATTCCAAGGAGGGGCTTAGATTGGCCTGAATTTGGCTGGAACAAGGACATGTAGCAAATCACTGACCAACTCAGCCTGTGATTGGCAGACCGACCAGAGCTATATGGCTGGAGGGTGTAGGGGAGCATTTCTCCAAAAGGGGAGGAGAGAGGCACCTACCTGTGACAAGATATCAGTACACACTCACTGTTTCTTCCTTGGCAACTGCCATGTTCGCTGGCCTATCTATGCTTCCCATAGTACTTTTTTACATCATATGTTGGGCTCTTATACAAATATGCCTGTGTTCTTTAAAGTATGACATGGGATAATCTTATTTTCTCTAAACTTTAATCTCTGCATAAACAAGATTATAAGTTAAACACCAACAAATCCTAGCAAGGATATGAACATGGAGGTTTGCTAACACTTATATAAAAGCTAAAGTCAGATGCAAGATGCCTCGATGTGTTGTAGTATGGTTGCTTGAAGAGCTCTCTCTGGGCAAAAGAGCAATTGGAAGGGAAGAGAGTGTTTGGGCTAAAAGTCAGGGTAAACATGATGGGCAGTTTCTGACTCTAATACTGGATTAGGCTGCTTCTTCCCTGAGTTAGCATCCCTATTTGTCAATGACAGTTCAGCCTATATTGAGACCACCTTATAGCTATTGCATATATAATGGTATAGAACACAGATATCACACTTTAATAGCTATCATCTTTAATGCCTTCATACCCATTAATGCTGTTTGGATCACTATTCTTGTCCTTGTAGGAAAAACTATTGTAACAGCTCACTTTCACTTAGTGGACTAAAAAAAGAAATCAGTTAATAGAAAAAAGTTTGTTTTAGACTTACAGAGAAATTCTTTGCTGAAAAAAGTATTTAGTGACTGCAAATGTTGGTGTTACAGTATCACTAGAAATGAAGAATAAAATTAATATAAACTTCAGCTTAGAAGAAACTAATGAACTCTGAATTCTTTTACTTAATTCATAATTTACTTTGATACTTTGTCAATGATAATATATTCAGAGATATTGTTACATAATTATGGCCAGAATTCCAAACTCAAGCCTCATTTTGCTACTGCTTTACATGCTGACAATTTAATAAAGGGCATTCCCCAGAAGACAATGAGGAGAATAATAACTTAAGGTAAACAGTTCTGGTAACTAAAACTGAAACCTATAAAGAAGAGCTTCAGGTTATTGGTGGAATGCGTCATTCACACTTTTGCCCAGGTAAATGTCATGGGTAAAGGCAGGTGCTCTACTGCCTTCAAAGTGGTAAGAGACGCTGTGTCATGTCTTGGTTCAGTAACACCTTTCCTGGGAGATCATCAAGGGAGCTCCGCACACAGGAACAATAGGTCATGGGAGACCAGCAGCCACTTTAGCGGAGTCTGTGACTCAGGCCCCCATACAGAGCCTGAAAAAGCTGGGCTGGAGCCTGAGCCTCATGCTTTAGACCTAAATAGGATTTCTTTTCCTAAGCCCCAAACCCAAATCTTAAGATCCTATTCCCTGTGCCCAGGCCATGGTAATGAATCCAAAGCAATGATGCATTAGTTAAAGAGTGTACACAAGAAAAGAGTCCAAGACCTGGCAGGATCTTTGTTTTGCCTCCATGATGATGTGGGGTTTGTCCCACAAATATTGAAAATGACTGGGACTCCTGGCTGACTCCGTAGGTAGAGCAAGTGACTCTTGATCTAAGGGTTGTGAGTTTGAGCCCCACATTAGGAGTAGAGATTACTTAAAAAAATAAAATCTTAAAAAAAAAAAAACCTGAAAATGACCAAACTTGGGCAACAATCTTTCTTAGCAGATATGCAACATGGTACTAACCTTCTGAAAAGCATGACAGGCTATGACAGAGCACCACTGGGAGTGAGATGGGATGCTTTGCACAACATCTCACATCCCTGTGGCCTAGCCTCTGATTCCAGGCACAACTAGAACGCACAGTTCCCAGGTGTCAGTGCCTTCTGCTGGCAGGGCCACACCTGCCCTGAAGCTGCTGTTATAGCCTGGGGTGACAGGGAGGTGGGAGTTGTGAGAGCCTACCTCACACAGCTGCATGTTCAATTTGGATGTGTGGGGTTTGGGCCCCATTGGGGCAACCCTTGGCCAGTGGGCATAGCCCACTGTTAATGCTTTTCCCTTTTGTCCCCAAGGTAGACAATTCTGCAGTATACTTTTCCTGGCCTTCTCAGAAGGCTGACCTCCACTGGTCTACAGTGGTGACAACTCAGTGATGATGACACATCTGGTGATGGCTTTCATTCCCCCCCATCTCATGCTCCCTTTCACCTCACTGCTGATCCCTGGGAGGCCATGACAAACCAACTACCCAAGCAAGTTTTGTCTCAGCTCTGCTCCTCAAGGAGCAGCACTGAGGCAGATGCCATCTGAGGCACTTTATGCAGAAGTCTGTTTGTGTGGAGGGAAAATGGGCTATTTTGTATCATTCTTTAAGTTTCATTAATTAGCAGTAGAGGCTCACCCTCTATCTTTCAGCTAGTCTTTTAGGACCATTGCTCTTCTGTGTCTGCCAGAATACCTGATCCAGGCCTGTGCCCTATCTTTGAGACAGTTGTCATGGTTCAAACTGAAAGAACAACACACCAAATGTGTACCCTAAGCCACCAGAAATGGAGTGTATCCAACAGGGTGAAAGAGTGCATCAGACAGGTTTTGGGAGACATTTGAGACTTTTCCTATTGAAATAAGTTTTCTTCCTTTGACTACCTCTTGGAGGCTATTGAAAGTCAGGTTTTGGTTGCAAATACTGACTCTGGCTAACTTAAGCAGAAAAAGACATAATTTGCAGGAAAGATAAAAATCAATTTGGAGCCTTTATAGCCAAGAAGGACATACAAGTGACAATGTTTATAACCGCTGCACCAGACCCTAAATTTTGCAGCCCCTTAAACTACTACCATGCTGCCATCACCAGCACCAGAATAGATCCTGCTGTGTACCTGCTGGCATTTCCCAATGGCACTTTAGTTGGGCCCACAGGCATTGCTTGGCCTGGCAGAGCCATAGAGCCCCATAAAATTGGCTATCACTTTATAGAAACAAAACAGACATCAGTGTGGGCAGCAAAATGAAGGGGGCCCATTTGGCCACATCTAAAGATACCATTTAATGTTACCACATGTTTTCTAACTGGGTTTAGTGAGACTCTGGATTCCATGTTCCTTCATTTATTCAAAAGTTTCATTTTCATCTATACATTGGGGTTCTTGTAATTTTGTCTTTAGACACTGCCCTGTAGACATAAACATCTTTAAGTGTGAAGAGACTTGGGAATGGGAGCCTAGAAGAGGCTTCTGAAAACATTTTTCCAGGTGTCTGGCCATGGAGTCCCTTCTGAAAACCCCCCTGATAGGTTATTAGAGAAAGTAGGATGTGAGATGGTCCATGGCCTTTGTTGACAGCATGGCTAAGCCTCATGCTAACCAAATACCATCTCCCACTCTTTAAAGTGCCTGTGGTAACTTTAAAGAAACATGTTGCAGACACCACACTGGAGACTGAAGGAAATGTACTAGCTGTTCTAGAGAATCAAAATTCCAAAGCCTTAGGATGCTAAGCTTACTCTATCTAGTGATATGAAAACTTTATGTTTGTGTTTAAGCACAAGACAGGTATTAATTTTTCTCAAATCTTTTACAATGACTCTAATTCTGAGTGGAACAAGGTTCTAACAAGGCCAACGTGTACAAATCACAGTGGATTCTATGGGAAGGAGTTGGAGTTAGGAATGTGAATGGTTTCAGGAATTCCCCTTCTTTGAGGGACCAGAGGCATGTTTAGCTCTGCTGAGATAGACCTTTTCCAACAGCTGTGTCTGACTCTATCCCTGGGCCCAGAAGCAGCTTTACCTGTGTCCAGAGTGTCCTCAAGCTTCTCATGAACTCTTCTGACTGTTCCTTATGCCCCTACCGATAGGTGTTCAAATCCATCCAAGAGTCCAGGAAAAGAGCTGTCTCCACACTACCCCTAGTTTCTGCCCTAGTCAGCTTCCTCTCCCCTCCTCTTTTGCCTGCCCAAACCTCCTCTTCTTCCTACAATTAGGAATCGAAAGCCCTGCTTGCAAAGATAGACTGACGGTAACAGAGAGGCTTTGCCTCTGGCCACCAGCCCAGCTCAGCCCATCCAAACACCCAGTGATAAAGAGCACTGGTCATTCACTTTGACATTTTCTTAACACTTAACAGAGGCTGCTTATCATGAGTTGCCCTTCCCCTGATACCACAAGCTTACATTCAGTTCTTCCCTGCTTTCCAGCTTCCAGACAAGAGAGTTTAAAATCAAATTCAGTCCTTTGTGAATAGATACCTTGTCACAAGGTTAAAAGGAAGAATCACCAGGGTGAGGTGATATGAATGACCCTCCTTGAGAAAAAGCCCTGTACTAATTTAGAGGAGTCCTTTAAGTCTCAGGATCCAAAATAGGTTCATTTAGGATGATAAACATTTCTAGTGGGAATAGTTAGCAGTGGAGCTAACCCATGCTGTAGGGAAGTCACTGGCACCATTCTGGAAGCACCCTCCTGTGGGATCTCCTAAGACAGAAGGATACCTGTGGGCAGAGACTTGGTACTGGAAGAAAGACTTCAGGAAACCTGTCCAGCGAGGGCTGGATTCCAGGCCTTCCCAACCCAGGCTCTCTCTTGGGTTCTGGGGCATCCAGGTTACACACACCAGCTTCATAGACCATGGAAAAGAAATGTCAGGTACATCAGAGATGAAGAAGCCCTGGGTTAACCCTTCAGTGCTCCACTTTATAACCACTTCTGGTTTGTCATGGGTGATTAATGGCTACTTTGAAAATCAGCAAGTGCTGAAATACTCAATTCCCAAATGACAAGGGGGCAGATGCTAAGGCTCTAGGCACTAAAAAAACAGCAAATGTTCCCCTTCTGTGTAAAAAAATGAGTGGGAGGGAAGAAGTGACTTGCAAAGATTTGCTGCTCTTGAAAATTAGTCTTTACCTTAAATCACCCAATGCAAGTGGCTCTGCTGCCCAGCCTGTGGGGCTTTGGCTTGAAAGTTCCAGGACCCCTGGGAACTAACTCTTCATGTCTCAACTGCTATAAACTATGATGGCAAACTGCCCTCTGATGACATATAATTTCTGTACAAGGTTTGTCCTGTAACACCCAGAAGTGCTTAGTGCTTAGCATGGCTTAGCATCCATACCTGACTATCTACCTGAATCCTCTCTCTTGAATCAGCTCAAGGTCATAATCTATCTATCCCTGACTATCCACCTTATCCATTTCTCTCTGCTGAATCCACTCCTCTGGCAGAAGGTTAGTGGCACCATCTTAGCAGAGAAAGGACAATATTTTTGCACTTTGCTGCTGGCCAGTCATTTAATTCCTATTTATTAGGTTCAACATCTGCTGTATCTTTTGAGGTGGAAATGTATTAGTTACCTATTGCTGTATAACAAATTACCCCAAAACCTAACAGGTAAAAACACCAAACATTTATTATCTCAGAGTTTATAAGGATCAGAAATCTGAGAGTGGTTCAGCTAGGGTGTTCTGGTTCAGAGTCTCTTGTGAGGTTGCAGTCATCTCAAGGCTTGATTGAGGATGGAGAATCTGCTTCCAAGTTGACTCACATAGTCAGTGGTTGGCCTCAGCGCCTCACTGGCTGTTGGCTTTAGTTCTTTACCATGTGAGCATCTCCTAAAGCTGTTTACAACATGACAGCTTGCTTCTCCAGAGAAAGTGATCAGAGAGAGTGAGAGAGCACACAAGAGTGAGATAGAAGCTACAGTCTTTGTATAACCTAGTCCAGAAGTGGTATGCTATCACTTCTGCTGTATGCTATTGGTCATGCATGGACCAATCCTGGTACAACGTGGAAGGGGACTACACAAGGGTGTGAATACCAGGGTGTGGGGTTCCTTGGGAGCCATCTTAGAGATTGCCTCTGATCATTGGCAAAGGAGCTTAGAGTCAAGTTCAGACACTGCTTCTGACCTATCTGCCTTCACCTTTAACTCCTCTGTAAGGGAGCCGGTTTGAATCTCAGTCTACAAACACAGGTGTGTGAAAAACAAAGCAACTTTTATTTTAAGTCTCCATTTTACTGGGTCCTCAGAAACTTTAACTTTACTCTTTTTCAGGGGAGCCAAGGTATGGGGAGGGATCTCCCTGGCTTTGAAGCATTTCTTAATACATACTCATATGTGGTAAAATGGGATATGCATTTTTCTGGGGACTCTGCTACTTCCAGACTGTAGCTGGGAATCTATCTGGGCAGCCATGTAGAAACTTATCTGCCTGGGTGTACTACATTCCTTTTCTTTCTGGGGTCTGTTGCCTTCCCAGATGGTTCTTCCTGGCAGATGGGGAGCAGGCTACCTCTGCCACTAGACTTCTCAGCTTCTCTGCTTGCTTTCACTTCCACAGCCAAGGGGAAGCTCTTCATAGGCTATTCATTTCATTTTATGACCACCTTTCTTGAAAATTATACCCTAGACCCAGGGGGTTCTGGAAGCAAGCTCTCTAGTCCCAGCTGCTTATGACTTCTGCCCTGAGGCAATGAGCCCAGGGCTGCCTATATTCTTAAAAGATGAAAACATGGGAAGCAAAAGGAAAGGTTAAATATCCTGCTGCACTACCATGCTTGCTGTACTTTAGTTCGCTGGGCTCTGCATTGTCTATCTTGTCTCCATTTCTTTGCTGGCTGCTCTGAAGTTTGGCAGGCATATACACATTTGCCTGCAACTCCAAATCATGTTCTTCAGGCACTGTCTTAAGACTTGTTTTCTTTCTGACACCTTTTCTGACCTCAAGTTCAGGGGTCATCACTCTTCATTTTATAGAGCTCCGTTGGTCTCATTCCTTATTTACTGCAACCTTCTCTGTGTCAATTCAGAACTCACAAATTGGCAGTCTGTTTGCTGAATATGTCACAAAGATACAGTTTGACCCATGCCCTTTTTGTGTTCAATTTGAATTAGTTGTCAATATTTAAAAACAGGAATTTCTCATAAATTTGGGTTTTTGGCTTGCACTGAAAAATCATACCTGGTAGCACCAAACCTACCTTCCATGGAATAGTAATTGGCTAATGCCTCCTTTAGATGAGATCTGCTCTCTCTAGTCTGTACCTGCCCTCTTCACCCTTTCTTATCACCTACTAAGCCTGTTTAGCTCTTTTTTTTTATATTAGTCACCATACATTACATCATTAGTTTTTGATATAGTGTTCCATGTTTCATTGTTTGTGTATAACACCCAGTGCTCCATGCAGAACGTGCCCTCTTTAATACCCATCACCAGGTTAGCCCATCCTCCCGCCCCCCTCCCCTCTAGAACCCTCAGTTTGTTTCTCGGAGTCCATAGTCTCTCATGGTTCGTCTCCCCCTACGGTTTCCCCCCCTTCATTTTTTCCCTTCCTGCTATCTTCTTCTTCTTCTTCTTTTTTTTTTAACATACAATGTATTATTTGTTTTAGAGGTACAGGTCTGTGATTCAAGCCTGTTTAACTCTTGCTCTTGTTTCTTGTGTAGTTACCTCACATCTCATAGGCTGATTGTTTGAGATGTTTTTCTTTTCCATTTAATGATTGGCCAGCACATTGGGCTGAACTGGATATAAGCAGAAGAAAGTTGTAACTATGTCATCTAAATGTTAAAAGTCAGTAATAATAATAATAATAATAATAGGCCCTGTCAACTGATTTTGCCCAGAATCCAAGACTGAGTAAGCAAAGCTTTCTGTGTGGTAGACAACTCCCAATTTATAATTTATTTATTGATAATAATCAAGCATCAATTTCCCTGGTTAGTCTGCCTTGATATATACATTTTATAATTCATTTGCAGTAGGGCCTGAAGAGATCCTTACTAAATGGAAATGCTTGTTCTTTCTACTAGAAGTTTAATTTACTCTTCAATATGAGTCTGGCTTAGGGAATTGAGTGCTAAGGTCTTGGGGCAGGAGTGTGTGTGTAAGGGGACTGTAGGTAAAGTAAATGAGGGGAAAAGTAGTTATCAATGAGGCCAGAGAGTTCATAGGAGACTGAGTATGAATGCAAGTGATAGGAAGTGCTCTGGTTCCGGGGTTGCCAAGAGGTTTGGCATTTGCATTGGTTCAATCTAAATGAGGTCCCAATCCGTTCTGTATGATGGGGTTGAACAGGGCTCAAAGCTCATCTTTGAGAACACTCCCAGGAAAAGATGTAAACACACCTTGATTTCCTATGCTTTCTTGTCACCCTCTTGCAGGTTTACTGACCTGAGGCCTCAGGAAGCTTCGCAATTTGCCCAAGGTTATAGTTAGTAGTCCTTACTCTGGGCCTTAGCAATCAAAACACAGAACTTCTGGACGCTCTTGGGATGACCTTTGCCCCAGAGGCTGCCCAGCGTGGGACCTCTGGGAGTGGGGGGCAGGGGTTTCTCTCCCTCCCTTGCTGGCTATTCAGAGCCACCTGGACTTCTATGATAACCCATCTTCTTGACTCGTAGCCCTAAATTTCCTTCTGCCCAGTTCTTTCTGTGCCTTCTGCCTTCTGCTTGTGACATCCCTCTATCTAGAATGGCTCAGTACAGAGCCAGTTCGACTTTGGAGGCTGTTTTGCAAAATTAAGAGCCTGCTTTGACATGGCTTCAAGGAACACCCCACGAGCTTCAGCAACAGCAGCAGTTGCTTCATTCAATCCTGGGATACAACAAATGCTCCAAATAGGGCCATGCAGGCCTAGCATTGCACAGCCACCCAGCAAGCAGCCATTTAATCTCAATTGCTCCCCACAGCGGAGCAATTAAAGAGGACGCCAGCAGGGCAAGGATCACTGGCGAATCTTTTGAGGGAAGGAGACCCCAGGGCTGCCTTGCCAAAGGCTCTCCCCCTTCATTCACACACTGTGCAAGAATGCAAACCATAGGGCTGCCAGTTGGATCGAGGGCTGCCCCAGAAACGGGAGCCGAGGTTCTGTACAGATGGCAGCAAGAGTGGCGGCAACACAGAATAGTATCCCCAGGGCTCGAAACTTCCAAAATGAGATTTACAGTTCTGGCCCGCCCTCTTTCGGGAGGAAACACCTGCTCCAGCAGCTTTGGGAACGGCCTCTTATTATCAACTTCTGTGCAAGGATCAGATTTTTGCAACTAGTGCTTGGTGTGAAATAAAAGCTATTTTGAGGTGGGAGGAGTTCTCAACCTTTTCCTCTTTGCATTTTGTGTCCTGATTAATTTTTCTTTAATGTTTTGTTTCCAAGTCTTCTTTCTTTCACAATTCCTCCTTCTCTAGGTTCTTTTCTACCCTCTTCTCCTCTCCCAGTTTTCACAGACGGTGCTTTGGAGACCATGCCAGGACTTGCCGGTGGATCCCAGCCCTACCTGCCCATCAGAATCACCTGGGCCTCAAAATAGTTATGCCTGGGCCATGGTCCAGACCACTTAAGTCAGAATCTCTAGGGGAAGGGCCCTGGCATAGAAATGTAAGTTTCCCTGCTGATTCTAATGTGCAGTGAAGGGTCAGAACCGCTGGCTACACCAATGATGCTAAGAAATAAGACAGATTGGACTGTTGTGGTTTCCGGAGTTAGCTTAATGCCTACACATAAGTCCCTAGAAAGATGAGCTTTGAGGAGTCAATTGATTTTTTCATAGCTATTCTCATATTATACAAATGATACATGTTCACTGAGGAAGATATAGAAGTGGAAAAAAATTGTAATCTAGCCATTCAGACCACCATTAATATTTTTATGTATATTTATTTCTTTCACTCTTATTTTTATGCACATGTACAGAGAGTTCTTGAATAAAAATGGGATATATAGCTGCATAACTCTTTTAACATCTTCTATGTAAGCAATTACATTATAGAACACAATTTTAAGTGATGGCATATATTTGTGGTTTTTTACAGATTTATTTATATATATATATTATTATTGTGTTCAGTTAGCCATTGTGTAGTACATCATTAGTGTAGTGTTCAATGATTCATTAGTTGCATATAACACCCAGTGCTCATCACATGTGCCCTACTCAATACCCAGGTGATGGTAGCTCATCCCCCACCCTCCTCCCCTCTGAAACCCTCAGTTTGTTTCCCGGAGTCCATAGTCTCTCATGGTTCATCTCCCTCTCTGATTTTTTCCCATTCAGTTTTCCCTTCCTTCTTCTATGGTCCTCCGTGCTATTTCTTATGTTCCACATATGAATGAAACCATATAATTGTCTTTCTCTGCTTGACTTATTTCACTTAGCATAATCCCCTCTAGTTCCATCCATGCCTATGCAAATGGTAGGTATTCATCCTTTCTGATGGCTGAGTAATATCCCATTGTATATATGTACCACCTCTTCTTTATCCATTCATCTGTTGAAGGGCATCTCAACTCCTTCCCTGTTTGGCTATTGTGGATATTGCTGCTATGAATATTGGGGTACATGTGCCCCTTCTTTTCACTACATCTGTATCTTTGGGGTAAATACTGAGTAGTGCAATTGCTGGGTTGTAGGGTAGCTCTATTTTTAACATCTTGAGGAACCTCCATACTGTTTTCCAGAGTGGCAGTACCAACTTGCATTCCCACCAACAGTGTAAGAGGGTTCCTCTTTCTCCACATCCTCACCAACATTTTTTGTTTCCTGTTTTGTAAATTTTTGCCATTCTAACTGGTGTAAGGTGGCATCTCATTGTAGTTTTGATTTGTATTTCCCTGATGGCTAGTGATGTTGAACATTTTTTCATGTTTCTGTTAGCCATCTGTATGTCTTCTTTGGAGAAGTGTCTGTTCATCTCTTCTGCCCACTTTTTGACTGGGTTATTTATTTTTTGAGTGTTGAGTTTGAGAAGTTCTTTAGAGATCTTGGATACCAGCCGTTTATCTCTAATGTCATTTGCAAATATCTCCTCCCATTCCGTGTGTTGCCTCTTAGTTTTGTTGACTATTTCTTTTGCTGTGCAGAAGCTTTTTATCTTGATAAAATCCCAAAAGTTCATTTTTGCTTTTGTTTCCCTTGCCTTTGGAGACATGTCTTGAAAGAAGTTGCTGTGGCTGATGTCAAAGAGGTTACTGCCTATGTTCTCCTCTAGGATTTGGATGGATTCCTGTCTCACATTGAGATCTTTCTTCCATTTTGAGTTTATATTTGTGTATGGTGTAAGAGAATGATCCAGTTTCATTCTTATGCATGTGGCTGTCCAATTTTCTCAGCACCATTTGTTGAAGAGACGGTCTTTTTTCCATTGGATATTTTTTCCTGATTTGTCAAAGATTAGTTGACCATAGAGTTGAGGGTCCATTTCTGGAGTCTCTAGTCTGTTCCATTGGTCTATGTGTCAGTTTTTGTGCCAGTACCACGCTGTCTTGGTGATCACAGCTTTGGAATATAGCTTGAAGTCAGGCAACATGTTGCCCCCAGCTTTTGTTTTTCTTTTTCAACATTCCCTTGGCAATTCGGGGTCTTTTCTGGTTCCATACAAATTTTAGGATTGTTTGTTCCAGCTCCTTGAAAAATGACAAAGGTATTTTAATAGGGATGGCTTTGAAAGTGTAGATTGCTCTGGGCAGCATAGACATTTTAACAATGTTTATTCTTCCAATCCATGAGCATGGAATGTTTTTCCATCTTTTTGTGTCTTCCTCAATTTCTTTCATAAGTGTTCTGTAGTTTCTAGAGTATAGATCCTTTACCTCTTTGGTTAGGTTTATTCCTAGGTATGTTATGGTTTTTTGGTGCTGTTGTAAATGGAATCAATTCCTTAATTTCTTTTTCTACAGTTTCATTGTTAGTGTATAGAAAACTGATTTCTGTGCATTGATTTTGTATCCTGCCACATTGCTGAATTGCTGTATGAGTTCCAGTAATTTGTGGGTGGAGTCTTTTGGACATAGTATTGTTTAATCACTCTCCTGTTGATGGATTTGGGGCTACTGTTTTGTTCTGTTATGATGAACACTATGACCCTAGTTTGCAAGTAGGGTAAAATCTCAGACCCTTCACAGTTATTGACATCATTCCAGTGTGATTAGGAAGATAACCCACCTCAGGGGAGATCAAATGTGCTTGGCTATTTATTGAATACTATTGGGTAGATGTGGCAATTCAGTTCCCATATATAATAGTCCCCCTTTTCCTTACCATACACACTTTCAGCTGATTATTAAGCAATACTGAATCATGGGAAGATTAAATGGAAGAAGCAGGACTGATAATCTCTCCACTTTCATATTAATCATCTTATTTGGTCTAGGAGTAAAGCAAGTGGCTCCTGGAGAGTACATATTGGCTATCATGGCTTTTCAGCAAGCTACAGACACAGTGAAAGGTGTTTGGGAAGTACAACAAGTTAAACATTGACAGATTTGATTAATGCCTACTTTTCTATGTGAATTTGGAAGGAGGCCAGCCATTTTATTTTTTTTTATTCTTTATGGAAGGAATGCATCTTCCTACAGGGGTAACTGAAGTCTCCAGCATATGCTCACAACCATCAAAACTAGGTTGTTGTTTTTTTTTTTTTCCACATTGATGATATTATGATGGTCTCTTTTTCAGAAGAAGCAACCATGGAAAATTGGAGAACTCCAGCAGCACATACAGCACAGCTAAAGATGTTCAATTGGCTGGCCAAAATACAGGGCTCAGTCAGTTCAGTTCTTGGGAATAACTTGGGCCAAGACTATAGAGGCAAGAGACTTTGCCATTCAGGATACTATTTCATTATCTTGGATTTTAACTATGATTTTTTCCAAAGGTAACAAGGGCTAGCTAATGGCATCACCTTGTGTTTACACCAGGACTGCCTCTAAATGCTACTTACCCAGCTGCCTGCTGGTATAGTTCCCTCATCCTTTTCTTTTCTTTTTTTTTTTAAATTTTATTTCCATCCTTTGCTTTTCTAATTTGATTTCTTCTCCTTCCTGAAAATGGGCAAAAGGGGAAGTTATGGCACGGCTAATTCTGCTATCTGTCCTATGGGTGGACATTATGGTTGAATCCAGAGATCCAGGTTCATTGTTTGGGACAGATAATGAATGGACAAGGGGGAAATTGTGGTAGATGGAAATGGAGCACACAAATGGATACTGGTAAGGGATAATGTTGTATTTTCCCAAGACAGTATCTTGGAGCAAGAGCAAAATGCTCTTAGATTTCTGTTGTGCCAAACTATGGCAGATGTGGGAGAAATCTCTGGATTTGTTTTCTCTTGAGAATGAGATTTGAATGAATGAAGCCAGAATATTAGCTATATTTTAGAATTCTAGTTGGTTGGTTTAAAGAAGTGAAATCACTCAGTATCACCTGATGACCAACCTGAATAATAGAAGGCTTGATTTGGTGGTTTTTATTTAATCTTGTTTGTTTTGGTTATATTGAAATATTGGTTCTTTTTTAGCCTTGAGAGAAATCCTATCTTTGAACTGAGGTGGACACGTCTTATTTTGCCTGGAAGCTGATACGTTGTATTGGTGTGAGCCAGGATGGCATCTCTTTAAGGACATAAAAAGAGCTGCATCTTGGGGCGCCTGGGTGGCTCAGATGGTTAAGCATCTGCCTTCGGCTCAGGTCATGATCCCAAGGTCCTGGGATCGAGCCCCGCATCAGGCTCCCTGCTTGGCGGGGAGCCTGCTTCTCCCTCTCCCTCTACTGTTCTCCCTGCTTGTGCTCTCGCTCTCTCTGTCAAATAAAAGAAAATCTTAAAAAAAAAAAAAAAAGAGCTGCATCTTGCTGCTTACCCAGTATCTCATAATCTACTTTGCTTTTGACTATGTCAGATATGAATGTGACTGAAAACTATATAAGCAAGCATCATGGAATCAGAATGATGTCCAAGAGGGTGACAATCTCTGTGATATTGTGGCCATGTCCCATTGATTCCCTTGGAATTTGGAAAGGCAAATGGTGGTACAGCAGAGTGGAAACTGGAAGCCTGACATAATGAAAACTTGCTTCCTGGTGGCTGGAATACGGTCATGCCCCAGACCAGATCAAACCTAGAGTTTACTGAGCCATGGCCTATAGTGACCACCTTGGTTAAGGGAAATAAACAGTATCTGAAAAAAAAGGTGTTTTGGCTTGGAAAGTTGGGAAAATGACACCATAATATTAACTGATGTATGATGTATTAAGCATTATTTTAATCTGTTATAGTTACAGAGTATAATAACAGATTTTTAACATCACATATAGAGCTAAATGAAAATCAAGGCAATGTAGAAGGTGATCTCCAGGATGAACAGATGTTTTAGGGAGTTGACTTAAGATCCCCAATTGATGTACTTTCCATGGAAACTTGCCAGAGGACACTATAGAGTTGAATGCTTCTATCAATACCTATAGAAAAGGGGCAAACAATGCAGGGGAGAAGGAAAATGGAGGAGGGAGGAATGGAGGAATTGGTGAAGGAATATATATCAGAAAACTTGTGAATGGAGCAGAGTCTTGTTAATTTGTTTTGCAAAGAGAATCCCAAGAATTGCAACTCTTCATTGGAGAATACAAGCCTTCGTGATTGTCTATATTATAGTATATATTTTTTTGTACAACTATTATAGAAGTTGCTGTACTAAGAATAAGAAAATGCCTAAAATAAGTATCAGGGAGGTTTTAATGGGGATCAGGAGGTGAACTGAAGGAAAGGGTTAACAGCTGGTTCTGTAGTTTTTCCTCTAGGCTTAGGGATATCTGAGGATTTGAATCCTGATCTTTTCTTTTTGCAATATTAAACTCAAGGAATTGTTGGGATGATATGATGCTGATTAAATAGAATCTGGTTGAGGATTATGTACAGGTGCTTAGTCTGTACACGAACACTGTCAAAATTGGTTCTTTAGCAATGAGTAATTGACATTGATGAGATGCAGCTGCCCTGAAGAATGAGGGGGGTATTCACATGGCTAAGGGGCTACATGGCCAGCTGGCATAAAGCTGAAGAAGGCTCATTGTTGATGGCTTCCCTGAGCTGGGGTCATTTGCACTCAGTCTTGTCTCTTGTGAGCACACGTCTCACATTCAGAATGCTTGTGCCTAAGAGTCATGGGCCCTCATCCTTTAGTAAAGCTAAATAAATTTGGTAGGCTAGGTGGAACCTATTGTGTCTCAAGAGTTTGATTGCCTATCTAAACCAAGTTTATTGTAGAAATTAGAGCAGGGTGGACATTGCAATTATCTTAACCATGATATATTTTAAATTGTTTTATTCTTAGTCATAGTATTTAATTCACAGCTGTAATGAACATTTGATGGCAGGTAGGAGACATGAAGAACATTGGTGTTGAAATATATGTTCCACATTTGCAACGACGTGGATGGAACTGGAGGGTATTATGTTGAGTGAAATAAGTCAAACAGAGAAAGACATGTATCATATGATCTCACTGATATGAGGAATTCTTAATCACAGGAAACAAATTGAGGGTTGCTGGAGTGGGGGGTGGGGTG
>NC_138369.1:51898823-51917952 GCF_054177405.1 Leptonychotes weddellii
ACTCTTCGAGTGGGAAAGAAAGACAAAAAGCAACAAAGACTAGAAAGGAACAGAGACAATCTCCAGAATCAATGAAAATTTTACAATGGCACTAAATTCTTATCTAGCAATAATTACTCTGAATATAAATGGACTACATGCTACAATCAAAAGACACAGAGTATCAGAATAGATTAAAAAAACAAGACCCATCTATATGTGCTTATAAGAGACTCATTTTAGACCTAAAAACACCTGCAAATTGAAAGTGAAGGGATGGAGAACCATCTATCACACTAATGAATGTCAAAAGAAAACCAGAGTAGCCATACTTATGGCTAGATTTTAAAACAAAGACAGTAAAGAGAGATGAAGAAGGGTACTATATCATAACTAAGGGGTATATCCAACAAGAAGATCTAACAATTGTAAATATTTATGCCCCCTACCTGGGAGGACCCAAATGTGTAACTCAATTAATAACAAACATAAAGAAACTCATTGATAATAACACAACAATAGTAGGGGACTTTAACACCCCACTTACAGCAATGGACAGATCATCTAAACAGAAAATCAACAAGGAAAGCAATGGCTTTGAATGACACACTGGACCAGATGGACTTAACAGATATATTCAGAACATTTCATCCTAAAGCAGCAGAACACACATTCTTTTCAAGTGCACATGGAACATTCTCCAGAATAGATCACATACTGGGTCACAAATCAGGTCTCAACAAGTACCAAAGGACTGAGATCATACTGTGCATATTTTCAGACCACAATGCTATGAAACTTGAAGTCAACCAGAAGGAAAAATTTGGAAAGACCACAAATACATAGAAGTTAAAGAATATTCTACTAAAAAATGAATAGGTAAACCAGGAAATTAAAGAAGAAATTTAAAAATACATGGAAGCAAATAAAAATGAAAACACAACAGTCCAGAACCTTTGGGATGCAGTAAAGGTGGTCCTAAGAAGGAAGTATAAAGGAATACAGACCTTTCTCAAGAAACAAGAGAAGTTTTAATTACACAGACTAACCTTACACCTAAAGGACCTAGAAAAGAAACAGCAAATAAAGCCTAAAGCCAGCAAAAGAAAGGAAATAATAAAGATGAGAGCAGAAATAAGCTGCTTGGGGGCACCTGGGTGGCTCAGTCGTTAAGCATCTGCTTCAGCTCAGCTCATGATCCCAGGGTCCTGGGATCGAGCCCCGCGTAGGGTGCCCTGCTCTGCAGGAAGCCTACTTCTCCTTCTCCCACTCCCCCTGTTTGTGTTCCCTCTCTTGCTGTGTCTCTCTCAGTCAAATAAATAAATAAAATCTGAAAAAAAAAAAGAAAAGAAATAAGCTATATAGAAACAAAACAAAACAAAAAAACCCAGGAGAACAGATCAATGAAACTAAGAGCTGGTTCTTTGAAAGAATTAATAAAATTGATATATCCCTAGCTAGACATATCAAAAAGAAAATTGAAAAGACCCAAATAAATAAAATCACAAAGGAAAGGGAGAGATCATAACCAACACCATAGAAATACCAACAATTATAAAAGAACATTATGAAAAATTATATGCCAAAAAACTGGGCAATCTGGAAGAAATGGATGAATTCCTAGAAACATACGACTACCAAATCTGAAACAGGAAGAAATAGAAAATTTGAACAGACCCATAGCCAGCAAAGAAATTGGATCAGTAATCAAAAATCTCCCAACAAACAAAAGTCCAGGGCCAGATGGTTTCTCAGGGGAATTCTACCAGACTACTATGTATTTATCCAAAGGATACAATGATTTGAAGGGGTACATGCATGCCAATGTTTATAGCAGCAATGTCCACAGTAGCCAAATTACGGAAAAAGCCCAAATGTCCATTGACTGATGAATGAATAAGAAGAGGTGGTATATATATGTATATATATGTATACACAATGGAATAATATTCAGCCATCAAAAAGAATGAAATCTTGTCATTTGCAAGGATATGGATGGAGCTAGAATGTATTATGCTAAGCCAAATAATTTAGAGAAAGACAAATACCAAAGGATTTCACTTATATGTGGAATTTAAGATACAAAACAGATGAACATAAAGGAACGAGGAAAAAAAAAAAGAGAGAGGGAAGCAAATCATAAGAGACTCTTTTTTTTTAAGATTATTTATTTGACAGAGAGAGAGAGAGAGAGAGCATGCCCACAAGCAGGGGGAGCAGAAGGCAGAGGGAGAAACAGTCTCCCTGCTGAGCAAGGAGCCCAAATCAAGGCTCGATCCCAGGACCCTGGGATCATGACCTGAGCCAAAGGCAGACACTTAACCGACTGAGCCACCTGGGCGCCCCAAACTGTAAGAGACTCTTAATGATAGAGAACAAATGAGGTTTGATGGAGGGAGGGAGGTGGGCTAAATGGGTGATGGGTATTAAGGAGGGTGCTTGTTATGATGAACACTGGTATTATATGTAAGTGATGAATCACTAAATTCTACTCCTGAAACCAATATTACATTATATTTTAACTAACTAGAATTTAAATACAAATTTGGAAAAAAAAAAGAAAAGGGAACACTCCTACACTATTGATGGGAATGTAAATTGATGCAGCCAGTATGGAAAACCATATGAAAGTCCTCCAAAAATAAAAAGAGAAATACCATATGATCCAGTAATTCCACTTCTGGGTACTTACCCAAAGAAAATGAAAACACTAATTAAAAAAGATATATGCAACACTATGTGTATTGCAACATTATTTTCAATAGCCAAGATAAGGAAGCAACCTAAGTGTACATTTATAGAAGAATAGATAAAGAAGATGTCATATATATATATATGATATATATGTGTATATATGTATAAAATACATATATAATAGAATATTACTCATCCATAAAAAAGAATGAGATCTTGCCATTTGTGACAACATGGATGGACCTAGAGACTATTATGGTAAGTGAAATAAGTCAGATGGAGAAAGACAAATACCATACGATTTCACTTATATGTGCAATGTAAAAAACAAAAAGAAAAACAGAAATAGAGTCATAAGTACAGAGAACAAACTAGGGGTTGTCAGGGGGGAAGTGGGCTGGGGGATGGGTAACATAGGTGGAAGGTATTAAGAGGTACAAACTTCCAGTAATAAAATAAATAAGTCACAGGGATGAAAAGTACAGCATAGGGAATATAGTCAATATTATTGTAATAACTTTATATGTGACAGATGGTAAGCATTTTATAATGTATATAGTTGTCAAATCATTATGTTGTACAACTGAAACTAATACAATGTTGTATATCAACTGTATTTCAATTAAAAAAAAAACTCAGCACCTATTTCTCATATTCTTTGTGTCATCCAACTTTGCCAAATCCAGTTACCTACAAGAGAATAGTTCTCTGATCACACAAATCAAACCCACACCTGGGGGTCAGCTCCTCTGAAACCCAATATGTATGAACATTAGGAGTTATTTGGGAACACAGGAAGAGTGTGTGGATGCCAAACCAGCAGTCAACAGCATCTGCTGTGACCACTGGATTCTCCCTACCAGTCAATAGGCTTTCTTATTCCTAACTGGAGGAAACTACATGTAGGTTCTCTTTGGACAAGCCTGCCCTCAAAACATGAGGCCTTCCCAGAGATCCATAGAAATGACTTCAAAATACAGCTGGAAACAAGATTTACAATATGAAGGACTTTCATTTCTGTTCCATAATGTCTAATTAACCTGCATTTCCTTCTTCTGACAGTACTTTTTATTAACCAAGCTAAGCTATGGATTGCCAAATCTGTCATTTGCTCAGAGTTAGACCACAACAACATCTCCCAGGAAGTCATAACCTACATCTTTGCTTCGAAGAGCAGAAGTGCTCGAATAGTTGGGTGTATACTGCAGGGAGGCAGCACAGGTAGGGAATGAAAAAATCATGGGTTTTTGCAAACAAAATATCTGGGGTTGAATCCTGCCTTTGTTAGTTAATTGCTGAGTGATTTTAGGAAAGATATTTAGCCTCTCTGAAACTACTTTCTCATCACAAAATGGAAATACTACTACCCACCCAGAGGGCTGTTTGTGTGATTAAATGACTACCAATCCTTTCCCTCTCCATTTTCCGAGAGAAGTCTGGATAGGGAATAATCAGATCATGTAAGTGCAACCAATACACAGGTTGATCTTTCCCTCTGTAGTTTTCAACATTTGGCTTAAATTCTCTAACACAAAACAAGTTCTGAGATCAGAAGGCAATCTGTAATTCAGAGAAGTCATGAAGTGCTTGCCTGGTATTTTGATTTTTCCATAGATGAAAAGTCATGATGTTTTCCAATATATTTGGAGGCATTTATGAAATTCAAAATAGTGTGAGCAGCAACTCTGAGCACTGTCAAAACTGTGCATTGTCAGTGGGGTGGATAATTTATGTTATTACTACTTAAATTATTGCCTACTAAACACAGAGTGTGCTACAAACCAAGTTATCTAAAACATGTAGGATAAGAATAAATGTTTCCATCAAGAGCATTAATTTTCAGTCAAATTCTCTTTATCTGCATTGAAGTCCCAGGTGGGAATTTCTAAAAGTCCATAATATCTTGGAATTTATTTCTCCTTCAAAATTAAAAAAAAAAAAAGCACTTTAGTTATAGGAGTTTTCCAAGTAAGTTTGTGTACTTGAGTTTTAATTTTTTTTGCTGTTCTCATTTGATATCAGCTATGACAAGCTGCCTGTGGGTTTAACGACTTACGCTGTGAGTAGTACTGAGGGCCTTATCTTCCCTCCATTCACACAAACCCTATGTTGACTCAAGAAAAGAAAAGGGAATTCCCTCAAGTAAGCCTTTACACTTGTCAGCAAACATCCATCCAGAGCCAAGTGTATTAGTGCTCAGTTAGCCTCACCGTGTAGATCCTGGCACACATGCAGCTGAGGACAAACCAGGTCGGTTCCAAAAGGGACACATAGTACAGCTATGAAATGACCCAGAGCTGACAACTGTTGGGTGTGGGGAGGGTGTTGAGAATGAAATGATGGCTCCCAATTTCCTGGAACAATAAATGCTGTTTTCTCTTTTTCAAAAGGCAGCTTTAAAACATGTTTAGGGTCCCGCAATTCACCTTCTGAAATGCTGGTGCCATACTCCAATCATTTACTATGTTGTGGGTGCAGAGATTTTTACATCTCCAGCAGGTAAACATGGATACCCCGTCCTGTGCCTGAGGAAGGGAACTGAATGCTCTCCTTCCTGTGTGGCAGTTTCACACAGATAGATGCAGGCACAGAAGCTTTCAGGCCTTCAGCTCATATAACCCTGATGCAAATGCTGGTCACATCACTCTCCCCAATTTATTTTCACTTCTTGATTCTGCTTCTTTTTCCTAGTCATATAGTCATCTACTTTCAACAAAGAGTATATGATCTTTCATTTATGTTTACTGGCCATAGAAACAGCAAGGCTGAAGGCAGTTGGAAAGGACTGAATTTGATGGGAATCCCTTTAACTAACAGAAGAGCTGCCCAAATATAAGGGCAGGGCTCCTGGGTGGTCATGTTTGTGCTATGTCTAATCTTGCCTTGTGTCTGTGTTTCCATGTCACTGGGAGGAATGATGAAAAACAGAGAGCAATGAGTACTCAGTATTCCAACATCTGCTCTGGGGACCATACTCGGAAAGAAGAATTCAGAAGTTCTAATAGCTGATAATTGCAGCTATCATTTATGGAGTGTGCTGTATATACTAAATACCGTGCATCAGTTTTGCATGTATTATATCATTTCTTTCTGCAACTGTCCTGTGAGCTGCTGTTCCATTTTAGAAGTGGGTTGGGAAAGCTATAAGGATTAAATGTTAATCTCATCTCACCTAAGATACTAAAGGTATATAAAAAAAAAATACCTTGGCAGAAACATCCTAAATAATGTTTGATTAAATATCTGGATATGGTGGCCTAGCCAAATTAACACATAAAATCAGCCATCACCATGTTCTGCACTATCCCCCTGGTTTCCCAGCAGAACTAAGCTCCAGGTACTCACAATGATCACTGGCTTGATGACATACTGCTTTGTCTCCCTCCTCTCCTCTCTCACTTCTCCAGGTCCCTGTCTAGTGCCTCCTGGGCTCACTTCCCAGATAAAATGTAAAATGTGGCTAACTCCACATTTCCTAAAGAGGAATGTGATTGGCTGTACTGATGCTATCAAATCAGGCCACTTGGTCATTGACTAGTGTATAGTTGGACTTCCCTTTGGTCAGACACTTTACTCAATGTCCAGATAACCAAGGCCAGAGAGGTGCAGTCAGATGGAACAGACATGGCAAATACTCAATTGCCCCTCAAAAGGGCAACTGAGTATTCCCATCAATAGGAGGAGGGGCAGAAAGACCCAAAACCCAATGTGGATGCAAATCACTGTATAAATACCTGGCAGACTCCCTAAAGAAATACTAGATAGGCTAGGATTCATTTTCATGGTCACATTTAAACTTTGGGCTAGGCGTAATAAAAAATAATTAACTTGTTTTAATCTAAAGGGCTTTCTTGCATTTTCTCTTTTTGAAGGGATGCCAACTTGATATGAAAAGTATTTAAAGTTGATACAGGCTTCAGCATCCAGGAGTGGTTAAATCACTTTTGCAAAGTCACAGAAATTAAATCAGAGACAGAGTCAGGACTAAGCCTACAGACACCTGAATTCACATTTCAAAGCAGAAATCAAAATATACCAAACTTATAATTAATTCACAATAGATATGTGTATCAAGTCATCACATTTTCCACTTTATTTTTTTGCATGTCTATAAAAATTATTTTTAATTTATTTTTTGTTGTTGAGGTATAATTGAAATACAACATTATGTTTGTTTCAGGTGTGTAACATAATAATTCAGTATTTGTATACACTGTGAAATGATCGCCCAATAAGTCTACATGATTCATTTACATAAACTATAAGAACAGACAAGACTAAGGTAATAGAAGTCAGAAAGGGCTGGGGAGAGATAGGGGAGTGCCTGGGATGTTCTGAAGTGATGGAAATATATATACCTTGCTTTGGGTGCTGGTTATCTGGCCTTGTACAATTTTTAAAACCCAGTAAACTTAAGATGTTACACTTTAACTAAAAGAAGGGAGGATCCAATATAATAATTGAATCAGTCAAGAAACATCAATGGACACTGAAACAATTAGGAAAAAGTTGTTGGGGAATAGGATATTTGCTTGATGCCAAAGTATCATGCCTCAAGGGAAAAACCTACCTGTTCCATGGCAGTGACCACCTCACCTAAGGGACCAGGCATAGCAGCATTCCCAGCAGGACAACTGTTGCGTGCCTTGTGATACAGTGCAATAGGAATTAGCACCACCTATGAAATACCTTTGCCAAAATGTAGGACTTGAATCTAATCAAGCCTCCTGACCAAACTTCCAAGATACAGAAAATACAGGAAATAGAACAGTTAAGTGACATGAAGAAATAATCAGACAAATCCAGAATGTAGGATATTCTACAAGTGGCTTGGATTCGAAATCAGTATCCCTAGGCGGAAGAAAGAGGTAGGAAGACTATTCTAGATTAGAAGAAACTAAGCACACATAAAAACCAAATCTGGGAGCCTAGCTGGCTCAAGCAATAGAGCATGCAACTATTGATCTTGGGGTTGTGAGTTCAAGCCCTATGCTGGATGTAGAGCCTACTTAATAAAAAAAAAATGAGATTATTTTTAAAAAAATGCAATGCACAAACTTTAATTAAATCCTGTTTTTTAAAAAAGGCTATAAAAGCTCTTTGGGGAACAAATGGGAAAATTTAATTCAGGGAACCAGATATTAGATATTACAGAATTATTAATTTTTAAGGTGTGATAACAGATCATAATTATATAGGAGAATGTTCCCATTCTTAGGAGATTGATGCTAAAGGCTATAGTATTTAAAGGTGGGATGTCATGAGCTCTGCAACTTACTTTCTTGGTTGAGAAAAAAATTTTATTTAAACAGATACAACTTAAGAAATGGCAGAATGTTAACAATTGTTGATGCAGAATATATGGGTGTTCATTGTAATCATCATTCAAATCTTCTATATATTTAAAATGTTTCATAAAAACACTGGAATATAATATAGTTAAAAGGAGTCTAAATGCAATATGGTACCCAGAATAGTTCCTGAAACAGAAAAATGACATTAGCAGAAAACCTGGTAAAATACGAATTAAGTCTATGATATAGTTAATATTATTGTACTAATGCTAATTTCCTATGGTTATATAAGATCTTAACATTAGGGAAAGCTGCATAAAGGGAACTCCTTGCTCTATCTTTGGGAATTTTCTGTAAATCTAAAATTATTTCAAAATAAAAAGTCTTAAAAAGTGGCAACCAGTAATGTAAAAGGTAGAAATTTTTATTGTATTTTAATATGTATATAATCAAACAACTTCAAGATCCAGTATCTACAGCAATGACCTTCCACAAATCTCTAGTTTGGCACAAGGAGACTCCAAACATGAGAAACATTTCCACAGGACCATGTATCAGACAGAAGGGAAGCACATTGGTACCCACTGCCTGGACATTAGTGCTGCAGGTCAAACAGTAGCCTTAACCCTTGAGGGCGAAACCGCCATCTGGGCAGCAGCCAGCCACCTTGTTCTCCTGGCTCAATGAAGATTTCCTTAGTTCAGCAAACACATGGGTTGAGCTGTCTGCTTGTGCAGCACTGACTGAAGACCTGGCAGTGGGTGCTAAAAGGCCTGATTTCTCACCAAGTAGTGGATGCTTGGCATGCTTGGGATGGGGGCATCCCAAAGGAACAGCTCTCTTGGAGAGGGCTTCTGGAAGCAGGGCAGTGGGAAACAGGCCTTTGGGTTGGGTTGATCAATCCTGTTGTGGAAGGAGAGCCCCTCCTGGTCTGTCCCCTAACAATGGGGATTTGGCAGGAAGGGGTTGTGGTTGAAGGCCTGAGAAGAACCACTTTCCAGGGGTTGGAAGAAGTGGAGGTGGCTTGCCCACAATGGGGGTACTTCTGCCTTAAAATGAGTTGTGATTACTGTTAGACAAAGACTCCAGTGTCTCAAAGCCTTCTAGTTGCCCTTTCCTGGTCTTCAGGTAGTCAATGAACAGGTTCAATTCATTCCTGTACAAATGATTTCTCTCAGTCAACAGAAAGAGAAGGTGCTGAATTCCAGAAGGGACAGAATAACTGGTAAGGCACTCCCAAGCCTAGAAGTTGTCCACCAGATCTCCAGCACACAGAGAAATTCAGCACATTCCTGCTGCTCCCATTTGGTGAAAAATCTGTATTCTTTAGCCACCAGTGCCAAAGCATCTTCTAGGAGTATATAAGATGTATTTTGATAAACCCATGAAGTATGGGTCTATCCTTAGGCTGTTTGACAAGAATGCAATACATCAAAAACTAATGATGTACTATATGTTGGCTAATTGAACATAATAAAAAAATAATAAAAATTTTAAAAATATCAAAAAAAGAGAGAATATACCGAAATCTGAAGAAAATTATTACATATGGAGATCAAAATGGCATCAGATGTGGGATAAGAACTGGGAATTTTACTTATTTTGTTGTTTATGATTCAGTGTGTTTCTACATATCTGGGCATACCTCGGAGATATTGTGGGATGGTTCCAGATCACCTCAATAAAGCAAATATCACAATAAGCAAGTCAAATGAAAAAAAAAAAGAATGCAAATGGGGGACCCATCATCTTTAATTTCATGGAGTGCTCATGTAAGACCCAACTTGGCAGAGAGGTGAGTCATTTCCACCACAAGGCTGAGATCCTGCCACTGATGACCTATGACTGCTGTGTATTCCCTGCATTCTTTGTTGATAGAAACAGTAATACTGTCTGAAGGCCTCTCTTGATCACCTTCTTTCTGGACCACTTGACAAAAGTGCTGGAAAAGCCCTTCTTTCTGAGTGTCCCTGCTGCTGGCATCACCTAACTGGACTGGTATCACTCACGGTTCTCTCCACTCACTTTTGAATAATCAGCCACATTCTGCCAAAATTCTTTAATGTTTAGCACGTCTTCAGTCTCCTTTAAGTAGCTCTCTTTGGGAGAATAAGAAGTTGGAGGAAAAGATTTATATGGCTTACTGCCAAAATCTTGAGGACAAGGCATAGTGTTCTCTCCTGAGCATGAGGCTGGCTCTGCGGGGTGCTCCTGCAGCTGCCTTTTGCCATTGATGATCATTCTCTTCCTTTTAGCTACTGAAGATGTTCCATATTGCTTCTGAGAATCCTGGCCAATGAAGACATCTTAAGTCCTGAATATCAATGTTGCAAACACCTCTGAGCAGGAGGTTCCAGAGGCCCTACAGGAGTACAGTGTTTCCTAGTTGAGAATCTAAAATTGACAGTGAGGGCATCTCAGTTGGATTTTGGTAGAATCTTCAGAATTATTGAATGTCAGCGCCTGAGATCACACAGCTGGTAAGTGGCACAGTACGGATCAACTGTGAAAACTTTGTCCATGGAAGAGTGACAAAACCCATGCGTAAAGCTCAGCCTGCTGAGGACTCCCCAAAAGTACTACTCACACTGTAAGCTTTAAACTTATATATGTTGTATATCAATAATGTCACAATAAAGCTGGAAAAATAAATAAACAATGCAGAAAAAAAGAAAAAATATATACATATATACCACACATACACATAAATAGATAAATCTTGGCCAAGTACAGCTCTAATCCAACTTGGAAAGTCTTCATTGGCTTTGTTCCTCCACTGATTACATTGCAGCTCTTGTTTTTAAACATTTTGCAAGTAATTGTGAGGATGTTTATATTTCAAGTAATGTGAAACAAAAGATAGGAAGTATATTGCAGCATTTCTAAAGATAATAAAGATAATTCATTGTATTTCACCAGCATTAAATACATAATTAAAATGGTTTTCTTTCTGCTCAGTGCACACCCTGTGCATTGGCAGTCCATTCTGACTTAACATGTTTCCCCAGGGTTCTCAGTCAGAGAATTTCCCAAGTGACTGCAGCCATCTGGTGCTCTGTGAGGGCAGGCTTGGGTCCATCTCATTCACTGTTGGATCACCAATGTCCATCAACATTTGATGAATGAATTAGCAAAATGCCCATTCATGTGCCAGGCTCTATGAAAGATGAAGAGGAACCCACCATACCCAACAATAAGAAAACTCAGAGAAATTAATCATTCTGTCATTATCATGGATTTGCCAGTTTCTCTCTGTAGTTCTACCCTTTAGCTATCACTTTCCTACCATCCTCATGTTCCCTGCTACAAGCAACCTCTAGACCACTTTATGTATCTATAGATTTGGTTATTCTGAGCATTTCATATAAATGGAATCATGTAATATGTGGTCTTTTGTGACTGCCTTCTTTCATGTATCATGTTTTTATGATTCAGCCATACAAAGCAATATAAGCACTTTATTCCTTGCTATGGATCAATAATATTCCAGTGAATAGATATACCATATTTTGTTTATACATTCATCTGTCAGTGGACATTAGGATTATTTCCACCTTTTGGCTACTATGAATAATGCTGCCATAAACATTTGTGTACAGTTTTGTACAGATATGTGTTTTCAGTTCTCCCAGGTGGATACCTAGGAGTGGATTACTGGGTCAAATGGTAACTCTACGTTGAATATATTCTTGCTATCTGATTTTGCTTTTTCTTTTCCAAGTTATCAGTTTCTTAAACCAGTACTACCACCCACATAACTTTCTCTTGCTTTTTGTTGAATAAATTCCAGTTTTTTCTTCTACTAGTTAGGAAGTTATATATTCCATATTATTTTAACGATTTACCCTTTAACTTTTACTCTTTAATTTTAAGCTTTAAATGTTTAAGTCACATACATGTTTTTCTAATAAGGTCCTTTTCTATATCTCCCCCTGCCAAGACTGGGCAAGAAACATAATGTGCTTTTTTATACCTCTCTATTCCCCCCACCACCAGCTGCCCCATCTCCATATTGAAATCATCTGGAATTCTAATGCCAGATAATTCTTTTAAAACATTTCCTTAATTAGTACTAATTTAGTTCTAGATTTTACTCACCATTGCATCTCCCACCTTCCTCTTGAACTAATTCTTCTTGCTGAATTATAGCCTCTAGTATTTTTTCAGAGTCCATGAATGGTATGCTTTAAATCCAACCTTTGAAAAACCTGCATGTAAATCACATATTCAAATGTCCCTTCTGTGATTAAACCATGCAATTGCCCCTGATTTTACGCACAGCAAAAGTCACACTTCTCAAATCCTAGCATGACCTGGCTACCATTCCTCTCAGGCCACATCAGTGGCTACTCAGATTCATTCATTGTGCTCCAGCTACCCTCCTCACTATTCCTCTAATATGAGCAGGCAGGTGCCATCTCACCTTGTGCATTTGTGCTAGCTCTTTTCTCTTTGGAATATAATATTCTTCCCCCAGACAATTATTTAGCCAACTCCCTCACCTCAGTTCTTTGCTCACATGTCACCTTCTCAGTGTGGTCTCCTTTATACTTACTGCCTCCTTCTAACCTGGAACACCCAGTTCCCTTTATTTCATCTACAGCTTCTTTTTTTCCATAAGAAAAAAAAAGTTTAGCTTCCCAACAAATAAAAGTCTAGGACCAGATGGCTTCACTATTGAATTCTACCAAACATTCAGGAAGAATTAATACCAATCCTTCTCAAATTCTTCCAAAAAATAGAAGACGAAGGAACATTCCAAATTCATTTTATAAGGGCAGCATCACCCTGATAGCAAAATCAGACAAGGACACCATAAAAAAATAAAATAAAATAAAATAAAATTACAGGCCAATATCCCTGATGAACATAGATGCAAAAACTCTCAACAAAATATTAGCAAACTGAATTCAACAAAATATTAAAGGGATCATATACCATGATTAGGTGGGATTTATTACACAGATGCACGGTGGTTCAACATCCACTAATCAATGTGATACACCACATTAACAAAATGAAAGATAAATATCATATGATCATCTCAGGAGATGCAGAAAAAACATTTGACAAAATTCAACATCCATTTATGATAAAAACTCTCAACAAAGTGGGTATAGAGAGAACATATCTCAACATAATAAAGGCTACATATGATAAGCCCAGAGCTAACATCATACTCAAGAGTGAAAAACTGAAAGCTTGAGAAATAAGACAAGGATTCCCACTTTCTTTCTTTCTTTCTTTTTTTTTAAAGATTGTATTTACTTATTTGTCAGAAAGAGAGAGCACAAGCAGGGGAAGCTGCAGGCAGAGGGAGAAGCAGGCTCCCTGCTGAGCAAGAAGCCCAATGTGGGACTCAGTCTCAGGACCCTGGGATCATGACCTGAGCCGAAGGCAGCCGCTTGACCAACTGAGCCACCCAGGCATCCCAAGGATTCCCACTTTCACCACTTCTATTCAATACAGTACTGGAAGTCCAAGCCACAGCAATCGAACAAGAAAAAGAAATTAAAAAGCATCCAATGGAAAGGAAGAAGTAAAATTGTCACTATTTGAAGATGACATGATATTATATATAGAAAACCTTCAAGACTCCACCAAAAAACTGTTAAAACTAATCAACAAGTTCAGTAAAGTTGCAGGATACAGAATCAATTGACAAAAACATGTTGCATTTCTATACACTAATAACAAAATATCAGAAAGAGAAATGAAGAAAATAATTCCGTTTATAATTGCACCCAAAAGAAAAAAAATACCCAGGAATAAACTTAACCAAGAAAGTGTAAACCTGTACAATGAAAACTAGAAGACACCAATGAAAGATGATGATGACACAAAGAAATGGAAAGATAATTCTGTGCCCATGGACTGGAAGAATTAATGCTTTGAAAATTTCCAAAGTATCCAAAGCATTCTACAGTTTCAATGCAACCCCTATCAAAATTCCAATGCCATTTTTTACAGAAATAGACCAACTATCCTAAAATTTGTATGGAACCACAAAAGACCCCTGAATGGACAAAGTAATCTTGAGAAAGAAGAACAAAGCTGGAAGCATCATGCTCTATGATTCCAAACTACATTACAAAGCTATAGTAATCAAAACTTCAGTATGGTATTGTCAACAAGAACAGACATAAATCAATGGAAAAGAATAGACACCCCAGAAATAAATCCATGCATATATGGCCAATTAATTTACCACAAAGGAGCCAAGAATATACAACAGGGAAATGACAGTCTCTTTAATAAATGGTGTTTGGAAGACTGAATAGCCACATGTAAAAGAAAAAGAAAGAAAAGAAAGAAAGAAAGAAAGAAGAAAGAAAGAAAGAAAGAAAGAAAGAAAGAAAGAAAGAAAGAAAGAAAGAAAGAAAGAAAGAAAGAGAAAGAAAGGAAGAAAGAAAGAAAGAAGAAAGAAAGAAAAAGAAAGAAAGAAAGAAAGAAAGAAAGAAAGAAAGAAAGAAAGAAAGAAAGAAAGAAAGAAAGAAAAAGAAAGAAAGAGAAAGAAAAAGAAAAAAGAAAAGAAACTGGATCACTACTTTACACCATACAGAAAAAATAACTCAAAATGTATTAAAGACTTGAATGTAAGACCTGAAACCATAAATATCCTAGAAGAAAACCTAGGCTCCTTGATATTGGTCCAACATTAATTTTTTGGATTTGACACCAAAAACAAAAGTAAACAAATGGGACTGCATCAAACTAAAAAGCTTCTACACAGGGAAACTGTCAACAAAATGAAAAGGCAACCGACCAAACAGGGTGAAATATTTGCAAATGATATATCTGATAAGGGGTTGATATCCAAGATATATAAAGAACTCATAAAAATAGTAAAAATACCCATCTGATAAAATAATGGGAAAAGGATCTGAATAAGAATTTTTTTCCCAAAGAAAACATACAGATGCCAGGAGATGAAAAGGTGCTCAATATCACTAGTCATCAGGGAAATGCAAATAAAAAACACAATGAGATATCCCTTTACACCTGTTAGAGTAGTTATTTTCAAAAAGACAATAAATAACAAGTGTTGGTGAGGATTTAGAGAAAAGGGAATGCTTGTGCACTGTTGGTACCAAATTAAATTGATGCATTCATTGGGGAAAACAGTATGGAGTTCCTCAAAATATTGAAAATAGAGTTACCAAACAATCCAGTAATTCCACTGTTGAGTATTTACCTGAAGAAAACAAAAACACTAACACGAAAAGATATATGCACCCACATATTCATTGCAGCATCATTTACAATAGCCATGATATGGAAACAACCTAACTATCCATCAATGGATGAATGAATAAAGAAAATATGCTATATATACATAATGCAGTATTATTTTGTCATAAAAGAGAATGAAATCCTGCAAATTGCAATGATATGAATGGACTTTAAGGGCATTATGCTAAGTTAAATAAATCAGAACAAAAAAGACAAATACTCTATGATCTCATTTATATGTAGAATATACAAAAAAAAGTTCAAAGATACAGAGAACAGATTGACACTTGTCAGAGGTGGGGCATAGGTGGTGGACAAAATGAGTGAAGGGGGTCAAAAAGTACAAACTTCCAGTTATAAAATAAATAAATCCTGGGGATATAATGTACAGCACAGTCAATATAGTTAACAATACTGTACTGCATATTTGGAAGTTGCTGAAAGAGTAGATCTTTTTTTTTTTTGGAAGAGTAGATCTTAAAAGTTCTCATCCCAAGGGAAAAATATTTTGTAACCATATATGGTGATGGATGTTAACTGGACTTATCATGGTGATAGTTTGCAGTGTATACAAATATCCAATCATTATGTTGTACACCTAAAATTAATATGTTGTAGGTCAATTATACTTAAGGTTTTTAAAGGTTCTTTAAAGTCTAATAAAATATATATCTAGTGCATTTGCTTTAAATAATATAATGATTTTTTAGTTCATATATGTTTACAACATGTTTTCTTGGTATATTACATGCCCAGGGCTAAGATTGATGTTTAATTTCTATTAAGAGCTCAATATATTTTCACTGAATGAAAGAATAAATGAACAAGATGTCTAGATATTACATATTTCTAAATCTTAAAAAAAAAAATTTGAAAAAGTATCACCTTCCAAGCATACTATATTGTTCAATGGTGGTTTGCTCTCGGATCAATCCCCACCATTCTCTTGCCCTTTTCTATATCTCAGGGATCTAGGTTTCCCAGGCTCACTTTCCCTTTGGCTTCTGGGAGTTTCAGCCAATGGGAGGCTCTGGCAGAAGTTTGAAGAATGGGAAGAAGGGAAAGACTCAGGTACTTCTCTCTCTGCTTCCTGTGCATCTCCAACAGTATCTATGTCCTCTCCATGGCTCCATCCACCTTCACATATGCCCTTCCTCTGTGGTCCACTGCTTTCCAAGCTAAGCTCCCACCAATAGCCTCAATTTCTAGGTTCTGGTAAAACTGCCTCTTTTGTCTTTCTGGCCCTAGAAGTGGCAACAACTTTCTGCTGTTCCTAACTCTGGGTAACTTACATCCTGTTTGGCTTCCCTACTGTCTCAACACCTGTAGTAATCTTTGTACAAAATCCCTTCCATATTAAGATTCTAACATGGTTTATTTATTCATTTTTTATGGAAGTATAGTTGACACACAATGTTACATTAGTTTCAGGTGTACAACATAGTGTACAACAACTTTATACATTATGCTTTGCTCACCACAAGTATAGCTACCATCTGTCACTATACAACACTATTGCAATCCCATTGACTACATTCCTTGACTTTCATCCCCATAACTTATTCATTCCATAGCTAAAAACCTATGCCTCTCACTCCCCTTTACCCATTTTGCCCCTTTCACTCTGGCAACCACCAGTTTGTTTTATGTATTTATGGGTCTGTGTCTGTTTTTTGGTTTGTTTGTCTATTTATTCATTTATTTTGTTTTTTAGATTCCACATGTAAGTGAAATCACTTTTTGTCTTTCTCTGTTTGATTTATTTCATTTAGCATAATACCCCCTAGATCCAACCATGTTGTCACAAATGGCAAGATCTCATTCTTTGTTATGGCTGAATAATATTCCATTATGTATATATATCACATCTTCTTTATCCACTCATCTATCAATGGACAGTTAGGTTGCTTCCCTATCTTGGCTGGTGTAAATAATGCTGGAATAAATATAGGGTGCATAACTTTTTGAATTAGTGTTTTCATTTTCTTTGGGTAAAACCCAGTAGTAGAATACTGAATTATATGGTATTTCTAGTTTTAACTTTTTGAGAGATTTCCATACTGTTTTCCACAGTGATTGCACCAATCTACATTCTCACCAACAGAGCAGGAGGGTTTCCTTTTCTCCACATCCTTGCCAACCCCCATTATTTCTTATCTTTTTGATACTAGCAATTCTGACAGGTGTAAGGTGATATCTCTTTATGGTTTTGATTTGCATTTTTCTGATGATTAGGGATGTTGAGCATCTTTTCATGTGTCTGTTGGCCATCTGTAGGTCTTCTTTGGGAAAATGCCTCTTTAGGTTCTCTGCCCATTTTTAATTGGATTATTTGGATTTTTTTGATGTTGAGTTACGTAAGTTCTTTATATATATTTGATATTAACCCCTTATTACATATATTGTTTGCAGATATGTTCTCTTATTCAGTAAATTGTCTTTTCATTTTGTAAATGGTTTCCTTCACTATACAAAAGCTTTTTATTTTGATGTAGTCCCAATGGAACCACAAAAGACTCCAAATTGCCAAAGCAATCTTCAGAAAGAAGAACAAAGCTGGAGGCATCATAATCCAAGACTTCAATATATACTACAAAGCTATAAAATAAAAATTTTGTGTCAGTATGGTACCAACACAAAAATGGGCACATAGATCAATAGAACAAGATAGAGAGTCCAGATACAAATTCATGCTTATATGGTCAATTAATCTACAACAATGGAGGGAAGGACATACAATGGGAAAACATCTCTTCAATAAGTGGTGTTAGGAAAACTGGGCAGCTACAGGCAAAAGAATGAAACTGGATCACTTTCTTATACTATTCACAAAAATAAACTCAAAAATAGATTAAAGACCTAAATGTAGACCTGAAACCATAAAACACCCAAAAGAAAACATTTGCAGTATTCTGTTGGACATCAGCCTTAGTAACATCTTTCTAGATACATCTCTTCAGGCAAGGAAAACAAAAGCAAAAATAAACTATTGGGTCTAACAGGGTTTTGATTTTCTTGGCAGGATACTGATTGATACCCAACTATATAATGTACTTATTTATTACACTTACAGTTTGTCTTCCCATAAGCTCCACAAAGGCAGGGATATTTGGGGTTATTTTATTTACTCATATGTGGAAAATGCCAAGAATAGTGCCTGGCACATAGTACATGCTAAATAAATCTTTGTTGAATAAATGTTAATTTCTGTGCTGGATGCTGGGATGTGACTCCCGAGATCCCTCTCTCAAAACTGAAGAACTTACTGCCAGTGCTGTGGGCACACATATCTTATTTTTCAGGCTTCTCCAGAAATGGCCCTCAGCTAGAAAGAGCTCCTTCATCCAATGCTGTACCCCTTTTCTGGGAGCATCCTGCACCCAATAACTGATGCATATTAGAGTGGAAAGATCCAGTCCCTCACTATAATGTGGGACAACTCTGAAGTCCATCCCACCTCAGAGCTCCCCTTGGGTTCAGAAGAAGGCTTTTCAAGGGCTTCATTGCAGTCCAACTTTTCTCTTTGCCTAATCTTGTTTCCTTCCCTTCCCCCAGAAGTGTTGATCCCTCATAAAACTGTATGCAAGTCATCTCAGTGTCTGCTTCCTAGTGAGTCCAACCTGAAGCAGTTTTGTTGGGTATAAAGCTCTAGGTAAAGTTCTTTTCCTTCACTACTTTAAAACAATAGTTCTGTTGTCTTGTTTCTAGAGATACTGATTAGTATTTTAATTCCACCTGAATCTAGATCTTTTATAGTTGTGGCAAACATTCAGTTGCCTTCCTCTTTTCTTTTTTTTTTTAATTTATTTTTATTCTTATGTTAATCCCCATACATTACATCATTAGTTTTAGATGAAGTGTTCCATGATTCATTGTTTGTGCATAACACCCAGTGCTCCATGCAGAATGTGCCCTCCTCAATACCCACC
>NC_138369.1:51918452-52121877 GCF_054177405.1 Leptonychotes weddellii
AATCTCAGATCTGTACCTCTGAAACAAATAATGCAATATATGTTAAGAAAAAAAAAAAAAAGAAAGCAGCAGGGGAAGAATGAAGGGGGGGGAAATCGGAGGGGGAGATGAGCCATGAGAGACGATGGACTCTGAAAAACAAACTGAGGGTTCTAGAGGGGAGGGGGGTGGGAGGCTGGGTTAGCCTGGTGATGGGTATTAAAGAGGGCACATTCTGCATGGAGCCCTGAGTGTTATGCACAAACAATGAATCATGGAACACTACATCAAAAACTAATGATGTCATGTATGGTGATTAACATAACAATAAAAAATTTAAAAGAAAAATCTGCTAGCCTTATGTGTTTCCCTTGTAAGTTACTGACTTCATTTGTCTTGCTGTTTTTAAGATTTTTTTCTTTATCACTATATTTTGCAAGTTAATTGCAATATATCTTGGTGTGGGCCTGCTTTTGTTGATTTTGCTGGGGTTTTTCTGTGCCTCCTGGATCTGGATATCTGTTTCTTTACCCAGATTAGGGAATATTTCACTATTACTTCAAATGAATTTTCTGCCCCCTTTTCTTTCTCTTCTTCTTCAGGATCTCCTATAATATGCTATTATGTTTGATGGAGTCATAAGTCTATTCTCATTTTGCAAATTCTTTTCTCTCTCTTTTGTTCAGCTTGAATACTTTCCATTACTCAGTTTTCTAGGTTAGTATTTCATTCCTCTGCTTTTTCCATCCTGCTATTCATTTCATTAAGCTTATTTATCTCTGCAATGTTATTCCTCATCTCTGTGTTCAGGGTCTCACTCAGGACTTCAACTCTTTTCTCAAATCCAGGGAGGATTCTCATAATCATTGTTTTAAGTTCTCTATTAGGCATGTTACTTAGATGTCTGGCTGTGGCCTTATCCTGCTCTTTCATTTGGGATAAATTTCTATCTCTTCATTTTGTCTGTCTCTCTGTGTCTGTTTCTGTGTGTTAAGAAAGTCACCTGTGTCTTCTGCTCTTGAAAGTAGTAACTTTATGAAGAAGAGTTCCTAGAGTGCCCTCAAAAGGAATGAGATCTGTCTCTCTGTGTCTGTTTCTGTGTGTTAAGAAAGTCACCTGTGTCTTCTGCTCTTGAAAGTAGTGACTTTATGAAGAAGAGTTCCTAGAGTGCCCTGTAGTGCAGTGTTCCCTGTTCACCAGAACTTCAGGGGAGCATCCTTTGTGTGCTGCTTACACCCTGCTTACACTTTTCCTTTCAGTGCGGTCATCTGCACTCTGCCTGTTGTGTGCTGTGTTTGCTCTCTGTGTTGTTAGTGGGACCCAGGCAGGCCAGTTCTGAGGGGGTGTGCCCACCAGGAAACTTGGAAGTGAGGCCACGGTGTTAGTAAAATTTGTGCTGGGCTGCACAGATGTGATATTCCTCCAAGCACTGTGGTGGTTGGGGGCTGTGTGTCAGGGCTGTCAGGGGCATGAAGCTGGGCCAGGCTGGACCTGGTGTGTGATGGTGGCTGGGGGTGTGCTGCTGGGTGCAGTGTGGTGGCTGGGCCCTGAGCCACAAGTGGGCCCAGCATGGTGGTTCTGCATGGTGCACAGCAGCTGTGCACCCAGTGGCTTGTAGGGCCCATCTGTGGCTTTGACAAAATTTGCCCCAGCCCAGGGCCAAGATTAGCTGGCTTGGAGTGGACTAGTCTTCAGGGAAACTTGTGGGTGTGGTGCACGACTAGTGGGTTAGGTAGCAAGTGTCTGTGCAGTCCCACCTCTCACAGTGGCTCTGTTTATGCTGAGCAGCCGTGGAGGAAAATGGCACCTGCCACCTCCCTCATTTTTGGAGAAGTACCCCAACATGCTCCAAAATCAGTATAAACAGATCTGTCTCCCATTTGCCCCTGACTTTGTGTAAACTGCCATTTTTATGTTGCTTCTCCATGTAGGCTGCTGTCTCTCTAAAGGTGGTGGACAGAGCTGTCACTCACCCTCCCTCCTCACCCAGTGCTAAGTCAGCAGACTTTTAAAGCTCCAGGCTCTAAGTACCACTGGTTATATAAACTCATGGAATTTGGCCCCTCTGGTTTTTAAAGCTAAGCATTATTGGGATAAGTCTTCCCTGTGTGAATTCCCTGGTGCAAGGGCCCATTTCTCTTCCCTCTCTAGATGCACAGCTCCCTCCCTGCTGTGGGCAGCCTCCCTCTGCCTTTCTGACATTCCTAACCTTTCAGATGCAGCTTCTTCTCTATATTTAGTTGTGCAATTTATCTGCCAGTCTTCAGATTGCTCTTCAGTTTGTTGACTTGGATATGGACAATATCCCTTTGAAAAAGTGGGATGGGATGAGCTCAGGGTCATCCTACTCTGCCATCTTCCCAAGCTCCCCTAAATGTCCCTCTTAAAAACTGCTTTTGTGGCATCCCAAGGATTTTGAACTGTTGTGTTTCCATTTTTATTTGTCTCCAGGTACCTTTTGATTTCCTCTTTGATTTCTTCATTGGCCCACTAGTAGTTTAGTAGCATGTTGTTTAACCTCCACATGTTTGTGGGTTTTTTTTTCCAGTTTTTCCTTGTAACTAATTGCTAGTTTCATACCATGAGGGGGGAAAAAAAAGTCTGGATATGATTTCAGTTTTCTTAAATTTACTGAGACTTGTTTTGTGGCCCAACATGTGATCTATTCTGGAGAATGTTCTCTGTGCACTTGAAAATAATGTGTATTCTGTTGTTTTTGGATGGAATGTTCTGTATATAGCTGTTAAGCCCATCTGGTCTAATGTGTTGTTCAAAGCCACAGTTTCCTTATTGATTTTCTGTCTGGGTGATTTACGCATTGAAGTAATGGGGGTGTTAAAGTCCCCTACTATTATATTACTGTCAATTTCTCACTTGAGTTCTGTTAATATTTGCTTTATACGTTTAGATGCTCCAGTGTTGGGTGCATAGATATTTCTAATTGTTATATCCTCTCGTTGGATTGATTCTTTGATCATTATATAATGCCCTTATTTGTCTCTTGTTATAGTCTTTGTTTTATAGTCAATTTTGTCTGATATAAGTATTGTTATCCCAGGACGTTTAGGTGGCTCAGATAGTTAAGCATCTGCCTTCAGCTCAGGTCATGATCTCCAGGTCCCGGGATCGAGTCCCATATTGGGCTCCCAGCTCAGCGGGGAGTCTGCTTCTCCCTCTCCCTCTGCCTCTCCCCCTGCTTGTGCTTTCTCTGTCTCTCTCTCTCTCTCAAATGAATAAATAAAATATTTTTTAAAAAGTATCACTATCCCAGCCTTTTTTTCTTGTTTCCATTTACACAGAAGATCTTTTTCCATCCTTTCACCTTCAGTCTCTATATATCTGTAGGTCTGAAATGAATCGCTTGTAGGCAGCATATAGATAGATCTTGTGTTTTTCTCCATTCTGTCACCCTATGTCTCTTGATTAGAGCACTTAGTCTATTTACAAAATGAATATTGATAGATATGTGCTTAGTGCCATTCTGTTAATTGTTTTCTGGTTGTTTTTGTAGTTATTCTGTTTCTTTCTTCTTGTGCTGTATTTTCCTTGTAATTTGATTATTTTGTTAGTATTATACTTGGATTCCTTTCTTTTTTGTTTTTTGTTTATCTGTTATAGGTTTTTGGTTTCTGGTTACTATGAAGTTTATATATAATATCCTATGTATTCAGCAGTCTATATTAAGTTGGTGGTTGCTTAAGCTCAAACATATTCTAAAAGTATTACATTTTTACACTTTCCACACGTTTTATGTATATGATATCATATTTTACCTTTTATTTTGCATATCCCTTAACTAGCTTTTGTAGATATGATTGATTTTACCACTTTTGTCTTTTAGTCTGCATACTAGCTTTATAAGTGATCTACTACCTTTAGTATATATCTGCTTTTGCCAGTGAAATTTTTTCCTTTTATAATTTTGTTACTTCTATTTATGGCTTTTTCTTATCTGCTTAAAGTAATTCCTCTAATATTTCTTGTAAGACCAGTTTAGTGGTGATGAACTCCTTTAACTTGTGTTTGTCTGGGAAGCCCTTTATCTCCTTCAATTCTGATGATAACCTTGCCAGGTAGAGTATTTTAGGTTGAGGGGTTTTAAATATATCATGCCACTTTCTTCTGGCCTGCAAAATTTCTGCTGAAAAATCACCTGATAGCCTTAGGGGGATTTACCTTGTATGTAACTATTTACTTTTCTCTTGCTGCTTTTCAGATTCTTTTATTTCTAACTTTTGATGTCTTAATTTTAAACTTTGAGAAACAGTTTATTTTACCTTTTATTATAAAGGCACAGAAGTCATCTGAGACCTCAGATATTAACCTACTGCATACTAATGTCACACAGCTAATGTACAACTTAATATGATCATTAAAGCTTACAATGTGGTTTTCCAATTCATAATGAGTTATAGATTCTTTCTATAAGTAATAATTAAAACAATTGGTGGTACTTAAGACCAATATAGGCCTAACAAAAGGGAACTGAAAATTCCTGCAAGGGCAGTTTTGTTTCTTGATAGAAGTAAGACTTTAATGGTGAAAGTCTATTGCCTACAATAGGTACATTGGACCCAGCTTTTCTAACAAGTTAAAAAAATATATGAAAGCAGTACTGAGATCATTCACAGACTATTCTATCATTCCATCAGTTTCCAGTCTTCAAAAATACATATTTAAAGGTCAGAAGTTCTGGGTTTGGCATTGAACACCAAGGTGAAGGCCCCTGCCAGGCCCAGGCAGGCTCTCCCTGGGTGTCCTCACTGGAGCAGGGCAGCCCCTGATGGATCAGGTCCCACAACAGTGTCTGTGCTGGTGGCCTGCTCCAGTCCATGTTTGGCACTCACTTTGTCCTCAGGCAGCCCAGAGCTGCTTGTGTTCTCGTGTACCTGAACAGTCCCTTCCTTCATCCTGCCAACACTTCTAGCCCCATCATCCTGAGATAATGAAGCCATTCATTCTTGGGCATAAAAGTCCAAATGGAAGGCTTTCCCTGCCATCCACATAACACAATGGGACACTGAAGGGTATCCGGTTTAGTAGGGTCTGAGTCGTACGTCAGGATGATGCTCCCTCTAGCCAAGTCCTTGGTTTGGCTATATGTCTCACTGCTAAGTTTTCTTTAAAAATGGATTTTCCTGGGTCAATAGAATTTTAACATCTTCCATTGATACAGTGATCATTCTTGAATTAATAAATGGATACAACGTGTATATTCCCTCTTGTGCTAACTGAAAAGCACAATCAAACTTTTCATCACTGTTATTCCAACACCAGACTTTTATCCCAGTGTTTATAACTTTCATCCTCTCACTATTATTCAGCAGCACATTCCTTAGCTCCTTGGAGACTATGTAGAGTTGCCTTTTCTTCCCTTCCATAGTTTGGGTTAACAAATTCATCTTAGGAATGAAGGACCCAGTACACAGAATTTCTGGATAGGTGGAAATAATACAGGAATTATACAGGAATAAATACAAATGAATCTTCTTTAAATTCTTCCAAATAACTTCATTTTATTAGATGGAGAAGGACCACACACTCCATCTTTCTTATTTCCATTGTTCTCTAAATTCTCAGTTCTTTCCATTATCTCTGTGTTGTCAATTCTGCTACCTGGTTAACTTTCCAGCTCAGAAGTGTCTGTAATTTTCCTTCTGTGGGATTTGCAGTGTTGGACCAGTTTCTCTGGGTACCACAGATTCACCCTCCAGCTTTGGTGGACATTTGTGCCATGGAATTGAAGACTTTTTCTCTCATACAGCTACAAAGAACCCTCCAGTATTTGATGATGTGGTAATATTCTAGGTCACCACTCTAGGTGCATCCCCTGTAACTTTTCTGGGTCCTTTGGTAGGAACATGGTAGGCCAAATCTGGGTATGTCTGCTGTGAGGACTATCATCCCACTCTGTAAACCACTGTTCATCTTTCATCATTATCTTCCACTGTGTAATTCCAGGCATCCATTTTAGTCCTGGCAGTTCAGAAAACATATCAGCAAGCTCCAAAGCACCTTCACTTTTTTTCCAGTAAAGATGCTATTACCACTTCATCTTCAATGGGGGTTTAGTGAACATGTAGAAGACACCAACCTATCACCTTCCACTAGCTTCTCAGTGTCTTGCATTGCAATCCACAGCTATAAACCATGCAGCTGCAAGTTATATAAGGTCTTCCACTTTTTCCAGACATCATTGCTTTTTTTCTCATAGTGCCATCTCCACTGCAAGGGACATCACATAAAATGCAATTATAGAAAAAAATCTCTTTCCTCCTATTTACATCTATTTTGAATCTAGATATGCCGAACACATCATGGTTGATCACCATGGATGCAGAGGCTGCTTAGCGTTTTGACCTGATGAATGAGCAGATAGCAACGCTTGTTGTCCTCATCATCGTGACAACAAACCCTTCAGGAAAACGGACATTCATGTCAGCATGTAACATTTCAATTAATTGTGTGGTCTTTGATCCAGGTGCTAAACACATATCTAAGATCTTACGGAGAGGGTGAGTATTAAGTAACAGTAGTGGAATCATGCTAACAGCTTCTTGACAACTGATTTTTCCAGATTCAGTTTCACTAACTAGAAACTGGTGAAACTTTTTCAATTGTGGAGACCTTCTCAGATTTTTCCACTTAAATTTTTGTGCCAGGAAATTTCTTCAGAATACCAACTCAGGGGCTGTGGAACTTTAACTTTCTGACCTTCCACTTCAGGTTCTCCAATTTCTTGAAATACTTGTTCTTTAAGCAATAGAGAGTTTTTTGTGTGGCTTTTGTAACCAGTAATCTAAAGTGGCTGCGGGGCGGGGGGGAGGTGCCCTGAGTGCTTCCATGACCTGGTCCCATTGGCCCTTGGGCATTCTTGAACTCCTGGTAATAGTGCTGGAAGAGCTTGTTCTCCTTGACGATCTGGGGATACCTGCCTTCCCAGCACACTTCATTGTATTTCCTGCCTTTCTTGGCACCATCCTCTTGGCCCTGATGCTGCTGCCATCCCTGTTGCTGCCATTGCTGCTGGAGCCACTGGTCAGCAACTCCCATGGCCCAGATGGCTGCCCACACCCACACACACCTACCAGCCACCACTGGCTGGGGAGGACCTGATATTTTAATTATTATGTGTCTTGGTGTGGACCTCCTTGGGTTTATCTTGTTTGGAGCTTTCTTTGCTTTCTGGACCTGGATATCTGTTTCCTTCCCCACGTTAGGAAAATTTCCAACTATTATTTCTTCAAATAAATTTTCTGGGGGGCACCTGGATGGTTCAGTCATTAAGTGTCTGCCTTGGCTATGGTCATGATCCCAGAGTCCTGGGATCAAGCCCCCCATCAGGCTCCCTGCTCAGTGGGAAGCCTGCTTCTCCCTCTCCCACTCCCCCTGCTTTGTGTTCCCTCTCTCACTGTGTTTCTCTCTGTCAAATAAATAAATAAAATCTTAAATAAATAAATAAATAAATTTTCTGTTCCTCTTTCTCTTTTCCTTCTGGGACCCTTAAAATGTGAATGTTAGTGTGCTCAATGTTGTCCCAAGAAGTCCCTTAAAGTATTTTCAGTTAAAAAAAATTGGGGGGATCACCTGGGTGGCTCAGTCAGTTAAGCGTTTGACTCTTGATCTCAGCTCAGGTCTTAATCTCAGGGTTGTGAGTTCAAGCCCCGCACTGGGCTCCATGCTAGGTGTGGAGCCTACTTTAAAAAAAAAAACAATTTTTTGCTTTTCGGCTTGGTTGCTTTCCACAGCCCGCTCTTTCTTTTTCTTTCTTTCTTTCTTTCTTTCTTTCTTTCTTTCTTTCTTTCTTTCTTTCTTTCTTTTTCTTTCTTTCTTTCTTTTTAAATTTTCTTACTTATTTATTTTTTAAAGTTTTATTTATTTAAGTAATCTCTACACCCAGTGTGGGGCTCAAACTCATGACCCCCAAATCAAGAGTCACATGCTCCTCCAGCTGAGCCAGCCAGATGCCCCCACTGCTCTTTTAGATTGTTAATCCATTCTTCTGTATCCTCCAATCTGCTGTTGAATCCCTGTAGTTCATTTTAGTTACTGTATAATTCAGCTCTGATTGGTTCCTTTTTATATTTTCTCACACTTTGTTGAAGTTCTCACTGAATTTAGCCACACTTCTCTCAAATCTGGTGAGCATCTTTAGGACCATTACTTTGAACTCTATCAAGTAGATTGCTTATCTACATTCTGTTTAGCTCTTTCTGAGGTTTTGTCTTGTTCTTTAGTCGAAATATACTTCTTTGTCTCCATTTTGTCTGTGTTTGTTTCTATGTATTTGGTAGTCTCCTGGTCTTGAAAGTAGTGGCCTCATGTAGAAGGTATCCTATGGGGCCCAGTAGTCCAATTCTTCTTGCCACCAGAACAAGGTGTTTCAAGAGTGTCTACTGTATGGGCTGTATGTGTGCTCTTGTTGTGACTGGGCTGTAACTGCTGTGAGAATGCTGTTGGGTATGGTTGGCTTAGAGACCTAGCTGTAACTGCTGCAAGTGCACTGGTGAGTGGGGCTGGTTCCCTCACTGGGGCAGGAATCCCCCTGGAAGGGCATCAGATGTGGCCTAGGCTGTCTGTTGGGTTTGGTAGGGCTGTAGTCACTTTGGGAGAACACTGGTTCCCAACTGAGACTGCCTGCTAAATGTGGCAGGGAAAAAGCCACATTGGAGGGGTGCCTTCTGGGACAGGTATGTTGGGTGAGGCAGGTCTACAAGGGAATACTAATACCAAGGTTGAACAGTATTAGTAAAGTAAATGGAAAGAATCAGAACTGGCTCCCACAAGTGTCCAGACAGCAAGGCTGAAGGAAAAAAAAATGGCAACTGCCGGCATTTCTACTTCCAGAGAAAGCTCCTTCAGATCCCTGCCCCTCTGGCACATGTCCTAAAGTTAGTCAGTAAATCTTCAGGTGTAACCCAGGCTCTTTTCTTTTCTTTCTTTCTTTTTTTCCTTAGGATGAGAGAGAGAGAGAGAGAGCACAAGCAGGGGCTCGGAGCCATAGGCAGAGGGAGAAGTAGGCTCCCTGCTGAGCAAGGAGCCCAATGTGGGGCTCGATCCCAGGACCCTGGGATCATGACCCAAGCCAAAGGCAGATGCTTAACTGACTGAGCCACCCAGGCGCCCCATCCAGGCTCTTTTCAAAACTGTTGCCTCTGTGCTGGAGTGATACGGAATGCTGCTCCTTTAAGAATGAAGACTTGGTTTCTTGTAGCCCTCTGGCTCTCCCTGAGTTAATGTCTGCCAATTTAAAAGCAGACATTATGGGGGCTTGTCTTTCTGGATCAGGCCTCTAGGGCTGGGGGTGCCTGATGTGGTTCTTGATCCCCTCGCTACTCAGGAAGGACTTCTGCACCTCTGATATCTCTCCTGCTTGTGGGTCACCATACTGGGGGTTTGTTTTCTGACCATGTCTCTGCCTCTCCTACCCTTCTTGATGTAGCTTTTTCTTTATGTCTTTGGCTGTGGATGATCTGTTCTGCTAGTTTTCAGGATGTTTCCAGAGTGAATTGCATTATATGTAGTCATTGCCTCAATGTGTCCATGGAAGGAGGTGAGCTCAAGATCCTCCTACTCTGTCATTCTCCCTGGCTCTCTCCAGCTGGTGTCTTTTTTGAAAGATAGCCTCATTCTTTATGTGTAAGAAAGAGGCAGAACCTCTTCTGCCTCTGGCCATTTGCCTGCAAGTGATGTCAGAAATGACCACAGCTGTTGCAGCATCAGACTTAGAGGTAGACTGAATGCATTGGAGTGATTGAAAGGGGAGACCATAACCCGGCATTTATAATCCTAATCCAGGAGCTGCCCTGCCCATTTTGGATTATTTTATGTGAAAAAATATTCTTGGAGTTGAAACCAGCTAAGTTCATTTTCTGTTACCTATAGCTTTAGGTGTTGTTATTTGGGAAGGTAAGTGAGGGTGAATTTCTGGCATTTTGGAGAGGCTCTGGGGCAACCTCAAAGGTTTAAAGTGCAGAAGGCACAATCCAGCTGAGAAATACTCTCAGACAAAACTAGTGCATTCCCATGGCTGCTGGCCCCTCTTTCATTCCACGTCTGATTTCTAGGAGGCCTTGGGACCTCTCGGGTCAGTTCCGTGGTGCTGTCTATGATGGTCCTAAAAGTGCCTTCATTTCTGAGAGGAAATTGTTTTCCAAGTACTCTCGACTTACTGATGGTTTGTGTTTTCTGATTGTACAAGTTTTATGTGTTAATAGCAGAAAACCAAAAGGATGCAAAAAAGAAATTACTTGTAATCTTAGCATTCAACTGTTTTGGTATATACACTGGGTTTATTTGTGTTTCTGATTCATTTTATTCCCATTTCAAAATTTGCTCCTCATGTTCTATATATAGTTTTAAGATTTACTTATTTATTTATTTGAGAGAGAGCATGTGTGGGAGTAGGGGAGGGGTAGAAGGAAAAGGAGAGCAGCAGCTCCCCACTGAGCACAGAGCCTAATGACCCCAAGATCATGACCTGAGTTGAAATCAAGAGTCAGACATTTAACTAACTGAGCCACCCAGGAACCCCTCCATATGTAGTTTTATGTCCCATTAACTGAGCTCAAAATTGTAACATAAGGTTATTTTCCATATATCATTAAATATATTTTAAATCTTAATGATTGCACACCAATTTATTGCACAAATATGTAATAAATTACAAACTGGTTATATTTTACATGAGGATGCATTTATGACAATCTGGCATAATTTAAGCTTTGCATGATTCCGGACTCTTTTTTTCATAGTTATACTCAAGTGGTTTCTCTCCATATTAATAATAAACACCACTGACACTCAGGCCACCAGCTTTGGACCGTGATCCTTGGACTTAAAAGTTGGAGGTAATTGCATTATTTCAAAATTTGTTAACAAATGTTAGAACACCTATTATGTGCTGGCCACATGTCTAAGCTTTTGGGAATCTCTGACTCGGAGTTAATATTCTAGTTGGAGACAAATAAACATGATCATATTTACCTATTTATCACGTTTATTACATCTGAAGTTGTTAAGAGGTATGCGGAAAAAGAAAACTGGGGCAGGGCAGGGAAGATGGAAGTGCCAGCCTTTGAGCTGTGGTGTGGAATCAGGAGTGGCTAGACATGCAGAACATTGAGACAACCTGATTAGCCTTTCCAGTCAAGCAAAATGCTTTGTTTTATGACTGATATGAATCCATTGACTTGTGGGGATTTATCATAATGGCTGATCAAAGAGCCTGGTAAGAGAAGTGCTCTGTATGATGAGGGAGCAGAAGGCAAGCTGGAGGCAAAGCACAAGCTAACATCCTGCAACCACCCCCACCCCCCAAAGGTGGGATATATGTGACATTCCTCTGCCACTCCTGGCTGCCCTAGAACAAAGGAAAGGGAAAAACAAATGGTTAACTGATAGAGATCACAGTCATGCAGGATATGAGTCTCCATCAGTTTGCAACTGTCTTAAGGATTTATAAGACAAAAGCAATCTCCAGAAACCTATAGACTCAATTTCCTGGAGCCCTAACATCACCTTCCCCTCCATAAGATAGAAAGTCTTATATAATCAGTCACTCCTCACAACCCTAGTGCAGCTCTTTCTGCCCATGGATCCTGTCCCCATACTTTAATAAAATAACCTTTTTGCACCAAAGACATCTCAAATTCTTTCTTGGCCATTGGCTCTGAACCCCACCACTTCAAACCACATCATATAGATGTTTCCTTAATCAGGATATGCTATCTATCCAAGGATGTCATATCCTTATCACTCCCAAAGCACCAAGTCTCGCAAAATGAGCAAATGAGGGAATGGTTTCATTGTCCAGTCCTCACCTCTGTAGCATTTTGCTGACCAAAAACTCCCCAAATTAAAGAACATTTCTCCTGAAGTGTTCTAAGTGGTGTAGTTGTGTTCTCACCCAAACTCCCATTTTTTTCAGGTGAATAAACTGAAGTGTAAAGGAAGAAAGTGATTTGTCTGAAGCCATTGAATGCCCTTCCTGATCCCCTTTGCAGGCTTCTCCTCCTATATTCAACCTCTAATTATCTGCAGTCATCAGGGTTTGGTCCTGGGTCTTCTTCTGGCCTCCATCTTCTCTCTTCCGTGGATTTCAATATTATCTAATTGCTAACTACTCCCAAATTTTATCTCTACCTTTGACTTCTCTTCTGAGGCTTTCTCCCATGCAACATTTTCACTTAGTTGTCAATAGGCAGAACTCTTGATTTTTCTCCCCTCAACCTTCTTCTCCCTTAGTCTTTCCAATCTCAACAGATGGCTCCACTCTCCATCCACTTCCTATATCCAAAAATCAGTTGTCCTTCTACACTCCGTTTGTTAAGAAGCAGAGAAATCTTTCAAAGATTTAAAAGGCACACAGATTAGAAATGAAGAAATAAAACTGTCCCTATTTGCAGATGATATTTTTCTGTGTAAAACATCCCAAAGTATCTGTAAAAGTCCCAGAACTAATAAGTGATTTTAGCAAGGCTGCATGGTACAAGAGAAACATACAAAAATCAATTGCATTTCTATATACTAACAACAAACATGTGGAAACTAAAATTAAAAACAATACCATTTACAATCACTCCAAAGCAAATGAAATATTTATTATTAACTGACAAAACAGTACAGAATCTGTATGCTGAAAATCACAAAATGCTGATGCACAAAATCAGAGATCTAAATATATGGAGAGACATATTGTGTTCATGGATTAGAAGACTCAACATAATAAAGATATCAGTTCTACCCAAATTTCTCTATATGTTTAATGCAATTCCTATCAAGACTCCAGAAAGGTTTTATTATTTTTTTGCAGTCATACACAAACTTATTCTAAAAATTTCCATGAAGAGACGAAGGAGCTAAAATAGATAAAAACACTATGCCAAAGACGAATAAAGTGAAAAGAATCAATCTTGACTTCAAGATTTATTATATAGCTACAGTAATCAAGACAGTGTGGTATTATGGAGGGATAGACGCTTAGATCATTGGAACACAATACTGAACACAGAAATCAACCTGCGATTTTTGACAAAGGTACAAAAGCAACTTACTGGAGGGATAGAGAGAGCACCAACAGATGGAGCTGGAATAGACACACCTCTGTAGGCAAAAACCAAAAATCCCAAACCAACCTAAATCTGTCAGCTTACAAAAAACAAAACAAAACAAAACCCTCAAAATGGATTACAAGCTTAAGTGTAAAACAAAAAATTATAAAACTTTTAGAAAAAAAGTAGAAAATCTTTAGGACTTAGAGCTAAAGAATTGGCACCAAAAGCCCAACTTATTTTTTTTAATTTAAATTCACTTTAGTTAACATATAGTGTATTATTAGGTTCAGGGGTAGAATTTAGTCATTCATCAGTTGCATATAACACCCAGTGCTCATTACATCAATTGCCCTCCTTAATGCCCATCACCCAATTATGCCATCCTCCCAACCACCTCCCCTCCAGCAACCCTCAGTTTGTTCTCTATAGTTAAGAGTCTCATGGTTTGCCTCCCTCTCTATTTTCCTCTTATTTTATTTTTCCTTCCCTTCCCCTATATTCATCTGTTTTGTTTCTTAAATTCTACATATGAGTGAAATCATATGGTATTTGTCTTTCTCTGACTGACTTATTTTGCTTAGCATAACACCCTCTAGTTCTATCCACGTTGTTGCAAATGGCAAGATTTCATTCTTTTTGATGGCTTAGTAATATTCCATTGTATATATATACATTACATTGTGTATATATATGTATATATACACCACACCTTTATCCATTCATCTGTCAATGAACATCTAGGCTCTTTCCATATTTTGGCTATTGTGGACATTGCTGCTATAAACATTGGGGTACATGTGCCCTTTCAACTCATTATTTTAGTATTCTTTGGATAAACACCTAATAGTGCAATTGCTGAGTTGTAGGGTAGTTCTATTTTTAACTCAAAAGCCCAATTTATAAAAAGAAAAACTGATAAATCAGATCTCATTAAAATTAAAAACTTTGCTTTGTGAAAGGCCTTGTTAAAAGAATGAAAATACAAACTGTAGACTGGAAGAAAATATTTTCAAAGCACATATATGACAAAAGATTTGTATATAGAATACATAAATCACTTTCAAAAGTTAACAGTAAGAAAACAATCCAAATAGACATCGGGCAAAAGACATGAATAGACGTTTCACCAAAGAGGATAAGGAGATGGCATATAAGCCCATGAAAAGATGTCCAACATCATTAGCCCCTTAGAAAATGCAAATTAAATCCACAATACCTATCAGAATAGCTAACACCATATACCTATCAGAATAGCTAAAAATAGTGATAACACCAAATGCTGGTAAAGATGTAGAAAAACTGGATTATTCATACATGCTGGTAGGGATTTAAAATGGTACAGCCACTCTGGGAAAAAGTTTGGAAGTTTCACATAAAATTAAACATGAAACTACTTTAAAGCTTAATAATTACACACTTGGGCATTTATCTCAGAGAAAGGAAGACTTACGTCACATAGAAACCTGCACATAGAAAAACCTATTCATAGCAATTTTATCTGTAAAAGCCAAAAACTAGAAATGGCCCAGATTTCATTCAATAGGTAAATGGATATCAAATTGTGGTACATTTATACCATGGAATACTATTTGGCAATAAAAAGGAACATATATTGGTACAAACAACAACTTGGATGAATCTTAAGAGCATTATGCTGAATAAAAACAGCCAATCTTAAAAAAAAATTACATACTTTATGTTTCCATTCATATAACATTCTTGAAATAATAATGTTATAGATATGGTAAAGAGATTATAGGTTGCCAAGGGTTTAGGTGAGGAAGGGGGATACATGTGGCTATAAAGGAGTAGTATAAGAGCACTCTGTGCTGATTTGTATATTGATTGTGATAGTGGTTACATGAATTTACACATGTGGCAAAACTGCATAAAATTATATATACACATACACAAATAAATACATGTAAAACTGGTAAAATCTGAATAAGTTCTGCTTATTCTACCAATGCTAATATCCTGGTTTTGAAATTGTGCTATAGTTATGCCAGATTTTTCCATTGGGAAAAATTGAGTGAAAGGTACATGGAACTTGTATTTCTTTGCAACATTCTGGGAATCTATAATTATTTCAAAATAAAAAGTTAACAAACAATAGTATGAAATATAGATAGGGTTATAACACTCCTCTGTTTATAACCCCTTCAGTATTTTTCCATTGCTTTCAAGAATAATTTCTCACATGGCTTACAAAGCCTGTATGAGCTAGCCCCTGTCCACTTCTCCCCCTTGCTTACTATTTTCCTGTCACATAAGCCACCTGTCAAATCTTAGACCATGGTAACAGCTCTTTCCAGCCACAGGACCTTGTTTTTCCTGTCCTGTTTGCATATATCCTTTATATGTTTTTCTCTCTTTTTAATGGATTTCAATTTAAATATCATCTCTTAGGAAAGGCCTTCCTTGACCATCATATTTCTTATCACACTATGATGTTAATTCCATTCATTATGCTTACTACAATTTGGATTATTTATCTTTTCATTGACTTTTTATCTTCTCTCCAATTAGACTGCAAGTTCCTCAAGAGCTGGAAACTTTCTTGTCTTGTTTTCTGTTGCATTCTGGCATCTGGCATTCTGCCCAGCACATGGTTCCAGCTAAATGAATGAGTAAATCTATGAATTAATGACAAAGCTGGAATGAACACAATGGTCTGCTATCTCTCACTGCAACACACCTTCTACAGCCCTTTCTGCCTTACTCCTTACCAGATAAAAGCATTGGCAGCAACTTGCATTTCTCCAAAACTTAGTGACTTGAAACAGCACAAACTTACTATTTTATAGCTGTGGAGGTCAGCAGTCCAAAATGAATGCTACAGGGCTAAAATTCATGTGCCAGCAGAACTGTGTTCCTTTCTCAAGGCTCTAGAGAAGAATCCATTTTATTGCCTTTTCCAGATTCTAGAGGTAGTCTGCATTCCTTGCTCACGGCCTCTCCCATTTTCAAAGTCAGCAATGGCTGGTCAAGTCTTTCACAGCAATCACTGACACTTTGTCTTCTGCCTCCCTCTTCCACATTTAGGGACCCTTGTCATTACATTGGTTCAGGATCATCAACCTATTTTAAGGTGAGCCTAATTCTACCTGCTACCTTAATTCTTAATTCTTCATTGCCACATAACATAAAACATAACACAACATAACATAACAACATATTCACAGCTTCTCTGGATTAGGATGTAGACACATTGGAAGGCCATTATTCTGCCTGTCATACCAGTAGACTCCAACTTCCATAAAGAAAGTGACTCCTCTGTTCATAGCTGGACCCAGAGTCTGACGTCTAGTATCACTTAATAAATTATTAAAACAAACTTAACTAACATAACCTATGGATAGTATCAGTGTCTAGTAAATAGCAGATACACTTACCTTTACCCACTAAAGGTCTTTTTTTCCAGCCCAGCTCGACCCAACATAGTATGTTCTTCGAGGCTTTGCTTAAAGCTACTTCTTGCATAAACCAAAGTCTTCCTCTTTATTTCTAAGGGCACAATTATGGGTTTTTTTGACATATGTTTCATTAGCCTGTTAACTTTACTAGGTTCTGAACAGCCTGGATAGTGATGGTCTCCTTCATTTCTGAGTTCTCCATAGTTGCTAGCATGTGATGAGCTCTTACGGAGTTAAGAGTAAAGGGAGTAACACAAGGGAAAGATCAGAGCAAAACAGTGATTGGGGAGTGTGAGAATCAAAAAGAAACTTCTTTCAGTCTTTCATTTCCTCCCATTAAGAAGAATCTCCATTGCAAAGTGGCTAGGGTGCTGGGCACTGGTGAACACATTTGTAGTAAGATTTTAGAATCAGATTCTTCCTCCCTCATTCCTCTGTGAGAACATTCAGTTCCCATGAATGCCATCAATCCCAGAACCTGCAGCCCATCTGACATGTATCTCTTTGCTGAGAGTGAAAGCAGCCTTTTTTAGTTTTGATTCCATGATAGCTCTGCCTCCTGATCTGGCCACTTACTTTGTGATCTCTCCAGTGTTTTGGGGCATATATCACTCTCCTTTGCTGCCCTGTTGCCTCCACCATCTTCTTGGTACATGGAGTGCTGCCCCTTGCCTGTTGAAGGTCATGCCTGAAAGCCTATGTCTTGGCTGAATAGCTTTTCCTTTCCAGAAAGTGCAGAAGGTGACTTCCATGCACTTAAAAAAGTGGGTGTGCTTTTATTTTTCTTTTTTCTTCAAAGATACTTTAAACTCTTTGGTCAACATTTTTCATCATTTTCCTTTCAGATACCCAAGGTCAAGTGCTATTTTTAGCCATTGTTCTCCCCACTGGGGTTCTCCTCAGAGCATCCCAGCTACTGGGGCTGTACTTTTATAAGCTTCTTCAAGGGAAGTACACAGGTATCCACATCTCATTTCTTCCCCCTTTAAGTAGGTTAAATCTTCTACAGATAATTTGCTTATTGAATGTCTAGTTATTCTTGAATAATAACTTGAGTAAGAATAACTGATTGGAAATAGAAGAAAAGCACATAATTGTGATTGCTTTGAGAGAGAATATTCTTTACCAAGTGTTCTCTTGAGTAGAGCACTGGATGTGTTTGAAAGAAGTACTTTGTTAAGCCACTGGGAAGCAAGTGAGACCCTGGGGGGACAGGGTGAGCATAAAATGGTTAGTGAAAGAAAAGAGAAGATATTTGTGGGTTGAGAGAAGGGGGAAATGGAAATGAATGAGAAAGGGAAATGGGGAGAGAGAGGAGCAGGGAGAGAAAATATCCAGCAAGGTGGCTGAAGGCCATGTATTTCAAGATGGGACCCCTTCCCACAATCCCTCAAATCCTTGATGAAGTATAGCAAAAGCACAAAATATCTGACATGAGTAAATTCTTATAGAAACTGGTGAGGCCAGGTTGGTGCAATGCAAACTTGGGACAACCTAATGCTGCCAGGTTGAAAGCTATGAAATATATGAAGATGTAAACCACAGGAATTCATAGAAATTGTAGAAAGGGCAAAATTAAAACCAGAATTAGAAATTACCTGGTTGGTTCTAGGTCCATAAGTGAGAAATATTGTTTTAAAACAGTTACACTTCAGTGTGCAGCAATAGCTGACTTGTACAACCTTCCTTCTATGTTTATAGCAGCAATGTCCACGGTAGCCAAAATATGGAAAGAACTCAGATGTGCATTGACAGATAAATGGATAAAGAAGATGTGCTGTATATATATACAATGGAATATTACTCAACCATCAAAAAGAAAGAAATCTTGCTATTTGCAACGATATGGATAGAACTAGAGGGTGTTATGCTAAGCAAAATAAGTCAGTCAGAGAAAGACAAGTACCATATGATTTCACTCATATATGGAATTTAAGAAACAAAACAGATGAACATAGGGGCAGGGAAGGAAAAATAAAATAAGAGGAAAATAGAGAGGGAAGCAAACCACGAGACTCTTAACTATAGAGAACAAACTGAGGGTTGCTGGAGGGGAGGTGGTACTTTAAGACCCACCTCTGCCCCTACTCTACAAAAAGCCTTCTCTCCTACAGTTCATGTTCTAAGTGGTGTCCCTGTCCTCTAAAATTCTACCTTTATCACTTTTGGTACACAGTTTAGTGCTGAAATTTAATATCTTGGGTTAGTACAAAGAAATTAAGAAACACAAAGCCTTCAGTGAACTTCTGGAAGTGTTATAGAGAAGAGACATTATGAATGGGTCAGAGGGATGCAAAAGAGTGAGAACAACAGATAATTGTCCTTGCTGATAGTGGCATCTGGGGACAGCAATGGTTACACTATAATTAGTGGTGATCAGAGTCCAGTGTAATTCACAGTATCCAAAGCTGGGTAATGGTGCTTTGAGGTAGTCACTAGTGGCTTGAATTTGGGCTACAAAATTTGAGGCTACAAAATTATTTGAGGTTTCTCATCCTCCTTGGCATTCTTTTTGTTTTTTTAAATTTTTTGTTTAAATTCACTTTAGTTAACATATAGTGTATTATTAGGTTCAGGGGTAGAATTTGAGGCTACAAAATTATTTGAGGTTTCTCATCCTCCTTGGCATTCTTTTTGTTTTTTTAAAATTTTTTATTTAAATTCACTTTAGTTAACATATAGTGTATTATTAGGTTCAGGGGTAGAATTTAGTCATTCATCAGTTGCATATAACACCCAGTGCTCATTACATCAATTGCCCTCCTTAATGCCCATCACCCAATTATGCCATCCTCCCAACCACCTCCCCTCTAGCAACCCTCAGTTTGTTCTCTATAGTTAAGAGTCTTGTTTGCTTCCCTCTCTATTTTCCTCTTATTTTATTTTTCCTTCCCTGCCCCTATGTTCATCTGTTTTGTTTCTTAAATTCCATATATGAGTGAAATCATATGGTACTTGTCTTTCTCTGACTGACTTATTTTGCTTAGCATAATACCCTCTAGTTCTATCCATATCATTGCAAATAGCAAGATTTCTTTCTTTTTGATGGTTGAGTAATATTCCATTGTATATATATACAGCACATCTTCTTTATCCATTTATCTGTCAATGCACATCTGAGTTCTTTCCATATTTTGGCTACCGTGGACATTGCTGCTATAAACATTGGGGCACATGTGCCCCTTCAAATCATTATTTTTGTATCCTTTGGATGAAAACCTAGTAGTGCAATTGCTAGGTTGTAGGGCTGCTCTATTTTTAACTTTTTCAGGAACCTCCATGCTCTTTTCCAGAGTGGCTGCACCAGTTTGCATTCCCACCAACAGTGTAAAAGGGTTCCCCTTTCTCCACATCCTCACCAACACCTGTTGCTTCCTGAGTGGTTAATTTTAGCCATTCTGACAGGTGTGAGGTGGTATCTCATTGTGGTTTTGATTTGTAGTTCCCTGATGCTGAATGATGTTGAGCATTTTTTCATGTGTCTGTTAGTCATTTGTATGTCTTCTTTGGAGAAAAGTCTGTTCATGTCTTCTGCCCACTTCTTGACTGGATTTTCTGTTTTTTGGGCGTTGAGTTTGATAAGTTCCTCATCGGTTTTGGATACCAGCCCTTTATCTGATATGTCATTTGCGAATATCCTCTCCCATTCGGTAGGTTGCCTTTGAGTTTTGTCGACTGTTTCCTTTGCTGTGCAAAAGCTTCTATCCTGATGAAGTCCCAATAGTTCAATTTTGCTTCTGTTTCCCTTGACTCTGGAGATGTGTCTAGCAGGAAGTTGCTGAGGCTGAAGTCAAAGAAGTTGCTGCCTGTGTTCTCTTCCAGGATTTTGATGGTTTCTTGTCTCGCATTTAGGTCTTTCATCCATTTTGAGTTTATTTTTGTGTATGGTGTAAGAAAGTGGTCCATTTTCTGGGACACCTGGGTGGCTCAGTCGGTTAAGTATTTGTCTTCAGTTCAGGTCATGATCAGTGTCCTGGGATCGAGTCGCCAATTGGGCTCCTTGCTCAGCAGGGAGCCTGCTTCTCCCTCTGCTTGTAGCTCCCCCTGCTTGTGCTCTCTCTCTCTCTGACAAATTTTAAAAAAGAAAAGAAAGTGGTTTATTTTCCTTCTGCATGTGGCTGTCCAACTTTCCCACCACCATTTGTTGAAGAGACTGTCTTTTCCATTGGATATTCTGTCCTGCTTTGTCAAAGATTAGTTGACCATAGAGTTGTGGGTCCATTTCTGGGTTCTCTATTCTGTTCCGTTGATCTATATATCTGTTTTTGTGCCAGTACCATACTGTCTTGATGACTACAACTTTGTAATACAGCTCAAAGTCCAGAACTGTGATGCCTCCAACTATGGTTTTCTTTTTCAACATTCCTTTGGCTATTTGGGATCTTTTCTGGTTCCATACAAATTTTAGGATTGTTTATTTCAGCTCTGTGAAAAATGTTGATGATATTTTGATAGGGATTGCACTGAATATGTAGATTGCTTTGTGTAGCATAGACATTTTAACAATATTTTTCTTCCAATCCATGAGCATGGATTTTCCATTTCTTTGTGTCTTCTTCAATTTCTTTCATAAGTGTTCTATAGTTTTCAGAGTACAGATCTTTTACCTCTTTGGTTAGGTTTATTCCTAGGTATCTTATGGTTTTTGGTGCAATTGTAAATGGGATCGATTCCTTGATTTCTCTTTCTGCTGCTTCATTGTTAGTGTATAGAAATGCAACCGACTTCTACGCATTGATTTTATATCCTGCAACTTTGCTGAATTCCTCTATCAGTTCTAGAAGTTTTTTGGTGGAGTCTTTTGGGTTTCCTACATAGAGTATCATGTCACCTGTGAAGATTGAAAATTTGATTTCTTCTTTGCTGATTTGGATGCCTTTTATTTCTTTTTGTTGTCTGATTGCTGAGGCTAGAACTTCCAAAAGTATGTTGAACAACAGTGGTGAGAGTAAACATCCCTGCCGTGTTCCTGATCTTAGGGGAAAAGCTCTGTTTTTCCCTGAGGAGGATATTTGCTATAGATTTTTTTGTATATGGCTTTTATGATATTGAGGTATGTTCCCTCTATCCCTACACTGTGGAGGGTTTTTATCAAGAAAGGATGCTGTATTTTGTCAAATGCTTTTTCTGCATCTATTGAGAGGGTCATATGGTTCTTATCCTTTCTTTTATTGATATGGTGTATCATGTTGATTGATTTGTGGATGTTGAACTATGCCTGCTGCCCAGGAATAAATCTCACTTGGTCATGGTGAATAATCCTTTTAATGTACTGTTGGATCCAAATAGCTAGCATCTTGTTGAGAATTTTTCATCCATGTTCATCAGGGATATTGGGCTGCAATTCTCCTTTTTGGTGGGGTCATTGTCTGGTTTTGGGACCAAGGTAATGCTGGACTCATAGAATGAATTTGGACGTTTTCCTTCCATTTTGATTTTTTGGAACAGTTTCAGAAGAATAGGTATTAATTTTTATCGTCCTTGGCATTCTTTAAGCCATTCAATATCCCTTTAAAAATATATATTCTGCTTAAATCAGCTAGATTTAAGTTAAAATAAACAGATTTTATTGCTTTCACCAAATAACATGACTATATATTTATTTTAAACACTGCTGTGATGAAAATCCTTGAATACAGTTGACCCCCTTATCTACAGGTGATACATCCCAAAACTCCTAGTGGATGCCTGAAATTGCAAATAGTACCTAAACTTTTACTATGCTTTTTCCTATACATACATACCTATTATAAAGTTTAATTTATAAATTAAGCACAGTAGATCAACAATAATAAAAAAGAACAATTACAACAATATACTGTAATTAAAGGTATGTAATATGGTTTCTCTCTCTCAAAATATCTTGTTGTACTTCTTGTGATGATATGAGATGATAAAATGCTTACCTGATGAGATTAAGTGAGGTGAATGATATAGGCATTATGATGTAGTGTTAGACTACTATTGGCCTTCTGACAATATGTCCCAAGGATGATCATCATCAGCTTCTTGACCCTGGTTGACTGTGAATAAGTGTAACCATAGAAAGCAAAACTGTGGATAAGGGGGGACTACTGTAACAATTTTCAGTACACCACTTTGATTATTTCCTTAGGATAAATTCCTAAACCTGGTTTTCAGTTTCTGAATAAGAGTAAGCACCCACCCATCACTCCGACTGTATATGACTACGAAACTTGAACAGAGTGCATGAGATAGCTATCTGAGGACTTTGAAAAGTAAATAATAGCAGGCTGACGGGAAGAACCCAGAAACAAAAGTACCATCAATTTGGTAGGGAGTTTACTTTTTTTTTCTCCTGCAGTATCTCCCAGTCAAACTCAATGTAGCCAGAAACTCAGAAGTGAGCACTGTGGCACGGAAGAGCTCCAGGAGAAACCCTTAGTTTTTTTTTGTTTTTGTTGTTTCTTTTTTTTAAAGATTTTATTTATTTATTTGACAGAGAGAGAGGGAACACAAGCAGGGGGAGTGGGAGTGGGAGAGGGAGAAGCAGGCCTCCCACTAAGCAGGGAGCCTGGTGTGGGGCTCGATCCCAGAACCCTGGGATCCTGACCTGAGCCGAAGGCAGACACTTAACGACTGAGCCACCCAGGCACCCCTCCCTTAATTTTTCTTACTTGAGGAGTTGGAAAGCTAACTCCTAACACACACACACACACACACACACACACACACACACAGGTGGGAGGGGAGAGAGAGACAGAAATCGCCCTTGATTTAATCTTCCATTTTTTTCTCTCACACCCCAGCCCCAAGGTAATCCTGTCAATTGAGAGCAGTAGTTGATTTTGATACCAAAATGGTGGGGCCAATCCCTGTTGATTTTTAACCTCTATCTTCCCAGCATTTGGCCTGAATTCAGACCCAATCATGGAAGTGTGTGGCTAAGTAGGAGAAATACAGTCCCAATTTTCTGGCCAGAAGACTGAAAAGGAGAGATCTAAGAAATCAAAAAGTACCAGGGAGACTACAGATATGGAAGAGCTTAGAAAAGCAACTGTTAATGAACACAGCTGTTATAAACAGTTGTTTATGAGCTCCAGGGCTCTCTTCTGAGCCATGAATTGTATATGATATCATAAGTAGCAGTTGACAGTTAAAGTAATGGATAGATTACCTGGATAGAGCACACTGACAATGCTGGGTTCCAGACTGAGTGATACAAAGCCATGACAGACATGAAGAGCATTGCAAAGATTTTGACAACTGAACTGATACTGAATACATAGCCTCCAGGTTGAAACTTTTAGCTTAAACCCAATCAGATCCATTGCCTGCTAAAACAAAAACAACACTTTCCATGGGATTTAAGCAAGATTCAGAGTATCAAAACATAATACTTAAAATGTCAGGATACAGTCCAAGAACCACAAAAATTTCAACTTGTGTGGAAAAGAACAATCAACAGATGCTCATGCATAGAAACAAAAATGACAGAATTATCTGACAAAGACTTTAAGTCAGCAGTTATAAAATTACTCAAGCAATTGTGAACACTTTGAAACAAATGCTAAAAATAGAAAGTCTCAGCAAAGAAATAGAGTACATAGGAAGAATTAGGTGTAAATTTTATAACAGAAAATTACAGCAACCAAAGTAAAAAACTCTCTGGATAGACTCAATAGCAAATAGAGGGAGGAGAGGGTCAATGAACTTTGGCTAGATTCTATTGATCTATGTCAATCTGAAAAACAGAAAAAAGATTGGGAAAAAAATGAACAAACCTCAGGAACCTAAATAAATTAAATAAATAATAAAAATAAATAAAATAAAATAAAATAAAAATAGGTCTAACAGAAAGAAAAGAAGTCAATGAAATTGGAAAAGAAAAAACAACAGATAAATCAATGAGACCAAAGGCTAGTATTTCAAAAAGATTAATACAATTAACAAGCATTTAACAGGACTGAAAAGCAAAGAGAAAAGACACAAATTACCAGTATTAGTTATGAGGGAGCAGAAGGCAAGCTGAGGACAAAGCACAAGCTGACACCCTGCAACCTCTGGGTGTCCCATCCACTGCTGGGTGGGATATGTGTGACATTCTTCCAGGAAGCTTCCAACTGTCTCTGTGTTAATACCTTGTTAGAGGGCAAAACAACCTTAAGTTGACAAAAGCAAGACCTCCTGTATCTTGTAGGTCCTCTTTAGCATATGAAAGTTCTTTTGAAAACCTCCCTTTTCCTTACCTCCCCAAACTCCCAAGTATATAATCAGTCACCCCTCACAATCCTGATGCAGCAGCTCTTTCTAACCATGAGTCCTGTCCCCATGTTTTAATAAAACCATCACTTTGCACCAAAAACATCTCAAGAATTCTTTCTTGGTCATCAGCTCCAGACCTCACCCCACCAAACCTCACCTATATTCTAAAACCACATCCTTAGGAATGAATGAAAAAGGGGATATCACTGCAGACTTCACAGGCTTTAAAAGGACTACTACCAACTGCTCTAAACATGTATTGAAGAATTTAGATGAAATGTACCAATTCCTCAAAATCCACAAACTATCAAACCTCACCTAAGATAAAATAGAGAACCTGTACTGTCCTATAGCTATTAAAGAAATTGAACTTGTAGTTAAAATCCTTCCAAAAAAAAAAAATCATCAGACTCAGATGGTTTTATGGGTGAATTCAACCAAATACCAATTCTGAACACTCTTTCAGAAAACAAAAGAGAAGGAAATATTTCCCAGCATTTTATAAGTCCAGCATTACCTTGATACCAAAACTGGACAAAGATAGTACAAAAATGAAAGTACATACTAACATTGTTCATGAAAGTAGATATAAAAATGCTCAAGAAAATATTAGCAAATTATGAAAGGCAATATATAAAAAGGATAATACACTGTAACCAAGTGGGGTTTGGTTTGGGAATGCAAGCTGATTCGATATTCAGAAATTGGTCCATGTAATTCACTATTAGTAGTCTAAAGAAAAAACACCCCATATGATCAAATCAATAGATGCAGGAAAGACATTTGACGAATTCCAAGAGCCATTCTGATGAGAAAAAAAGCAAGAAAAATGTAGAAAAAATTAAATTTCCTTACAATTTGCAACCCAGTGATAAGTATCTGAGACATACAGAGTGTGACATTCCTCAAGGAACTCAAGGCTGCCTTAATGCTGATGTTTTGCTAGAGACTAAAGGCAACCTTAGCTTGACAATAGCCAGACCTCCATGATCCTCTAAGTCTTCTTTAACATATGGAAATCCCTTTAGAGACTTCTGTTATCTCTACCCCCACCCAACTTAAAAAGTATATAACCAGTTGCTCCACACAATCACAGTGCTGCTCTTTCTGCCCATGGGTCATATCCCTTTTTTTGCACCAAAATGTCTCAAGATTTCTTGACCATTCACTCAGTGGCCCCACATCACGTTCCTTTTTTTAAAAGATTTTATTTATTTATTTGACAGAGAAAGACACAGAGAGAGAGGGAATACAAGCAGGGCGGATGGGAGAGGGAGAAGCAGGCTTCCCGAGGAGCAGAGCGCCCGATGCGGGGCTCGATCTCAGGACTCTGGGATCATGACCTGATCCACCCAGGTGCCCCCCACATCACATTCCTGATAAAAATTCTCAACAAACTAAGAATAAAACGTATGATACTGGGATTTATAATATGATATGTATTAGGTCCTTGTTCCTAGCAGAGCTCCTAAAACCCTTGGAATTTCCTGTGATAACAGCAAAAAAGGCGTCTCTTATTATGTTAATGAATGACTTTTGCAAAGCACCTAAGGATAGGGCTTGTTGCCCGGAGAATCAACAGTGTGATTAGAAGATTGGAACTTTTAGGGATGCCTGGGCGGTTCAGTCAGTTAATCGTCTGACTTAGGCTCAGATCATGATCTCAAGGTCCTGGGATGAAAACCCATGGTGATCCCCACCTCGATCCCCCTGCTGATCTCCATGGCAGGGCCCACATGGGGCTCCCAACTCAGCAGGGAGTCTGCTTCTCCCTCTGCCCCTCCCCCAGTTTGTGCTCTCTCTCTCTGTCTCTCAAATAAATAAAAATCTTAAAAAAAAAAAAAAGGATTGGAACTTTCAGTCCCTACTCCCCCCCCCCCACACATACCTCCTGGGGAGAAAGGCCAGAAATTCAGTTCAGTCATCAATGGTTTAATGATTTAATCAACATGCCTATGTAATTGATGTAGTTTTGGAATGTAGGTGAGGTTTGGTGGGGTGAGGTCCGGAGCTGATGACCAAGAAAGTATTCTTGAGATGTCTTTGGTGCAAAGTGATGGTTTTATTAAAGCATGGGGACAGGACTTGTGAGCAGAAAGAGCTGCTGCATCAGGATTGTGAGGGGTGACTGATTATATACTTGGGAGTTGGGGAGGGTAGGGAAAAAGGGAGGTGTCCAAAAGGACTGTCATATGCTAAAGAAGACCTTCAGGGTACTGGAGCCTTTACTATTATCAAGCTAAGGTTGTTTTTCCCTCTAGCAAACCATTGACATTAAGATAGTTGGAAGTTTCCTGGAGGAATGTCACACATATCCCACGGGGGGGTGGGGGTGGGAGGGGGATGGTTAGGTTGTAGGGTGTCAGCTTGTGATTTGTCCTCAACTAGCCTTTCTGCTCCATCATCAAAATGAAGTTTCGTAAAACCCCAAAAGGGTTGGGTTTAGAGAACTTCTGAGTTGGTGACTATGTGGTGGGTTCTGAGAGAGTGGCATGCCTGGAGAGGACATGGAAGCTTCACATCCCTTCCCACATACCCTGCCTTACACATCTCTTCCATCTGACTGTTCTGGAGTTAGATCCATTTATAATAAATTGATAATCTAGTAAAATGTTTCTCTGAGTTCTGAGCTGCTCCCGCAAATTAGTCAAACCTGAGGAGGAGTTTGTTGCAACTTCCAATCTGTAGCCAGCTGGTCAGATGCACAGGTGATAACCTGGTTTTGTGATTTGTGTCTGAAGTGGGAAGGGGAGCAGTCTTGTGGGACTGAGCCCATGGGATTTGATGCTATCTCCAGATAGACAGTGTCAGAATTGAGTTGAAATGTAAGATGCCCAGCTGGTGTCAGAGAATTGCTTAGTGGTGTAGAATACACACACATCAGAATTGGGTGCAGAATCGTAGAAGAAAATCTCCTCAACCTGATATAAGGATACAGGTGCCTACAAAAAAATCTACAGCTAACATACTTGTTAGTAAAAGGCAGAATAATTTCCTTCTAGCATTAGTAACAAGACAAGGATGTCTACTCACCACCGCTATTCAACATGACACTGGAAGCCTTAGCTAATGGAATTGGGAAAAAAGAAACAAACAACTACAAAAACTAAAAATTTATACAGATTGCAAAGGAAGAAATCAAATGATCCCCTTTCATAGACAACATGATTTTCCATGTAGAAAATCTCAAGGAAAAATCAAAATAATCTCCTAGAACTAATAAGTGAGGTAAGCAAGTTTGTAGGCTACAAGGTCAATATACAAAAACTAGTCATATTTCTATACACTAATAATGTACAGTGGAGATTTAATATCAGTCAAATTCCCAGCAGTGTTTTTTGATAAATAGAGACAAAACTATCCTAAATTTTATGGAAAACAAATAAATTGGAATAGCTGAAACAATTTTGAAAAAGAATATAGTTTGAAAAACTAGACTACTTGATTTTAAGACTTACAGTAATCAAGAGAATATGACATTGATGAAGAGATAGACACATCAATCAAAGAAACATAGATTAGAGACTACAGAAATAGATTCATGCAAATATGCCCAACTGATTTTTTACAAGGACCCAAAGTAATTCAGTGGGGGAAAGGATAGTTTTTTCAACAAATAGTGTTGTAAGAATTGAACATCCACAGGTAAAAAAAAAAAAAAGAAACCTTGACCTACACCTTATACTTTATACAAAAGTTAACTGAAATAATAAAGATCCAAATGTAGAACATTAAACTATAAAACTTTTAGAATAAAACATAGGACAGTCTTCATGACTTAAACTTAGGTAGAGTTCTTAGACATGAAACCAAAGCATGATCCATAAAGGAAAATATTGATAAATTGTACTTCACTAAAATTTAAAATTTTGGTCTGCAAATAACACTGTTGAAAGAATGAAACAGAAGCTACAGACTGGTAGAAAATATTTACAAATCATATACCTGACAAAGGAATTATAAAGAACTCTCAAATTCAACAATAAAAAAAAAAATTTAAAAATGAGAAAAGACAAAAAATGAGAAAAAACATAAATCATTGGTGATAATATACAGGTGGCAAATAAGCACATGAAAAGATATTTAACACAATTGATCACAAGATAAACATACTTCAAAAACCATGATGAGACTGATGAGGGAGCAGAAGGCTAGCTAAGGACAGAGCACAAGCTGATACCCAGCAAACTGGCCCCTCCCCCACTCCTGGGTGGGATATATGTGACATTCTTCCAGGAAGCTCCCAACTATCTTAATGTTAATGCTTTGCTAGAGGAAAAAACAACCTTAACTTGACAATGGCAAGACCTCCTATCTTGTAGGTCTCCTTTAGCATATGAAAGTTGTTTTGAAACCTCCCTTTTCCTTACCTCCCCCAACTCCCAAGTATATAATCAGTCTCCCCTCACAATCCTGGTGCAGCAGTTCTTTCTGCCCACAGATCCTGTCCCTGTGCCTTAATAAAACCACCTTTTTGCACCAAAGATGTCTCAAGAATTCTTTCTTGGCTGTCGGCTTGGAACCCTAATGTTCTTTCTTATATCAAGATAACACTATACATCCACCAGAAGATGAAAACAAGTAATATAATTCTGAGTATTATAAGAATGTGGAGCAATTGAAACTCTTTGGGAATGTAAACTCTGGTGGGAATGTAAATCTTGAAAATAGTTTGGCTGTTTGTAATAAAACAGTTTCTTAAATAGTAAACCATTACTGTATGACTCAGCAATCCACTAGTGGTTATCTAGAGAATTGAAGACCTGTGTTCACGAAATACCTGTACACAAATGTTTGTGGCAGCTCTGTTCATAATTGCCAAAAACAGTAAACCACCAAAATACCATTTAACTAGTAAATGGATAAATAAACTACAGTACATGTATACAATGGAATACACTGCCAGCAATAAAAAGAAACCAATTATTGATAAACACAACTTAGATGAGCCTAAAATGCATTTGTGTTGAGTAAAAGAAGATTGCATACTGTGATCCCAGTTATAGGACATTCTTGAAAAGATAAACTATAGGGATTGAAAAACAAATCATGGTTGCCAGGAATTATGGTGGGAAGAGGGTGACTATAAAGGAACAGCACCAGAGGTTTTTAATGTATACTTACCCTAGTGGTGGTTACCTGAATCTACATATGTATAAAATTTATTGAACTATACACCCCCCAAATTTCCTAAACATGGATCTTTTGAGGGTCAAAGTACATACATATATTTAGTTGTTTTTTTTTTTTTTTAAGATTTTATTTATTTGAGAGAGAGAGCATGAACTGGGTGAGGGGCAGAGCTGAGCAGGGAGCCCGATCGGGGGCTCGATCCTGGGACCCTGGTATCATGACCCTCATGAGCCAAAGGCACACTCTTAATCAACTGAGCCACCGAGGCGCCCCTACATTTAATCTTTTGAAACATATTCCCATACTGGTTTTCGGAAGTGTGGCAATAATTGGCATCCCAATCAGCAGCACCTAAGAGTGCCTGTGCTCCTGCACCCTCACTCACCATCACCAGGACTTAACATTCATTATCACCTTTTCCAATTTAATGGGTATAAATGATGTTAGGTGAGCTTTTTAAAAGAGAGAGAGAGAGAGGGACGGGAAGAGAGAGGTTGTGTGAGTGTGTGTGTGTAGCAATCAATCATTCAGCCCTAGTTTGTTTTGAGTTGCATGTATCCATCTCAGGCCATACTGTTAAGTGCTTTTTGTATTAGGAAATTCCTGTGCTTGTTCCTAAATAGGTATGGAATAAATCTGGTCAGTGTCGTTCTATATTCAGGAATCAGGTAGATGATTTCTGCCGCTGGATATTTTGAGCTGTGAATGGGGAATAAAGGGCCCTATCAGGAACTCCTAAAATGTGTTATTCTTTCTCTTAGATAACTGTCTCTCATTGTGGCTGCCACAAAAATGCCATGTTAGGCCCTTGAAAATATAAGATATAACTAATAGAAATGTCCAGGTGAAGGTAGGACTTGTTTCCTATGCAAAGGATCACATGAATAAGTGCCACAAATAATCACTTGGGACCTCCAGGCAAAAATTTTAAAAAGGACCTTTGTAAGCAGGCCTTGTCAACACTCTACCCATGTTCCCTTGGATTCAAGTACCATTTTTATGCATGTGGTCCCCCAGTATGCTTTCACTCCCAATGGCTAGCACCTGCCCACAGGCTGCTGGACTCTCTCTGCACATGGATAGCTGGTAGTGCCAGGGAATTGTTTTTTCTGGGAACAACAACAACAACAAAATTATATTTATCAACAAAATGATTAGAGCTTTTAAAATGGAATCTACTTGTTCTGGTGGCTAGTGAGCCTGGTAGAAATAGGAAGAGATTATCAGGGGTCTGTGAGTGTGTGTGTGTTGGGGGGGTGCCTAGTTTTATCAAGAAATAATTGACATATATCAGTGTATCCTTCATCCAAATGGCCTTTGATGGCTTCTCACCATGTCCACATAGGGTGATGGTCATGCCTCAGAAGTGCAAATTGCTGAAATTCATACCCCATTGGCAGGAATCTAGCTATATGGCCACATCTAACTAGAATGGTAGCTGGCTGGGTAGGTATGTGTCCAGTTTGTAACTGTGGTTCCATGGTTGTGAGGGAGAAGGGAGGGCAGTCCTTGGGATAGCTACTAGCCTCTGCCACAGATATACTTTTGTGTTATCCATAGCTCTAGAGAGAGGAAAGATGGGCACCTGACTTGGTCATGTTTTCTGTTCTGGTTCTAGCTTATTTTCTTTTGCCTCATCTCCATACAGACCCAGGTGGCAAATGATGAGCTCACCTGTGGAATAGTTAATCTTTAAATAAGTAGGTCCTTTCCAGAAGTCTAGAGAATTTACTTGAGGTTCATGTTTCACTTCAAAGTATAACATGTACCTTCTATATGGAGATCTCAAAACCTTGGATATAATGGTTTGGGTTGGAATAACACGAGTGGTGATTTTTTTAAAAGGATGAGCTCTTAGGAGAAATCAGTAAGAGAGTGTGGGGAAAGAGGTGATAAAGGAGAAGCAGTCCAGAGAGACGCAATTTCAGGCAAAGTCACCACCTTGACTTGATCCCACAGAGGAGCTCTGGGGCCTAAGTTATGCTTGGACTGGAGGCAAGGGAGCCGAGCCTCCATACTCTTGCATTAGTCAGGCTTTGGCTCAGTTGCCTCAGGGATGACAGCCTGGTGCTGGCAGGCAAAGCTGCACCCGTAGCTCCAGCAGTCTTTCCAAGAGAGTTATAGGTACAAGCATTGAGAAGCTCATGGAGGGGCAAACGGAACCAGTGAAGGGATCTGAGGGGATCTGGGAAGAGCTCGAACAATGTCTGCTACAGGTGAAGTTTATCATTGAGCCGAGTAGCTGCTCTTCTGTTACTGCTTTCTTGGAAGGAGTGGCCTTCCAGCATCATTGGGATGGGGCTCAAGCTTTGTGGCAGTTCCTAGATAGTCTTTTTAGCCCAGATCAGGCTCTTTCCTCTGGACCCTTCTTGCTTACTTGGAAGCAGTAAATTGGGATGGATTCTTGAAAACCTGAGATCTGCAGGTTACAGGAAATGGATTACTTCATTCTCTTCCTCAGAGACAAAGCAAATGTCATGACAATAGAGCTTCCAACCCAGGCATATCCCACCAAACGAAGCGGATGGTTGCTGCAGCTTAAGTGATTCTCCCATGTGGCCGTTTCTAGGTACATCTTTTTAAATTGGTTGTGCTTAAATTAGCAGCGCTTTACTGTTAATATTCCTCTCTCGAAGCAGCCAGCACAGTTTCAATCAGGAGCCTGATTAATATGCAAAAAATGATTTGTTTTGATTTCAGTCTGGTGTTTTTTTTTTTTTTCTTTGCCAGGCAACTTCTTTATCAAATTCCTCCACTTTTAAGGGATGAGAAGAAATGTATTTTCTTAAAGTCAGAGGGCATGTTTTCCTTAAAATTGGAGATGGAAGGCCTCTCTGGGACCTGGTCTGAAATCTCAACAGCATAACTTTGCCAGCAGCGAAAGCTCTCTTCATAATTTTCAGTGTACCTTCAGGTGCCATCAGCTTCCTGATTATGTCGTGTAAAGTCTTATCCATTGGAAGTCACAACTGACATAGTTGTTCTATCAAAGTTTATAATATTTTGCTGCTTATTGTATGACCTTCGGCAAGTTACTTAACATCTCTAAATCTGTTTTATCTACTCCTTGGGGTTTCATGCAATTTTAAGTCTGGAATCCCTTATCCAAAAACCTTGATGCATTTCCAATTCAGAATTTTGGAGATTTTTAGAAAGGTAATTCAGCACATATATTATTTAATACCCTCAGTGGAGTCTGGGGAAGCACCCTGTAATCAAAGACATTAATATTTCTGCAGCGAAAACTATGAATATTCACACTGAGTAGCATAAAGACTAAAAATAGCTTCTCATCAGTCCAAGGAAAGTTTGTAACTAAGTTACAAATAAATCTTTCTGTTTTCAGAGCTCTTTGGATTTGGGGATTGGGAACCAGAGGTTGTTGTCTTCTGATGACACAGACCATCCCTGTGTCCATCCATCCATTTCCTACTGGTTCCAGAAAGGACTGAAGGCAGTATACTGATGCATGTGGAAAGGCCAGCTCCTAGATGGTGCTGTTTTCCTCCCTGCTTGTGATGCAAGTGGGCTCTTTTGAATTTTCCTTTCTTCTTTGACATTTTTAATCCTAAATTGCTTTTCCCAGTGGTCTGATTTCAGGCATGACTCTACTCTTTTGATAAAAACAGATGATGACATGATTTAAAAATTTTTTTTCTAGAGAGGGAAAAACAATAATGTAAACACTTAATTAGTAGCCTCATGAAGCAACAAATGGAATTGTCTAAAAGTTGGTAGGAAGTGCTAAGAAATTCTCCAGGTGGCAAGTTTCAGGAAGTTCAGAACTAAATATACAGCAAGTTTGTCAATAAACACAAAGGGCTGAAAGCCTGTGGCAAACCCTCAAAACTACCATGATACCATCTCTGCTCCCCCAGTCCTCATCAATCCCTGCTTAACTTTGCTATGGTAATGTTTAATTTTTACTTATTATGTCAAAATATATAAAATACTTTTGATACTAAACCTAACAAGATTAATCTTCTACAAAATTTATTTTCACCCTATATCCTTCTGGAATTTTCTTGTGAAAATTTGTTAAGGTAAAATTTTGCCAGAGGAATATTCAGTCAGTGGTCTTGATCACTTTTGGGCGTGTTTTCCTCTTTTACTACATTTTTATTTATCTTAGTAGAAAATAATAGTTCGCATTTATTGAATGGTTACTATATGCTAGAAATTTATTAGTACCTACATTTACAGCCCACAACTCCTTATGCAAGTCCCTGGGGCCGGGTGCACTTTTTGGGTTTTAGAAAGGTAATGTGTGGTAGATGCTGACTATACTGTTTCATCCCAGGGGTGTTTGTGGCACCATCTCCCAAATCACACACACGTGATATCCCTGTAGGAAAATGTGGGATATTTCTGTGGGAAATGAAATAAGAACTGTTACTATCCCCTGTGTATTGCAGAATGAACCTGATCCAAGGTGGGGTCGATCTTTAGGCTGCTGGGATGTCTTGCCTGATGGGAGTGACTTTGTTTGCCTGGGGGCTTCAGCCACCAGACAGTCCAACAGTGTGATTTATGATAGGAACTTGGGGCCATGCTTTATCAGTTCTGACTTCTGGAGGAACTGGGGACTAAAGGTATTAGCCCAACCTCTAGGAGGGGGAGGCAGGGCCCACCTTGTCAGGAGTGGTGCATGAACTGAGTCCAGAATAAATGATGGGCAAGTATGGTAAATTCTGCTGAAAGTGGGTTATAAACCAGAGAGATTTTTAACATGATATTGTACTGTGGAAGGGAGTTAGGTTCACTTGTACGGAAGTAATTCTGACTCTAAAACAGAATAGCAATTCTTTCTTTTTCTTTTTCTTTTTTTTTGTACCTTTGACCTCTGTCACCCATTTCACCCATCCCCACCTCTGGCAACCACCAATCTGTTCTCTGTATCTATAAGCTCATTTTGTTTGTTTAGATTCCACATGTAAGTGGGATCATACAGTATTTGTCTTTATCTGTCTGACTTCCTTAGCATAATACCTTAAAGTTCCATCCATGTTATTGCATATAGCAAGATTTCCTTCTTTTTTATGGCTGAATAATATTTCATTGTATATATATACCACATATATATATATATATATATATATATATATATACCACATTTCTTTATCCATTCATTTATCAGTGGATACTTAGGTTGCTTTCGTATCTTGACTATTATAAATAATGCTATCATGAACATGGGGATGCATATTGTTTTTGAGTTAATGTGTTTGTTTCCTTCAGATAAATACCCAGAAGTGGAATCACTGGATCATATGGTAGCTCCATTTTGAATTTTTTTTAGGAACTTCCATACTGTTTTCCATCACGGCTACACCAATTTACATTCCTACCAACAGAGCACAGGGCTTTCCTTTTCTCCATGTCCTCATCAATATTTGTTCTTTCTTCTTTTTTTTTGACATGAGGCATTTTAATAGGTGTGAGGTGATATCTCATTTTTATTTGCAGTTTCCTGATGATTAGTGATGTTGAGCATCTTTTCATGTGTCTGTTGGCCATCTGTATGGTTTCTTTGGAAAAATATCTATTTAGATCTACTGTCCATTATTTAATTGGATTATTTGTGTTTTTTGTTATTGTATTGTATGAGTTTTTATTATATTTTAGGTATTAACCTCTTATCAGATATATGATTTGCAAATATTTGATCCCATTTTTGGTAGGTTGCTTTTTTCTCAAGATTTTTTATTTATTCGAGAGCGAGAGAAAGAGACAGAGATAGCAACAGAGATAGGGAGAGAGAGAGCAAGAGTGGGGAGGAGAGGAAGAAGCAGGCTCCCCACTGAGCAGGGAGCCTGATGTGGGACTCGATCCTGGGCTTGATCCCAGGACCCTGGGATCATGACCTGAGCTGAAGGCAAACACTTAACTGACTGAGCCACCCAGGCGCCGGTAGGTTGCTTTTCATTTTGTTGATGGTTTTCTTTGCTGTGTAAAAGCTTTTTAGCTTGTAGTCCCACTTGTTTATTTTTGCTTGTGTTGCCTTTGCTTTTAGTGTCAAATTCAAAAAAATCATTGACAAGACCTTGTCAAGGAGCTTACTGGTTTCAGGTCTTACATTTAAGTCTTTAATCCATTTTCAGTCTTTTTTGTTTTTTAAGATTTTATTTATTTATTTGACAGAGAGAGAGAGCACAAGCAGGGGGGGCAGCAGGGAGAGGGAGAAACAGGCTCCCTGCTGAACAGAAAGCCTGATGTGGGGCTCAATCCCAGGAGCCTGGGATCATGACCTGAGCTGAAGGCAGATGTTTAACCAACTGAGCCACCCAGGGGCCCTGATAGTAGTTCAGTTTCATTCTTTTGCATGTGGCTGTCCAGTTTTCCAAACACCATTTATTGAAGAGACTATCCTTTCTCTATTGTATATTCTTGGCCTCTTTGTTATAAATTAATTGACCTTATATGTATGGGTTTATTTCTGGGCTTTCTATTTTTTTTTCATTGATTTATGTGTCTGTTTATAGCATACTCTTAGCATACTCTTTTGATTACTTTGAAGTATAGTTTGAAATTAGTGAGCATGACACTTCCAGCTTTGTTACTCTTTCTTAAGATTGCTTTAGCTGTTCAGGGTCTCTTGTGGTTCCATACAAATTTTAGGATTGTTTGTTCTATTTCTGTGACGAATGCTATTGAAATTTTGATAGGAGTTGTATTGATTCTATAGATTGCTTTGAGTAGTGCAGACTATTTTCACAATATTGATTTTTCCAATCCATGAACATGGAGTATCTTTCTATCGATATATATCTTCTTCAATTTCTTTCATCAATGTCATAGTTTTTGGTGTGAATGTCTTTTACCTCCTTAGTTAAATTTATTTTGGGGTATTGTATTCTTTTTGATGCATTTGTAAATGGGATTGTATTCTTAATATCTCTTTCTGATAGTTCATCATTAGTATATAGAAACAACAAATTTTGTCTATTGATTTTGTATCCTGCAATTTTACTGAATTTGTTGATTAGTTCTAACAGTTTTTTGATGGAGTCTTTAGGGTTTTCTATATAAAATGTCTCCTGCAAATAGTAACAGTTTTACTTCTTCCTTTCTAATATGGATGCCTTTTATTTCTTTTTCTTGCCTAATTGCTCTGGCTAAAACTTCCAATACTATGTTGAATAAAAGTGGCAAGAGTGGGCATCTTTTTCTTGTTCCTGACCTTAGAGATGAAGTTTTTAGTTTTTCACCATTGAATATGTTGCTAGCTGTGGCCTTATCATATGGCTGTTACTATGCTGAGGTACATTCTCTCTATAAGGATTTTGTTGAGAGTTTTTATCATAAATGGGTGTTGAATTTTGTTAAATGCTTTTTTGCATTTATTAAGATGATCACATGATTTTTTTTATTATGTTATGTTAATCACCATACATTACATCATTAGTTTTTGATGTAGTGTTCCATGATTCATTGTTTGCGTATAACACCCAGTGCTCCATGCAGAGCGTGCCCTCTTTAATACCCATCACCAGGCTAACCCATCCTCTCACCCCCTTCCCCTCTAGAACCCTCAGTTTGCTTTTCAGAGTCCATCATCTTCATGGTTTGTCTCCCCCTCCGATTTCCCCCCCTTTATTCTTCCCCTCCTGCTATCTTCTTCTTCCTTTTTTTTTTTTTAAACATATAATGTATTATTTGTTTCAGAGGTACAGGTCTGTGATTCAACAATCTTACACAATTCACAGTGCTCACCATAGCACATACCCTCCCCAATGTCCATTACCCAACCACCCTATCCCTCCCACCCACCACCACTCCAGCAACCCTCAGTTTGTTTCCTGAGATTAAGAATTCCTCATATCAGTGAGGTCATATGATACATGTCTTTCTCTGATTGACTTATTTCGCTCAGCATAACACCCTCCAGTTCCATCCATGTCATTGCAAATTGGCAAGATTTCATTCCTTTTGATGGCTGCATAATATTCCATTGATCACATGATTTTTATCCTTCATTTTGTTCATGTGTATCACATGGACTTATTTACAGATGTTGAATCATTCTTGCATCCTTGCATGGAATAATATCACATGATCAAGGTTTATGATCCTTTTAATGTATTGTTGAATTCGTTTTGCTAATATTTTGCTGAGGATTTTTGTATCTGTGTTCATTAGGAATATTGGCTTGTAGTTTTCTTGTGGTGTCCTTGTCTATTTTGGTATCAAGGTAATTCTGGCCTCATAAAATGAGTTTGGAAGTGTTCCATCCTCTTCTATTTTTGGGGGGGAGAGTTTGAAAATGTTTGGTATTAATTCTTTAAATGTTTGGTAGAATTCTCCAGTGAAGTTGTCTGGTCCTAAATTTTTGTTTGTTTGAAGGTTTTTGATTATTGATTCAATTTCCTTACTAGTAATCCATCTGTTCATATTTGCTATTTCTTCATGATTCAGTCTGGGAAGATGGTTTTTAGGAATTTATCTACTTCTAGATTGTCAAGTTTGGCATACACTTTTTCATAGTAGTCTCTTCTGATCCTTTGTATTTTTGTGGTATCAGTTATAATGTCTCCTCTTTCATTGTTGATTTTGTTTATTTCATTCTTCTATCTTTTTCTTGGTCAATCTAGCTTAAGTTTTTTCCATGTTATTTATCTTTTCAAAGAATCAACTCTTAGTTTCATTGATCTTTACTGTTTTCTTTTTAATCTCTATTTCATTTATTTCCACTCCAATGTTTTTTTTTTTCCCTCCTTCTACTAACTTTGGGCTTTGTTTTTTCTACTTTTTCTAGTTCCTTAAGGTGGAAGGTTAGGTTGTTTACTTGAGATTTTACTTGTTTCTTGAGGGAGGAATTTATCACTATGAACCTCTGTCTTAGAACTTCTTTTGCTGTATGAGTTTTGTTATATTGTGTTTTCATTTTCATTTGTCTAGAGATATTTTTTAATTTCTCTTTTGATTTCTTTGACTTATTGGTTGTTCACAAAGATGTTGTTTAATCTCCACATATTTGTGAATTTTTCAGTTTTCTTCTTGTAATTGATTTCTAGTTTCATACCAAATGGTTGGAATGATAGGATTTCAATCTTCTTAAATTTATTGAGTTGTTTTGTGGCCTAACATATGGTCTATCTTAGAGAATGTTTTATGTGCACTTGAGAAGAATGTGTGCTCTATTGCTTTTTGAATGGGATGTTCTGTATATATCTGTTAAGTCCATCTTGTCTAATGTATCATTTAAGACCAATATTTCCTTATTGATTTTCTCTCTGAATGATCTTTCCATTGATGTAAGTGGGATATTAGAGACCACTTTAATATTGTAATGTTATTTCTCCCTTTAGCTCTGTTAATATTTGCTTTTTATATTTAGATGCTCCTATGTTGGGTGCATAAATATTCACAAATTTTATATCCTCTTGTTAGATTGACCCCTTTATCATTTTGTAATACCCTTCTTTGTCTCTTAAGTCTTTGTTTTAAATTTTATTTTTTCTGAAATAAGTATAGCCACCCCAACCTTCTTTTTGTTTCCATTTTCATGCAATATTTTTTCCCATCCCTTCACTTTCAATCTGCATGTGTCCTTACATCTGAAATGAGTCTCTTCTAAGCAGTATATAGATAGGTCTTATTTTTTTTTATCCATAGAATAGTAGTTCTTTATGCTTATATGATGATTTTTAAAACATTATGCATTTATAATTTTATTTCTTCCTCATATCACTCCAAAACATACAGGCAGTAGAGTAGATGTTGGAGCCTGATAGATATTGAGCTACTTGTTGCTGAATAATGGAATTTGTTACGCTCTCTGAGGCTCAGCTTCCTCAACTATAAAATGGGGATACTGGTGGCAACTCTCCTAGAGGGATGGGTGTGGCATTGGTATGTGTGAAAATCACCTGAAATATCATCACAGGTATTTATTTAGTGATGATGTCATTATTTTACAGATGAGAAGAGTAAGTCAGAGATGTTAGGGAGCTTCCAAAGGTCATATACTTCTCTGAAGCAGGAATCAGATTTTGTTCTAGTCCCATAGACTTTTGAAAGATAAGGATAGAAAAGGCCTTAAAGATCATCTGGGTATAAGATTTTCAAATTCTTATTTTAAGTTTCAGAGAAAATCCCGGAAAACCCTAGAATGAGAATCTGATAAAAGTGAGGTCACTCTCATTTAGGTGGTCCTGGCCTCTTCTCCCCTTTCAAACTTCTCAGTAACCTCTAAAGGGTCTGTGGCACCCTAGGAACCCTTGGAACACTTGGAACCATTGGAACACTGTTTGAGAATCTCTGGTCCATTACCACCTTTCCTTTACAAATTAGGTAGCTGGAACTCAGAGAGATCATATTACTTGCACAAGGTCACACAGCTGGTCTCCAGCAGGGGTGAGACTTAAGTCTTGTTGACAGAATCCAAGCTTAGTGCTCTCCCTTTTCTACCTCACCACCTCTGTGCAGCAAGGACATTTGACCCCACATGAGACTGTGCCATCTAATGACATTAAAAAGTTGCTCTCCATCCCAGGAATCATATGTGGGACTTCAGCCTTATTCACATTCCCCAGTGCTCTCTTTTCCAGTTTGCACTTTGAAGGCTGAAAATATGGAGCTTCATTTCTAGTTAATCTTGCCAATTGGGTTCCTGTCAGGCTTTACTGATGTAAGACATTTGTAAGAAGCTGGAAATCAGAAGGGTAGAAGCCACTCTACTTCTGGTTTTGGAGCTGTGAACAACTGAGAGTGACTTTGCAGATTTCAGCAGCATTCATGTTCCTAGGAGTAGCACCCATGGAAACTATTCTATGTGGTCTTGAGGTAATCTCATTTTATACCTCATGGCATTTAAAGAAATCTTTTGAAAGTACCAGCTACTTCCCTCTGGCTAAGGAGAACCAAGGGACTATGTTACACCATTTAATGGTTTCACAGCTAGGAAGGGAAAACACAGATATATTTTGTTCTTGTATTTCATCTCCTTGGCCTACTTCTGATTTCAGCACCATTGCGGTGGACAGCTCCACACCAACTAATAGTGTTCTGAAAGCTTTGTGTCACTTCAGGTACTCCTGGAGGCTGATGTCAAAGCAGGGTTAGATGAACAAAAGGTTTATAAGGGGAAACTTCTGTGAAGCATAAAGGGGAAGAAGCAAAAGTAGGCAGGGAGTTCCTCAGACCACAGTGTAGTTCTGGGACAATCTTGGCCAGGGCAATGGGGAGTCCATGTGCAGAGACTGCCCTTTAGAGGAGTCCTGCACTGGGTAGGAATGACCTGGTTCCAGTGCCCCTGTTGTACTTTTGTTAGATGGAAGCAACCGGGGAAAGCATGGCTTTGGAGTGAGTGCTGTTGCAGATCCGAGAGTGCAATAGCCAGAGATGCCTTGCATCAGGTTCACTGAAGGATATCTGAGCAGTGAACCTCTATGCCATGAATGGTCCCCATAGCTTCTTTTTGCTTTTTGCCCTTGAGCTTTCTCCAAACCTGATGAGGTGCATGGGATTTTTACTTGCAGTCAGCCCAGAAGTGCAAGGGGGACAGGGACTTAGGAATAATTGTGCAGCTTTTCATCTAAGGCAGATTCCATATGATTCCCCAGCAGGTCCCCAGCAGGGTTGAGACCAGTCATCCACTGTAGTAACCTGCTCATTAATGTACTCTTTATTGTCTTTTCTGTTTCCTACTACCTCACTCCTGCTTCATATTACTCTACAAATAAACTATTCTAAACAGACCTTACCTCAGAATCTGCTTTTTGGGGAGCTCAGAAGAACACATCTGAGAAGCTGAGTGCTCTTGGGGGTCAGCGCTTCTTGGGGGTCAGAGTAAGAGTACTCTAAGAGGGACTGACACTCCAGGGTACAGGGTTAAAATTCGTTCCAGGGTAAAGCTCGGATGGTGCCAGATTTTTCATAAGGGAGGCTGGGTTGCCTAACACACTGTATTTTAAAGTGTCTCCTTTTTCTTTTTTTAAAGAAAAAAAAAAGGTGGTTTTCATCTATTCCCCCAGGTCCCTTGCCACATAGTGGTTAGCCTCTTGGCCTTACTCACACTGACAGTGTTTTCCAACCTTTTAAAACCCATGCAGCTATTTATAAACCACCAAACTTCTCAGGATCTGTCCCAAGAGTCTGTTTCCTTAAGACTTATCAACTTGGGCATCACTACTCTATTTCCTATGTATGGCAAACATGTTTTCCTGAACTTTTCTTTCTATACTCATATTCTAAAAAACCAGTATGCTCTAGCTTCATGTGAAATTATATCACAATGTTTTTATACCAGTTGTCTTCCCCCTGGAGATCATTCTTCCACTTCTTTCATCTTGAGAATTGCTACATTAGAAGTATGGTGACAAGAGTGGATTTTCTCCCCTTCATCCCTTTTCTTCCTTCCCTTGGTCTTACTGCCAATAGGAAGCAGTCTTTGATAAGACAGTGAAGAAGCAAATAATTCTATTAGCCTGAGAATCTGTAGCTCTCTCTGCTGGTGCCCAGGTTCCCTTGCTCTTACCACCCTGCCATCAGACTTCCAGATACCTGCATCTACATTTTGTCACCTGAGGCCTTAGTCTGATGGCAGAAGACATTTTCCCTAACCAGCGGCAGGCTTGATGCTCCAGGGAATTAATAGCTCCTGGGAGTAGGATTCAAGTAACAAATACTCCAGTTCTTTCAAGTGTTTGTTCAATACCAGCTCCTGGAGAGTCTCTGGGGGGGCATTAAGCTCTGGTGGCCTCTAGGGGTAAACTAGCTCAATAAAGAACCCTTCCGTGTCCTACTTCTTCATTCCCTTAGCCAGTGGAAACAGTGATGCAGTATTCCTGGACACCCATCTCATGGGAACTGATGGAAACATGGTGGAAAAGTAAAAGTAATGTGCTCAAATCTTCTAATTATAAGAATGACTCCTTCCTGGAAGTGGGCTGGACCTGTGCAGCCTTGGGACTAAGCAGGCCTAAAGAGAGGTTATCCTCCATGTCTGTGTGTGGGTCTATGGCTCGCTCCATATCTGTGACAGAGTTGGTTGATGAGGACAGAAATGTATTGAAGATCTCTTTCTAACTAGAGTTTCAGGGCTTCCTAACTTCCTTCCCGTCCTATTAGTTAAATCTGCAACATAGTCTAAAACAGGCATAAACTCTTGTCCCCTAAAGTCTCTCCCGAGGAACCCTGGGTGGCTCAATCGGTTAAGCATCTGCCTTCGGCTCAGGTCATGATCTCAGGGTCCTGGGATCGAGTCCCACATCGGGCTCCCTGCTCAGCGAGGAGCCTGCTTCTCCCTCTGCCTGCCACTCCCCCTGCTTGTGCTTTCTCTCTCTCTCTTTAATAAATAAATAAAATCTTAAAAAAAAAAATAAAGTCTCTCCTGAGATCCAGTGTGAAGGAGCAAGCTTTTGCTTAGGTACCTGTAGGGAACTAATAGATTACCTTCTCTAGATGGTGTTAGGCTAGGTTGGGTCATGCTGAAAGGTGATCACTGTATCACTATGTGTCTGAAATTTTTGAAAAATTTCTTTCACTATTAGCTATTTTGATGCTGATGTATATTTTTTTTATTTCCCTAAGTCTTGATCCTAATGGAGACAATTGCATGTCAAACAAGAAGCCCGGGAAATGTGCAGGTGGAATATTTCTGAGCAGAATTAACCAAGAATCTTGGGTGGAGGTGGAGATGTTCCTCTTCTGATGTCAGGAAACTCCCAAGGACTTCTCTGTGCAGGATATATACCTGCCGTGTCCATGCCAAACACCTCCAAGGGGCAGACTGTGTGTTTTTTCTGTTACTATTTGATGTAATAAATTTCATCATTAGGGAATGTGCATGATAGGTAGCTCATAGTCCTAGGATATCTATAAATAATCATGGATTTAAAAAAAATCATATTCATGCAATAGAATAGAATAGAAATGAACAAACTGGTTCATTTGTGGGCTTTTAATCCTTGAGGTACATCATTCTTTGTGAAGCATCAGATTTTCAAGCTGTTTGTTTGCCTTTGACAGGCAAAGAGGCAGCATTCTCTGATCCTCTGAACGTCTCTGGGAGCTTAGGGCAGAGGTGGGCATAGGGGTGTTTTAGGGACACTGCTCTTTGAGAAACTATGATTTAAGGGAACAAAGTGAGAGTCCAAATATGACCTTTATTGGAATGACCAGCATCCCAGCTTAAAAAAGAATCTCAAAGCCTAAAATCAGCCTCCTGGAGTGGGACTAAGGAGCTGCATAAAAAGCTCCTCCCTTCCCCGTGGCTCTCATCTAAACGAAAGTTTGAGGCTCTCTGCTCTAAATAGGAGAGGGTGCTGTGGGTGGACGAGAAAACCTCTTTTTAATTTTCTGATTCAAATATCCTGTCACATGTGTTCTGATTTCTTTCTTTCTTTCTTTTTTTTTCTTTTCTGAAAACACAAAGCAGCCTGTGGAATTAGAGGACACAAAAGCCAGCAGCTTAAATAAAATCAAGGGGTTTTATATTAGAGGTCAGGAAATGTGACTCCTATTCAACATGTTGGCAAGGGTGTGGCCTCAATTCTATTTTTCTAAGATATGGAAACATTATGGAGTAGAATTAAAAAAGCATATGAAAGTTGCAGCTGAAAGCAGGATATTCAAAAGAAACTTGAAGGCTGGTGGAAGTGTGCGGGGAAGGAACGACTTGCTTCCTGCTCTCCCCTGGACAGCCGGGTGCATGCCTGCTCGGCTCCTCAGTCTGAGATGCCTGCTGCCATGGAGAGCAAGAGTACAAGTCTGTTCACCATGCAGCGGTATTTTTGGTAGCTGAGGTAAGTCAGATTGAGGCTAACGCAGGGGCTTTCCTGTGTGGGGGCAGGTTTCTCTTCAGGCAGCAAGAAGGCGCCATGAGCCTGCAGGGTGACAGAAGAGATCACAAACTGCAGGTTTTGTCTGACGCCTCATCCACTCCATGCAACTTCTCCTTTAGGCTATAGGGGAATTCTATGAGAAAAACTGATATAGAAGGTAGTATCTTTCTCAGTGATTCATGTGAGGATCAAGAATTTGATAGCCAAACTAATCCCAGATTCGGAGCTTTCTAGTTTAGGGAATGTACAGCCCCAAAATGCACAAAGTAAACCCACAGCCAAACACCACTTATCCCCAAATATGTATTATATATAACAAGAGATGTTAATATCATTAAAGTGTTCCCTGTGCTCAGAGCTTGGCACGCATCCTCATTCAATATTCCCTGAACCATATGAGCCTTACTTACACTGGGTTCTCTCCAAAGCAGACCCTGAGGCAAAGACTCAGGTGCTTTATTTGGGAGGTGGTCCCAGGAAGCACGGTGATAGTGTGGGGAAGTGAGACAGAAGGGAGGAAAAGGGACCTGGGTGGGCATGAATGTGCAGGTTATGTAGTGGACACCTAGGGCACTTAGCACCTAGGATGCTGGCCGCATCCTCACTGTTTGAGGCTGCTTTTGGAGCCATAACTCTTGGGCACTTTTGGCCTGCCCCAAGTGTTCAGTTGAGCTCGCTGCTGTGGCTGGAGGACACTGTCAGGTAGAAAGCTGTGGACTTTGTGAAATCATTCTTAGGCAGCTTCCTGAGGAAGCCAAGTGGCTCTGAGTGGGACACTGAGCTTCCACTACAGGTACATACCACATCCATTTAAAGATGGGAAAACAGAGACTTTAAGGAAGTCATGTCCTGCTATAGTCCTAAACCTCCTTGCACCTCTGTGGCAATCTTAGAGGCAGCACCCACCAGCAGGAGCCACCCCACAAGAGCCCCTATCTGCCCCCCCAGGGCTGGAGCCTAGAGGGCATTGACTTTAGCATCCCCACACTTCTGATCCAGGACAAATGTCTCACCTGCCTCAAAATACAGCAGTACCTTTTCAACTGTACGTCCTGGGCCATTCCTCCCTCCTCCGCGTCTCAGAACAGAATGGTAGATACTGGCCATGTGGAGGGGTTGTGATGGCTGCCAAACCAGGCCTGGGCAGTGAAGAGACCAGAACGAGAGTGGACAAAGAGCTGAAACTAACAGACCAGCGGCTAGCCCTTAACACACTCCAGGTCCATCATTACCCACAAAGCCAGAGTCGGCCCCTCCCTGCTTCCATGTACACTGCCATCAGCTCGTCTGCCGCCATCTTCCTGGGCCAGGCAGACCTGGGTGGCTACTTTCACAGCATTCCATGGAGGAGTCAGACAGCTCTGGGTTCAGGATGAGGCTCCATGGCATGGCAGCTGCTTGAGCAGTTACTTAAGCTCAGTGGGGGAACTGGAGTTTGTCATCGGCAGACTCTACCTTACAGCGGTCCGTCACAGGTCACTGTGAAGGTCAAATGAGCCAGGCACTCTCGTATATTAAGTGTTCAGTGTCATCACTACTGAATGGCCTGGGGGAGGGGAAAGGCATGGTGTCCTTTGTCCAGTTGGCGCTCCTCAAGGATGGCCCACACCCACCCACCCCACTAATGTTAACAATTATGAATTACACTAATTACTGCACTGAACCACCACAGCTGCAAGGCCTGAGCAGTCCCTGGCAGGTCCGGCCAGGACACCTGGGTCCTCCATGTCTCTGAGGATGTTAACATCGCCAGCCAGGATTTATGCTAACAGGGAGGTAAAGAAACCACTAAAGGTGTGCAGATGCTGAAATACACCAGGGTCAGGGAGGCATGCAGGTGAAGGCTGCTGCAGAATGAGCTTTCTCTCTGGTTCTTAAAAGCCAACTCCTTTCCCATGGTTCCATTTTCTCCTTGGGAGTGCTCTCCAGGTGGCACAGTGGGCCCTGCCTTCCCAGCCCCCATTCTTCTGCCACAGGGCCTGTGTGCAGCCCTGTGAACTCCCTGCAGCCCAAGCAGACTCTGGAAAGCTGAGCGGGGCAGGCCCCCTGCCAGCATCCCCACCCTGTTCCCAGGGCCCGTTCTTAGCACCCATCTTGACTGGTGAAATAGGTCACTCCAGAGGAAACTTCTGACCTTCCAGGAGGAGCTATAGCGGGTCGGCAGATCGTAGCACTCCTCACACGCCTTTAAACCTCTTCACTGATTGCAAAGTGACCGTCCGGAGGACTCAGGCAGGTGTAGGAGCATGAGCTCAGGCACACGAGCTGGGGTGGCCTTCTCTTTCCCAGGAGCTGCCGCTGGCTGCTTGAGTCCCAGAGCTGCACTGCATTCGCACGGGGCTTCTCTCTCTCCCTTCCCAAGGGTATTTTCTGTGTGACTTAGAATAAGTATTGGGTCATGTGGATGTTACCATGGCAACTGGTGTTTTAAATAAAAATAGTCCTACACCCCCGGTAGTCTGTCAGTGTGAAATACGCCCATAGGCAGTGAAAGGCTGTTGGCATCTGTATCCCTTCTATTCCCAGAAGCAGCCTCCTGGCTCCCGCCAGGCCCAGAGCGCAGAACCTGCAGCTCTGTACACAGAGGCGGGTCTCCTGGGTGGTTTAGGGGAGAAGGCGATAGCTTTCGCACTTGCATCTCCCCAGCTGGCCAGGGGCCCTGCCTGGAACTTCCTTCCCGCACCTCTGCCAGCAGCGGAGGGGTACTGCTGTTCTCGAAGTCTTTCTGGGCAGAAACTAACAGATTCAACGATGGGCTTTGTCTTGAGGTCCACTTCCAGGGGAATATAAACTGAGATAAGGATTTATGTGCAAGTAATTTGGGGGGAGGTGATCTAAGGAATCAGCCGTAGACTGGGCAAGTGAGGTAGGGAAGGGGAGTCAGCTGGTAAAGGTGAGGTTTCAGAAATGACTGCTCTGGCAAGGGTTAGTTCAGGACAAGGGGTTGTTCCCTGAGGAACTCTGGGAGACCTTGTTACCCTCCCAAGGGGCAAGGACAATGGTGGACTTGTCTAGCAAATCCTCCTCTGTCTTTGGGTGAGTGTTTCTCCCAGAGACATTAGGTCTATGCTTTCAGCTTGACCTGTGAGCAGTCAGAACAAAAACAAACAAAACCCCACAAGTCCTTGGGCAGAGAATCACAGGTGTTGGCAGGCAGCAGCCTTTAGCATTTGAAGGTGAATCCCTACCTTGAGAACATGGACAGGGCACCACCTCACCTGCTGCAGACCTCTTGGCCCAGCTGTCAGCCTTCTTGCATGTTAATGAATTTCCTCAACTCTCAAAAGTGCTTTAGGGTTGGGATAAGAGGCTTAGTCTAAAAAGTTAGAGCACGGTGAAATAGCCTTTAAAGATCTTAATAAATCCCGAGACCTTTGAAAAGTTGCCAAAATTCCAGAGAGCCTGAGGATGCAATTGGTGCTATCAAGAATGTCTTTCATCAGGGTGGAGAGCGGAGAGAGGAGTTGCATGGGGAAGAGTCAAGGGAGGCAAGGTTTTCTTTTGGAGACAAGGGAGGCAGTTTAATGTATCCCAAGCAGCTGTCTTTTTTTTTTTTTGAAGATTTTATTTATTTATTTGACAGAGAGAGATATAGTGAGACAGGGAACACAAGCAGGGGAAGTGGGAGAGGGAGAAGCAGGCTTCCTGCCAAGCAGGGAGCCCGATGCGGGACTCGATCCCAGGACGCTGGGATCATGACCTGAGCCGAAGGCAGACGCTTAACGACTGAGCCACCCAGGTGCCCCCAAGCAGGTGTTTTTGAAATAGTTTGAGTAGGTCCCTCTTGACTCTATACCTGATACTTTGGGGAGATGAAAACATTAAGATTAGGTGCAATGATATTGAACCCAAGAAACTCAAAACACTTAGGGAAGGAATGGATGGTGGTTGGGCAGGAGTGAACAGGTGGAGGTATATTGGCAATGCATTGCTTTTGAGCTCTTGGCATGATTTGGGGCAGTGTGGGCATTGTTTCTTCTATTTGGCTCTATCAAAATTAACAGCCATCTGGCAGACCCATTCACCTCCTGATGACAGCTTGGTCTTGCTTTGGATGTAGCATCAGTGGTTCTGTCCATTAGTAAAAGAAAGAATTGCTTTGCAAGGTGCTCCACCACTTCCTGGGCCAATTAGACACATTTTCCCTGGAATTTGAACTCTAAGTAGGATGTTACAAGGACCAAAATTTGACTGGAGCTTATTGATGTCAACAGTGGTGTCCTGAAAAGAGAAAAAAAAAGAGCTCATAATTCTAGGAAATTGTGAGCTATTGGGTCCCCATCCTTTTGGAGCCTGGTTCTTTATAGCTTTTCCTTAGATAACAGTATTCCATAGCATTCCAATAAATTCTCATTCCTTTTCCTATTAAATTAACTAAGGTCTGTTTCTATTGCTTGCAATGGAAGAGTCTTGAGTGATCTTAATTTTCTTGGAGGTATGCTACTGGGATTAAAAGAGTAGAGACCCTCAGATGGAACCCTATGAAAACCTCTCTCTGTTGCTATTTTGTGTAATAGGTCTATTCAGAAGTAAGAGAGGAAGGGAAAGATGCCTTAGTGTCATCTTTTGAGAGGACCCACCTGAGAGGGAAGTAGGAATGAGAGAGGTTTGGGGGATGTGGGTGGGGGGTGTGGAGGGGCAATGCCGGCAAAGGGTAAAAAGGGGAGGAAGCAGAATTGGGCCGGAGGACTTCCAACTGCCATATAGGTCTGATGGAGTCTCAGCTGGTCTAGTGGGGAGCTCCTGAGCAAAGATTCCCTTCAGAGAAGTTCCATGTCTCAAGGAAAGGGCTGGCCTCGGGACCCTGCTGTGCTCAGCCCTGGGCTGGCGGCTGCCTGAGCAGAGGCCTGCTCAGAGACTGAGGCACAGCTGAAGGCGCTGCAGCCGGGGGCTATCAGCTCACTGTACTCCTGTACTCCTTGCCACAGAGCAGCAAGTTCTTTCTGGAAGCCAGAGCTGAGCAGTACATCTCCGCAGCTGCCTCAGAAAGAAAAGCTGGCTGCCTTCTGCTGAGCGCACACCATGGGCCAGGCGCTTTTCCCACATTACCTTCCTCGGGCCTTTCACCAATCCTGTGAGGTTGGTGTTATTTCCACTCCCACAGTTGATGACATGGAGACCTAGCCAGTTATTTACCATGAGATGGTCCTGCTCGTGAGAGGCAGTCAGAGCTGGTATTTGAACCCAGGTCTGCATGGTTTGAACATTCCTGGTTCCATGTTCTATGGGGGTGGTCACTGCTTCAGCTGCTGTCGTCCCTGTGAGAAGGACTTGGGCTCTGCAGCTTCTGTGGCTGCTCATTGTCCCCAAAGAATACATTCTATCTGGGTAGTGGGTATGTATAGGCACTGAAGTCTGTCTTGGATTCAAAACACAGCTGTCTATCCTATGTGCTTAGTTTGAGGACCCTCGAAAGCAGATGCTAAGACAAGGGGTTTATTTGAGAGGCAATCCCAGGAAGCAGGAGCTGACAGGAGGAGTTACAGAGAGGAGGAGTATGAGCCAATAAAGGGGCATCAGTGAGCATGTCAACATGTGCTCGAACCTGCTGGGGATTGTCTGAAGAACTGTGCAGAATGTTGGGACCATTTTGACTTCTCTTCCTCATTGGTGGAAGATAGCCCCAGGGGCGCCGGCTCGCTGCCCATTCTGGCCGATGTAGCCTGCAGGGCTGAGCAGGCTCCAGGGGCACCAGGAAGAGCCTCAGGTACAGAACTGGAGGGCAGATGCAGTCAGCATGCAGGGAACTGCTCATTATGGCCAGGGGAACCAGAGTCCACCTGGATAGTGTGTGGGTGTCCACCCCATCTGCCACATCAAGTATTCAAGGCTTGGAAAGAATCTGCCTCCCATTTCTGGGTATCTGATACCTGTGGCCCAGAACGCCGGAGAAGCAGCAACAATCTCCACACCTGTGGGGGCATCAGATTGTAGTCAGCTCGGGCTACCATAGCAAAGTGCCATGCACTGGGTGCCTGACACCATAGAATTTTATTTCTTGCAGTTTGGGAGCCTGGAAGGCCAAGATCAAGGGGATGGTGGGTTTGGTTTCTTCTGGGGCCTTTTTACTTGGCTTATAGATGGCCAACTTCTTGCTGTGTCCTCACATCACCTTTCTCCTTTGCATACTCAGGGAGAAAGAGATTTGGTATCTCTTCCTCTTCTTATAAGGACACCAGTCCTATCAGATCAAGGCCCCACCCTTACGACCTCATTTAACTGCAATTACCTCCTTGAAGGACTTATCTCCAAATATAGTCACATTCTAAGGCACTGGAGGTTAGGGCTTCAACATACGGACTTGAAGGGAGACAATCCAGTTCATAACAGGCATGAATGGCTGGCAAGAGGACCTGGATCTGAGCCCTATCTCCCCATTCTACTGGCCCCAGAGACAAGGAAGTGAGCAGCAGAGGGTCCCACAGCTTGAGTGGCACTGGGGTGCTGAGTCAGAAGGAAATCTGTCTTGTCAGGGTGACTCCCTGACCCAGAACTGCCCATACCGATGACCTACTGGGCATTGTGCCCCCTAGGCCTCCTGGGCTTGGCCCTTTCTTGAGAATGCTTGGCCCCTCTTCCTGCTTCCCGAGGCCCCTCAGACTCTCCTGTATCCCGGTACTTCTCTCTACCCATCGGGTGCTCCAGGAGGTGACCCGATGCAGCGCCGAGGCCCGGGTTCCAGGGCTGGCTGAGCTGTGAGACTCTAGTGCAAGTGCTTCCTCTGTCCCATCAGCTGAGAAAAGAGGGGACTGGGTCAGGCCACTGTCCCTGTTACCCCAGTCTATCTTCCTGTCCGTGTTGGTGAAAAATTGGAGAGAAGGGCACTGGTATCTGCTGGAAGGGTGGTACATTGGAACAATCTGCCCAGGAAGGCTATTTGGTAGGGTATCTCAAAGCTCTCAGGGCAGTGCATGTCCAAGATTATTCTCTTATGGTACTTCTGAGAAGGGGAAGTGCTGAGCAAAGAGTTAGCTCCGAGGAGAGTCACCAGGGTCGGTCGGTCACCCTGTACCCGTATAAACCTCACAAGGCCCAACACGAAGGGGCCGGGTAAGCAAATCATGGTACCTAATTCAGTGGAACACAGAGACAGAAAATGTGATTCTATAAAGAATATTTAATGATTTGGAAAGATTTTTTACCATATTGAGTGAAAAGGCTAATTACAGAGCACCCCATAGTGTGGTTTTATCCATGTAAAAAAAAATACAACCCACTGGAAGGATAATGAACCAGGAATAAACAGTGGTTACTTCTGTGTGATGGGATTGTAGAGATTTTTAAATCTTTATTTTCTAAAGTAACTGTGTGGGGGCGCCTGGGTGGCTCAGATGGTTGAGTGTCTGCCTTTGGCTCAGGTCCTGGGATGGAGCCCCATGTCAGGGTCCCAGCTCAGCGGGGAGTCTGCTTCTCCCTCTCCCTCTGCCTCTCCCCCTGCCTGTGCTCTCTCTGTCTCTGTCTCTGTATCTCTCTCAAAAAATGAATAAATAAAATCTTTAAAAATAAAAATAAAAAAAATAAAGTAACAATGTATACTCATTGCTTTTGTAATAAGAAAACCCACAAAAACAGTTCTATAAAAAATAACTTTCCTAAATTTGTCAGAGCTGCTGGCTAATTCTACAGCTACTATATGCACTTCTCCCTCACTGCTTCAGCTTGTCCACTCTCAGCAGATGAATCCTCACCTTTCTAGGTACTCTGTGTGGCCACGTGTTGGAGTTCTAGCCACTGAGATGTAGGTGGAAGTTGGCTGTGTGGAGGTTTCTGGGAAAGCTTTGTGTCTGATGAATGGAGAGATAATATTTCTGGCCCTTCTGCCTCTTCTTTCTTCCTCCTGGAATGTGGACATGATGCCTTGAACAGTAGCAGCCCTCTTGTGACCATGAGGTGGTGGAACAGAATGGTAAAGCCTGGGTCCTTGAGTCACTGCATCAACTCTAGACTCCCTACCTCCAGGTTTTTTGTTATGGGTGATAATTCTGATATAACAGTTCTGGTTAGACTAGTTGTGAATGATTTTGACTGCAAGTAACAGAGTTTAGGTCTCCCCTCCAGTTCCTAGGTCACTCCTACCACTCCACGGAGAGAAATAGGGGTATCTTCACCGAGTCACTCTTTTCCCAAGCTGGTAGTGCCATCCGTTTGGCAGTAGTCTCTGAATTTGTTTGATGGCTCTGGGAAGAGAGGGGCACTGGATGTCTTCTGCAGACTGGGGAAAGTATCAAGCATCCCTGTGTGCCAGAACAGAGCAAGGCACTACAGCAGATGGTGAGTCAGCTGTCCCTCAAAACACCTACTACATGCTGGGCATTGTGCCAGGTCCCAGGGAGGCCAAAGAGTGAAATAGACACTGACCCTGGGCTTCTGAAGCTTACTGCTTGGTGGAGAAAGAGGATATTGCAAAATACCGTTGATTCTTTGCTTAATTATGAGTGTAAAGGGTTTTAAAGTACAGGGTGCCATGTGAGTAATGGGGGAACTTGACCTGGTCTGGAGCTCAGGGAAGGCAGCTTGGAAGCTATTTAGTGTGTCCTTGAGGTTGGCAAGATGAATCCAAAATTCCTGGGCTTGTCTATGACAGCCTCTGGTCACAATGCCCCATGGAAAGCCATTCTTCCCTTTGCCAAGAGCGCTCGCCTGTGAGCTTTATCGTCCTTATCAATAAAATGAGGGCAGTGGACTTGATTAACCTTGAGCTTCCCAGAGCTTAAATGCCGTGTGAAGGCAGCTGAGAGGAAGCCACTTACGGGAGAGTGCAGAGGGGCTGGGGTGGAGAAGCTGGGGGTCAGCAGGAGAAGGGCTGCTTATTCCTCGGCCTTGGCAAAGATGGGTCTCACTTCTGCTCACCTAACAAAAGTGTATAGAACACCTAGTGTGCGCCATGCACGGTGCTGGGACTGACAATAATCCCTGTCCTCAGGGGGTTACTGTCTAGTGAGAGGAGACCAGATCACAGGGCAATCATGTCAGAGTCTAAAGGTGCTAAGGCCTTGGAGACAAGGCTGAGCAAGGAAGGGAGCCGGGAGGGAAGGGGTGTGCTGTGGCCAGTGGCACACATTCAGTGGGTAAGTTCAGGGTGGCTCTCAGGGGAGGGAGGGAGTCAAGCTGACACCTGGGGGAAGAGAAGCCTCTGCAGGGAAGGCCTTAGGGGCAGGCAGTCTGAGGACCTGCCGGAAGGTGGAGTGGGGGTGGGGGGAGGGGTGGGCAGGCAGATCCCAGGTGGCCCTGGGCAGTGAGGTTCAGAGCCTCATGACTGATTTGTTTCAAAAGGACTGCAGGTCAGCACTTGCCTATTGTATGTACTCTGAGTCAAAAATCAAGGGGCTCGATGGTGGGGAGAGCTGGTAACCCATGTGGTAAGCTGTATGCATGGATGTGGTCTCAGACCCTGTGTCTGCCAAGGATGTCTGCGCAATGAAGCATGTATTTGCTTTTAATTCATTCTGATGTAGTGTTCAATGTGTATGGCTTTTGTAATCATAAAAAAGTCATCAAAAAAAAAATAAGTGGTAATCTCTGGGGATAGGATTATAAGGGACTTTCACATTCTAACCGACCCGTAATACTTTTGATTTTGAATGGTTTGGTGATGGTCAGTGTTTTGTTTTTTCTGTTACTTGGTTTTGTGCCTCTGAACACTGAAGGGTATTCCTCCAGGCAATGTGCAAGAAGAAATGATACAGGCCAAGACAGAAGAGAATTAAGTGAGTTTCACAGTCAAAAAGTCAATTACACACAAACACACCTTCTTCCACTTGAGTCAGGCTTGAGGGAAGAAGCTTAGAGGTTCACACTACAGGAGAGCAGGGCCCCCCTCGCCCCAACCCCCCTCCAGTGCTTTCTCTCCTGGAGCTCCAGTGTTTCCAGCCGAAGACAGCTGGAACATTTTGAAGGCAGGCAGTCCCACGGTGCGGCCTGTTGGCGGGGGAGGGGGAGAGCTGCCCGGGGAGGAGGAGGAGGAGGATGAAGCCCATCAGCAAGGTCAAAAGAAGATATCTTTGGAGCTTGACAGTCCACTCACCAGCTGGGAGACCTTGAGCAAGTTTCTTGACCTTCCTGAGCCTGTTCCTCACTGAAAAACAGGAATGACGACACTGCTTCCCTTCCCAGAGCTTCCAGGCGTCTCAGTGAGATGACACAGCCAGGGCCTGCTGGCCTGCAACCCCAGCAGGGGAGCTGAGTCGCTCTCTCTGTTCTGGAGCAGAAGGCTCTGGGGCTCCGGAAATGGAGGGCTAGGCTGTGCGGCCCAATGCAGGTTACTTGACCTTCCTGAAACTCCACTTTTCCAACTATAAAAAACGGAGCCATGATGGTGAAAACCTTCCACTTCTACTCTGTCTGGGTGGCCTATGGACTCTTCCGGAAATTCCAGCAAAGGGCGTGTGCACAGCTTTCCTGCAGACAGTCTCACTGCAGTGCGTGGGAACTTCAGTTACACAAGGAACAGGAACCCTCAAATTACTATCTTTTCTTTTAAGCCACTTCCCTGGGGCCAGCACCTACCAAGAGATAGATGCGTGGAGCTGAAAGTGTCCTTGGCTGTGGCTTGCACAGGAGTACATAAAAGACCATCCATGGGGCCTAAGGCAAACATCTAGTGATGACTACAAGCAAAACAAAACAAGAAAATCTACTCATCAGAAAACAAACAGGGCCTCCTGGGTGGCTCAGTCAGTTAAGCATCTGCCTTCGGCTCAGGTCATGATCCCAGGGTCCTGGGACGGAGCCTGGGCTTGAGCCCCGCATCGGGCTCCCTGCTCCGCGGGAAGCCTGCTTCTCCCTCTGCCTCTGCCAATCCCCCTGCTTGTGCTCACGTGCGCGAGCTCTCTCTCTCAAATAATTAAAAAAAAAAACAACAAACAAAAAACCAAAAATAACCCCCCCCCCAAAAACCCACCTCAAGGTAAAAGAGTAACAAATTTATTTGAATCGATTGCCTGGCGTGTTTTGTCTTTACGGCATTACATTTTGGAGTCAGGGTTTCCCCAAGTTAGTTGCCAATCATAAATGGCTTTACATTGCTCAGACAGACATAGGGTGCTCTGAGGGGACACTGCTAACTTTCCTGGTCCCCAACTGCTCCTTATGGAGTATCAAATCAAAAGCATGTCTGAGTGTGGGTCTGGGGACACCATGGGGCTCCAATCTCTGCTTTGGCTCTGCTCTAGCATGTATACGACCCTCTCTCCTGGGGTGGGAACAGGTCGCTTAGCCTCTCTTGCCTTTAGTTCCTCTTCTTCAAATGGGGTGGTTGTGAGCACAGATAAAAGTGATGTAAAGCCTTTAAAATATGCCATATACTGTGTTAAGAATTCAATACATTTTCAATAATTGTGGAAAAAAACCCTTAAGCCTTTAAATTGGTGGAAAATAACCTTCCAGTGTCCCTGCTGTAAGAGAGAAAAGGATGTTCTGGGCATGTTTATTCAGGTGACGAAGGGAAGGGTCAGGTTCCCATCGTCCAGAACACCTGAGGATTTACTTTCAAATTAGAAAAGTAGGGATGCCTGGGTGGCTCAGTCAGTTAAGCGTCTGCCTTCGGCTCAGGTCATGATCCTGGGGTCCTGGGATTGGGCCCCACATCAAGTTTCTTGCTCAGCGGGGAGCCTGCTTCTCTCTCTCCCACTCCCCCTGATTGTGCCCTCTGACAAAATCTTAAAACAAACAAACAAACATAAAAATCAGAAAAGTGGGTTTAAAAAACATTATTCAACATATAGTAAATGCCCTATTTTTCACACCGCTGCAGATGGCAGGCATGGGCACGCCATTATGTGCCCTTTTATCATTTGGCACCGAAATGGGCACTTCAGAATCTCCTAGAGAGCTGCTTCACACACAGATTGCTGGGCCTCAGCCCGGAGTTTCTGATTCAGCAAGGCTGGGGGTGACATGGACTTGCACATCAAGTTCCCAGGCGAAGCTGATGGTGCTCACACTTTGAGAACTACTGCTCTTCTTGATAGTAAGTATTGACGCAGAAAATGTCTTTTCTAAACCTAGCTTTCCCCAGGAGCACTGACCAGGGTCAGCAGGTGGTGACCAGCTTGACAGGACAAGGTGGTGAATGGAGAAGTGTGTATCTGACGTGCTCCCTGCAGCACCAAGGCTTTTGGCTGTCTGCAGTGGGGCCCCTTGACAGAATCCCATACTTGGGAACGTGGTAGCTGAGAATGTAGGACCCCATGGTAGTTACAAAGATTCTGAATGTACAGCTTTAGATGGTACAGATGGCTAAACCAAGGTTTCAGAAGCAGGTAGGGGGATGGACACTCTAGTTTTTTTCTGCTCTGGTGGCATCAAGTCTACCTAAGTGGAGAGTCTGGGAGGTTCCGAATGAGGGCAGGCCATTCTCAGTGAGGCAGAATGCATTTCGGAAAAGCAGCAATACTGTGGGCGGAAGAGGGTAGACCAGGCCTAGGGCATTGCCTGGGGCTAAGAACTGGGTAGCCGGGCCCAGGGTTGTACCTCCTAGGCTGGCTCTCAGAAGCACCCAGTTCTCCGAGTGCACACATTTGCCTCTGCAGCCTGCGACCTCTGAAGGTAACTGTGCAAACCTCACATGACTTCACCGGCTTAACAACAAAATTAAGTAGAGCTTCCTCTGCTTCTTAAACAGTTCTCTCTCTCTGGACTTGACCCCGTTTTTTATTTTATTAGGTTTTTAATCAGGTTCCACTACGAAGTGCTTTTAACAAGGTTAGAATTTAACCTTTTAGAAGGCACAAACAGGGAGAATACTGCCTGGTCTATCTGGCTAAGAAAACCAGAGTGGAAGCCTCCGAGAATGGAGAAGGCTTTGCTGGGTCCCGGGAGCAAGCCCTAGGGACCCCCATGTTCAGCTTTGTCCCCTGCATTCTGGCTCCTCAGCAGCTTGAAGCCGTGGCTCAGGGTGTGGACTGTGGGGCCAGACCACCTGGGTTTGCATAGCAGTGCTACTCATTACCAACAGCATGGATGGTGTGTGGTCTTGGACCTAGCTGATAGGATGGTTATGTGACCTGCCCATTATGGGGAAACAGAGGCAATGAGTAAGTGGCTAAATGGACACAAAATGTTCAGAGCAGTGCCTGCCCTATTGTCTCTATGCTGTAAGTGCCTGCTGCTATTATTACGTCACTGCAAGGTAAAAGGACCCGGAGCTCCAACGGGCAGGAGAGTTAGAGCGTGACCTGGAAGGGCTCTCACAGCTCAGGCCATGCTCATCTGTGTATTGAACGATACATAGAGCTCCTAGTCAATGCCGAGCATGGAGCTGGGCAGGAAGTGCGGCAGTGAATGAAGCTGAATGTGGCCGCCCTCAAGGAGCATATGGCCAGGGGAAGATGCACACCCAGCGGAGAGGCCCACGAATGGATGCATAATGGCCAAATGAAAGGAGTGTTCTGAAAAGGCAGAATTCAGCTTGCTGAGGGCGCCCAACTTCAGTTACCTCACCTGTTCTCCCAGGCTGGGGAGCTGGCTCACAGGAAGCCAGGTTCTGTCTGAAACTGGAGGACAACAGACATCAATCATGGGGAGGATGGTGAGGGCTGGGAGAATTCCAGACAGAGCTGAGCCAAACAAAGGTCTGGGGCCTGAGGGTGCTTGGGGTGTGAGGACCTAGGGAGGGGTCTTGCGTCTGGTGTGGCAGAGAGAGGAAGGGGGTGGGGTGAGAGGTGGCTGGAGAGTGTGTGCTACTGGTGGGGTCGAACTACAGTTACAGTGAGGCCGACTCTTTAAGGAGTTTTAAGGCAGGGGTGGAGAAGACAGGGGTGGAGAGATTCCCATACACCTTGAAGGGATCGTTCTGGCTGTGACATGCAAAAGAGATGGGGTTGGATGTGGGGAGACAAAGGGGGTGGTTGGGATTCTGAAGAATCCCCTGGAAAGCCTGTTAATGCACTGACCCTGAGCCCTGCCTGGCCCCCCGCCAAGACTGTGATGCCATGGGGTGTGCAGTGGGCCCAGGATTCCACCATTGCGACATGCTGAAGCTGCCACTGAGGACCATGCGGTAAGCGTCACTGACTCTATTTTTTTTTTTTTAAGATTTTATTTATTTGAGAGAGAGAGAGAGAGATTGGGGGGGGAGGGGCAGAGGGAGAAGCAGGCTCCCTGTGGAGCAGGGAGCCCCACATGGGACTCGATCCCAGGACCCTGGGATCATGACCTGAGCCCAAGGCAGACGCTTAACCGACTGAGCCCCCCAGGCGCCCCAGCTTGGACTCTCTTGGTGGTAGGGGAGCTGGTAAGTGGATGGATTCTCAGAGACATGCAGTTTATTTGTTTTAAGGAGAAGGCAGGAAGACCTTTCTGAAAAATTGGAACTCTTAACTCTAAGATACTTGTCCCAAGCATAACCTAATAGAAATTTCAGAGATGCCACAGTGATTTGGGGATGGGGTGCGGGGCAGTCGTCACAGAAGCAGTAACCTCACCTCCGGCAACTCCAAGCGGACAGAGACTCAGGGCTGTTCTGCTTAACTCAGGCTCTGGTAACCTTGTTCTGTGCAGTGTTTCCACCAGGCTTCTTTCTGTCTGTCCCTCTACTTCCTATGGGACGGTGGCCCAGCACTGAGGTGACATAGAGCCTGGGTTAACCGGAGGGGCTCCGGTCTACCTCTGGCGGTGACAGCCAGCTGGGGGTAGACCTGCTCCTTTTCCCCGGCGCTTCAGAAAGGATGCTGGCCAACACTCCATCTCTAAACTTTCCGCTTGGCTCTGAAATACGGTGTCACGTGTAAAATTTAAGTCAGGCATGACAGACATGAACTCTGGAGACCTCCGTTCGTTTCCAACTCTGCCAGGTCCCTGGCTCTGAGGCCCCGCGTGTGGAAAGAAAGCCCACCTGTCAGCACAGGTGACAGGCCACCTTACCAGGACGGGAGTGTCGGACTAGGAAGGGTCCTCCTGTGCTTGGCTCTCAGTCTGCCGAGCTGGGGACACTTGATGGATGGAGAGCCGTGGGTGGCCCTCTCACACTCAAGGAAAGGCATTTAGCCTCCAGGGAACCTGGGACCATCTAGGAAATAGATGTGCGCTCCATCTGTGTGGCTACCGAAGGCCTTCGCCCTTCCAGCAGTGTCCCCTGAGGCCACCATCCATGACTAGGGCTGCCCTTCCCAGCACCTTGCCCTGTTCAAAGCTCCCACCATAAATCTCCAAACCCAGACCCAAGTTCACCCCGTGTGCTCCCAGCACCTAGGAGAAAGTGTTCAGTTTGGTGGCGCTTAACCCTTCTGAGGGGCCAAAGCTCCATTCCTTGGTGGGAAGCCCGCAGCACCGTTCCCTCTGCGGAGGCCAGTGCTGCCCGGAGTGGAGCTGTCTGTGCCGGGAGACACAGAGCCCCAGGCCCCTGCGCGGTGGGCTCCACACCGCACGCCGGACGGGCTTGGCCGTGTCCCCGAGACGAGCCGCTGTGGAGTCTGGACGGCAGCTGGTGCCCGTGGTGGGGTGTGACCCTGGTGTTGTGAAGTAGCCGTTCTCTGATTGGCAACGGCCTGATTCACAACACCAGCTGCCCCACCACACCATGCCTGGAGGTCTCTGGGGGGCTGGCGGGCGTGCGGTCACCTCCTCGGTGCTGCTGCTGGCATGTGGAGAGGGGACAGAGGCAGCCGTGGGTTAGAACTGAATGCAAGCAGAGTCGACATGTCCTCGCCCTCTCTGTCCTCCTCCCATAGACTTTCCTTGTTTGTCGTGTCCTCTGCCAGCCTCCCCGTCCCCCAGAGTCATGGCGCTATCAGTGGCTCCAGGGAGCCGTGCGCTGGTGCCTTTCTGGGAAGGGGCTGTACTGCCTTCCCCAAATCCTCAAAGGGAACCCCCCTCCCCGCCCCCCCCCCAGCTTACATATCTCTGCCTTGGGAGGTGGAATGGGGACCAAACATTTCTAAGGTCAAGTTTTGAGTAAAGAGTTTTCCCCCCTGAAATGTCCAGGGCAGGGATGCAGGGATCCTGCTACTGCGTTGCCAGACACAGAAACCAGAGACCATTGTCACTGCATGTTCTGAGTAGTAACTCTGCCAAGACCCCCTACATCCTCCCTTTGGATCTGTCTGTCCCCACAGCCTGAGGCTGCACGGAGTACCTCCCACATCCACTGAGGGTAACCAGAGTCTGAATGGAATCCTCCAAGGATGGAGAGTATTTCTTGACTCATCCTCCAAAGGGTGGAAACACCTTCCAAGCCCAAAATAAGGGTGATCACTGAGGATCTGGAGCTGTCGTGCAAACCAACAAAAGCCGAGCCTGACTGAAAAGCAACCAGGTGGTCAATGTGAAAACCACAGGCCATCACTGTGCTCTGCCTTTCTGTCAGCAGGTGACCTTCCAGGCCCTTCCTTGTGCAGGCTCAGCAGGCAGACACGGAGTGTTTTAGCAGTAAAATGACTTTGGAACTCTCATTTTGGTATTTGCCTGGCTTTTATCACCACTATGAAATTCTGTAACATAAACTGACATGAAAACAGCATTTGAAGTCGAATCCCTATTTCCAGGTGTCGACACACACTTTTAAATGAATAAAGCTTCTTTGGCCAAAAATGGCTCCTGCCTGCTGCCCAGTTCTTAGCTCCCCAATCAAGAAAAATATTTTCCACTTGCTGCCATCTATCTTGGAAACTGCTTTATTTTAGGGACACAAAGTTGGCAAGTTGCTAGCACTGGATGTGGCAGAGAAGTTCCACCAAAGTTCTTGCCAGAATTGGGGGAGGCAGAAAGTTTGAGTAACTGATCAACCATAGCTGAGCCATGTAAATCACTGTGGCCTTGGAGTTCAGAAACACCTGGATTCTTATGTCTATAATCAAAGAATCCCTGCTGGGACATTAGGCCATAATGTCTACACAGGGGCCTGTGGGGCCCACAGCACTGTTACGCTGAGGTGTCTACCACATGCGGGTTGCCTGTGCCAGGCCCCAGGGTGTGCATTCGGACTCTGTCCCTCCCTGTGTTCCTAGGGCCAGTGGCAGAACTTTCTGGGCCTCAGCTTTCATATCTGCAAAACAGTGTAATAAGGTTAGAAAACCTTGCATACAGGAAATGCTTGAATCACACGTGTATTCGATGAGTATGGGTGCTGAGTTACGTGGCTGGCTTTCTGAGCTTTGGGTAGAGAGAGATCTCAAAATTTTTCTTTCCAGTGGTGCTGGACTGTCCAGGAGATTGTCCTGAGGACTAACAGTCATCTACTCTGAGAATGAGCAAGTTCTAGAAAGTGAGATTAGTTCCTTGTAAAATAAAGCAGGGGTCTATTAATTGCTATTGCTGAGTGGCCAGAGCCTTTGGCAAAGTTAATGTGCTTTTTTGGCTAAGACGGTGTCCATGGGAAGGTTGTATTGGTGCCAACTGAAACCGGCACAGACTCCTATGAAGTCAAAACACCAGGAACGTAGGGAGGCACTATCCCATTGCTGCATCCAAGGGCAAAGGGTGACTTGGGATTAAGTGAGAAGCTGGGGCCATGAACACAGCTATCCACAGCCACCTCTTCTTGGTTCTATCCAGAACCCACCAGTGCTTAGGGTGTCAAAGAGAGATGAAGGAATGATTGTCTCAAAAGCCACAAGTGACCTTCATATTGTAACTTCAAGTGCTTGCAAGGAGTTGGCACCATGCAGCCTGGCCCTCTTCCTTTCCCCTTATCTTTCACTGCCTTCTTCCTCCCTCTTTATGCTCTTCTGACTTCTCAAATACACCATATTCTTTCCCATCACAGGGCCTTTGCACAAGCCTCTTCCTTCACCTGGAATCCTCCCTCCCCATTTTGCATAGTTTAATACCACCTCCTCCTTCAGACTTCAACTCCCAAGTCACTTCCTGGACTGACTCCCATCTCCCAGACCAAAGTGGACTCCTCTTTGACATGCTCCCCAGGCTTCTGGTACTCTTCCTTCAAGGCACTTGTTAGACAGCATGCATGATGTGTCTTCCACTCAGTTCTAAGCTTGCCATTGGGTCCCCAGCATTGGCCACATAGGGATACCTGATAAATACTGGTTGGGTGAATGTATGATTTAAACTAAGACTTTTGTGGTCCAATGACTCTTTTCCAAGCAGTTAGATGAATCCCTCAGATAAACTGAAATGGCACTAAGAATCTTAGGGGCATACACAGTGCTATTTTGTAATAAATAATTTTATATTTAGAGACTGACTGCTGATCTCCTAACTCAGCTCCCTGCCTCTAGGCTGACCACACACTGATATACAGGGAATCAGAGAGATTCTTCCCGAGGGTCAGTCTAATCTGGCGTAACTTCTCCAAGGCCCATTTCGTGCCCAGGATAATTTCAGGTCCTCTGGCTCCTCACTTCCCTGCCTGCCCTACCTGTCACCCCCTCCCCGCCCCACTGCCCCCTCTTCTGAAGCAGGAATGCCCACAATATACCACATGTGCATGCTTCTGTGGACTGAATGCCCCTGACTCTTTCTACCCAGCATCTTCCTCTTCCCATAGTTGGGCTCCAGGGTCAGCCCTCAAGAAGGTCCTTCTGGCCCCTTGCTCAGCCTGAGCTCTTGGCCTGGCATCTATGACTCTCGTACCTTTTGTGTCCATTACTGCTCCGGGCTTCAGTCCTGTCTTAGGAGACAGCAATCCCAAGGACAGAGGCCATCGTGGAGTCACCTGGTAGCTGGGTACCACACAGCACCTGGAACACAAGGGCTCTGAGCTTCAGTGAACTCTCACTCAGTGAGGAAGTTCTCCAAAGCTGGGAAGCTGTGGACACCAGTGGGTAACGATTTGTCCTTCCTGTTCCCTATGAATCACAAGTGTCCAGAAATCCCAATATTTTGCCATTGAACTATATTTCTTCATCTCCATGGCCACCCTGCACCCCCAGCAGACCCCCACCCCCTCACCAGGACAGCACCATACGCATGCACTTGTCCCTCTGAGTCATTCTTCACTCTGCAGCCTGAGTGATCCTTTTAAAACATGAATCAGAGCATGTCACTCTGCTACTTCAAACCTTTCTTCCCTTCCCATCACACCCAGAATAATATCCAAATTCCTTGTGAAATCCCACAGGTCGTGGTGGCTCAGCCCCCTGTACTGTCCACCATCACCTCCTCTCCCTGTGGACTTAGCTGCACTCCCTTTCTTTCAGACCTTGGAACACAAGGCTAGGCCATATGGTGCCTTCTGAAATGTAAACAATCGAGCCTTTCCTGTGGAGGGAGCCTTTTGTGAGCTCGAGAAGGTACCCCTTTCCCTGGACAGACGCAGACCTCTAACAGGGCATGTGACCCGGTGAGTGGCCTTGGGCTTGACCGCAATCCCCACTTGCCCCAGGGCTGGGGGCTCTTGTGTCATTCAGACACGTGGAGTAGCACACCAGGTCCTCTCCCACCGCAGGGCCTTCTTACCTGCTTCTGCCTTCCTGAGACCCCAGGGGCATTCTAAGAGAATGTAAGATTTCTGGTGTTCCAAAATTCTGCACCAATTTTAGCCAAAGCCTTTTATCTCATTATCTTCTATCCAGGCCTGCTGATGTTAGTCCTTCACTACACACTTGGTAGGGTCAAGCCAGCTAATTCTGTTTTGTTTTGTTTTTAGTCACATAATGATCACTTGCGTTGGCAATCCCTAGTACATAGCATTTATCTAAGCTTTGTAACATCAGAGGTCTCAAATCAACGAACCGCTTTTCTGCCTGTTACTTCTGGAAAAAGATGACAGCAACAGAAATGCAGGGTGTTCCTCTTCAACCACCTCCCCTGGTTGAACAAGGGTCACCACAGACCCATTCAGCCTTTGACATCAGCCCCAGTCTGGCTGGCGCGGTGGGGTCCCGCCCCCACTCCAGATCCTGTTTCAGCTGGTTTGGGAGTGAAGCTCAGGTATCCATCCCCCAACCCAGGGACTCCCATAAACCAGATTTGGGGATGACTGCTTGAAATCTAGGGCTCTGTTAAAAACTGACATTCCTAATGAGCCTCAGAGCAGTGAGAATCTGATACAGCTTCAGCATCTTCAGAGGCAAATTAAATCTTGCCCACGTGGCAGGTGCTATTGGTGTCCAGCACCACTGTTCCCATATCCAGGATGTGGTAGGTCTGGGGGCTTCCTTGGATCAGGAGCAGGAGCGTGTCAGCTGGATGTCAGGGAGCTGGCATCCTCAAGCAGCCCCCACCAGTGACACAATGGAGTTGGTGGGCAATACCTTGCTCTCTTGCCCCACAAGGAGCAGAGGTCCCCACTTGCTCACAGCAGTAACCTGGTGGACAACATAAGCATTATTGGCCCCCTCCCCGTCACCTCCCCAAACCCAGCTGTGCATCAGTGTCCCGTGTTAAGTGTATTTAAGAGCACCCGTGTTTTGAACAGGTGTATCTTACGTTGTTCCCGTGGTCACTTTCAGCAGGGCAGGGCCAGTGTGAGGGGAGTGAGTCACCTGCTCTCAGATGCTGACTGTGAGCACCTCCTAAAATTTTGCACCCTGGGCAGTCTCATTTGCTCACCTTGTTCCCATCCTGATGTTCAGGGAACCAGAATACACAAATCAGGCAAAACAACCCACTCTAGGTAGGTATTTTCTATAGTGTGTTGTACTTACGTTTCTTCATTGCTTTTTCATAGACAATAACCCTCTAAGTGGAGGACTCTTTGGCACCCAAGCTCTGAGGTATTAGGATCATCCTGCACAGTCAGTAGTCACAAATACTGTTACAGGCATTTAAGACAACATGCCTACTCTAGGATGATGGCAAAAATAAACCCAAACACAAGCTGTGAATTCTGCTTTCTTTAGCCCATCTTGGCCGGTGCCTTCCAGGTGGGCTTCAAAATAAAAACTCCTGGTTCGAGGCCTGCCTGGCCCGCCGAGCGCAGCTCAGAGTTTATTAGCACAGTTAATATTGCATGCAAATAGATTTCCCCGCTTCCGTCATGCCAGTCCATTAATTCAGCCCCTTGTCTGCTACATCTTTATCCTTGGCAGGTTAATGCTGCCAAATGCCTTTGCTGTAGCACATGTCAAGCTGTGCCTATGTCCAACAATGCAATTTTGCTAATCCTGTTGTATCAGCTTTGTGGCCCTGTCTGGTCAATCTGGTGGTGGAAAAAGTGCAGATGAGGTTTTTTTGCCAAGATCTTTCTCCTATTCTGGCATCCACCCCTTCCTTCCTCTTCCTCTTTTTTTTTTTTTTTTTAAAGTTTAAATATGGTTTCAATTAAATGGTTTGAAAGTCAACCACAGTGTTTGGACAGCTGCCATTGCCAATGTCGTTCAGACAAGAATGTCAAGGCTCTCAGCGGGCCTCCAGACTCTTTCCAGTAGCCTCACCCAGCTGCCAGCTGAACAGGAAAATGGGAAGGGTTAAACAGGAAAATCTGCTAAGCGTGTCTTTTTCCTAGGCTCTCCAAGGCCTGAAGATGGCTGAATGGAGTGAATACATATCACCCATTATTTTTGATGCAAACCTCTTTACAGATTAGTGGGACCATTAACATGGATTATTAGAAGAGGTGTACCCCTTCCTGCAAGCACCTTTGTCTGGCATGCACCCGACTAGGGGAAAGCGCCTCCAGGCCCCAGAGGGTACTGCTCCTTCAGGTTCAAATCCCAGCTGGACCATTTTCTACCTCTGCAACAACTAAGGCAAATTGCTTTACCTCTCTGGACTTACTTTCCTCTTCTGTAAAATGGGCATAACCACAGCACCCAGTGAATAGAACTGCTGTGAAGATTCAGTGAGTTAATACATGTGAATCACACTGAATGATGCAGGCGCACACACATATAGCAGGCAGTGGGTAGATGCAAATCAATCGTAGCATAGATTGTGCAATTTGTCAAAACTCACTGTCATTAGCTTACTATAGCACATATGCAAAGTACGTGGTAGAATTCCACATGGGCATGTCTTTTAGGGTCTACAGATGTAAACTCCATTCTCTTGCCTGCGAATTACAGAAATCTGGCTACAAGGAGACCTCTCTAGCGTCCCTACCACTGGTGTCTGTGTTATACCCAGTAGCTCCGCTGGGTGTGAAGAGGCATTCTAGGGTGGATAAACAGGGGTCTCTGGTGAGATTCCTGGGGACTGAGTCCTGGCTCTGCTACCACCTGACCCTGGACAAGGTACTCAACCTCTGAGACTCTCATAGTCCTGACATTAGAAATGGGGGACTTGGCTCTACATTGCAGGGTGATTGTGAGGGTTATGGGCAAAAGCACAGCTGAGGCAGCTGGTATGCCGCTCAACATGAGTGCAAGGCATGAAGCTCTACTCACTGCTGTTAGATCATAGACCAGCCTGGCTCATTTCTTACCCCGAACGCCCTCACCCCTACAGAGTCCCTGCTGCACCTGTTCAAAACACGGGTGCTCTTAAATACACTTAACACGGGACACCGATGCACAGCTGGGTTTGGGGAGGTGACGGGGAGGGGGCCAATAATGCTTATGTTGTCCACCAGGTTACTGCTGTGAGCAAGTGGGGACCTCTGCTCCTTGTGGGGCAAGAGAGCAAGGTATTGCCCACCAATACGATCCAACCTCGTTGTGAGCTTCCACCTCTAGTCTGAGCCCTGCTAAGACTTATGAGTGGGTTTTCTTTAGTTGTTTTTTGTTTTTTTTTTAAGATTTTATTTATTTACTTGACAGACAGAGAGAGCACAAGCAGGTGGAGTGGCAGGCAGAGGGAGAGGGAGAGGCAGGCTCCCCGCTGAGCAGAGAGCAGAGAGACGGGGCTCAAATCCCAGGACCCTGGGATCATGACCTGAGCCGAAGGCAGATGCTTAACCGACTGAGCCACCCAGGCACCCTTTAGTTTTTTATTTATCTGATGAAAAAATGCTTTTATCACATATGTATGTCCCCCTAAGCAATATGTAATTTAAGTTTGTTTGCTTTTGAGCTTTATACAAATTGTATCATACTGGACTTAATGTTCTGCAACTTGCTATTTTCATTCAAAGTTGTTTCCAAGATTCATCCACATGGTTGCGTTTAGTGGTGGTTCATCCATTTCCCTTGCATTTCCCTGCCGCATGACAGTCCCCTGTGGGAATATGGCACTGTTTACTCATCCGTTTTCCTGAAGATGTACAGTGAGGTCGGTTCCTTAGGTTGGCGGATAGGGCTGCTGTGTGCACTTTTGGGTACTCTCATGCCCTTGTGCAAGTGTTTCCAGCGTGGATGCCTGGTTCATAGACTTGTGAATGTTTAACTTTCTAAGATAGCACCAGGCTTCTATTCTCCGTAGTGCTGTTTGACCATTAAAATATGAAAAATATGTCAATGCAGCTATGATTCAAAAGGAAAGGCAGGCAAACAGGCAGGAAGGAAAGAAGGAAGGAGGGGAGAGAGAGCAGAAAAAGAATTCCCCTAAATAGTTTAAGGCCATTATAGAAAATACAGAAATGTCCTCAGGTGTTTTGCTTTATCTAATGATCCAAATTCAACTGCTATAGGCTGTTCAAAATGCTACTGAAAGATTAAAAATTTACTGAGTCCAGTTGGTGTGCATATGAGGAGACTGGCATTTTCAGGTATTGTTTGTAGAGTGTTAATTGCCTTCTTTCTTGAAAATAATTTAGCAAAGGGGTGCCTGGGTGGCTCAGTCGTTAAATGTCTGCCTTTGGCTCAGGTCATGATCCCAGGGTCCTGGGATCGAGCCCCGCATGGGCTCCCTGCTTGGTGAGCCTGCTTCTCCCTCTGCTTGTGCTCGTTCTCTCTTTCAAATAAATAAATAAAATCTTTTAGAAAAAAAAAATAATTCAGCAAAATGAAACAAAAGTCCTTAAAACAAGTATAACTGACTTGACAATACCCCTCCTAGGATTTCATTCTAAGAAAAAGTGTGTGAAGATGTTTAAGGATGCTAACTGCAAAGTTACTGATAGCAAAAAAAAAAAACAAAAAAAACCCACAAAAAACAAAACAAAACAAAAAACCCCAAAAAAACAAGGGAAAAAGAATCTAAACATCCAGAAGTTGCTGGTTAACTAACTACGTGGCAATTTAAAATGATGAAAGGATATGTATATTATAGTGAGTGGGGAAAAAGCAGTTGTATGTGTACGGACCATCCTGTATATGGGAATGAGCGGTTTTTTTTTTTTTTTTTAAGATTTTATTTATTTATTTGAGAGAGAGAGAATGAGAGCATGAGAGGGAGGAAGGTCAGAGGGAGAAGCAGACTCCCTCCCGAGCAGGGAGCCCGATGCGGGACTCAATCCCGGGACCCCAGGATCATGACCTGAGCCGAAGGCAGTCGCTTAACCAACTGAGCCACCCAGGCGCCCCAGGAATGAGCGGTTTTTGAGTGATGGTGTGCACTTGTAGGTTTCAAACTGCCCCCGTGTTTGGACAGAGTTGAGTGTGCATTCTGATATGAGCACTTAGACCCTTTTATGATAACCTTGAGGGCAGAGGATTAAACCTGTTTGGTACTGGATGTCTCAAGACAGGATTTTGCTCTTGATGCAAGAAGAGTATTTTGCTACTGGGAAGGGTATATGCCTCCCTTGGCAGCCCAGGCACCAACCACAGCTTATTTCTCCTGGATCCTGCTGGGTCTCCTAATAAATAAAGTCCAAGCATTAGTGAAGGACTTACTATGTACTCATTACCAGACCTGATGCTTCACTTCCATTATCTGGTTGAATTCTGATTGAGGTGACATAGTACTATTTTACCAATTTCCCACTTTAAGAAAATGGAGAAATAAAAGTACTAAATTATTTAAAAATAAATAAATAAAATGGAGGCTTGGAAATGACAACGAACTTACCCAAAGCTGTAGCCAGAAAGTGGCCACACAGCTGTGGTTTGAGCCCAGAGTTACTGGCTCTTCAGGCCTCTAGGCTGCTATAAGATACATCTTTGGCACGATACCATTTCTTCTGCGGGCATCTGAGGCAAGGTAGACCTCTTGAATTACCACTCACTTTAGCATTTATTTGTCCCAAGTTATAGCTATGCCAAATGCAATATTTTCCTTTTCATTTTAGCTGTTCATAAATCCTATACTTGAGTTTTAAGGGGGATGGGGAAGGGAGAATATGACAAAAATCCCTATAAAACCCCAAGACTCTTTTTCTGCAAAAATTAGGAAACTCCAGCATCTAGCACCCTCCAGCGATTAGAAAAATCCTATAGACCTCAAGTCTACTGCACAGATCTTAATCCGGTTTTCATTTGCCAATCTCTTGAATAGAATGGGTTTGTAATACTTTGTGTAATTAGAACATGATGGAATCATGCTATTTGCAAAATGAGCAGTTCTGACTCTCTGGCCTCCATGGCTCAGGCAAGTCCACTGAGGCACAACTGTGTGCTGTTGCCTTGGCAAGAATTCCTGCTGAGTGGGCAGTCCATCTAGCTTGGGTCTTGAGAGAGTCATGCTTACCTAGCAGAATGCAAACAGCTCTGAACTTTGCTTACTGAATAAGAGGCTGCATTAGCTTCCCACTGCATTTCCTCCAGCAGGATCACACATCCCAGCCAGACACGTGTGGCCCCTGCTGGTGATTAATCTCACAGAGGCAAAGCTCCTCCCTGCACTGAATTGCTGTATCTGAGGGCAGCCTTGGGGCGGGGTGGGGGAGATAAAGGCTGGGAGCAGAATAATAAGCACAGGACATGTTTGAGATGGCTGCTCAGTGCCATGGGCTGCAGGAAGCTTTTTTTTAGTGGTTGATTCATTGCCAGATAATTCATTTTTGCCCTGAATGCTACCTAGCATCATGGATTTCTTCTTTTCTACGGTGAATTTGGTATCTTAGTTGTGGGGTTTTTTTTTGTTTTTTTTCCTATTTCTTTTTAGCTAAATGAAAGTTGGCTACCTCCTGTCCCTTCAATAGTTCTAGAGAGGTACTCAGCATTCAGGTCCCGTCAGAGGGATAGAAAGTGCTTAGGTTTCTCTACTCTAAAAGATTTAACTGTTTCTGACTTTGCTCTTGGGACTCTGCTTTTGTAATTCTTCATTGAATTTGACAATGCTCGAAGGCTGTTGCATTTTTTAAAAACTGGGGTCATCTCAGTGACGAGGTTTGTCTCAGAGGGGTGTGCGAGGGTACGATCCGGGGGCTGGGAGTCCCACATGCATTTTTCAGACGTGGGTAAGACTTACTTGAGGCACTAAGAGCTTCCAAAAGGGTTGTCAGCTCCTTGCCTTTCCTAAATGATGCTGCTTTTTAATATTTTGGGATCCAAGCAAAGTACAGAAAAAGCTTGATTAAAGAAGCCCAATACCCAGAAGCCTCTATTGATATAAAAACCATGTAAGGAGTGACTTCTCCAAGAGATCTAGAACTCCACTTAAAAGGAAGTTTCCTCCATACCTTAAATATCACGTTTGAGACACATTTTGTTTTAGGGCCATGCCCCATTGTATAAAGAGAAACCCATCTGCATTTCTCTCTGAGCGCCTCCCTCCCCTGCAAGCCTTGGAAGACATATTGACAACAGGAGGATTAAGACATAACGACAATAGGGGGATTATTTCCTAACCTGGTGTGTGACAAACGCCTATTAATAAACGAACAAGCCAGTCCTGTCTCCATTTTCTCTCGAACACAAAGCCTCATCGCCCAATGACCAGAGCTGAGGCATCCACGGGGTTGCTGACCTCTCTTCTCCTCTCCTCTCCTCTCCTCGTCTCTCCTCTTTTCTCCTCTCCTGCTGCCTGCCCAGGACTGGGGAGACGCCCTCCCACCACGCCTGAGCATCCCCGTCCCACACAGCAGTGGCTGGGCTGAGGACCAGCCCCGCCACCCACCCCAGTCAGGTGGGCTGTTCTCTGCTCCTGTGTGCCCCTCCTGTCTTGACTCCTGGCATTTCCATTGCAGAGGACAAAACGTTTCTTGTCAGGCAAAATAGATATTGGAGAGGCTTGACCAAGCAGCTTTTCTTGGGAAAGAACAGAAGTTGTTGTTTGAAAACCTTGACTGGCATTGAGACTTCAAAGGTCTTGCTGGGCAGTTCTGGTTCTCAGTACAGACCTGATTTTTCTTTCTTCCTTTTTTTTTTTTGTAACTCCTGCTCCTTCCCACAACTCCTGGCCTCTATCACACCAGGTCTGTATTCTCTTCTTTCCAAGACTTCTCCCAAGAAATGATCTCTTAAAAAATGCAGCAACTAATGTAGTTGTGGAGAAAGAAAATGTTTTAATGAAATGTGGTTTAACACAGGAGCAAAGGGAGGTTCTGTTGAACAGAATGAACTACCTCTACAACAGCACAAAACACTCCAGAAAAGATAACAGGAACAGGCTTCTGAGAATGATGAGTCACCACCCCTCCTGCCTTCGCAGCCCTGAGTTGGGGGAAATACTGGTGTTCATATTCACACCTGTGCTCGCCCACCTGTGATGGCTCGCTGCAATGTTATGTTCACAGTCTGTTAGGAGATCACCCAGCCATTATTTAGAGATCACTAGCAAAACTGAAGGACAAATCACAAGTCTAAATCTTTCTGACAGCTTCTGGGGGCTTGGAGCAGTTGCCTCCTGGAAGGTCCACTCCCCAGACTCCGGACCTAGGCACATCACGGACATGACTTTTGCAGAATGTCATTATTGGAGTAGCTCAAAGACCCACCTCTGTTAGCTCCTAAAGGAGCCCGAGATCAGCTGGAGCCAGTGAATTCCTCTGGGACTCTGGCCCTTTGCACCACACCTCAAAAATGCCTCTGAGTCCTGGGGGCAGGGCAGCTTTCCTGCAAATGAATGGGCTCACATGCTGGGAGTGGGGGGTTTTTCAGTGGAACAGGAAGGTGGGATGGACCAAGGCAGAGGATAGAAATCAGGGGGTCCATGCAACTTCCTTGGTAACACTATTTAGAAAAATTCTTTGTGTAATTATTTTTGGATGAAATAGAATGAGGAATACTAGACAAATATCCCTGAGACTTCAAATTAAGCTCTTTTAAAACTCTAGGTATCTTAATAGAAGTATTTAAAGACAATATTATGAGAGGAGGTCCATCCAGGACCTAGAAAGATCGAGGACCCCTTCCCCATGGGATGCCAATGCAGTGGATGGTGGACATCAGCATGGCTATGAAGATGCAGCCCCATCCTCACAGCTGTGGCCCCATCTGACCTTGCTGCATTCAACAGCCTTATAATATGTCCACATGCTTCAGGTCACCCTGTGCCTCAGTTTCCTTACTGCTAACACGGGAATAACAATACTCTTGAGCCTCAAAATCAGACATCATGTGTCTTGCCCATGGCCAGGCTGCAGCCAACTCAGAACACATCGTCATAAGGCACAAAACAAAACCCTACTTACCTGTAGGTACAGCTGAGCATCTCCATCCTTGTTCTGGACACAACACAGGATGTCTAGCCTCCTTCATTCTACAAAAATTTCCAGAAACTGGCCACCCTCATAGTCACTCAATGTCAGACTCAGCAAAAGCAACCTTGCGACAGTGGAATTTCATGGGGGCGTCCTTTCTTTATACCAAAGGAGGCCCACCTTATCACTGACCTGCTGTTTTAAGTCTGGGCTGAAAAAGATTTGGGAGGGGTGGTGGGCATGATCAGTGGGGAATTCTCTCCTGCACATGTGTATTTTTTAACACATACTGACAGGGCACAGCTAACATTATCACAGAGCCTTTAAGTGCCTCTTAGCTCTTGTTTCACGCAATGCTTCTAGAGACATGCTTTCATGGATCTTTTAAGCACGGATGGCAAGATGAAGAGTTTCCTGTTTCAGGATCCAGGTGCTCTGTTCCTTCCATCCTCCCCTTAACCCCATTCCTCATTCTTAGAAAAGAAAAGAAAATAGAAAGAAAATAAAACAAAACCAGGTAGGATGGCGATATAATACTCTTTAGACGAAGCACCAAGCCCACAACCTAGCTGATGTTATTCCTTTGTTTTCTCACTCTCAGAGGCAACAGCTGAAGATCTGGGATCCCAGGAGAAGTTGGGGGGGGGGCTTTCAAAGGAAACTGAAAAGGGCTGGAAAGAGAAGACCCTCTGCAATGCTTGTCTTCTCAGCTGAGGATACACCTGACTTCCAATGCCCTTGTCCTCAAGAGGCACCAAAAAGGATCACGGTGTTGTCCCCATTTTGTAGATGGGGTAAACTGAGGCAGTGGGTCTTAAAGCAAACTTTTTTGGGGAGCAGCCTATTAATTTTTATAAAAATTTGCTAGGGGCTAACTTCACAGTTAATGCTTTTTATTTTCTTTACTCCTGCAATAGGTTCAGACCAGCAAAGAAATGGTAATGCGGAATGAGGCAGCTTGTCCACAACACTGACTCAGACTGAATGGGCAGGAAGTTCAGGGGAGCAGGCTGACCGCCAGAAGGATAGTAACACCCAGAGCACTGGCAGACATTTCCAAACATCTCTTCCAGTTTGAATCACTTGTTATTAGGACCATGGGCAGCTTATGAAGTTATATGAGATTATGACCTTGCTTCTTCTGGGGGAGCCCTGGAGTCAGAAGGTGAGAGTTACCATCAGTCAGTCCTAAATGATCCTGAGTCACTCACTCATCTATCCCAAGCCTCAGCTGCATCACGCAGAACAGGGAACCAGATTATCATAATTGAACAAGACAACATGTCCACGTGAGGCTTTGCCATTTATGAAATCCACCCACCTCCCACCAATGCCTCAGCACATTTAACTGTAAAACACTGCCCACCTTTTGTGGTTGCTTCTGAGTGTCTGACCACCTAGTATTCATCAAGTAGAGGGCAGGGTGGCTGGAGTTCGGAGGGGACTCCCAGAGAGAGCCTGCGTGGTACCTGGGGTGGAAGGGTAAAGGGTAAAGGTCGGTGAGACAGACTGCCAATGATGAGCTGACGGTTTCCTCATCCGTAAAATAAGGACTATCACAACATTTCTCCTCCTTGGCTGTCAGAGAGAATAAAAGAGATAATCCACAGGCTCAAGAAATATTCACAGCCACCATCATCACCATCACCATCACCATCATCACCATCACCATCATCACCATCATCATCACCATCATCATCACCATCACCATCATCATCATCATCATCACCACCATCACCATCATCATCACCATCATCATCACCATCATCATCATAGTCATCATCATCACCATCACCATCATCATCATCATCATCATCATCATTGTCACTGGCAGCTCATTGCAGAAATAACCCAAATGCCACGTGGGGAGGTCCTATAGCACTCTGTCTTGGGGATCCCTGGAGGAGTGGTGTACCCTTTGGAACATTCCTTCTAAATAATGCCCCTGGGCTCAGAGTTCATTATGCCAAAGGATAACTTGTTGGTAGAACCCATTATGTTCTTGGAAGTGTTTTTCTCCAATATCAAACATTAGGAAGAAAAATTAAAAAGGATCAAAGTAGAGGCATCCAGTTGAGTCACAGCCAACATAGGCTACACAGTGTTCAGGTGTTTTTATAGTGAAATCACAGAAAGATAATGGAGAAAGGAAACATTATACAATGAATGTTGGTAGGAGAGCTGGATAGCAATATCGAGAAAACTTTCTGATGCTCATTAGGTTACTGTGACCTTATCTCTGGAGGTTAAGTTCTGTCCTTGGGTTCTGCCACGCAGTGACCCCAGCATGCCCAGCCTATAGAGCTTGGCTCCCACAGAGTTCTTCAAGGCAGTTGTGCTTGCCTCACTAACAGATTTCTCAGGGCCTTAGCAGAGTGTCCTCTGAGCCTACTCTGGGAGCGGTGAGGAAGTGGGTGTGCAGGGCACACATGATAAATCTACCCCAACCTCCCAGGCTTTCTAAGCCTTTCAGTCCTTCCTTCTGCATTATGCCAGGGAAGTTCTAGAACCTTACTGAATGTAGAACCATTGAGTCCAACTTATGGCCAATCAGCAAAGCAATCTTTTAGAGCCACTTCCACCTGTTTGAGCTAATACATAAATTCAGAATCTCTTTCTTCCATCCTCCTCAGTCTAACACCCTTAGAATCCATTCCTGGACATTTCTCAGGCTTTCACCAATAAAATTTAGCAAGATCTTGCAATCCTTTCAGAAGAATGTGTCTCCTGGGCTCTCCCCACTCCTGTGCCCTCCCCACTCCTGTGCCCTGGGGACCAGACGTCACTCTGCCCACCCCATGGGGGTGGGGCCTTGGTGGAGGCAGGGCTCCTGGGCCCCAACTCCTTCTGCTCCCTTAGTTACCATCAGAGTTTCCACTTGTGGAGACAGTTCCTTAGGAAGCAATTTGCTGACTGAGGTGCTCAGTTCTATTTTGGTGTTTTGCCAGAGATTTTGATTTTGAAATTAAAGAGTCCTTCTGAACATGAAAGGGTCCCAGAGGAAAGAGCCTGAGGAAATGCCTGGAGTTCTCTGACCTGATAGCACTGCTTTTCAGAATTGCCTCTCAAACTGTCTTTGCAGGCTGGGCCCTGATATTCACCTCCCAGTACCATACACTCCCACCTCTCTATTCCCTCCAAATGTCAAAAGATCTTGAATGGTTATCAAAGAGAGACCATTTTGGGTTTGCGGAGAAGGGATAGCGATGTCTGGGCAAGCTGGCAGCTTCTGGAATGCCACCTTTCCCAAGCTGGACTGTGCCGGGTGGTCCAGATGCCCTCCAAACCTCTCCAAGACTCCCAGGAGGGAGGTATCATTGCCCGCATTTTATGTGTGAGGAAACAGAGATGAGGCCTCATCCCTGTGCTCCCCCCCACATCCATATGTGCCCCTGGTGACAGAGAGGTTTGTTTTCACTCCCCAGATGGTGAGAAAACAATGCATGCCTCTGAGCATGCATACAGTGAGGGGAGGAGGAAGAAGGGGCTCCGGATCAGTCATGGGGTAGAACCTGGGCTCTGGTCACAGTCCTCCAGCCCCCCAATGTTGTCAGGAGATGTTGCCCTTCCTTTTCTCGAAGGTTGGCAGTCTGCCTCCTCTCCACTGCTTTTCCAAATTCCCTGGATGCAGAGGGGAGACCAACTCAAGCCATTCCATCTATTCCTGCTTTAGACTTGAGTTTTGAAAAGCCTGGAACTGGCAGTAAAATGGGACTTTTGGATTATCTAAGAATGTAAACACTGACGCTGCTTCTGAAATGCACTTAAGTACCGACTTCCTACAGGCAAAACAATTCTCTGTCCAACAGAGTCGCTTGCGGACACCGTGCTTGACATTGACCCAAAGGAAACAACGTTAAAACTTTTAGAACATTTCAGCACCCGTATATAAGTATAATGAGAGCTACTTCTTTTCCCAACCATTTTTTTTTTTTAGCAAGTAAGCTCAATTCTGAGTTATAGTGGAAAACTTTCCTAAAAATAAGGCCTTGGTGGAGAACTGGGACCTAGGGTCAGACAGACCCAGAGGCTTGATTCCTCTCTCTGTGGGGTCTGGGGAAAGCCATGTGGGCTCAGTGTCCTCAGGGTAAAATGGGACGGTGACACCCTCGGAGGTTCGCTGTGGGGACTGATCCAGATGAGCACAGGGTGTAAATGCTATCAACTCAGAGTGAGAACAGTTGAGCCTGACACATCTGTTTTTATTCTCCTGGCCCCTGGGACTCCTTCTGGTCACAGGAAGAGAATGTTTCTGCATGTCCCAAGCATCCCTGCAAGAGTTCCTTTCTGATTCTGAGAAAACTGGGTTGGATGCTTCCAGATTTGGTAACCAGTGATTCAAAAAACAAGCACAGAACATGTAAGCACCCAGGTCGAGTTAATCAGCTGGCCTTTGCTAGCCTTTTCCCTTGAAGGGAAAACCAATTTAACCTACTAGACTTGGAGCACAGAGACTTCTTCACAATGATTGCCAGACAAAAGTGTTAACTGTTACCTACACAACCGTAAAATTAGTCCGCAACCTCAAGTTAAAGCTCCTATTCTGAAAAATAAGGGGTAAGTGAAAACCACATCTTCCCAATCCAGCTGAAGAACAGGATGAGAGAAATAAGCATGCTGCACATGCCAGTCATGAGGAAGGTGAGGTTTTATTTCAATCCTTGGGTGGCAGAATTCTGCTGGCGCTCGTTTTTCTCCTGCTCTTCTAATTCACCCTACCCTGGGGATTCAGGATGCAAAGTTACAAGGGCAGTGATGTGTGGGGGAAAGGAGGTAATGTGACTCAGCCCGTGGGTTTTGCAGCGTCTGGTTTCTGTCAGGATGGAAGCGAGGAGGAAGGGAACAGACTCAGGTGCAATTGTTGAGATTTGTGGTGAAGACACCAGCAGACCCAGAGGCTTGGCCCCAGCAATGCAGCTGCCCCCTTTCTTTCCACGGAAATAGAATCTGCCTGACAAAGCATCCTAAATGCACAGAACTCCTCCTCCGAGCAGACTCAGCTCTTGGAAATCATCTTTGATGCTTTGAGCCTCTAACAACAAACGGTCACCTTATCTTGGCCTGATTTTGTTTTTGGTTCACTTTCAATTTGGGTTGTCATGAACCAAAGCAGTCAGAAAGGGATTATGGAACAATCTTCCCTGTCCCTCCTCTCTTCACACACGATAGCCCCCAGCCCCGTCCCCCCACTCCTTAGTCCTTGCTGCCGTGACTAAATCTATAAGCGTACAAGTGCCATTAACTGACATTCATCCAAAACACTCTTCATTGTTCACAGACATGAGCGGCCGAGAGGTGGAAATTACTTGGCATTTCATTTTAATCTGTATTGAAGACTTGCCTGACAAAACATATTAAGTGTAAGAATTGCTGGCTTGGGAATGAAGCTATGTTTATGGCTTACCCCATATTTTTCTTTCCTGAAGGAAAGGAAATGACACTTCCCCTATCCTTCCCAACCTTCTGCAGCTTAGCAGCCCCCACCCCGCCACCACCATCCGTGAAACCTTAACATTTCATTTTCCTTTGTGAGTGAAGCTTTTGTGAGCCGTGTCTATAAAATTATAATAAACACTCTGCCAGCATCTGAGATGAACAACAACAAAAAAACCCACCAACAAAACCCAAGCAACTCTGCCTTAATATGGTGTTATCGGCGGCATCTCCCTCGGGGAGGTACGTTGCGGCCATCTAACTAACTGCAGACCACAGGAGCGGTTTCTCGGGAGAGAGACCGTCACCAAAGGCTTCTGACAAAGAATGGATGCATGCTAATGGCTGCGCATAATTACCAAGGGACAATGCCTCTCCCTGCTGGATTCTGACGGGCGCCAGCACAACAGTGCATGGACAACGCTCGCCACCTTTGGATCCTCAGGTTGACACTTGTATCTTTCAGGAGACTTCCACATTGTATCAGAAAAATCAAAATAAGGCTCTTGGAGATGGGAGATCGTTTATTTTTTCTTCTTTTTTTGGGTGGGGGGAGGTCTGTCTCTCTGGATTAGTTAGGAGGCTGCTCCAGGGTGAGGCACAACGTGAGTGGTCCATACTGCCCGTGCTGTGGCTGGCCCAGGTTAGGCACTGGGGTCCAGGAGAAGGAGAGACAAACGGTGGCAGACCTATGAGATGGAGGATGGGGGTGGGGGAGAGATCCAGGGCAGCAGGGAATCATGGGGACACTTGGCTTGTTTGGAAACGTGAGGCTGCAAAGTGGGGCTGTCCGAGTGTAGGCAGGGTACAGGAGTCCTGTCCATGCGTCGTGCGTTGCTGTGATCAAACCTGCGCACTGGGCCATTCCAGCATTCTGCCTCTTCTGATGAACTTTGTTTCCAAGTGTGACCATCTGGCTTTGCTTTGCTGACCCTGGTGACGGGTAGGTGGACCACAGTGTCTCTAGGGAGGCCTCTGCTGTCCCCCACCTTGGCTGGAGTTCATTTCAGCCCTTCCATTGGCCTCTGCCATTTCCAGGACTTTGGAGTCAGGAGTCGAGAGCAGAGGAAAGGAAAGGAGAGAAGCTCTTCACGTCCTCCCTTCGTGTCCTCAGCTGGCATTCCCCAAGAGGAACTGAACTTCAGCCTGATCGTCCTGGGGGTCCTGGCCTGGACTGCAGCAGCCCGCAGCTCTCGTGACATGGCAAGGCCACAGACATCCAGAGGTTCACGCGGGGGGTGGGGGGGGGAGGGGGGGCGGGGGAAGCTTCCACCATGGGCGAAAGCATGTGGGCTAGTGGCCTGGCTGGTGCGGCTGTTCTGTCCCATCACAGGCATCAGATCGGCCTTGCTTTCTCCCCCGCTGCCCCAACAAATTACCAAACGAGTGGCTGAGGTCCAGCATGATGAAAGCACGGATACCCAAGACATGCTTGTGGGATAAAAGGGTGAATGAATGAATGGAAAACAGCATCTCTGTTCCACAGAGCTGCCGGCTCTCCTCTTAATCTCTGCAATACCCCCGGTTTTGCACAGAGCAGGCGTGAGGAAGGGTTCATGCGTTTTGCCGTAACACATGCTCTAACACGGCTCACAGCTACATTTGTGACACGACGAGCTCAGGCTGACACCAGAGGCGAAGCATCCATCATGCTGGCCTGGAGGCTTGTTATCAGTCAAGCCCTTGAACAGATGCAGTTCTTCCTGCCTCTCATTCCCAGTCCAGGCTACCCTGATGCACTTTAAAAACTCACACCTTAGTAGCCCAAAGCCATGACCTTTTTTATGAGATGTGACAAAAATAACACCTACCTGGTTTCCAGTCATAATTTTGGTCTGTTACCTTTTTATTTGAAAGATAAATACTCTAAGAGAGACTTGCATATGGCCCAATTACAGGGGCAAATGTGAACGGAATGGTAATTACTCGCTAAGAGTTGCAGAACATCATTTGAATTAACTCCCCGGTATAGTCACATCATGGCTAGAAAGCATAAGCAAGACAAATACCTATTCTGGTTCTTTTTCATATAAAAATTAGATTAAACAAATAATGCCCTATAAGCTTCCCCTTCAACAAACTACAAGTCTTTTTCTTCAGGAAGTAATTGGTCAGATTATCAAATGAACTCTTTCTCAGTTCCTTGACCTAGTTCTGCCTGTAAGATGTACACAACCCTGTTTTGTCTCCTAGAAACTCCAAATGGCTTGGCCTCTCCTATAGATTATCAGCCAGAAGCTTTTGGGGACCTGCTGGCATCTCCCCACATACTCATCTTGGATCCAGCCCACGGGAGAAGACGGAGCATGCAGGCAGTCTGGCAGAGAAGCACCAGGGCACAACCCACAGTCAGAGAGGACATCCCTGGGGAGGAGCTGGGTAAGTGCCCTAACCATTTCCCACTCTCTTTCACATTAGCCTGTTTGATTCTCATTACAGCACTTGTCACCAGCTGCAACCATGTTCTCCTGGCTTTATTTACCAGTATGATGCATGACCCTCCACTGGACATAAGTTCCGTGAGGAAGGACTTGGGTCTGAGCTGTTCACCTCTGTGTCTTTAGCTCCAAGAACAGCGCCTGGCATATTACAGACACTCAAAACATGCATGTTGAATGAATGAATGAATGAATGAATGGGAAGCAACAATCCATAGAGCTGCCCACTCTCTCCTTGATCTCTGCAGTAATCCCTGGCTTTGCACCGAGGAGGCATGAGGAAGCAGTTTAGGAGATTCTCATTAAAACTGAAAAAGAGCAGGTGAGAACCTGAGCTCAGAAGTAGGGCTAAGATACGAGTTATAAAACAGAAGGATGCACTAAATGTCATGGTTAGCAGCCCCAAGACCCTGGCATCACAGCCTAGAGGCAACTGCTCTATATTTTCAGGAAATACAACTGCAGCCCGGGGCTGCATTTTTGGAGACCAGAAATAACTGCATAAGGACAAGAAGGGGAGGAAGAGAAGAAAAGAGAGGTAGAAAGGAAGGAAGTCATGCACTAAGCAAAGAGTGCACAGAGAGAGGCTGAGAAGAGCTGTGTGATCCTGTTCAGAATCTATAATGTGTCTGTGGGTCTGGACGCTGTGCAGCCTAGAAGACAGACACAAACCTCTTGGGTGCCAAGGACAAGAAGCAGTTCTTGGACTATTTCTTCCTCCAGATCCAACCACGTGTAAACATAAACTCTGACACAGGTGTGCCACACTTCCCACAAAAGCTTCTCCTGACCTAACCCATCACCAGCAACCTGGGTGTGCAGCAAGCCTCGACCTGAAGACGGGCAGCCTACATGCTGATTCACTGGCCTGGAGGTGAACGTCTCTCCTAAGTCTTGTTGACAAACGTCTCTGCATTGCCAGTGACGTACACTCCTAATTCTCAGACCTTCAATTTCTCAGCCAACCTTTCAGTTTAAAAATGTAACTTGCTAGGGGCGCCTGGGTGGCTCCGTCGGTTAAGCGGCTGCCTTCGGCTCGGGTCATGATCCCAGGGTCCTGGGATCGAGCCCCGCATCGGGCTTCCTGCTCGGTGGGGAGCCTGCTTCTCCCTCTCCCTCTGCCTGCCTCTCTGCCTACTTGTTCTCTCTATCTCTTTGTCAAATAAATAAATAAAATCTTAAAAAAAAAAATGTAACTTGCTATCAGCGGCAGAAGAACATTTAGATAGCCTCAGTGTTTTTGCTAATGTATGTGGCCTTTTGTTTCACGAGCTTTTACATCTCTGAAACACTTAGGAGGGAAAAAATAGGTTTCAAGCTGAAATGGCTGCTTGCCTATTTTGGAATGAGCCCCTGGATACTGTGTTAGAAAATGCCTACTGTGTGCTGAGTGGTGACACTAGACAGAGCCCTTGGCACACACAGCCTGGGTGACCAGGGCTGCAAGGTAAGGTCCGCCAGCCATCAGCTACTGGACACGCCTCTTAAGGACCTAGATTATCCAAAAGAAGATTGCGATTATTGATCGAAAGATGTGTCTTCATTCTAATCATGACAAAACATCAGAAACACCCCAAAAGAGGGATCTTCTCTGTTCTTTTGTTTTGTTTTGTTTTGTTTTTTTGTTTGTTTGTTTTTTTATTCTTATGTTAATCCCCATACATTACATCATTAGTTTTAGATGAAGTGTTCCATGATTCATTGTTTGTGCATAACACCCAGTGCTCCATGCAGAATGTGCCCTCCTCAATACCCACCACCAGGCTAACCCATCCTCCCACCCCCCTCCCTCTTCTCTGTTCTCTTAGAAATGCCAATGCCAGGAAAGACAAGCTAGGCTGCAGAATTGTTTGAGATTACAGAAGATCAAAGAGATCTAACAGCCAGACACAATGAGCACTACTGGACTGGATCCTGGATGGAGGGAAAAGACACTGCTTGAAAGGCTATTACTGAGGCAAAGGGCACAATTTGAATATGGATTGTGACCCGGTATCAACACAATACTAATACACTTGCTATTATATCAATGTTAAATCTCCTGAATTGGATAACTGTATTTGGTTATATTTTCAGGAAATACAAGCTAAAATATTTAAAGATAAACTAACTCTCAAATGGGGAAAAATGTGCAAGCATATTAGTATATATGGGTGCGTGTGTGTGTATGAGAGAAGGGGGAGAGAAGTGGTAAAGCAATCAGTCTGGGTCCAGAGTCCAAGAGGGTTTCATTGAACTATTCTTACAACTCTGCATTAAGCTTTAAATTATTTTATTTTGGAAGGAATAACTTTTCATGTTCTTTTTTTTACTTTCTATGCTGAGATATGTCATCTGTAAATACAGGCAATTGTTAGTGGGTTTTTGTTTTTGTTTTTGTTTTTGAAGAGGCAGAAAAAAGTCAGTTTGAAGTAACTGATATCACATTTAGTGTCAATTTATTTGTCATGGTATGTCTTTAAACTTCACTATTATATGATCTCAGTAATTACCTCATGTACAACATAATCTTAAACTGTTTCTTAATTTGCTGTCTTGCTCAAAAGCTGCTTTGGGAGGAAAAATGATATTTTTGTTTTGTATGGAAATGGGTAAAACAGATGGTTTATACTTTTCTTCTAATAGAATAAGGTGGCTTAAATCATATAATGCCCTTTGGCTTTTTAACTAAGTCAGAAAAAATAAATTCCTAGTAGTTAATCAGAGCTTCTTCCTGCTCCTGCCCCTCCTTGGCAATTCTGGGGGCTAGTGTGGCTAGAGGTCCTTGGGAAGCCTGTCTATCTCTCATATATGTTTAGTCGTCAAGGGGTATTCACTTTTAGCAAGCAAGGTCAACACAAATGTTGCCTATTTGACACTAAAATATTCTTCCTTCCATGCAAATGGCAGATGATCAAAAGGATACAAACAAGAATATTTTGCTTGGCACGTGGCCTAAAAGTTCTAAATTTATCTATTCTATTTTTGCCTCTTACTGAGATTGGATTAGTTACTAGGCAACTGAAGTATTTAATTTCATTTGCTAATAGTTACATTTTAACAGAGGCAGCTAGTGTACATGACCAATGTTGCCAATACAAACACAGCCCAACAGCCAACCTCTGTCGGGTAGTAGGGCTTACCACTTCATTCTTGTTGCAAACACTACTCAGACTCTCACGTTTTGTTTATTTGACTTTCACGTACCAGAAAAGGGGATATCTCTTTTGGGATTACTTATATTAAAAATATTTTAGTTCTTTCTTTTCCTCACTCCAAAAGCTACCTGTTTGTGGCATCTAAACTCTCTTTAAACTTGTGGTTCATGATTGCAGACCAAGCACATAGGTCTTCTTCACGTTGCCAAGAAGGAAAATTCATCCTTAATAGCGCTGAGAGGGGACCATCGGTGCCCCAGATATATTGATAGGTGGGGCAGGTTGATAGAAAAAATGAAAATAGTGAAAGCTGCTACCCAAAACAAGCGTAGCAGGAGGCTCAGCAGAGGTAAGAGAGTCTTCCCAATGGTGATCTGGAAAAAATCCAAATTTGGAGAGAGGGCAGACTGTTGGGGGCACTTATGAGGGAAATTAGTTACAAGATAGTCTCCACACACTCAGACCAATCTTACCCCCAGTATGTAGAAGGCTGGATGTGACTCCTAAGGAACGCTGGAAATTGGTCTAGGATGGGGTGAGGGACTGTTCTCTCAGATACTGAGTCTAGAACATTAGCCAGAGGACAGCACAGGTACCTCAACAGACAAGAGTTGGAGGGAAGGAGAGGAAAAGAGAAACACAACTCTGCCCAGATGTGGGCTATGGGAAACTGTTTCACCTCAGGGCAAAGCTTCCCTATGGGGCCCCCAGCTGGCCTGGCTGCCTTCTTCCCAGGCACCCTGAAGGTAAATCTGCTGTCAGGCCAGTCACTAATGGACATGTGCTTCTCAGCCATTTTTTCCTTCAGAGGAGAGATCTACAGTAGAAACCAAGGCGTATGATTGCTGAGGAAACACCAATCCACATATTTGTACATTGAAAATGCGAACAGACAAGCAAGAATTATGGGACCTTTGAGGAGGCCATTTGCACAACAGAGAAAGATGAAAATCACCTGAGCTGGACCCCAGTGCAGAGAACAGAATGTACAGGGACAGACAGACACACGCACGCAAGCACACACACACATGCCCTGTGGCTAACACCAGAGACACCGCACTGATGACACAATAATGGGCTACCGTGGGAACGGAGCAATTAGAGAGCAAGAGCGAGTCCGTGGAAGTTAAAAACAGATAAAAAGGTGCTACAGATTTTGTCCTGTGGGTAGGGGAGGTGACAACTTTGGATTACAATTATATTTCCCGTTCAATGATAAGAATTAAATGCTCTGGAGGGGTAGACGAACCATGAGAGACTATGGACTCTGAAAAACAAACAGGGTTCTAGAGGGGAGGGGGGTGGGGGGATGGGTTAGCCTGGTGGTGGGTATTGAGGAGGGCACGTTCTGCATGGAGCACTGGGTGTTATGCACAAACAATGAATCATGGAACACTTCATCTAAAACTAATGATGTAATGTATGGGGATTACCATAAGAATAAAAAAAAAAATTAAATGCTCTGCTTTAAACAACTAAAGAAGAATAGGATTCAGAACTTCCAAATCACCAAAGGGAAAAAAAGAAAATGTTATTAACAATAAAGAAAAGGGAGATAGGGAGAGAAACAATGAGAAGCATGTGAAGTGGACAATGAAAATAAATGACAGGGATGAGCCTAAATATATAGGTATTTATAATAAATATGAACAGTTTAATTCTTTTAAAAGATACACTTTCAGATGAGAAATATGTCAACTGAGCTGTGTGTCAGTTAAAAAAATTTTAAATGGCACAAAATAGAATGACTGGAGGTAAACGTAGTGTTACCAAAAAGAAAGCAAAAAGAAATGCAAACCAAAACCATAATGAGATATTACTTCACACCTGTCAGAATGGCTAGTACGAAAAAGACAAGAAACGACAAGGGTTGGCGAGGATGTGGAGAAAAAGGAACCCTTATGCACTGTTGAATCACTAAGTTGTACATCCCCAACTAATATAACATTGTGTGTCAATTATTCTTCAATAACAAAAAACAAAAAATTCAGTATTAATATCAGACAAAAATAGAATACAAGGCCAAAAGCAAGGGAAATTTTCATATGCATTAAAGATACACACCAGAAGATAATAGAAGTCATAAACCTTTTTTACTGAACAACACAGCATGGATCTATGTAACAACTGTTAGAAATGCAAGAAAAAACTATTAAATTCATGATCATAGTGGGAAACTTCCACACATCTTCCTCAAAAATTGACAGGTCAAGTAGACAAAAATATAGGTAAGGGTATAGATGATTTGAATACACAATCATCAAACTAGATGAATTTCATATTTAAACTCAGTTCTCAACTAACAGAAAACATGTTTAAATTTCCATGGAACACTTAAGAAATCTGACCAAGTATTTGGCCAGAAATAAAATCTCAATAAAACCTTCAAAAGATAAACACTATGGGTCTCTTCGAACTCTAACTCAAGAGCAATTTATAAAAGAAAATCAAAGCGAAATTAGCATATAGCAATGAATCATAATGAGAGCACTCAGCTCAAAATCTATGGGATGCATCAAAGAGGGACTCCAAGTTTAAAATGCATTTGGAAATCAAAGATTGAAAACGCACTAAACAATCATCTCAGTAAATTAAAAAAAAAAACTAAACAAAGTAAAATAAAGGGAATCAATAAAGACAAAACAGGAACTGATGAAATAGAAAACAAACAAGTCAGTTTGATTATTAAACCCAAAAGACTTTAAGACCAAAAAAAAGAGATCAGTCTGATAAAAAAGGTAAACAGAACAAAATTAGGAATAATAGAGAATATAACTATAGACATGGATTTTATTTCAAAATTATTAGAGAATATATACAAGAATTCCAATAAATTTGAAAAAATTTTGAAACAAAATTGAAAGTAGAAATAATTTTCTAGAAACATATAAACTATTAAAATGACTCAACAAGAGGCATAAAACCTGAAAAGACCAGTAACTATTGGAAAAGAAAATTGGAAATGTAGTCAAAGAGCCCCTACCTCTAACCCCTAGCAACCAGATCCCAGGCCCAGATGTATTTACTACTTACTTTTTTTTTTTTAACTTTAATAACCTTTAAAATTTAAAGTACATATTAATTCCTGTGCTAGATTTCTATAGAATATAGAAAATATGTAAAGATTCTCAATTTATTCTATAAAGCTAGTATAACCTAGATACTGAAAAATGGATAAGACGACACTAAAATAGCAAAGTGCAGATGAGAGTTCAATAACTCAAAATGCCCATTAAAGCCAAGACATTTAACAGTAAGAAATTTAATATTTAATAGGAAATTTTGTATTAATTTGATATAGTGACCACAGGGAGTGGTCCAAGGCAGTGCGAAGAACATATATCCCATCTAAAAGAGGTCATCATTTTGGTGTAGAGCGGGGATCAGAAGCACAATCTTATTAATCATTACATAAGCAAAAATTCTAAATATAATAAAAAACCAAGATTAGTAATTTCTTTTTTTTTTTTTTTTTAAGATTTTATTTATTTATTTGAGACAGAGAATGAGAGACAGAGAGCATGAGAGGGAGGAGGGTCAGAGGGAGAAGCAGACTCCCTGCCGAACAGGCAGCCCGATGCGGGACTCGATCCTGGGACTCCAGGATCATGACCTGAGCCGAAGGCAGTCGCTTAACCAACTGAGCCACCCAGGTGCCCCAAGATTAGTAATTTCTTAAAAGAGTAACACACGATGATCTAGGAGGAAGGGTTATTCAACGAATGCAAGGAAGACTCAATGCTAGAAATATTTATTACTATAATTCAACTCATTAATATATCAGAGGAGAAAAAACACATGATTGCCTTTAGATAAACTCAATATAAGCACTTAAGAGAACTGCACACCCATTCCTAATAAAAATTCTTAATAATCTAAGTTCAGAGAAAATATTGATAAAGGATATAAACAGAAACCTACAAAACCATCTATTAACACTGAATGATTAGAAGCAAGAGAGGGATGCTTGCCCATCATCATCACTGCTATTCCACATTACACCTTGGGCAAGGCAGTGACTGGAAAATAAAGTGAGGTATAAACATTGGAAAGGAAGAGAAAACAGTTCTTTTCAAAGTATGTGGCTGTTGTCATCCAAAATCCAAAACCATCAACTTAAAAAGGGCTAAAGCTACTAAAATTGGTCAGTAAAGTGCCTAGATAGATCTTTTTATCTGTTCTGTACCTCCACATCATAGAGATACAGATATGAGAAATTGAGAGAAGAAAGACAACCAAGTAAATACAATATATAACCCCTCTGGAGTTCTTGAATTTTTCTACATTATGTTTAATGATAGAAACAAAATTCTAACACTGTCCTATGTGGTTATAAGTGTAGGAAGAGGAAATACTTAAGACAGTTATATTGTAAACAGAGCAGGGTAAAAAGATGCAGAGAGAAGTAAGGTTTTTATACTTCACTCCAACTGGTGAAATGTTGATACCAACAGACCATGATAAATTACATATATGTACACATACACATGTGTACACATACATACATACTTGTAATGTAATATCTAGACAAACCACTTCAAAAACACTACAGATAAATCAAAAATCAAAATGTAATTCTAAAAAATATTTAAGTAACCCAGAGGAAGACAGGAAAAAGGAAACAAGGAAATAAAAAAAGAGAGAGAGTACAGACAGAAAAGAAAAATAAAATGGCCAAGTTAAGCCTTAACATATCCATATTTAAATTAAATATACCAATTAAAAGAAATTGGCTGAGTGAATAAAGAAGCATGACCCAACTATATACTGTCTACAGGAAATTCAATCCAAATATAATAATAAAGGTAGATTAAAAGTACAAGGATAGAAAAAGATCCATCATGCAATCAATCAAAAGCTAGCAGGAGTGGCTATATTGATATCAGATAAAGTAGGCTTTATAGCAAAGAAAATTATCATAGTAGAGGATATGCTGTGCTATATTACCATACCAAAATTACCATATCATAGCAAAGAGGTGAATATTACATAATGATAGAAGGGTCAATCTATCAAGAAAATATAGCATATCCTGAATGTGTATGGACCAAACAATAGAGCTGCAAATATGAGAACCAAAACCTGATAGAAACAAAAGGAGAAACAGAGAAATCCACAATTATAGTTGGAGACTTAACCATTCCTGTTTGAAAAGTTGATAGAAAAAATAGGCAGAAAAGCAGCAAGGAGAGAGGGACCTCAACAATATCATCCTCCCCAACAGGACTGAATCAACATTTACAGTACACTCCACCTGACAATAGCAGAATACACACTCTTTGCAAATGCCTGTGGAACATATTCAAGGAAAAACAATACCTAGAGCCAAACCTCACACGCAGACAAAAAAAAAACAGAAATAAATAACAGAAAGATAACTCTAAACACTTGTAGCTAAACAAAAGGCCCCCAAGTGATACATGGTTGAAAGAGGAAATCTCAAGGGAAATAAAACAAAACATGCTGAGCTGAATTAAAATGAAAAAAAAAACACAACATATCAAAATCTGTTAGACACAGCTAATGCAGTGCCAGGAGGAAAATTCAAAGCACCAAAATTCTTGTTTTAGGAAAGAGGAAAAGTCCTAAATAATAATAATCTAAGCTCCTACCTCAAGAACTGAAGAAAAGAGGAACAAAATAAACCCAAAGCAAGCAGAAGAAAGGATATAATAAAGAACAGAAACTGGTGAAATTTAAAATAGAAAAATAAAGGAAATAAGAAACAAAAAATCTGGTTCTTTAGAAAGATCAGGAAAATGGACAAATCTCTTAGCAAGACTGACAAAGCAAAAAAGAAAAAAAAACCCCACACATCACCAATATCATGAATAAAAACAAAGGATATTACTATATAACCCCAAAACATCAAAAGGATAATAAGGGATTACTACAAATAACTCCATACACATAAATTTGACAACTCAGACACCATGGACCAATTCCTCAAAAAACACCTACTACCACAAGCCACCCAATATGAAACAGACAATGTGGATAGCCCCATAAGTATTAAGGAAATTGAATTTGTAATTTTAAATCACCCAAAAAAGGAATTTCCTGGCCCACATGATTTCTTAGGAGAAGTCTACCAAGGAAGAATTAACACCAATTGTATACTTTCTCTTCCAGTAAGCAGAAGAGGAGGAAATGCTTCTTAATTTATCTTATGAAGCCAACATCATCCTAATAACAAAACCAGACAGGGACAGTATAAAAAAGAAAACTAGAAAATAATATCCTTCATAAAAATAGATGCAAAACTCCTTAACAAACATTAGCAAATAGAATGCAGTGATATATAAAAGCAATTATACACAATGACCAAATGGGGTTTATTCTAGGGGTTAAGCTGGTTAATGTTAAAATATCAGTCAATGTAGTTCACCATATTCACAGGCTAAAGAAGAAAATCACATGACCATATCAATGCATAAAAAGCATCTGACAACATTCAACACCCATTCATGATATAAACACTTGGAAAAAATAGGAATAGAGGGGAACTTCCTTAACTTGATAAAAAGCATCTACAAACTACTAGACAGGTAATATTATACTTCATGGTGAAAGACTGAATGCTTTCCCCATAAAATAGGAAAAGGCAAGGATGGCTGCTTTCACCATTTCTGTTCAAGATAGTACTAGAAGTTCTAGCCAGTGCAATAAGGCAAGAAAAAAGAAATTTATAAAGAACAAAAAGGAAGAAATAAAACTGTCTCTATTTCTAGATAACATGAGATTGCATAGAAAATCCCAACAAATCTAAAAACAGAAACAAAAATGAACAACTAGAACTTGTAAGGAAGCTCAGCAAGGTCACCGAATACTTGATACATAGAATAAACATTCAAAAATCAATTGTATTTTTTGGTATGCTAGCAATGAACATTAGTGAGTGCTAAATTTAAAATATATAATATAATTTACAATTACTAAAGAGTTTTACATGTAAATCTAATAAAACTTGTACAGAACTTGGATGCCAAAAACCTCAAAATGGTAATAAAAGAAATCAAAGATCTAAATAAATAAGAGATATACTGTGCTCATGGATCTGAAAACTCAACATAGTGAAGATGTCAATTCTGCCCAAGTTGATAGAAGTTTAATGCAGTTCATGGGGCACCTGGGTGGCTCAGTTGGTTAAGCGACTGCCTTCGGCTCAGGTCATGATCCCAGGGTTCTGGGATCGAGCCCCGCATCGCGCTCCCTACTCCGCGGGAGGCCTGCTTCTCCCTCTCCCACTCCCCCTGCTTGTGTTCCCTCTCACACTGTCTCTCTCTCTCTGTCAATTAAATAAATAAATAAAATCTTAAAAAAAAAAGTTTAATGCAGTTCTTAACAAAAATCCCTGTATTTTGTAGATATAGACGAAGTTATTCTAAAATTCTTCTGTAAAGACAAAGGTATTAAAATGGCTAAAACAATTCTGAAAAATAATCAAATGAGAAAAATCAACCTGCCTGTTTCAAGACTTGTTATAGAGCCACAGTAACCCTAGAGAACTCAACTAATTCCATATTATTGCCCAGTTGATTTTTGACAAAGGTGCAACAGTAAATCAGTGGAGGAAGGAGGGCCTTTTCAGCAAGTGGTGCTGGAGTAATTGGACACCAACAGACAAAGACAAAATGAACTTCAACTTAAACCTTATACCTTATACAAAAATTAACTCAGAATGGATGATGGACTTAATTATAAAATGTAAAATAATAAAACTTAGGAAAAAAACCTAAGAGAAAAACCTTTGGGATCTGGGGCTAGGCAAAGAATCCTTAGAGGTGGCATGATACCATAAAAGAAAACAAGTTGATAACTGGACTTTAACAAAACAAAGTTACACAGCTGTTATACAGGCTGGGAGAAAGTATTTGGAAGCCATGCATCCTATAGAGGATTATTATCTAGACTATACAAGGAGCTCTCTAAGCTCAATATTAAAATGACAAGCAATCCAAGTAAAAAATGGGCAGACATTTCACTGAAGAGGATCTATGGAGAGCAATTAAGCACATGAAAAAATGTTCAACACAATTATTCATTAGGGGAATTCACATTGAGACCATGATGAGATATCACCATACACCATATACCTCTTAGTGCAGCTAAAATAGGAATAGTGACAGCACAAAATGCTGGAGAGAATGTAGAGAAATCTTTCATACATTGCCTATGAGAATGTACCAATGGTATATGGCCACTCTGGAAAACAGTCTGGCAGTTTCTTCAAAAAATAAACACATATTTGCTATATGACCCAGCAGTTGTACTCCTGGGCATTTGTCCTAGAAAAATTAAAACTTATGTTCACACAAAAACCTGTCCACAATTGTTATAGCAGTCTTCCTTGTGATGGCCTCAACTGGAAACAACCAAAATGTCCCTCCAAAATGGTGAAACCAACTGCTGCACACCTGAACCACGGAATTCTACTCAGCAATAAAATGCACAGGACCTCTCTGTATTATCTTTGCAACTTTCAATGAATTTGTAATTATTCCTAAATAAAAAGCTATTGATACAACAATGCGGATGGATCTCAAGGGCATTATACTGAGTAAAAAAGCAATTAGAAAGTTCACATAACGAATGATACCATTTACATAACATTCTCAAAGTGACAAAATTACAGAGGTGGAGAATAGGTTAGTGGTTGCCAGGGGTTAAAGATGGCTAAGGGGGCTTGGGATGTGTGTGACTACAAAGGGGCAATATGAAAGAGATCCTTGGGCTGACACACAGCTCTTGATCTTGACTGTGATGATGGTTACACAAATCTACATATGTGATTTTGTGTGGCTGGTCTTGATAATGTACTATGGGTATGTAAGATGCAACCATGGGAGAAAACTGAGGAAAGGGTGCACAGGACCTCTCTGTATTATCTTCGCAACTTTCAATGAATTTATAATTATTCCTAAATAAAAAGGGTTTGTTTTGTTTTTAAGTTCCTAAAGGTTAGAATACAAACTACCTGAGATCAGGGACCTTACTGACATCTGGGCCTTTTATCCTTAGCACCTAAGCAGTGACTTACCCATAGTAGGTGGTCGATTAACATTTGGGAACTGGATGAATACTTCTGGAATAGAGTCGCATTTCTGTTCTCCAAGGATCATGATTATAAATGGTGAATGTCTGGAAACATAAACACCACATGGTGAATGGTGGTTATTTCCAGAGATGGGACAAAGATGGGAAGAGACACAGTTGGGACGAGGTGAGAAAAGGGAGATCTTATGAACAATGCAGAAATACACAGAGTAAAGGGCTAAGTTTCTTCGTTCATTTCCTCCTCCATCATTCCAAAAGGGGATCTTCCTCACCTTAATGATTTTTAAGAACTCTAATACATGCTTAATCTTAAGAAAAAAAGCAAATATACAGGTAGATAAGGGAATGCCCCCGTGTCTTGATTCTGCTGTAGTGGAAGACAGTGAGTGGAGGAGGCTTGCAGCATAAACACACAGCAGTGAGAAAGTTAGAGCGGTGAGAGCCCACAGTTGTTCCATGGTGCTCTCCAGGTCGTCTCTGAACAGACCCGCTGATCAACCGCAGGGTGGAAAATGCATGTTACATATGAAGTCCAGGTGGCTTCCAAAATTCTTAAATTCTTGTAAAACTTATATTATGTAAGCAATACCTACCTATTTGAGAATCCTTCTTTTCCCAGCTTCTGTTGCCTTTCTGTCGTGAAGCACAGTGCTAGACGCATTGTAATGAGCACCGGGTGTTATACGCAACTAATGAATCACTGAACATTATATCGAAAACTAATGATGTACTATACGTTGGCTAATTGAATTTAAATTAAAAAGAAAAACCCAAAACCTGATAAATCGGATTTCATCAAAGATATAAAACAAAAAACAAAAAACACTTTTTTAAAAAAAGTTTTATTATGTTATGTTAGTCACCATACAATACATCATTGGTTTTTGATGTGGTGATCCACGATCCATTGTTTTCGTATAACACCCAGTGCTCCATGCAGTACGTGCCCTCCTTAATACCCATCACCATCTTGAACGATAGTGGTGTTTCGACCAGTTAATGGCTCTCTGCAGGCGGTGATGTAAATTCCCCTTGTCATCACAGGGAAGAAGCACTGCAAAGTTATCTGTTTTATTGTTAATTTCTCTTTTAACTCCTGACCTTCTGCTAGATCACAGCTCAAATGTGCCTATTTCAGTGCAGCCATCATACTCATGTACAAAAAGTGCACAGCAGACAGTGAAACCTTAATTAATAACACTTTAGTTTTACACTGTATCATATAGTGCTTTTAGGCTCTTCAGGGCGCCCCTGCCTAGACCTCCTTAAAAGCACACCATCGACCTGTGAGGCAGGCAGTACAAAAACAATCTCAAGAAATGAAATATTATACCTCACATTTCATATTTAGACAGTAGATGAGTCAGAAATTGAACCAGAGATTTCTGCCTCCCATTACATTGAGCTTTTATGTGTTCTGGGAGGCATACTGGTGGGGAAATAAACACATTATTTGTTATAGTCTTATAAAAAGAATGCCTATTTGCAATGATGGCTGTTTCACTTTGTTCTTCCTGCTTCACATAATACCTCCACTTTACACATGTTCTCCTTAAATGTAAATTTAAAACACTGGCAGATATTTATTAAGACCTACTATAATAATTTAGAGACCCAACATTCTGGTTGTGGAAGAGCTGAACTAACTTTCTAAAGAAATTCTGCTGGGAGAATTCTAGAATAAAGGAATCTTGTGGTTCCAAAGACATCCTTAATTAAAAGAACAATAATTATCATCTTTTACAAAGCAAAGCTAAAACACATCGTTGCTTTCATAAAAAAAAAAAAAAATCTGCAGCACAACAAAATAACTGTAGTGGAATTGTGAGGTCTTTGTTACTGTTAAAAGCCAGCAGATTTACCAAGTTGGAAGGGTGTAAGGTCACATACTGCTTAAAGCTTTAAGCCATTTTCTTGGTGAGAAACAAGACGATCAAAGGTTGTACCAGCTGTGGAGGGGAAATGGAGCTGCAAAATGAAATGTGTCAAAAAAAAAAAAAAATCAATTGGAAAACCTGAAGCGTCTACTAAATAAGTGGGGACGAGGATGTGGGCAGGTACTATTCTGAAGGAAACCTTCCCCAAAGCTGTTCTTGGGAAGTGGTCTGAGGTCTGTGGTTCTCAAACTTGCCTGCACAACAGATTCCTCTGCGCTGTTTAGGGAAAAGCACCAATGTCCGGGTCTCTCCCCCAGAGACTCAATTTAATTGACATGGGGCTCGTCTGAGAAGAGGGTCTCTAAAAGCTCTCCCACCCAGATCAATCTAACTGGCAGCGAGTCTGAGCTCTCCCTGAGCTTGAGATCCTATGGATCAGGGGTCGCTCACACCCCTTCCATCCTCTGCCTGGTGACTACAGGGAGGTGAGGCCATGGGAGCCAGAGGGCCAGCCTTCCCAGGCTGAGTGAGACATGGGATGTAGCCTTGTGGGGTGCCCTGCAACACCTGCCATGTCCCAGGGGTTCAGCGTGCCTCTTGTGCCTCTGGGTTCTAACTCAGCAGGCCTGAGGCAAAGGGGAAAACACGAGGTATCCTCTGTGTCTCAAAGGGGCCAACTGTGCTAAAAATGGGATCCTCATGGTCTCTTTTTAATTTTTTGATGGCCCCTTTCATTTTCTTTATCAAGAAAAAAAGCAAGAAAATGAGAGTTTACAAGTGTTAGCAACTTATCACTACCCAATCTGGATTTGGGGAAATCAGCCTTATAGTTAATCGGCCAAGAATTACATTTTCCTAGGGGAGCCTGGGTGGCTCAGTTGTTGAGCGTCTGCCTTCGGCTCAGGTCATGATCCTGGGGTCCTGGGATCAAGCCCCACATTGGGCTCCCTGATCAGCGGGGAGTCTGTTTCTCCCTCTCCCACTCCCCCTGCTTGTGTTCCTTCTCTCGCTCTCGCTCTCTCTGTGGAAAAATAAGTGAAATCTTCAAAAAAAAAAAAGAATTACATTTTCCCATGTTGACCTGGAGAGAACATCTCCAACATCAGGGCTTAGACACCCTTCTTTTAAAAACTACGTGAATTTGGATTAAGGGAGGAAACCACCCCTTTCTCCTGTTACCACATGGTGAGTGAATTCAGACACTTCTGGTCCAAAGACACAAAAAAACTACACACCCCGAAAACTAAATGAGGTACAGTTTGCTGAAGAGAGCAGAAAGAAAGGGAAGACACGTGGAGGACGGTGGTATAAAAGCATCACAGCTATCCTCCGTAGCTGCTGGAAAGGCTGCCTCTGGGGGTGGATCACCTTCAAACTTTTTAGGCCTGGCCCAGGGGGAGCCGATGCAGGTCAGGGAGCGATGCAGGCCCAAGCTCAGGAGTCACCTGCGATCCGCTCCACCTGACTTAATTATCTAAGCAGGAGAAATGAAGCTGTTGATGAGGACCTTCGATACAAAGGCAGAAATCTCTCTCCTGCCTCTCTCCCTCCTGTCTTCTCTGGCCATCATTACAAAAAACAGGCAATTAGAGAAACAGTGGCAGCCAGAGATCCTGGCCATCCCCATTCTGGCTGGTGATTTGGGAGAAGCCCTCACGTTGGATCGGTTTGAGATGCACAGAGCTGTCCAGAACTTGCTTTGCATCTAGAAGGTGACTTGTTGCTCTTCACCGCAGTTGGTTTTACCTCTTCCAATTAAGTATTTCTGTTGTAGTTCTTTCCATGATACATTATTCATTGAGTATTCATCCCCTTAAAATTGGTCTTTGCAGGGAAACTGCTTTTTAAAAACCAGTTATGTGTTTAAAAAAGGGAGTTGGTCTGGCTTTGCTGATGGACAAGCAGCTTCATAAAGGCAAAGCCATGGGCCTCCCTGCTCCTCTTTGTGCGCGCTCCCAGCCCCCGTCCCTGCCACTCGCTGAAATGCATTTTCTGCCTCTCTCAGCTAATAGACTCTCTTCAAAAGTGGAAGTTAATCCTTGGGCAACGCGATGTTAAACCGCCCAAGGAAGAATTAAATATTTCAGAAGAGAACATGGTAAAAAATGGCAACTGCTATTTTAGATTCTTTGAAAATTTAAGTAGGAGAGCAAAAAATAGAAAGCAGCTTGTACTTGGTACAATGGATCTAAGTTCACTTTTGTGAGATTCTTGAGAATGTGCGGGGAGACAGAGAAACAGCGGAATGCTTGGGCACTGAGGGGACCTGGCCACTCCGGTCACAGTTTCAGAGGCCCAGAGACTGTTCCAATCCCTTAGGAGTGAAGAGAACATGCTGTTTGAAAAAAGCAAATTGACCTATTTCCCTACCCCTTGCTGTAAGGTAGTGGATAAGTAAAACTTGCAAGTTTGAGAGGAGCAGGCTCTGGAGTTGGACACCTTGGGTGGCGGTCCTGGCTCCTGGGGGACCGGCCCCTCGGCTTGGAGCACGGCCTGAGCCTCAGTGCCCCAGGCGACTCCTCTGCAAAGCAGAAATGCCAAGAGAGCCTGCGGGCAGGGCAGGTGCGAGTCCTGGTGAGTGGTGAGCAATCAATACACGCTGGATTATGATGATATAATAATGAAACGGACTTAGGTTGGATACATTTTTACCACAGCAGCACAAAGAGAAAGCACTCTTTCCTCTGTAGACCGAGGCAAACCAGGTAATTGTAAAAATACCACAATCATTTTTCTATCCGGTGCTTTTACAATCCAATTTATTGCCCTGCTTCTCACAGCTGCTTTCCAGAGCCCACAGACTGCGGTTAAAACATATTAGCTGGAGTCAGAATAGCAGGTTCAAGTATTTATGTATTTATGGCTTGCCTCAAAGAGGCACAAGTGATGTGACTTCAATTGTTTTAATTTGCTATGCCTTGTCTCCCTCTGCCTCAGGGGCTCTGCACATTCACGTAGGCAGCCAGCAGGGAGAGAAGGGGCTCTTCTACCTTGGAGGTTTGTGCCGCCCAGCCAGGGGCCTGTGTCGGTCCCAGAGGCGCCTCCATCTCCAAGGCCATGCAGGGTGCGCGCTCGGAGCCGGATCCTGCCTGAAGACACCTCAATCATGCATGGCAAGGGGCAGCTCTTAAGGCTTCCAACCTCCAGTTTTGACACCAGTTTTGCTTCCCCGTGATGGGGGTCAACTACCATGAGGATTTACGTGGGTTCTCGCCTCACTTTGCCTGAGCAAGTCCCCTAGCCTCTCTGGGCCTCAGTTTCTCCATCTGCAAAATGGAGATGATAAAACCTACTTCCACAGGTGAGGGGCAGGATTAAATCAGATGAATAAAGCTGATGAATAAAGGAAACGTTGGCTCTGTTATTAGAGAATTAAGATGTCTGGCAAGCCCACATGGCAACACAGCTCCAGGCCCCCAAATGCCCTGGCCTGACTGATCCTCTTTGAAGTCCTATGGGGGCCTCCTTGCTTCCCACCTGCCATATCCTTCCCTGAAGCCTTTGCCCTGAGTCCTACTGCCTCATTCCTTCTTGTGTCAAATGGCACCCCTTCCGTGAGGCCCCTCCACCTCTCTGCTGGCCAGCTCTCTCCTTGCTTCCTGGGCCTTCCCCTGCACATGATAAAGCCACATGGCATCACTGCCAGTGCCCTTCAGGCCCTAGACACAGGGCTTGTGGCTTACTTATCCCTCTCTGGCCTCTCCACGCTGTCCATGGCTTGCACTTAGTAGGTACACAACATGCTTTGGCTGAACTGAATTAAAGAACCCAGCTTTCAGCGACCCCGCGTCTGGATCTTGCAGTTGTATGTATTAGGTTCTCAATGCCATGAGCCATAAATGAGTGTACCAGATGCAGACCCTCCCAGAATCTGAGACAAGCCCTGCTGCTGAGGACACTGGGGAGGGTGCCTAACCCAGAAGCCCTCAGCAGGCCTGAAAAGGCCCATGGTGGCACTTGCAATTGAAGGAACGTGTCTGGGCAAAAACCCTGGATCTGGACGTTGTAAAGCACCCAGGGGAGGGCACACAACACCTACTCTTACACAGGCACATTGACATTGTCAGCTGCAGTGTTCTAATTTAGAGTCTGTTAATATTTGGGTCCTCTGAACTGCTCCTGAGCTTATTGGGTTAGGGTGGAAACAGCTCAAGCTGGCTCACACCAGATGGCAGAGTTAGGAACTGGGTGCTGCAGCCGGACAGGCCTGACCCCACCACTCCCATCGGAGTGCCTCTCATCAAAAGTAATTGATCCGTGTATGTCCCAGTCTCCTCTCTGAAGTGAGAACATGACTGTACCCCAACCTCACAGGCTTCAGCACAGCAATGAGCTATTGCATGGCAAGTCTTGGTGCTGTCCGTGGCATACAGTAAGTGCTCAATAATGCTATCACTGGAATGCTGCTGCAGATGCGCTGGGACCTCTCTGAGGCGAGGATGTGATTCTACATGGAGTGCATCAAGTCCCTACAGTGAGCCAGGGATTATGGGTGAAACTGTATTGCTTGGTGAGCTTGAATGGAAAGAAAACGATCCAGAAAGAGAAAAGAAAATGACCAGACCCAGGTATATCTGGACCACGTATGCTGCCAAATGCTACACTCTGCTTTTTTAAAAAAGCAAGGTCAAGAAAAGGCAGTGGAATGGGGTGGGGGTGGGGCTGGAGTAAGCTGAATGGGTTTTCTCACCTCATCGACCTTAATTTTCAAAATAAACTGTCTCATGACAATAACTACATCCCTAGCTTTCAGCCCGCCACCCAAAGATTAGAAGTACGTGATAATAGGTAACAAGGGAAAGGCGGGTCCCAGCTGAGAACCCCTGGGAGTGGAGAAGCCAGGACACTGCTTGTCCTTGTATTGGCTTACTCTCAGCCAGGGAGGGGCCCTAAGTGGGGGGCTGAGAAACCACCATCCTCCAACACTCCGTGCTTTTCAAATCCAGAAGAACTCTAACAGCTCTCGTCAGGTAATGAGTGAAAGGGACACTGGGGACCTGAAATGTACTGGGATAGTCAGAGGGGCAGGGAGGCCAGCCTTGCAGGCAGCGGGGTTAAGGGGGCATTTAACGGGGCTTGTGAACTGTCTGCCTTCATCCATGACTCAAATCACCCCCAAGAAGTTGAAGGAAACCACTTTTAATGTGTGCAGGGGCCGCAGGGAGAGAGGAATGGAGGTGAAAACATCTAGCACAGGAACTAGAGAACCATTTCAGGAAGAAGATCAGCAAGCCGCAGGGCTAATCTGTTTATGGTACACTGATATCAACAGTTAATTTACAATGTGCATGGGGAGTTTTGCGTGCAGAAGCTGTTTTTAAGCAGCACACTCTGTGTACCAGCAGAGAACATCTCCTGAAGAGGTATTCAGAAGCCTAGCCGAGGGTGATGTACTGACATAGAAGTGAGCTCATTTGCTCTGAGCTACATTTCCTTTTCCTGTTTTCTCTTTCCTTTTTTTTCGTTTGTATAGATGTTTATCATCCAGTTCTTATACCTGTGATCACCAAGCTGCTGCTTCTTTCCCCCACCCCTAATCATTAGAAAGGGCCTCCCAGGGCCTCGCTGTGCAGAGTGGCTCCAGAGACCATCAGCACCTGACTGGGAGCTGGCAGAAATGCAGACCCTCAGGCCCACTCTGGACCTGATGGATGGGAGCCTGCACCCAACAAGGTGAAGGAGCCCTGCTCTTGGGCAAACTGTGAACATGCAGATTCTGATGAATTGAAAAGGAAGGGAAGAGGCTGATTTTTTTTCCAGGCTAGTTGTTCGAGAGTATTATCCTCAAGCACCAGTTAGGTCAGATTTTCCGGGGACAAGAATTAAGGGGAGGTAGAGTTGGGAAATTCTGGTTTCTGCTAATTTTGTAAAAGCAAATCATAGGATAGAAAGGCTCATCAATTGCTGGGAGTTCATCTGTATTCATCATTATCATTACTCAGTTTTCATGGGTTACTAAGATATTTCTTCTTTTTTTATTATTGTGCTTTTTCTGGAGAGAGAACTGACCAGAGATGTATACCTGTGCCAGGTTATTGGACTCAAACCCACCCCTTCCCACCTTGGTTCCTCCCAGTAACCTTCCATGTCCCCCCTGTGATGTGGGCATGCCCAGCTGGGCTCCCAGCCACCACCCCTGCTCGGCTGCCCAGTGCCCACCAGCTCCATCAGTCTGCTGCTGTGTCTGTACCATTTCTTGTCTCCCTCACCCTGCAGCTTGGCTGCGGATATACTGTCTTTTTCTTGCCCCTCCAGATCCCCTCTCCTTCCTTTGTTGCCCAGCTCTGGGATTGGAGGTGGGGGTTGACACACGGTAGGGACTTCATCAATGGTGCCCATCTCTCCGGGGGGGACGGGGGAGACAAGTGAGGCTGGGATACTGCTGTCCTGGGCTCACCTTTTGCCAGCCCCTCTCCACACTGCCTCTCTCTCAGGTTATAGCCCCGCCTCTAGTCCCCTGCAGGCTGGCTGCCACTGCAACCAGTCCGGGGCTCCCCACCCCCTGCCCACACTTCTGTACACCGCCCCTTAGTTAAACTCTCCTCAAATGACCCAACCTGAGTGTGCCATCTGTTTCCTCCCGGCCCCTGACCACCGACGCACAGCTCTGCTACCCCACTCACCTCGCATTCCTGAACATCCCACAGCCTCGTGAAAGATAAACCCACAGGCGGTTCCTTTCACCTTCAGCCTCTTCCCACTGCATCTGATAGGCAGTTCCCCAAACACATTCCATTCAGAATGTCTGAAATAACTCCCTTCACTCTCCAAATGTGCTCACCCACCCTCTCCCAGGGACATCACCACTTCTCCCTGCGCCCCCCAGGCTTCCACCCTGCTGGCACCTCCCTCCAAGACTGCGCAAGCCCTGCCCCAGCATACAATTAGGTGTCTCACCACCTTTCCCACCCGAGGACAGCCTGCAGCCTTCTCTCACCTGCAGGAACCAATCCTCCCCGTGGGCTCCAGCGCAATGCGCCTGGCCGCCCGGCCGCCACACCCTCTCTACCGCTTGGTCCTGTTCACGCTGTTCTCATCTGAGAACAATCCCAATCCCAGACATCCTTCTAGAATTCAGATCTGGCTCAGGAAACCCTAAGGGGCTCTCCCTTTCTCTCATTTCCTACAGTCCCTTATTTTCTGTCCCATTTATCATTAAACAATTAATCACGTCCTATTTCTGGCTGCCTTGATCTGCTACGAAAGACACACGTTTAACTCTTCAGCTGCACCTGCCTAACTGCCCCAACCAGACCCGAAGCACTCTGCAGATGGGACTATGTACTTTGCGTATCTTGACATCTCTCTTAGCATCTAGCAAAGTGCGATGCAAACAGAAGGTGCTGGAAAGAGAGTAAAACCCTCCATTTTATGACAAGGGATGTATGAATAAAACATGGTAGAGGCCGTTTGCAGTTCTCTGAGTGCCCTGTGAACCAGAGAAGGTGCAGTAACAGTCACTCCAATCACTGTTGTGCTCCAAGCTGCCTAAAATGAGATTTCCAATTTCTGGTTTCTGTCTTCTATGTAGGTCTGGTCTCATTCAACTGATTAAATATATCACAAATTCTGTTTTAATATAGGTTACAACTTACAGATATTTTTCTCCAAAGATGTTTGGAGAAATGTTTCTACATCCTGACCCTCATGTGAGACCCTCGCCCCCGCTAACCCCACCCCTGCTCAGATACAAGCCACCGCTCCGTACCCTCATCCTGTCTAATCCACTCTCCCCAGAGCAGCAAGAGAATCAAAAAATTAGCAAAGCTGATCATATCATTCTCTACCACCCTGACCTTCCAGTTCCCTAAGGCCATCCCTGCCTGCTGTCCCTGCTGCCCAGAGGGGATGGCTTACCCCCTCCCCCAACTCCTGCTCAGCCCCCCTCCACCTGGCAGCCTAAATGTCACTTAATACCTGTTCACTCTCCCTCTTGCCCATAAGACATAAACTAAGAGGCAGCAAGTTTGGTGTGATGTCTTCTGCATCTGGTAGATCCTGCACATAGTAGGTCCTCAAAATGTCAGTTTCACTTTCTGCAAGATAAAACTGTAAGAGCCTGGGATTCCGAGATGCCAGCCATTCCAAGGCATTACTCCTTGACACCCCCAAAAGTGTCATTCTCATCTCAAATTAATCTGGCCTATAATACCCAGAGCAACTTGCTCTGTCCCTGCTGTGGAATCCTTGGGTGGTGAGGAGGTGACAGGCTGAGTGAGGGTCCCCTGTGCCTGTGGTGGCAGCAGATGCATCTCAGGTTCTCCACTGGCCTCATCAGAGACAGCTAACCACTGAGTAGTCTTGGAGAAGTTACTCAGATGCTGGCCCTTGGTTTTCCTTCTTTATTTTTTATTGTAGTAAAATATACATAACATAAAACTTACTGATCATTTTTAGGTGCATAGTTCTGTGGCATTAAGTACATTCACACTGTTGTGCAACCAGCACCACCATCTGCCCCCAGAACGTTCTCATCTTCCCAAAGTGTAGAACTCTATACCCATTAAACTCTAACTCCCCCATCTAGGACCCCTAGCAACCACCATATGGTTTCTATGATTTCGGCTGCTCTAGGAATTTAATAGCAGAGGAATCATACAGTATTTGTCTTTGTGTGAGTTCATTCATATTATAAATGTGTCAGAATGTCCTTCCTTTTTTAAGGCTGAATAATACTCCATTGTATGGATAGACCACATTTTGCTTCTCTGTCCATCTTTCCATCTGTCCATGGACACTTGGGTTGCTTCTACCTTTTGGTCTTCCTTCTTGGAAAAGTACAATTACTTTTAGTCTGCCTGGAAAGACAAAACCAAACAACCCTTCCCCAGACAGCTGTAGCATATAGGTGCTGCTGGTGCCCCACCCACATTCCTTGGGTACCTGCTGGTGCCACCCAAGGTTTCTTGCCTCCAGCTTGGATTCCCCGTCTGAAGCTGCAGAGGGCAGGCTGGAAGTGCTGGTACATTAGCAGCCCCAGGAGCAGCCCCCAACCAAAGACCACGAGAGCTGGTGGGTGAATGTTTCACGCAGCTTCTTCACCCCTTGGTGGCTGTAATCACCTACTCTCGAATGACTGCCTGCTATCCTGGTTCCCTTCCCCTCTCCCCAAACCACTGTTGCCTGGGCTCACCTCCCAGATACACTATTTTCACCTGAATCCTTGCTCAGTGTGGGCTTCTGGGGGGAATCCAAATTAAGGCCTGCACCAAGCTCACTCATGTACAGAGGCAATGACGGAGGAGGAGACAGACACATAATGTGTACTCTGCTGATGGAGAATCCCATTATTCACTCACGGTGGCAAGGATCCCTACGCCCTGCAGTCCAGTGGGATGCGGGGCAGCAACCTCAGTAGGGGGATCCTGCCCTAAATTGGCCTGGAAAGACTCTTGGAAAATGAATGAGGAGGATCTTTTCTGACCACTCCAGGCTCGCGATGGCAGCTGTAGGCTCCTGCTGACACAGGTCAACTCACCCTTCTGGATCGCAGGTGGCCTCCCCCACCCACCGTACCAAGCAGTGTCTCCCCATACGTGGTGATGCTAAAACTATTCCAAGGCCAATGTGTCAGGCAGAGACCTCAGGGACAGTCAGGTCATATGCAAATCTCACTCCTGCAGACACGTGCCCACCTGCTTTTGGGGCTCTGTCAGCCCCTCAGTGCAAATGCAAGGGTGCATCATGTCTCACTATGTGTAGGCAGCCAGGGTAGAGGCAAACCTAGAGGAGGTATGCGTCCAGACCAAACACCCAGTCAGCCAGGCTACGTGGGCACCCGCCTCCCCCACCATGGGAGCAGAGGACCAAGTGTTTCTTGGAGTCACCGAAGCCTCCCGGCTGCCTTCCCATCTCTCTTCTGTTGCAAGGCTTGTTCTGCCAAGCTGACCCTTCCTGCAAACTGCATAAGATTCCAGGACTTAGCCACACAGCTCTGGTAACATCAGAGAAGCGAGAGCCAGAGTGTGGGACGTTTACAGGAGCAGACGTCCTCCACACCATCTGCTGTCACTGTGTCATCTAAGAGGACTTCATGTTGTTAATGAGGTCTTAGGCCATGTTACCTTCCACCCCAATTCAGTGACTGGTGACCAGAGGATGACTGCTTTTGGGCAATTCAGCTGAAAATCCTCAGCTGGATTGGACCTGCTGTGGTTGCAGGGCTCTGAACTGTTGTTTAAGAAAGAGCCACTGAGGGGCACCCGGGTGGCTCAGTGGGCTAAGCTTTGGCCTTTGGCTCAGGTCATGATCTCAGGGTCCTGGGACTGAGCCCCACATCGGACTCCCTGCTCGGCGGGGAGCCTGCTTCTCCCTCCCCCTCTTCTCCCCCCTCCGCTTGTGCTCTCTTGCTCTCTCTCCTCTTTCTCTCTCAAATAATAAAATCTTAAAGAGCCACTGATTATAAAATGGAGCTCACTAAATTCCACAAAGCCAACTTCTACCTGTTTATTCAACAAATACTGACTGACTGCTTCCCTCTCTCTGACCTGTTGAGCTGGGGTCTGTGACCACATAAAGAAGCCCGAGACAAGTCAAGGGGGGGTGGGGGCACTAGCCACGCCCCAACAATGAGCACTGTCTGCAACTATTTCAAGTGCCTCATATCCATTAACTTTTTGATCTTTCAGCAGCCCTTTGAGGAAGGTATTATTACCATCTGCACGTCACAGAGTGAGGAAATAACAGAACCCCACTGCCTCAATTCACCCAAAGTCACCTGGCTATCAAGCTACAAGCCAGGATCCCACCCAGATAGCAGGACTCGCACCCACACTCTTTTTTTTTTTTTTTTTAAGATTTTATTTATTTGTTTGAGAGAGAGAATGAGAGGGAGTGAGAGAAAGAGAGCGAGCACAAGCGGGGGGAGGGGCACAGGCAGAGGGAGAAGCAGACTCCCCACTGAGCAGGGAACCCCACACGGGGCTCGATCCCAGGACCCTGGGATCATGACCTGAGCCCAAGGCAGATGCTAAACTGACTGAGCCACCCAGGCACGCCAGCACCCACACTCTTATTAACCACTGTGCCAAACTCCCCCGAAGCCCAGACAAGAGTAATCTTTGCATTTCCCATGGTCACTAGGTCAGCTGTCTCCCTTTCTGATCTGTCACAGGGAATCCACCAGGAAAAACGAATGTCTGCTCACCTTTCTGAACATGCCAAGCCCTGCTGACCCTTGTGCAGAGCGGTTTTGCATGAATAATGGCTAAAGTCAGGGTTTTGATGGAGAGAAACAAACCACGACATCTTAGGAAATGTTAATCAGGGTGGCGAGCGCTCTGAGTTGTGACAGCGGTGTCCCCTGCCGCAGAGGGCAGCCCCTGATGAGGCCTTGCCATCCTGCTTTCATGAGTCACCGAAACCACCTCAGCCCCATCTGCTCTGCCGAGTCACAGACACTTCAAGGTACGACGATGGCAGCAGAAGATGGCACCTGCGTAGAGAAACCTCCCTGCGTGCGGGCATGCACATGTGTGCTCTCCATTTGGATTGTTTTAACACACAGAGCCCACACATCCCTTGTGGTGGTAAAAACAGGGACCTTTGTGCCTGGCACTGTGCTGGGAACTTGGCAGGATGCAACGGGCTTCAACTCAAGGCTCTCAGAGTCTAATGAGAAAGACAGACCGTGAAGAGTTTGCTTTAAGACATTGTGAGAACAGCGCTGGTTACACAGACCCTGCCAGGAGTGGGGTGGGGCGACGGAGTCAGGGAAGGCTTCCCAGAAGAGGAGTCTTAGAGTTGAGTCTTGAGCACCAAGTAAGAATCATTTACAGTTCTCAAAAGAGTGAGCAAGGCAATTGTGTGAGGAGGAAGAGGCATTTCCTGGTCAGAAATGTGCAGACAGGCTGGGGGTGCAAGCTGTAGAGCCAGGAAGCCTAGATATGGACCCTTGCCCCTCTTGCTGGGCCTGGGACCTCAAGCCATTTATTACTTCATGTGTCTCCTTACCTGTTGAACAGGGACTGCACTATCTCATGTAATCCTCACTACCGAGAGCGTAGCCCATTCAGCACTTGTTCAACCAACAGCTTATTAAAATGGTTCACAGATAGAGTCGACCCTTGGCTTGTTTTCTACCACAACTATGTCACTTTGATCTCAAGAAGATTGGGAAGTGCCCCCAATCCAATGTCTCAGAGTTCTTCAGGGTCCTTGGCTCCTGGATTAGGCCTTGAAGCATGAATAAAAGATGATCCCTTGGTTTTTATGCACAAACTGCCCATGTTTCCTCGCAGAATAATACATAATACCCAAGAATACATAATACCCAACATGCTACCCCGAAGAGGCAGGGGAAATTCAGCAGGCTCCAGAAGGGCACAGGAAAGTATATCTTCTGTTCGTTACCTTTAGGGGTCTATTTAAATGGTCATATCTTTTGCAGGAGCTACGGTGGGGTGGAATGGGGTGCGGGAGCTTAGCTTGGGGGAAAAGGGAATTTCCCCCAAGCTGAATTAATTGTAGTGAACTGCAGAGAACCAAGAAGAGAAGTCCCCATTTCAGAAAACAGTTCACAAGTAAATTGCCAATCACCACAGCTCAAAGTCCACCGCAAATTCCCCTTCAAAACAGCAAAGGAAAGGAGCAAGGGCAATTTTTAAACTCTTTTCCTGGGCATATACCAGCCTATGTTTTGACAAGCAGTAATGGAAAGCAGGTTTCCTGCATGCTTCTATTCTCCTGGCTGTTGGTTCTCTAACTTGCTTTCTGCTCCTCTCTGTTCTGGTAACATGAAATTTATTTTGTGATCCTGGTAAGTCTAGTGACCCAGACTTGTGTGAGGCTTTCTTAGAATTTTAACTATAGTTCTCTTCTTGACTTTTCATGGCTCTTAAGTTTCTTCAGTTTTCCTGGCCCTTGGTCCTTGGCAAGAGAGAACCTAGAACATGGCACTATGAATGAGCTGCCACATTGACTATGGCGGGACCAGGGACCAGAACCATCTTTGAGACAGTCTTTCACAAAAGAAACTGGGGGAGAATAACAGGGAAGGTACAGTGGAATGAGAATGGTTTCAAAAGGACTGATTTCAGGGCTTCTAGAAGCTACCTTAATAAAATCTACAAAAAATGGTGATGAGAGACACTACAAAGATCACCAGTTAGACTGCTATCCACAAACAAGACACCTCTGGGAGAATAAGAGTCCACTTAAGAAATTTTAGCAACACAGCGGAAAAAACCCGAGACAACCTGCACAAGAAGAGAAGGAAGAGTTTCATTTTGCCTGCATCATCCCATTCCTCAAGCCGGCATTGCTCAGCACCAAGAGGGAACTTCCAACCCAGAAAGAGCTCCCCTCTCTAGGAAAGGAAGAGCAGAGTGAGCAACTAGCGTCTCCAGCTTTTTGGGGTAAGTGAAGGTCCTGCTTTGGCTGTGCCCTAGAAGGTACCTTCTCAAAATTTAATGCGTACATGAATTACCTGCAGATTCTGATTCAGCAGGTCTGGGGTGGAGTCTCAAATTCTGTTTATAACAAGCCCCCATGGAGCACTTTGCATGGCAAGATTCAAGATAACCTAATTCAACCATCTCATTTTCAGATGGAGACACTGAGGTCCAGAGTGAGGGAGTAACTTGGGGAAGGAAGGTCAGAGCAAGAAAGGAGTCTAAAATCTAGGTCTGTAATGGAGTCTAAAATCTAGGCCTGTGATTCCTGGCCAGTGGTACCCAAAGGAGCTTTCCCACCAGCTCTGCCCTTAGTCATCTAGGCCTGCTAGGAATCTGAAATTAGAGATTCAATTCCCCAGCTGATTCTAATGCTCAACCAGTTTTAGAGACCAACAGATGAGATGCCCCTCAAACTGCCTTCCAGATTAGGATGGTGCAGCCACCTAAGACAAGGATGGAGATCAGGTTGCTTGCTGTGCCACCTGGTGACAAGGGGGATAGGGGTGCATTGCGGGAGAGTGAAACCAGGGCCACTTCCCAGAGTTAAAGGGGTTACAAGAGTGGTTGGGGAGCCCACCCTCCACCTCTCTTTGAAGAAAACCAAAGTCATTGAAGATGAGGAAGGGCTACCAATGAGTTACCATCATTGTGAGGAGGGTGATCTGGATGTCTCAGAATCTATCAGAGAGAAAGTAAGCAAAACTGAGGCTGTGATCTCAGTGTGGAGGGAGGCATTTCTAGAAAATACATCCCTCTGAAGAGCTTTTGAGAATTAACTGAAAAACATCTGATGTGGGACAGTTTTCCTCTGAAAATGTGAGTGGGCTGCCGGCTGACTTCTGCTCTGTGTGAGAGCATGCCTATGAGGATGGCATACGTGGGGGCTTGGGGTCTAGGCTTCCCTACTGCCTGTAAGGAAGGGAGCACACAGAAAGAAGGTTCCACTAAATGAGCCTCTAGGGAATGTGGGGCTGTGGTGGGGGCATTACTGGCCCAGATTCTGACCCTCCTTCCCCTTTGTTTGCCACATGGATTTGCAATTCTCCCACTGAAGATGGGAGGGAAGTGGAGGGGAGCGTGCTTCTCTGCCCCTTGACTTTGCGTGGGCTGTGTAACTCAATTTGGCCAGATCGCCAGGGAGTGGATGCATTTTTGCTTGCTCCCTTGCCCCTCTGCCCTCACCATGAGCAGGCTGCCCGCTACCCCGCTGGTCCATGGACAATGAGCAACATGAGGAGCACAGCCACCAGCGGCCCCCACCTGAAGCACAGAGGCCTCACCGAGCCAACCCTGGGTCGGCTGAACCCCAGCAGCCCTGCGGAGGAGGGTAACACGTAATTGTCGCTGAAGTTCCTGAGTTCTGCGGTGCTTCCTGACACAGCCATGGCTGAATGGCGCAGGAGCCAAGAAGACGGGCCACGAGCACGAGTGTCTGCTCACAATGCCAAGTCAGTGCTCTGCTCAGGGCAACGGGTTACTCCTGAAGACAAACTGCTGAGCCACTAATTGAGAGGACAGGACAACTTTAGTAAACCAGTTATCACTGACTCCAATTTCATGATCCCTTCTGAATTTCAGACCTTTGCTCTTATTCCTACACATAATGAAAAGAGAAACCAGACTTTTAATCATGGTGGTTGGCTGCAGAACGTGACACTTTTGCTAATAATAAACATGTGATCTTAACGCTTTACCACATCATATGCCTTTTGCTCAGGTCTCCTGGTACTTCATAAACACTTCCTCATTCATCATTTGGAGGCCTGAGGCTTCTGCTCACTCCCATAGTGAAGAGAGGCGGCTAACTCCTGGCCTGGGGGACTTTTCCCAGGCTCCTGAGTTAATAGGATTCTCAGAGGGAAGGAGGACAAGGAATTACCCGTGGCCTTGTTGGAGAAGCTAGGCATTGACTGTAAATAATTTCCTATCAATGCAAATGCTTGCCACATCAGCGCCTGACTTGGGTCTTAATCTGGTCCAGCTTCTTGCTGACTGTTGTTATCTTAGGGAAATCAACCTTTCTGAGCCTCAACTTCCTGAACATAAAACCTGAAGAGCTGCTGTCAGGGTTCTAGATAATAACTATGTAAGAAAAAACTTCTGGTCTTATGCTTACACGTGTAGGTACTCAAGGGTAGCTATTTTCTTTCTTTCTTTATCAGAACACAGAGGAAGGAGGGTGGTCCTGTGTGAATGTATACATTGTTAACTGCACAAAGACTCCCAGCCAAGGAGGCAAATGGGGCTGAAGTCCAATCCTTGTCCCCTCTGTGGCTTGTAGCTGCCCTGAAAGAAGGATCCCTGCTTCTAATCTGCACATGGGGTATATGGCGGGCCTGATGGCCCAGCACACTGAAAGTTAAAAATATGTTTGTGTCGAAATTTCTCTGAAAGAAAGTGAAAACCCATCACTTAACTGAGTAACTTGCAAATAATTGCTCAGCTTTTTTTTTTTTTTTTTTTTTTGATTCAGTACATCTGGGGAAAGGCGTTGGAATCTGTACTTTCAGTCAACATCCTGGATATTCGTCCATACCAAGGTTCAAGAACCACTGGGATGTTTCTGGTCTCCTTGGCTCAGGCTTGGGCTCCTGAGAGACCAGAGCAGGTCAAACAAACAAAGAGGAAATAATCCACAGCAGTTCAAGTTTAAATCCCAGGATTAAAAATCCAGAAATAGCCCCTGTGCCTTGTTAACAATAGCTTCAGTCCGCAGGGCCTCCCAGCGAGGTTGGGGCAGGGAGAGGCTGGGGCACGGAAGGGGTGCATGGCAGAGGGGGCAGCTTGGGAGGTGGCCGGGTCTCTGACAAGTGGCCTCTGATGCACATTAATGATAGGAAAGAGCTTGGCCACCGAAGGCAATTACAGAGGATGAGACACTGCGCAAGCCAGCGAGTCAGGGGAGTGCAGGGGGATCTTATTATCTCTCTGTCTTGCTTAATAGGAGTTAATAGTTGGAAGGGAATAAAAGAATGGTGTGTGAAGTTCAGTGCCAATACAGTCTAATATACATGCTACGTTTTTATTTGAAAGAGGATAAAGGCCCAAATTTTATACTGAAAACAAATGTTAAAAATTAATTATAAAGAAGACACCAGAGGGCCTCGAGCATGTTCCCTGGGTGACTGATTAAATGCCTGCCTCATTTAAACTGGTATAAACCCAATCTCTTGGATGAAGGCCAAAACTATTTGCCAACGTCCACAGAGACTCTCCAAGAAAATGATCCTGGTGCCAGGAAAGAGAAAAACATACTCACCACTGCTGCCCGGAGCCAGCCACCGCCGCGGGGTGGGATCCAGTCACGGGCAGGAGAGGGAATGCTTCTGCTAGGTCAGCGTGGGTCAAGTGCATCCCTTACCGCCTGAAACCAATCATCAAGGACCCAAACAAATGACAAGCTCGAGCCTGTGATGAAGGTGGCCTGAAGAGTCCCTTGTGTCTGCAGGCTTGGAGGGGATGGGAGCTTTTTTTTTTTAACCCCGGATTTTGTTTGGTTTCAGAGAGTGTCTTTCCAATTCTCAGAATGTGCAAGCTCTAATTGAAAATTTAAGAGGTAGGAAATAAGCCAATGACTCTGTTATCTTTTGATTTTTAAAATTATATTTTCATGGCAAGATAACATTTTCCTTGTTAAAATAAAACTGAAAGATTACCAAAAATGCTGGCTGACTGCCTTCAATACTTCACACACCCCCAAACCCTAATTTCTTTCTTTTTTTTTTGCCTCAAAGTCTGGCATGGGTACTCTCTGACCTGCAGAGAACACAAACACACAGAATAGTTTTGTGTACTATTCTCCACTGGTGACATCACCCTGGGCATATTTTTCCACACCTCACATTTTCCATTAAATGACAGGTCTTGGAATTTGATTCATGTTGGTACATATGCTAACCATGGCATAATATTCCAAAATATGGATACAATTACTCCATGTCCAACATTTGGAAAAAAGGTGCATGTTTTTTAGGTTGATATTTAGGGCTGTTCACAGTAAGATCCTAAGCTATATTCTGTACTTTGTTTTCCACAGGTGCCCCCCCTCCACTTCCAAGGAAACTAACCAAACCAGAGGAACCATTTGCAGTTTCCTACAAGAGGGCAGCATTTCAATGAAGAGCTATCTGTACCATCAGTTCTTCCCCATCCTTTAAGGGCAGTCATGGAACCTTCCGCAGGAGTTCCCGCCTCCTTTATATGCCCCCTGTGTGGGGCCCTTACCACTCTTGCTGAGCATTCAAGTAATTAATAGACTATTCTCACTGACCCCTTTTAGCAGCAAGCTCCTGGAGGGTAAGAGTATGGACCAGGGATGCACTAGGTGCTCAACAAATTTTTGTCGAATTAAAAAAATAAATAACAATGTCTTACCGATTCTCTATACTGCTATGGGAGGAGAAGCAAAGACTCAACTAGAAGTTGGACTGTGGATGCATTTTCCTCCCTCCCTTCCTTCCATCCATCCATCCATCCATCCATCCATCTTTCCTTCTATGCATGCTTCCACCCCGCCCTTCATTCTTCCTCTTTGGTGGCAGCCATGAAAATGTGCCTTCTGATTTCTGACAGCACTGTGAAGCTGGGGTAGGTTAACTAATGGGAAGCATGAGACAGTGCCTGGCATGTGGGCACTTGGCCCCTCTGGTCACTGTGGAGGTGTGGCAGAACGGACAATGACGGCTCACGTTCCCAAGGCTGCACCAATTCCTGGAGTTCCCGCACATTGGTAGGGCCTTCCACGTTTCATGGTGCTTTCATTTTATCCTACCGCAACCTGGGATTAGACAACCCCTATTTTAGAGTTAAAGGAAGTGACTGCAAGAGAAACCGGTGGTTTGCCTGAGGGGCTGCTGCCAGTGCCCACTGGAGCCTAGTCGGATGCTCAGACCTCTGGAGCAACTTCAGCCCAAGGCAGGGGGGTGGGGGCAAATAGTCACAGCCCAAGAGCTGCTAGAACAAAACCAGCTCCATGATTCCTCTTGAATCCGTCTTGGTGAGGGAAGGTATGATATGCCCACACCAAAATCAGTTGATGTTTGTTTCTTTAAACCAGACTATGTCATTCAGGAAAGATGGGCTCTTACCCACCTCTGAATTTTCTACATTCTGAGAATCTATGCCTGCCCGGCACACCCTCTTCCCGTTCTCGACAAGCACAGATGGATGGGGTTTGTCCGTCCAGCTTGAGGGCTCACGCTGCAGCTGCCTCTCCCCCTCAGCAGGAGTCTCGGCCTGAACAGCATCTCCTCCACCTCGAAAGCCGGTGGACGCCTCTTGCGGCCCCAAGGCCCCCCATCCCTTACAGCGATGCGGCACCTTCTTCCCGGCGAAGTGAGCCCCTGGCAGCCCTGACGCAGGCCATGCCACCCTCACATAGGGGGCCCAAGACAAGGGGCAGGGTAACCCTTCAGAAGTTGGGCTGCAGTGCGTACGGGTCAGCTGGAATGGGAGATCTAGCTAAGCCCTCTCTGAGCGGTCACCCCAGGTCCGCTCTGCTCGCCTCTTCCCTCTGAGCGCCCCCTCTCTCAGACGGCAGTGACTGCCTCATGTGTGTCTGTCAACCTTTCCAGGCCTCTGCAGGCAGACCGTGTCTGGTAGCCCTACTTCTCCTTCCTCTATGTTCACGTTTGGGAAACAGGCTTTTTAAAAGCATTCCTGTTTGTCAGCATCCCATCAACCATTTTTCTGGTTGGTTGCTTCTTGGCTTCTACAATTCCATTCATGTCCTCTGTGTCAGGGACCCTGTCCCCACTGCTCACACTTCCCCTGGTGTTCCTCCTGTGATCCTTCGAATTCTCTCACTGCCTCCTCTGCACACTTGCCCTGTGTCAGACCTCTGGCTTGTCTCATCCAAAGAGACAGGACTCCATGAGCAGTGCAGGGCTGCCTGTCCAGGTGGCGGCCCGCGGTGATGCGGACTGTGATGACCTGGGCCCAGATACAGCAGAGCCCCTTGGCAGTTCTTAACACACCATCAGTTTTCAGGGATGCACTCAGCATACTTGGGCAAACAAGCAACCTGAGAGCCAGCTTGGAAGTTACTGGGCAGGAACCAGCAGTTTGGAAGGACTGAAACAAAAACACATAAGAGCTACCCAGAGTGCTTAAGTTGATGGAACTGGTGATCAGAGAGGGTAGGTACTGGATATGGAGAGAAATACTAATTTTCATCAATTTTGCTTCCTATACCCCAAACAGTGAGCAATGGATGCTGGCAACGAGGATAATGATGACAATGATGATACAAAGGACAAAAGGTTAAACCAGTGAATTTAACTTTCAAGAGTCAGGTGACTAAACGGTATTCCTGTTTTAATGGTTAGAAGATAAACTGGAATCTAGGAGAGAGTCTGAAAGTGAATAGCCATTTGTAGTGCTTTCCAGAGAAGAGGGTAAAGAAAGCATTTTTTTTTAACAGAATTAAAATTCTCCAAAATAGGATTAATTCCTAACTATTCTAATTTTTATTGCAAGTGCACAAAACCCAGACCCTGATGTGGAGATGACCAATGATTTCCAAGTCTGGTTTGCTGCTTAGGTTGCTACACTAGCCCGCATCATGGGTAGGGTGTTAAGAGTGCCGCCTGCCCCCACGCACACAGCCGGGAAAAGTCCCACCCTCGCCTTTCCTTTTATCCTTCTTTGAGGAGACTAAGACATCACAGATCCCCTAGAGGAGGACAAGGTGACAGCTACATTTTGCCCCAGCCCCTCTGTCATTATCATTCCAAAATGACTGCATTTTAAGTGTGGCTTTCTCTGTCAGCTAAGAACTTGGATTCTGCCCACTGAGAGAGAAGGCTACCCAAAGCATCACCAAAATGTGTTCCAGAAGCCTGCTCTGGCTCACGAGGTAGCAGTCCCCACCCCGGCCTGGGGTGAGTGGGATCCAGGAGGAACCAGTCCCTTCACTTCACAAAACTGGCCATCCTTCAACAATGTCAAGGAGGGGGATGATGGGCTCAGGTAACTTTCAGCTCCCCAGCCCCCAGACGCCCAGTTTTTGGTATTCTTCTCTATTCTTTCTAATAATCCATTTCACAGTGATCTTCCACCAAAGGGCTGGCTTTTCCACTAGTGTTTCTTAGGGAAGGTGTCCCCCTTTTCTAAACCAGCATCCTACGAAACTGTAGCAAAGGGTTGCTGGTACTGTTTGTTACTGCCAGGGAAGTCAGAATTTAAGTGAGCACAGACCTTCAGGGGCTGTGCACTCACCTCCTTCAATCCGCACACATTTTCGGGGATGAAGTGCGAGCCATCGCTGTATTCACGAAGGGACTTCATTGTTCTCCCTGCTGTCCTATTCATTTGATGCATGTGTCTAATAGTGCTCTCTTTGCTCCCAGTTCTGGGAGTGGATCATATAACCTGAGCACTTTTCCCCAAGGTGTGAACCAGGTTCACACACACACTCTCTCAACTTCCTTTGTGTTTCTAAATTAGAAAACCTAAACCTAAATGTTACTTTTCTCAGATATGAAACAGTCTCATGGTCAATGTAAAAGAAGAAGGCAATTAACTTCCTGGGTAAACTGCAGTATGGCAGCTCAAAACACCACATGGAAAAAAGTGGTTAAAAAAGAAAACCCATTCCACAAATGACATCCCTTGTTTAAGACCAAAATGATGAATGCAGCCCCCGAGGCTCCTGCCAAATGAGCAAGGTAGAGGAGCGTTTGTTTTTCCCTCTGTAGCCAGCTGGCTACGGGGATGTGCTGTTTTTATGCTGCTGGGTACACTGATTGGCTGTTTGATGAGGCCGATTTGTGGCTAGTTTCTTTGCTTTTCTTTCTTTTCCTCCCTTTTTGATACCTTCTTTCAAGTTTTCTAATAAAACAAGCCCCATTTCTGAATTTCCAGTGGGGCCATTATGGCCTAACACACAATGGGCACCGTAGGCCCTGATGAAACGCGCTGCGTTCTGTTAGTGAGTCCAGTAATTATAAAGGAACACACCTATGCAGAAACAAAAAGACGGAGGCAAAGCTCCAACTAGTTGTTCAAGTCTTAACAGTTTTCTTCCAGGTCTGATTAAAACTGTGCTTGAAAATTTGCCGTCTCCGGCTTCTGCGTAAGTGAAAATGAAAACACATTTTTCTTTGCACTGTTCTTTACGAGAGTCAGATTGTGACTCAGAGGGGTAAAGGGACCTGCTTAACCATATTTGACTGACTCCCCAAACCACAGACTGATTCCTGCCAGGCTGGCTTAGAGCCCTGAGTTCCCATAACCACAGGAGGTCACCACCATCTCCCCACGACTGAATTTCCTAAAACCTGGCCAAAGGCATCAGCTGGTTGTCTAGATGAGCTGGACCCCAGAATACAAAATAGCATGTGGAGCATGGCTGCACCTAGCACCTCAAAAACAGTTTCATATTAAGGCACTGGCAGGTCCTCTCACCTTCACTCAACACCTATGGCTTCAGTAATGGAAGTGGGGCGTGCTGAGTGGAAGGTCTGCGAAGTTCCTGTCCTACTCATGCCAGCGCCATCTTCCCAGACCTCTGGAGGGCTGCAGGTGTGTCCGTGTGGCTGTGACCATGGGCTCTCATCAGCCTCTGGGGAAAGGCAAGACTGTGGCTCAGAATCCCCTTTCAGGTAAGGCCCTTGAAGAACCAGCGATGGGTTCTAAAGAGACATAGACACACAGACAACAGGCCTGGCCAACAGCTCTCCCAGGCACCTCTGGCGGCGGGGGGGGGGGGGTTCCCCAAGAACTCTCTCTAGCCGCTCCACCCCCTGGGTCCCCATCAAGTCACTTGTTTTCATTACCCCCCAAACACACCTCCCACCCAATGTCTAGGCATTCTCCCCTCCCACAGGTGACAACCCCCCTTCTCATTCTGATCTCGCTGCCAAACCCATATTTCCTAAATCAGCTCTGAGCATTACTGAAAGACCTCAAAAGCGGCAGGCCCAGCAAAACACCTTGGCTGTTGCCACAGTGATGCCCCCTCCGGAGCCCCCCGTTCCACAAAAGACTGCCCATGAACCCCTCATCACTCCTCCAGGTGCAGGGAGACATCCGACACTGAAAACAAGGGGGGGTGGCCAGAAGGGGTGCTGCCTGGAGCCAGGGACCCTATGGGGCTGGCTGCATGTGTCCAATAATGGTAATCAGTGCCGCTGGCGGGCTGGCACCACGAGCCCGCCCTTCCCTGTCATCCTCAGCTGCAAATCTTCTTGGCCATTTTGCAGGCACTTTTTGAATCTCTCCAGCCTTGCCAGGCAGGGCCATCCCCTCCTGCTGCTTCCCTGTGCTGTGATGATGCACAGAGCGACAGTCACTAGACCCAGGTCTCAGTGTCGGGGGCCAAAGCAGCCCTGGGCTGGTTGCGGCAGCCTCGCTGGCAAACAGACCCTCCAGAACTGAGAGGAGCCCAGCGGGGCCTGCAGTGGGCCGGGGGTGTCCCGCCTGTGCTGGGAGGCGCCTGGGAGGTGGCGGGCTGAGGCAGGGGGATGATAGCACCCACCCACGAGCCCCTGCTTCGCACGAGGTGTGAGCAAATGAGGAACCGGGAAGGGAGCTTTGCAACCCGCTGCTCTCAAAGGCTGGCAAGCTCGCTCTCTCCGTGACTCATCCAGTTTCACTCTCAGGACTTCTTAATGCCTTTTATCTGCCACAAATGTTCCTGTCAGGGAGCTGGTAGGTGTTAGATGTTCAAGCAGACTCAGGGGTGTGAGCACACACACACTGTCTTTTGAAAAGCACATTTGTCTCGCTTAAAAACAAACAAAACAACATACCTGCCTGCCTTAAAGTACTCCTCTGGGGATGAACGGCCTGCCTCTGACTGCTGAGCTCCCAGCTCGCCAGCTCTAATTGGAGGAGGAGCTCCTGCTGGAGGGGAGAGCCCTGAGAGCCAGGCCGGCAGCCCGCCGGGTCAGGCCGGGCACAGGCGTGTTGGAGGGGCCGGGGCAGCCACCCCGCGGCCCCGGCTCCAGGGCTGCGCCCAACGCAGGGCCACGGGGGGGAGGCGGAGGGTGGGCAACTGGCACTCTCTCCAGAAATGGCAAAGTGAAGGGGACAGAAGGCTAGCGAAAGCCGAGTGTAATTAGTAAACAGCACTCTTTTCTCCGCCTTTCCCTCAACAATGGCTAATGTAAGGTCCTTTCCCAAACCTTCAAGTCCCATTTCAAATACTCCGTGAGATCATCCACCTTCCCGCAGACAGGTGGGGCCTGACCCCTATGAACGGATTCAGCTCCACTCCACAAACACGTAGGGAAGGAAGGACCGCGCTGCCCCAAGGAGGCTGATGGCCCTGGGAAGCAGCAGACCGATGAAGTGTGTGACCCGCAGAAGCAGGTGACGACAGACGTGCCAGCAGGGCCCGGCAAATGCTGCCAGACACAGACGAGGCGCCAGCGATGGGGCCATCTCGCAGGGCAGCGGGGGCCACAGGAAGGGGGCGGGCTGAGGTGCAGGGCAGCCAGACACGTGGGGCCGCCAGTGGGGGGTCGCGGGTCAGCCTGGTCGGGCACGTGGGGCTGGGAAGGGGGCCGGTGGCCACAGTGTGCAGGGGCTGGCATGCTTCCCGAAGGACCCCCGACCCCCCTTTGGAGGAGCCGGCCATCAGGTGCTTCCTGCAGGGAGATGACTGGCTCTCGAGTGGGGGGTTGGCTGGGGGTGGTCAGGGCAGGACGAGGGAGAGAGCAGTGGGGTAGGAGAGAATGACCAGAGCAGAGAAACATTTTGAAGGCAGAATTCACGGGACAGGCTCAAATGAAGGAGGCACAAAGATGTGTCTGCCAGCAAGAGGTCAAGGGTAGGTGGCTGGAATCCAGGGTACCCCAGGCTGTGGGGAGGGGCAGGGGTGGAGACAGGGCAGGAGCTACACAGAAGAAAGAGAAGCATCTTGCTGCAGAACGGTGTCTTCCTGTTCCTGGGCCCCCAGGAGCAGGCAGTGGCCTCTTCCTAGTGCCCTGCACATCTCAGCACTGAGCGGAGGGTCAGGTAGGGGTAAGGGGGAAGCTGACATCAGCCCTGACAAATGCAGCATCACTCAGTGCCGTGGGCAGAAAAATACAGGCCAAAAGTGAGCTTGAAACAAGAACCCGTGTGGGGTCGAAAAGGAAATGGAGGCACAAGGAACAGCTGTAAAAGCCAAAGAATGCCAAGAACCCCGTCTGCCCCCCTACTCCAAAGGCTGGCATTTTGCCACGACAGGTGGAAGGACAGCTTAGGGATCCGGCAGGGCGGGTCCCCTGGTCAACTTTGGCAGGAAGAGCTGCTGGGCTGCTCTGCTTCCAGAAAGGCCAGGGAGGATGAAGGAAATAGGGTCTGTCTGTAGGAAGTATCAAGCACTTTCCAGGCCTTATTTTTAGATTAATGTGCTGATGCCATCACAGCACTGGATTCCCAGCAGGAAGGGGCCGCATGTTCACCGTCTGTTCTGTCACTTTAGCCACAGAACTTTCACCCTTGCTACCTCTCACAGATGGTCCTCACTCCTCCATTTTATTTTATTTAAAAAATTTCTTTTCAAAATTTATTTTTCAGTTTTTTTATTCAAGTATAACGAACATACATATATTAGTTTCAGGCCGTAGAAACATTTTTCTGGATATGTCTCCTAAGGCAAAGGAAACAAAAACAAAATTAAACTATTGGTACTACACCAAAATTAAACGCTTCTGCACAGCAAAGGGAACCATCCTGAAACAAAAAGGCAACTTACTGAATGCTGAATGGGAGAAGATATTTGCAAATGACATATCCAATAAAGGGTTAGTATCCAAAATATATAAAGAGCTTATACAACTCAACACACAGAAAATCATCCAATTAAAAAACGGGCAGAGGACCTGAATAGACATTTTTCCAAAGAAGACATCCAGATGACAACTCATTCCTCCATTTTAAAGCCACAGCTCCAGGAGGCATCCTGCAGGGGTCCTGGATGGCCACCCTGATCTCGAGGCTTGGTCCCCCCTCTCCCTGCCCCCCGGGAGTCCCAGGAACGCCCACGGTGTGCCCTGAGGCACACAACCTTCTCAAAGGAACCCCAGGGCCAAGGCATTAGGTGGTTACACAAAATAAAATGACCAGCCTTTTTACCTCACGTTACAAATTGAACTTCAAAAAGGGGAAAATACAAGAAATATTCCAAACATGCTCTTCCGGCACCGGCTGAGCTTTAGGCTGACTCACTCTGCTTGTCTTCTTTTCCACAGAGGGAAGGGGAGGAAAAGTGAGGAAAGACCACAATTTCACTTCATAAAGAGACTTGGTTTTCTCACATAAACACGAACTTTTCGGTGGAAACTTTAGCCCATCTCATCAACTCCACAACTGCAGGGTGTTCTGTCTTAGGTTACTGCAATTAGGTAAATACCACTTGTTTTAAGAAAGGAAATGAATAGCAAAGGGTGCTGAGATTCTATCCCCAAAGTTACAGTTTACAGAATACTGATGTCTCAGAACAATCCTGCGGTTTCAGAAAAAAACAGCCCACGTATTCTCTGGGTCTACTGGAAACCTTCGTCAAAATCTATAGATTTAGTTTAATTTGGTGACCCATCAGGGACTTTTGTCTACATTCTTCCTTTACCAAAAATGTTACTTTTGTGCTTTTTGAGGAAAGAAGTCTAGCTGCTTACAAAACAAAATGCAAAAGCAAACAACACTTATAAAGTGCTCATTGGGCACTGAACAAGTTATCTCCAACACCGAGAATCTCATGCCCTGCTTGTTTTATTTTGTCTGGTATTATAATTAGTGATGACTTGCATTCTCATCAATTATATCTTGGAGTCTGTCTCTGGAATTAAATGGTAAGGTATTTGAAGCAGCAAGCGATTCTTTCTAGAATTCTCCAACATACCTGCCTGGTGCCTTTGTATCTGCAATGACTTTTTGAATGAACAACGAACAATTGGATGAATGGCCCTTACTTTACTGTAACTTTAGTAGGATCAGCTGTGCTTTCCTTTTTTTACATTAATTAAAATCTTCTCCACTTGGGGTTGGAGGCAATTGATAGGACAATTTGGAAAGGACTGGTCAGGAAAGATGGCAAATTCACAACACCTGAACCAGTCTTCCTTCATGTGCCCTTGGCAGACATTAATAATCAATTACAGGACTCTTGCTGAGTGTTGATTAGGTCTCAGATTTCATCTCAGACTCCAAGCCCAATCAATTGGCAGTAGCCACCCTAAGTGCTATGTAGAGAAGGTTCTATTTGCCTTCCCTGTGTTAGGTCCAGATTTTTAAAAGCAACCCTTTACTAAAAATTAAAAAAAAAACAACCCACAGATTACAGGGTTATTTCTCTAGTTTTAACATCAAAAAAATTTTTTTGAAACCCCCTCTTCTTTCCTGTGCTGATTTGCATGTGTGTGTATGTGTGTGTGTGTTTATTCTGCCTTGTCCTGTTTGAACAGAACCATGTCTGATAATCCAGTTGACTTTCTTTATGGTTGCTCTTTGTTCCTGCCTGGTGCCTGGAATCCTCCTCCAAGTGGATCTCACTACATCATCACACACCTGCCTGCACCCCTGACAGTAGGGAGCTAGATGTTATAGTGAGAAACACTGGGTCATTTTCCTCAACCTACAAATATTTCAATTTGCCTTGAGAATTTCTCCTTATAGTACACCCCAAGCTTGGTCCTCAGCACAGAGGATGTGCTTCACGTACTAGGGTTTGGGGGAGCCGAATGGCTCCCACTGGATCCTTGGGCCATCACCACTTCTGAAGTCGCCCCCTGCCTGCTGCCAACGACCTTTCTCCAAGGGATGGGAAGGACTCAGCAAGCAACTGGGAGTGGTTCTTATAGGGACCCACCTGAAGGTTCCTGGGCATGAGGTGGACGCAGACACGGGAGCTGTCAGTCAGTGATGCTGTGAGACCTGTTAGGGGGTATATTCAGTCGATATGAAGGAAGGAAAAGAAGATCTTGTCCCTGCCCTTGGGAGGCTTATGATCTCATGGGGCAGATGAGACCTGTGTGGCAGGAAGACCAGGCTAAAACATGAACATGGCCACTTTGTCTTGGCAGCTGAGAGATCGCAAATGCATGAGAGGGGTCTCTTATTCCCCTCTCATGGGAGAAAGCTGGAAAGCAGAAGGTCGGAGGCATCTTTGGCATCTGGAGAAAGAGGTTTTTGATGACCAGTTTTTTGAAATCAAAAGGGGAAAAGCTGGATGGGGCAGAGCAGTAGGTCTCTCAAAGACTTGAACAGGCCCAGTGGAGCCTGAGGGGAAGGGTTCTGCAGTTGGAGGGGAAGTGGGGCTTCTCCCTGACACTGATGGAGGAGCCTAGGAGCTGGAGGCTGAATTCTGGGAGCTGCTGCCCCCAGGGCTGCCATGCAGAATCTCTGACCTATGACTATCAGCTGTGAATGTTTTTGCCCACATAAAAATACTGATTCAGTTGAATTAAAATATTCTTACAAGTCCTAATATGAAAGTCTGGGGTTGGGAGAGAGAGCTACACCGTACCTACTATGGACCACGTGCTGCCAGGGGTCTTCCGTCCATTTTCTCTAATTGTCATGACCCTGCGTGGAGGCATTATTGTCCCACACTTAGAGATAAGGAACCGGTAAGACAGTGGGCTCAGAAGAGTGGAAAACCCTGCCCACGGGCCCGCAGTCCCACAGCCCGGATGACCAGGAAGGAGTCAGGCCACACACCCAGCTTGGTTAGGCCTCAGGCTTCTCTTTCCACCTCAGCAGGCCCCCTCTTGACCTCTACATGGTCCCAAAGTTGGGTGTTAGTGGAAGGATCTTCAGGAAAATTTTCTTATTTCGGAAAATATCTGCCCAGCTGTGGAAGGAGTCTGTGGTTCACATCAGGGTCTGGGCGCCCTGGATTCCATCTTGACCTTGTCTCCTATTCTCGTTGATAAGAAGCCTCTCATGAGGAGCATGTCGCTCAGCAGTAAATCAGGAGAGGAAAACTCCCGTCTACAGTAGATCTGACGAGGAAGAGCCCCAGGCCCAGCTCTAGAACAAGGTCATAAAAAAGTTCAAAGAGAAAGCTACCGGCATCAGGAGTATTTGTGTCTACCTGATTAAAATAACAGCAAATCACCACCGCTGGCTTTAGTTATAACTTAAGATCTGTGTTGTAAGTGGACTTGCGTTTCTGTTTCGTTTCCGAAAGGTGTGTCTCCTTGTTCAGGCAGTTGTCCTGAACTGCGGGCACCCTAAGGGCCCTGGGAAGGAAAGTGAACCAAGGTCTGTGCTGGCTGAGGCTCCTCCCAGGAGGCCTGGACCCTTGCAGCACATCTGCTCTTCTCCTCCATCAAATGACCTGGACTGCGGGAATTCACAGGCCGCCTGAGAGCTAAGTCATCCCAACAAGGGGAGGACTGGAAAAGGACAGTCAATGAGGCTGGTGGGAGCGTTCTTGTACTAGAAGGTCTTTCGTACAGCAATAGGCTGTGTGTTGGCAGCACTGTCCTGCGGAGGGAAAGAGGAAAAGGCCGGCCCGGTGTACATAACGGGGTGTCCCTCGGAGGGGAGTGTAACTTCTCACTGCCAGAATGGGATGCAAAAAGTGAAGGACAGGAGGAGTGGACCCTGGGGCCTGGGGAGGCTAGTGTCTCCAGGGGCTGGTCCTCTCTGCACATGAGGGGAAAGGCAGACACACATCCTCCACTTTTTGGGAGTGTGGAAGCTGGGAGAGGGGCTCTGCGGGTGGTGCCTGCAGAAGGACAGGCGTCTCTGGCGGGCCCTTCTCCTTCACTCTCTTACAAGTCGCCGTACTGCCCGCCTGGGTTTAAATGTGGCAGGCAGACCTCCCCTGTGCTCGGGGAATGGGGTCTGAGTGGAAGGAGAGGCAGAGCCCCGCTCCCCTGGGCCATTTAGTGGCAGCAGCCCCAGTGCTAGGGAGGCTGGTAGTCCTGGGTCTGCAGGGAGATGAGCTGGGGACAGGCAGGACCCTTGGCGGGCAGGAGCCAGGGCAGAGACTCCCAGTACCAGGCCCAGGACGGGTCTGCAACACATCTAAATATACCCCTCGTGGCGCAGAGACTCGCCACTGGGGAAGCTGGTCAAGTGGGCCGGGGGAGGGGGGCGGGGGGTGGTATTAAGAGGAAATGGGTCTTGATTTTCCCCCAGGCTGTGGGGTGGACAGAGCAGTTACTCTGTTGGTCTCAACCTCTGGGCATGGAGAATATGCTTTCTGGCCCAGCAGATGCTGCTCTGGACACGGGACAGGGGCGGGGGGAGGATAGGCAACTGTTTGGAGCCCACCCGATACAGGGAGCGCTCCCTGGGCCCCAAGTCCCCTGAACCACAAATGCAAACATTTTGGCCTGTGAGTATTTCATCACAGACAAAACTCTTTTGGATAAACAGAGGTCTCCAATTTCTCCCTCTGTGGTCACCATTTCCTCTGCTCTCCCTGGGGGGATTAGGAACCCACTGACAAATGAACCCCCAGGGTTCCCAGCAGGCGAACGCAGAGCTAAGTCCGGAGGACGGGGAGGATGTGCCATTTTCCTGTGCGGGCTTCTCTCCGACTTCTGCCCTCCTGCTGCCTTCACTCCACGAGGACTCTTCTGGGACCTGTGCTGGGGACCCAACACACTCGGCTTCCTCCACATGGTCCGGCACCCCCCCAAACCTGAAGGCTTCCCCTCCTCCTCTTAATCCCCAGTGCAAGGAAACAATTTTAGAGAGAGTGTGTTCTCGAGGACGCCAGGTTGCGTTTGCGTGGTTCCTTTGAAACTCAGAAATCAGTCTTTACCCTTTAAAAAAATCTAATTTCATTTAGGATCATGTTCCTGTTTGCTTCCCTGTGAAGTAAGATCCAAGCAAGTTTATAAGATACCCTGCAGTTCTAAAACTGATTTCATACACCATACACTAGAGAGGCTTATGAAAGTATATATATATGAAAGCGACCTAAAGCTCAGGGCTAAGCACTTTCCAGCGACACACCGGCAGCAACCGCACAGACAGTGGGGGTTTGTCAGGGACGGTTATATCAGACTCAACCAGGCCCCCGCGGCCCCACCCGGCTCTGTGCTTTGTGCCCGTGACAGTGCAGATGCGCGGACTGCCAAGGGACGGGGTGAGCGGCCTCAGCGAGGCTGGATATGTCTGAGGACGTGCTAAGGACCGATTCAGAGCCGTCAATGGCTCCGTGGAAAGCCCTTTGTGATGGGCCCATCCCCAGGGGGAAGGATATAAGGACTAGCCATGAAGGACCCATTTCAATTCAACAAGGATGTATTGAGGTCCCACCAGGTGCAAGGCACTGGGCTCAGCTCGGGAGAGGCCAGCAGAGAGGGACAGAAGACAGACAGTGGTGTCAGGGCTGTGGCTCACCAGGGTCTCAGTCAGCCGAGCCCCTGGCATCGCGCTGCACCGACTGAACAGTGGGGATCTTTGCTCCCATTGTCCTTGCACAACTCACTCTGAGTCTGAGTGGGGGAGCTGTGGATGCTGAGAGTCACTGAGAAACAAGGGGACACACTTCTGCTTTCTCCTTGGGATGGTCCGTTCTGCAGCATGGTAAGGTGACTAACTGCCCTTCTGCAGGAGGCAGTGTGGATGTCACAGAAATACAAAGACACCCAGAGGATGCCGACATCTTCACCAAGTGCTTCCTTCCCTACACTCCTGGATCTCCACCTAGCAGGGGCCGCAAGATGCGCCGTGCGGCACCCTCTCCATCCGCCCTCCGACTATCACATGTGAGTCTCGGCGGCTTAATGATATGTTGACTTCAACGGAACGAAAGTTGATTTTTGAAATTGGATTAAGCATTCCAACACTTGAGAGTTAAATCGCCCTTGAAATGTGAAGACTGCAAAATGGTATCTAATGAGTCTGTAGATAAAATTCCCTTAAAAGTAGGAAAAATCTTGCTGCCATGAGCCAAAGGGGCTTTTATACAATGATGTATAAAAATACCCACAGCAAAGAAGTAAAATAAAAATATCTACTTATTTACTCTAGTTTTTTTCAGCAATTTAATGCAAAGGCACGAGTGGGCCAAAATCATAAATGAAATTTTATCCCCAAATCAAATCTTCTTATAAAAACGATTACCAGAAGATCTCTGTTTAACACTGCTAAGCCCCACTCATTATTTTTGGGCCATGATGTTCTGGCATAAGCACCAAACCCAGACAGTCTCCTGGAATTTGGTGCGATGGGGCTTAATCTGTATTAGAAATCATTCTATCTGAGAGAGAGGTGTGTAGGGGAAGCCCTGATCAAACTAGACAGTCCTGCCCACAGAAGAGCAATCAACTCAAGTCTGTATCTGGAAGATACTCTGCAGAACCAGAGTCTTTGCACTGCTGGAAAGATTGAAAACAGATGGACAGACTCCACCGGGGAAAAGTCACCTTCCATGTAGGACAGAAGAAATGCTCTGGTCAGACAAAGCTCAGAGTTCAGAGGCTGACTCCTGGTGAGCCCATGTAGGTCCTTCACAAATAGGACCCCTCACGCAGGTGTAGTAAAACCCCCAATGGCTGGCTTCAAGTGTTGGCAGGGAAGGATCTCATGCTGTTGGTTAGCTCCGAGGTGACAGACTGACAGCAGGTTATCACTCTCGGCCACTGCCCATGGAAGACATTACTAAGTAATCACATGCAACTTCACACCTCCTAACACTGACGCAGTCCCCCCACTATAACAAGGAAATCCCCTCTTCCAAACGCAGAGAGCATTTCCTCATCTATAGTGTTTGGACCAGAAGCCAACTACCAAGGAGATGGATTACAAAAGCTTTGTGCTTAAAGATAGCATTCAGATGTCTACCGCAGTCATGTTTAGAATTCCAAGAATGGACTGGTATGAAGAAGGCTGGCTCAACCAACTTGGTCAAAATACCAACTAAACCCAATACACTGGGCCCTTTGTTTATCTGGGCTGTTCACAGAGAAATGTCCCAATTCAGAAGTATTTACAAAGAGCTGAAATGACCATTCACCAAAGACCTCTCAGGGTTGCTCTGAACTGATTAGCAATGGAGGGCAGGCCCCAAGACAGGACATGAATTATCTGCAGGCCAGAACCTTCCTGTGAAACTTCATTCCAAAGATAACAAAGGAAGTCACACAGGCTGTTGTTTGGATCACCTGCTTGACTTCCATCACTAGCCTCTGCTGGTTCATAAAGGAGGAACCCAGAGACCACTCTGAAGATTGCAGATAACCCTCCTGCCCCTTAGACCTGGGAACCTGACTATTCCCTAAAATTGGGATAGGAATCAAGGGCCTTCTACAAACACGCTTGTGCTATTAACTTAATGGTGTATAAGAAATGTGGATGCTAAAGACTGGGTAACAAAAATCCAAGGAGATTCCTGCAGTTGCCTTGTCGTCCCCTGTGGAGGGGGAGATCTTGTTGGTTTGAGAGAATCAGAAGCCGGGCCTGGTGACCTGGAAGGGACTGGCCACAGGCAAATGCCTGAGGCCTGATACTGTCCTGTGCAGTAACTCAAAACCCAGAGTTTAAATAAAGTGTTAAAAATTTAAGAATAAGATCTGCTTTTAAAAATAGCATTGTTAGGTCTATCCATATAATCACATCCCTTGCATTCAGATCAGCTGCCAGAGTGGGAGAGGGGGGTGACTTTGGGCACCTGCTAGGGAACTGTTCATAGCTGTCAGCCTGCTTTGTCTGTGCCACTGCCCTCAGCGAGGACCCCGTGAATCGCGTCCTGTCTGGAGTGATGGCAATTACTAAGCCCCTTCGTGGTTTACTCCCCTGCCCGAGATGGCGTTGCTGTGAGTTTTGTTGGAATCTGAGGACACCCCTGGAAGTATCTTTCACGTGTCACCATTACCTAATGCCCGTGTTTGGGTGGGGGGAGGGATGAGAATTTTCTAAGAAGCAGTCAGAAATCTTGTGATGGAGAACAGGGAACTGGGTGGGCGAAGGAGCAGCTGGTTAGAGCGCAGACAGGGGAGTCTCGGGTCCCACCTTGCTGGGAGGAGTTCCAGGTTTAGGTCAAGTCTATGCCCCTTCCAAAGGCTTCTCACCTCAATACAGTTCTCTAAGGTATTTTCAGTGCTGAGAAGAGAAGGCACTCCCTGGTGTACCCAAATCATGGTGTGCATGGAGGCTGTACTTCTCACTGCAAAGCCCTTGATAAGTTGTTGGATTTACAAAGGAAGTGTTAGCAACAAGGACAGATTTTCCAAGGTCTGAGTCTTAGAACCAAGAAGCCAAATCGTTACAAATGACCTTTGCAACTCCTACCCTGTCCCCATGATCTGTTCGCACATTTTGACAAGAAAAAATACATATTACGTGAAAAAATTGGGGTTACAAAACACTGTTCAACATAATCATAATTGGTTAACCAAAAATGTATGCATATATGTACAGAAAAAACACTAAAATATCCAGCAAAATAGTAGTAGTGGTCCCCTCTCCCATCTACCTCTGCAGTTTCTCTGTCACATAGGATGACACTGTTGAGTGTGCTGTGCCCCCTCTAGAAAGCTCTTCATTCTGTTACACACATACAGAGGCTAACAATATATGTAAAATACGACATCCCACACTTTTAGATTTCTGCAGGAAATAACCCAAGTGCTATTAAGTGCACACCAACATACCGTATGACGCCGTGAGGAAAATTACCACACTTGATCTACACAATTGAGGCTTAGTTTGAAGTCTGTTACCATTTTCAACCATTCAACTGAAAATTGACCCTCTCTGTTCTAGATTAATGGCAATCAGCTAACACAGTAGCCTCCAAACTTTTCCAAGCCCATGACCCCATTAGTAAAAGAAACACTGTGGTCATGCTGGCTGCTACATGCATATTTATTTGAGTAGGTGCATACATGCCTATGCTAACGTATTAGGTCCATTTTCAAATGCAAGAGAATAGAACTTTTCTAGTCTGACCTGCATTTTTCCCACACCATAGTGGGCTCTATGGTGGTACCCCCACTTTGGAGATCTCAAGTTTGGACAACTGAGAGAAGAAAGTGGTCATGGCTGATGTTAATCTCCTGCCCCCAGCTCCGGGGCTCCAGACACTGCCACCATTCACCCCTCTCACATGCCGTGGGGATCTGCCAGCCACACCCTGGAAACCCCCAAGCAGACGAGCAGTGGCCTCAACCAACTGCACCTGGCAGGTCACCAGCAGGAACTCATTTTTCCCTGGGCTGAAAGTCCCTCCCCACAGTGAGGCTCATAGCAGCTAAGACTGGGGGCCTTGGTGCAGCTGGCTGAGGTCCAAGGAACCGCCGAGAATGAAGCACTTCCCTATTTTTTTTTTTTTCAGATGGCTTTCTAGAAGATGATGAAATAAAAAAGCTTTAGTGATTCTTTTTCTGCTTGGAAATCTATAAATATAGACAGCTGTCAGAATAGTAATATCAGAGGCTTCTGAATTTTTTATAAAAATCTGATGTCAATTAGGACATTAAGAAAAGTTAAGACACCTTTGTACAACACTGCGTTCCAGATCTGTCCCTAAAATAGTCGATAAGAAATGCTGAGAATCTGCATGGTTTTCTATTTCTTCCAAACAAGTTCTGAGCGCCATGGGAGAACTCTTTCAAATTCAAATCTGGGGAGTGATGGAGATTAAAAGTTAAAAAAAAAAAAAATCAACCCTGAACTACGTGAACCCAAAACAAAGTCTTGTAACGTATTTGTTAACCTGAATCCCATCTTTGCCAGGTGGAGGGCTTGCAGAGTCTAGTGGTTCCAGCACGTGGCGTAACATCGAAGAATTAGCAGAAAGCAGGAAAGCAAGACCTGAGCTCAAGAAGGAATGAAGGAATGAATGGATGGACGGTCGCTTGATATCCCGAAGTGCATTGCTGAGGTATAAGTACAGACATGTATGCTCTGATGATTTGTTGACCCACTTTTCTTTTATACAAAACTAGCACCATTTTGAGGGGTTGCCCAACTCCCTCCGCCATGAGAAGAAAGCTTACACTGATACCACAGGACGAGAGATGGTGGAGGCATTTGTGGCGTGCTGCGTGGTGCCTCTCTATACGTGGCTGAGAGGCCACCTTGGCAAGGCCAGAGGATCACTGCACCCCATTCTTTGCTCACCAGAGGAGCACCCTGGCACGGCCAGGGGCAGGCAGGAAGGACACATAGCCCAGCGCTCCCCAGCCCTTCTTCATTGCATGCATCTTGAGACCACCCTTCCCCACACCAAAGGTTCTGAGGCAGACCGGTAACCGTAGAGGAACTTTCTCCATACGGCTTGGATCACTAACACTGTCATTGGTGTTGCTGTGACTGTGTTCACTGGTAAAAGGTGATCTGTGAATAAACAATTTTGGTCTGAATGAGCAGAGACACACACGACTGAGAACAACTTCTTAATTCCTTCTTGGTTGACATCTTCTGGCCTTCTTCATTCCTCTCCCGCTTGTGATATGTGTAATTGGTACCTATCTGTTTTACCAGCAAACACTGGCACTGATGTGGGGCTTTGCTTGTACAGGGCTACTTCGGTGAAAAGAACGTTCTGATTGATCTCCAGAACCAGAAGCTCACACCTGTGTCCTATATGGAGCAACTCAGAGCAGGGAGGGAAGGTTGAAATAGGCAAAGGCTTTGTCTCCTGGATGAGGAATCCAGGAAGGGACAAAAACCGATCAAATGCTATAGACTAAACTGAGGATTCTGATCTGCTCAGAAAGGCGGACTCTAGCCCCAGAGATCATCTTATCCAGTGAGGGATCAGCACGAAGTAGGAGGCGGACACTTGGACTTCTGGAGAGTCAAGGGCAGACCAAGTTTCTCCAGCTCTATCCAGAACAGCAGTACAAAGTACCACAACTGGAAAGCTCCTCACAAACAACCATGCCACCTTTGTATTTTATATACAGGTTAAGTTGCCTCCTTCTCGGGACAAGGGTCTGGGGTATCCTGCTTATTGAGTAATTCCTATTACCAACCCACCAAGCTGCTTCCAGAAATGCATAATCACTTCTTTTCTCTTCTGAGCCCAGAGAATGTTTTTAAAACATATTCAAATCTTATGCAGTCTAAAAGCTTGATGACAAGAACTCCTATTTTGGCAAGCAGTATGAATAGACAGTTCACAGAAGAGCACATTCAAATGGCCAATAAACAAAGGAAAGATGCCCAACCTGCGGAGTTGTCCGGGAAGGCAAATCACACCAACAATCAGCCATCCCTTATCACTCCTTAATATGTACCGGTCTGAAAGGTGAGAAATCCCACTGCTGGAGGGTCAGGCGGGGTATGGCTCAACATCACTGGTGGAAATGTAAATTAATTCAATCTTTTTAGAAAGCAATCTGACAACATAGATTCCAACTTAAAGGGCACATTCCCTCATACTTAGATCTTACTCCTGCCAATCTTTTCTGTGGTAGACACTGTTGGGTTGGTTTCCTACTTAGCATTCATTTCCCTCTTCCTCTTTGTAACAGAATGCTAGGTTTCCTCAGGTATCCACCTCTGTCCCTATACAACTCACATGACTTGCACCCACAGCTCCTTTCAAGGACCTAGCAGTCTAAGAGTAATCTCATCTCCCTTGCCCATGACTGGCTCAGGGACACAGGCTTAAGCCACTTAACTCCTGGCATTCTGCTGGCTCCATGGTTTGGTTCAGGACTAGATATGTAACCTGTTGTGGACCACCGAGACTGAAGCAGAAGTCTCCCAGGGGCTTCTGAGAAAGATGGTTCCTCACTCTGAGGTGAGAGAGCGGAAGCCTCACTCTTCCTTTGGCTGTTGCTGAATGCAGTGGCCAGGCCACAGATGACAGCAGTCATCTTGCTTTTGGTCTGAGAATAAAGCACAAACACGCAGGAGGACAGGGGCCTGCTTGAACCACATCTGCCACTGACCTTTCTTGCCAATGAAAGGTTTTCTTTGTAATTTATGAAGTATTTTTTTTTTTAAGATTTTTTTATTTATTTGATAGAGAGAGACACAGCGAGAGAGGGAACACAAGCAGGGGGGAGTGGGAGAGGGAGAAGCAGGCTTCCCACTGAGCAGGGAGCCCGATGCGGGGCGGGATCATGACCTGAGCCGAAGGCAGACGCTTAATGACTGAGCCACCCAGGCGCCCCTTATGAAGTATTTTAAACACAGAGAAAGGTACAGAGAATAAGGTAGAAAATATCCAAGTGCCCATAACTCAGATTTCACAAATGTTCACATTATGCCCTATCCTCCAGTTCTGCATGTTAAACTGAACTTCACAGACACATCTGAAGCTCCCTTGTAGGTTTCCCTAACTCAGTAACTCTCTCACCCTCTCCGAAAACAATCACTACCCCAGAGTTGGCAGGTGTCTTTCCCTTTACACCTTTTAATATTTACATTGCATTAGATTCGACTATATGAATTGGTCAGTATCAACCATTATTACCTACGTATTTTACCTATATACATATCTATTTTGTATAGTCCAACCTAATATATATATACACTTCCATTTTTTCATAAATGGCATCACTGCATATACAATTTTACCACTCTAGTCACCAATACACTTTTGAGGTTTATCCACATTGATCCCTGTCATTTTAGCTGCCACTCAGAACTGCATTGATTGGGTGTACCAAAATATATTTTTTCATTCCTACAGATAGGTTTTTAACTTGTTTTCCATTCTGTCACAGGTCCTGCATCTCCTAGAGCTCATGGAAGAGGTCTCTAGAGGGAACATCAACGGGCAAATTGCTGGGGAGAGGCTGGATCTTGAGATTTACTAGGTGCTGTCTGCATTTATAATCCCACCATCCAATATGACAAGTTCTACTTCAATGCTTCCTCTCCCACCTGGCTCATTTTTGTGAGACTTCAACATTTTAGCTAATCTGGTGCTGTGGAATTGTTGCCTTTTGAGGTTTTAATGTGCATTTCCCTCATTATTAATTGAGCATCTTTTCATATGTTTATGAACTATCACTTTCCCCTTCTGCAAAGGGCTTCTTCACGCCAGCACGTGGCGTAACATCGAAGAATTAGCAGAAAGCAGGAAAGCAAGACCTGAGCTCAAGAAGGAATGAAGGAATGAATGGATGGACGGTCGCTTGATATCCCGAAGTGCATCGCTGAGGTATAAGTACAGACATGTATGCTGTCTTAATCTGTACTTTGACCATAACTCTAATGGTTTGTTAGTGATTTTTCTCATTGAATGCTAGTAATTCTCTAGGTAGTCTGAATTAGTTCTTTGTTACATGTTTCAAATATCTCCTAGTGAGGGTCTTACTTGCCCACATTCTAAAAATGGTTTCTATTGTCATTCATAAGCTTGAATTTTTATGTTGCAAAATTTATCAGTCTTTTCCTTTTATTGCTTGTGCTTTTTTTGTGTCTTATTTATGAAATCCTTCCCTTCAACATAATGAAGGCTATATATGATAAGCCCACAGCTAAAATCATACTTGATGGTGAAAAGCTAAAAGCTTTTCCCCTAAAATCAGAAATCAGACAAGGATTCCCACTCTCACCACTTTCATTGGAAGTCCTAGCCAGAGCAATTAGGCATGAAAAAATAAAAGGCATCTAAATTGGAAAAGAAGAAGTAAAGTTGTCATTATTTGCAGATGACATTATATACAAAAAACCCTAGAATGCCACCAAAAACTGTTAGAATAAACAAATTCATTCAAGTTGCAGGTTACAAACTCAACATACAAAAAACTGTTGCCTTTCTATACATTAATAATGAACTACCAGAGAGACAAATTAAGAAAACAATCTCATCCACAAATACATTAAAAAGAATAAAATACCTAGGAATAAGTTTAACCAAGGAGGTGAAAGACCTGCACTGAAAACTATAATACATTAATGAAAGAAACAGAAGAAGACAAATAAATGGAAAGATACTCTGTGCTCATGGATGGGAAGAATTAATATTGTGAAAATGTCCATACTACCCAAAGCATCTAAAGATTCAATCAATTCCTATCAAAATTCCAATGGCTCCCAAAAAAACAAAAGTCCAGGACCAGACAGCTTCACTGGCAAATTCTACCAAATATTTAAAGAAGAGTTAATACGTGTTCTTTTCAAACTATTCCAAAAAATTGAAGAGGAAGGAAAACTTCCAAATTCATTCTATGAGGTCAGTATCACCCTGATACCAAAACCAGATAAAGACACCAAAAAAAAAAAAAAAAGCAAAACAAAACCAAAAACAAAAAAACCTACAGGCCAATATGTCTCATGAATATAGATGCATAAATCCTTAGCAAACCAAATCCAGGAATACATTAGTATATGTGCTGCCAAAGCGAGCACCCAAATCCAGGAATACATTAAAAAAATGATATACCATGATCAAGTGGGACTTATTCCCAGGATGCAAGGGTTGTTCAATATTCACAAAACAATCAACATGATATATCACATCAAACAAGCTATTGGGACTACATCAAAGTAAATCTTCTGCACAATGAAGGAAACAACAAAACTAAAAGGCAACCTATCGAATGGGAGAAGATACTAGCAAATGGCATATCCAATAAAGGGTTAGCATCCAAAATATACAAAGAACTTATACAAATCAACACCCAAAAAACAATCTAATTAAAAAAAGAGAAGACATGAAGACATTTCTCCAAAGAAGACATGCAGATGGCCAACAGACACATGAAAAGATGCTCCACATCACTCATCATCAGGGAAATGCAAATCAAAACTACAATGAGATATCACCTCACACTTGTCAGAAGTCTAAAATCAAAACACAAGAAACAATAAGGGTTGGCAAGGATGTGTAGAAAAAGGAACCCTCTTGTACTACTGGTGGGAATGCAAACTGGTGCAACCACTGTGAAAAACAGTATGGAGGGTCCTCAAAAAATTAAACATAGAACTACCCTACAATCCAGCAATTGCACTACTGGGTATTTACCTCCAAAATACAAAAACACAATTCAAAGGGATACATGCACTCCTATGTTTATAGCAGCATTATTTACAATAGCCAAGATAATGGAAGCAGCACAAATGTCCATCAATTGATGAATGGATAAAGAAGATGGGTATATATATATGCAATGGAATATTATTCAGCCATAAAAAGGAAAGAAATCTTGCCATTTGCAACAACATGGATGGAACTAGAGAGTATAAAGCTAAGTGAAATAAGTCAGTCAGAGAAAGACAAATACCAATAATCATGCTCATATGTGGAATTTAAGAAACAAATGAGCAAAGGAAAGAAAAAGAGATAAACCAAGAATAAGAACAAACTCATATATACATATATATATAAAAGATTTTATTTATTTATTTGTCAGAAAGAGAGAGAGAGTGCACAAGCAGGGGGAGTGGTAGGCAGAGGGAGAAGCAGGTTCCCCGCCGAGCAGGGAACCCACTGTGGGACTTGATCCCAGGACCCTGAGATCATGACCTGAGCCAAAGGCAGATGCTTAACCTACTGAGCCACCCAGGTGTCCCAAGAACACACTGGTGGTTACTAGAGAGGAGGTGGGTAGGGGGACAGGTGAAATAGATGATGGGGATTAAAGAGTATATGTATCATGATGAAAAAAAGTTCCAATGGCTTTTTTCATAGAAATGGGGCAATGGAGCAAACAATCCTAAAATTTTTATGTAACCAAAAAAGAACCATGAAGTAATCTTGAGAAACAACAACAAAGCTGGACATATTGTGCTCCCTGATTTCAAACTATATTATAAAACTATAGTAAATAAAACAGTGCAGTATTAGCATAACAACAGAAACATAGATCAATGAAACAAAGTAGAGAATCCAGAAATAAACCCATGTATATAAGGTCAATTAATTTATAACAAAGAAGCCAAGAATATACAATGGAGAAAGGACAGTGTCTTCACTAAATGGTGTTGGGAAAATGAGACAGCCCCATGCAATTGACTGAAACTGGACCACTATCTTACACCATACACAAAAATTAACTCAAAATGGATTAAAGATTTGAATGTAAGACCTGAAGTCATAAAACTCTTAGAAGAAAAGATAAGGCAGTAAACTCCTTGATATTGGTCTGGCAATGATTTTTTTGGATCACCAAAAGCAAAGGCAACAAAAGTAAAGATAAACAAGTGGGACTCCCTCAAACTAAAAAGCTTATGCACAACAAAGGAAACCATCAACAGAATGAAAAGACAACCTACCAAAATGGGAAAAAATAACTGATAATCATATATCTGATAAGGGATTAATATCCAATATATATAAAGAACTTATACAACTCAACAGCAAAAAAAAAAAAAAAAGAATAAAATAAAAATAAAACAAAGACAAACAAATGAAAGGTTCAAATAAAAATGGGTGGAGGATCTAAATAGACATTTTTCCAAAGAAGACATACGGATGTCCAACAGGTACATGAAAAGGTACTCAACAACACTAATCATCAGCAAAATGCAAATCAAAACCACAATTAGATATCATCTCACAGCCGTTAAAATGGCTTATTATCAAAAAGACAAAAAATAACAAGCGTTGGTGATATTGTGGAAAAAAGAACGCTGGTGCACTGTTGGTGTGACCACTATGGAAAACAATATGGCGGTTCCTCAAAAAATTAAAAATATTACTACTGTATGATCTAGTGATTCCACTTCTGGGTGTTTACCTTAAGAGAATGAAAACACTAACCTGAAAAAATATCTGCACTCCCATGTTCACTGCAGCATTATTTAGCCAAGACAGGGAAACAACTTAAGTGTTCATGACAAATGAATGGATAAAAAAAAAAAAAGGTCTATACATTTACATATACAACATGTATGGATATTAAGAGCATTATGCTAAGTGAAATAAGTCAGAAATAGATAAATATTGTATGATTTCTTTTGTATGTAGAATCTAAAAAAAACAAAAACAAAAACAAAAAAATTGCATTCATAGATAAAGAGAACAGATTGGTTGTTACCAGAAGCAGGGGTGGAGGTTGGGAAAAATGGATGAAGGGGGCCAAAAGGTACAAATTTCCAATTGTAAAATAAATAAATCATGTGGATATAATGTACAGCATGGTGACTATAGTTAATAATACTGTATTGCATATTTGAAAGTTGATGAGAGAGTAGATCTTAAAGGTCCTCATCACAAGAAAAAGAAATTTTGTAACTATGTATGATGACTGATGTTAATTAGACTGTGGCAATCATTTCACAATATATACACATATTGAATCCTTACACTGTACACCTGAAACTAATATAACGTTGTATGTTAATTATATCTCAATTAAAAAAAAAAGAATGTGGAATGAGGTTGACTCCAATATTCTTCCAGTTTCAAGGCCCATGGGTTCATCCTTTAAGGATCATACTTTGTTACATTTTACCAGAGTTGGGTTGTCAGTTGTTATTGAGGAAACAGGAAAAAATAAAAAGAAATCATTCCCTTCCTGAGGTCATAAAGATATTTGCCTATTTTTCTTCTAAACATGTAAAACTTTGTCTTTCACATTTAGGTCTTAGAACCATCTGGAATTTATTTTTGTGTGAGATGTGAGAAAGCTATCTAAGTTTATATTTCCCTGTATGAAAAAATCAGTCATGCTAGCACAGTATATTGACTTGGCTCCTTCTTTCCACTGATTAATAATGCCACCTGTGAAGTATAACTCTGATAAACACTTAGACCAAAGGGACACTAGAGAACCCAAATATTATATCTCTTCAAATACCGTATTATTTTAATAACTATGTCTTTGTGAAAAACCTCTCTCATGGTGAAGGCTACATCCTTTCTTCTTTGTCTTGGGTTTTCTTGGACCTTTACTCTTCTGCACGAATTTTAGGATCAGCTCATTAAATTTTGTGGAAATTTTTATTGAAGCTTTTATTGAAATTGTACTGAATTAATATATTAATTTGGGGAAACTACTAGTTTATGTCTCCATGTATTCTCTTGTCCTTCAATAGGTTTTAAAATTATTTCCATATACACCTCACTCTGCTGTCATAAGAATTACTTCTGAGTTTCTTTTTTTTTTTAATATTTTATTTATTTATTTGAGAGAGAGAGAGAGAGAAACAGCATGAGAGGGTATAGGGTCAGAGGGAGAAGTAGGCTCCCCACTGAGCCGGGAGCCTGATGTGGGACTCTATCCCAGGACTCCGGGATCATGACCTGAGCCGAAGGCAGTCACTTAACCAACTGAGCCACCCAGGCGCCCTACTTCTGAGTTTCTTATAGTTAACAGAATCTTTTATATTTCACTTCCTTCTTAGAAGTTGCAAGTACTTACAAACGAACTTTTATCCAGCAAACTTTCTGAATTCACTGAACAGTTCTGATCACGTAGATTATTTTGAATTTTCTACACAGATTATCATATGGGTTTCAAAAAAATGATAAATCTCTTCTCTTTTCAATCCTTATACCCCTCACGACTGCCAGTAAAATGATAAAGGGGTGGAACGAGGCTTCTCTGCTGTCTCTCTGCATGTAACACCTGGCCATTAAGGCTCGGTGTTCATTGTAGGCTTTTGATCAGGCCCTCGATTCACATTGGTCAAACACATTTTAAAAATTTGGAATGAAAATAAAATTTTCATCAAAAGCTACTCATGCATTTATTGCGATGACTGAACACTTTTTCTCCTTTAATCTGTGATTATGGTCAATTCTACTAACAGATTTTTGGATGTAAAGCCATCTTTGCATTTCCTTGTATTGATGTATTCTTTACTAATAAGTTGCTGGATTCATTTTAGTCACATGTTATTTGGGATTTGTGTATCACTTTTATTGTGTTTATTAAGCACCTGTTTCAGGCAATGTGAGTCTGGTCTTCTCTTACAGCACAAGGGTCCTAGCGGCACAAACCCACTGCGATAAAACGCAGCCGGGCACTGCTAACATGCATGCGCATGTCTACTACGGCAGAGCCTGCTTCAGAAGTGGAGGGGAGGCCCTTGGCGAAACACGTGGTCGCACTGCGCTACACCCATCCTGTGGACTCTGCTCCACCGACAAGGATGAATTAGGGCGAGCTCCAACAGCTGACTGCAGGGATTGGCCCCATTTATTAAGTGACAAAAGTAAAATGCAGAGAGGCACATAGAGTATGATCTCACTTGTGTAAAACAATGACCAAATCACATTTTACTTATGTGATACATATGTGAATTTATGAGAGAAAAGTATGGAAGAAAACTAGCAGGCTATGAATGTTGGCTGCCTTGTGGGAATGGTGGCGATGGGGAGAGGAGAAGGGTTAAGAAAAATATGTCCCCTGAAAAATAACCCAGCATATATATAATCCCTTTTCATGTAAATTACCTTATACTCTTCTGCAGAGCCAGAGATTTTTATGATAAATATTACTTATACAAAGAGGAAAAATTTAAAAACTATTTTCATTGTACATTTTTAGAAAAGAGACCCCGAAAGATGCCTTTACTTGATTTTGTCTGAAAATGTCACTTGCACGCCAGCATCTACCCTCCCTGAACTCTGAGACCCAACTTAGCCCCACCACGGTAACAGTGTTTACAGCTGCACAGCTCACACCTGAAGAGATGGTCTGAGCCATGAGGGGCTTAGCTGGGCCCTCTCCACACTGACTCCACAGCACCCCAGACCCTTTATTCTAAGAATGCAGCCAGTTCAACAAATAAGAAATGTTGGCATTCTGTCCACTTCTCAGAGATGCCACAGACCAAAAAGGAAAAACTTCTGAGCTGGTTGCTCACTACCTCGAAGCCCCAGGCAGGAAACAGAAAACAGATGTCCTCAATGGAGTGTTTTGCTCCTGGCAACTTCTCCTCTCCTTGCTTTTACAGCAAAGGAACAGAGGGGATGGAAGAACAACATAAAAGAACGTTATTTTTTTTTCATCTGCCCCAACAGAAAGCCACTTGTTCTAAGACAAGAACTTTAGAAGTAAGGCAAGACAGGGAAAAGGCGGCAGGGCTATTTGCTTTGACTAAGAATATCATGCTGCCAACGAGTGTCTCTGCAGATTACCTGAGGCCGTCCGCTGGCCACCAGTGACCTTCTCTATGGCTTCTTTGTAAGGAAAATTTATGGACTCAGCGAACATTTGTTAGCACTTGCTCTGGGCCACAGCCTTGGCTAAGCACTGGGGATCTGACTGTCCCTGACCTCCAGGAGCAGATCGTCTGCTGAGAGACTCCAGTATTTAAACCAAGGCTTTAAGTCCTATACTGGAAAAAATGTAGAGTGTTCTAGAAAACCACACACACACAAAAGAAAGAGTTTATCTCTACATAAATGAGTATAATGTTCATAGAGCAGCACAGCTGAAGTCTTCTGTCAAGAACACTGGCATCAAAGTCTAATACTCTGGAAGATGGAAGGGAGCGAAAAAAAGGGATGAATGGAGTATAGAAGAATTAAGGGTTTGAAACAGGAAGAGGAAAATAAAATGCAATAGTTATCACCCCCTGGGTTGGGCACCAGTGTAAATGCTTTGCATCCATTCACTTCTGTAGTTCTTACAACCTCTCTAAGGTGGTGTTATGATTATTCCCGTGAGCCCCAAAGAGAAGACAGGAAATAGCTGAGAGGCACAAGGGGTTCAGTGACCAGCCTCTTAATCCCCAGGTCTACTTTCCCAGAAAGAACCTTAGGAAAACGACATCCTTCCGGAGACACACGGGGCTCTGGGCTGGGCTGAGGGGCCTGGTCTAGAGAGAGAAACATCCAGTCGTAGACTAAGGCGTGCGAGAGCTGTGGACAAGTTGATAATTTGCCACCTGTTTAAATCAAAGCTTGAAATACTCTCCGGCATTTCTTCGAGGCAAGGTTTCCCACTGCCCCGAGGGAACTGTGCAGAGGGTACTGGTGATGGAGCTCCCTGTGTCCTCCAGGGTGCCAGGGAGCAGGGAATCACCTTCAACTCGACCATCAGCACCAGCAGGAGCAGCAAGCAGTCTTGGCCTGGCAGGGCTTTCCGCCCCGTGAAGGGCTGTTCTAAGCATTTCAGTTCACATTTGCCTGCTCATCGACCTCAGATCCAAGTCCTATTATCATTCCCATTCTCCTGATAAGGACTTCGAGGTAAAGGCAACTCACCCAGACTCACAACCGCAACCGAAACCCAGCAACTCTGCCTGAATTACTAGGTGTAGATGGTCCCATCACCATGCAGTTCTGGCCCCAAACTTGCACACCCCACACAGCAAACCAGAGCCCTGGGATCAACTGGGCTCACACCCTTTGGATGGCAGCTCATTATGTATTAGCTTGCTCTTCAAGGGAGCTGGGGGTCCTCACCCCATCTTACCCCAAATGCCTATCCTGAAAGTCCTTTTAACCACATACACTGAGGAACTCTGGGAAAGGCAATTTCCCCCATCATGTTAGATTTCTCTATGGTGGGAATGCACTTGGGTTGTGTCCAACCTGACTGCCTTTAATCTGACTGCATCTTCCAGAAGAAACAGTAACTCTGGCCCCACTTTAGCCCCAGGCCATCCACTCCGCACTCTGTCCACTGACCTGATGAGACACACCGTGTGATTGAGGCAGACGTCCTTGGTTCCAGTCTCAGGCCTCCCCCAGCCTGTCTCCCCAGGAAGATGATTCTGGGCTCAGTGTCATCTTCGTAAACTGGGCAGGTTGGACGAGACAGCCTGGAAGTTTCTCTCATGTCCCAAATCTAAATCATGCACCTTAACTGAGGCCTCCTCTCTACATGTTTTGCCAACCAAGCTGAGACAACTTGTTAACTGGCTTCCATAAGCTGCTGTCCTCAGAATTGCTCCTTTCCTTGGAAACACAAATGGGGAAAGCCTGAGTCTGTGGGAGGGGCGTGAGTGGGTGAGTTATGACTTGTAAGTCGATGACAGCCGATACCGCTTTCTAGTCCTGAGCAACACACGTGAGCAAAATACTACCCAAACCAGAAAGTAGCGATGACAGTTCTCTACTGATTTTAAATGCAAGCTATAATCAGGCAAGTCAGTGCGGTCAATTACTGACCCCCAACCTTGGTTTAAAAGGGAAAAACAAACAAAAGAAAAGCTAGCAGTTTCCTGTTCTATCAAGGGCTGTTGGCACATTTTACTTTTAATTATCTCAGAGAAAATATCACATAGAGCTAAGGCTCTGGGTGCAGGCAAGACCGGGATCCGATTCTGCCTCCACGCTTACTCACTGTATGACTAGGGCAATCTACTTAGCACGTGGAGTCTCCATTTCCTTAACCAGAAAGTCAGAATAGCCGGGTGCCCAAGAGCATTACATAAAATTCTGCAGGAAAAGTCCCCGGGAACTGTTGGTGTTTGAATGCTTGAACCAAATAACCTAAAGCAAACAATTTCAAGAGAAATATAAAAAGGAGCCTTTAAAGGTGGTATAACACACAGGTGTATACACATGCAGAAATGTATGCTAAAGATCTACGTGTTTTATTTAATGTACAATTACCTCAGTTTAAGAAGTTAAAGAAGTGCAGGGCCAGAGACACCCCTGAAGGTTTAACAATGACATCTAGAGAAACACTATTCATTCTAGCAAAAAAGGGGAACAATGTAAACATTCAGCAGTAGGTGAACAATGGAATAAATTCAGGTATTTCCACAAGGTAGACTATTGTTTATCTATTAAAATTGTTTTCAGAGAACGTTTAATGCCATGAGAACATGCTCAGAAGAAAATGAAAAGTGGGGAGAAAACAGGATATGAAACCATGTGTAGAGCAGAGTTCCCATTTATGGCTCCTATCTGCACAGACGAAGACTAGAGGAATCAGAAGATGGTCTCATCAGTTGTCATCCCTGGAGGTATGACTGTGGGTGGCATATATTTTCCTTTACACTTTCCTGTATTTTCTAAATTGTCTCAAATGAACATATATTACTTCTAGAATCAAAGAAAAAAAAAACATAGTAAGAAATAAATGCATGCCATATAGTACTTATAAGAAGTGGTGACATTATGGAAATAAGGCATACGCTATGGTACTACACCCCCAAACGGGCATGTGGGTTGTTGTAGAACAGAAAAACATCTTGCCTCTCATCACCAGAGAAAATAGATCCTTTGCCCAACCCCGAGACAGAAAATCTGGAAACTGGGTTTTAAGACTGTGGAAATCATGGACTAAAAATCTAAGGGATCAGTCGAGCACTCTGGGAAATGAGGACCAACAGGGAAAGAGAAAAACGTCTTCAGAATTATTTTAGAATTTCAGTCCTAGAGAGATAAGAGAAGTTTCTCAGTGAGAAAGACCTTGTTTCTAAACAATGATTCTTCTGTGACATATAACTAGAGGCTAGTTCAGGGATCGTCTGACTGTTGTTTTATTGTCATTATCACTATTATCATAACATCACTTTGTAAAACAGTGAGTTGTCTAAGATGTGAGGATGGCCATAGATTTCTGAATTTAAATGCAAAATTGGAGTTTATCTCCAAAGAAAGACAATATTAATTCGCTGCAGCAATGAGTACTTTGTGTGGGATTTTATACTCACATCCTCTTTTTTTAAAAAAAAGATCTGAAATAGAATATCATCTTTGATTTTTGGTCTTTATCTCAAAATGTCTAATGTTCCTGAAGGGATAACATTAAAAAGGCCAGAAAGAGAATTTCCTTTTATCCCAGCAACTGTGCCATAGGACATTAGCAGGGAGAGGCCCTATTTAATTACTGAGGACAGAGAGGTTTGGGGAGAGAGTGGGTTGAGATAAGAACCACAGCCACTACCAGGAAGGCACCCCAGAGCCCCCAAACCTCCTAACCTTGGGGGACAAGGCTTACCACCAGCTCTCCTCAGAGGGCCCTGCCTCCACTCAGGCATCAGCTCAGACTGACGCCTGGCCAGGAGCTGCCATGGGCTCTGGGAGCGGAACTTCATACACCCCCAGGAACAAGGGCAGGGATCTCAAGATGAGGGTAGGAAAGCAAGAGCAATTAGGCAAAAGGTAAGAGGGGCACCTTGAAAGTCCACGGACAGGGCAAGCAAGGGGCACCAGGTAAAAAGGGCCAGCTGTGCCAGCCAATTTCCCATAGAGTGTGCGGATAACAGAATGTGAATTTCAGCCAAAGACTTTTGATCTTTCCATAATTAGCAATCTGGACCATGGTATTTACGTTTATATTCATAAGGAGTTTTTTAGGATGGGACTATACCTGGCCTCTGTCTTTCAAGAAAAATGCAAATGCTTTCATTTGTTCACCTTATGACAGCCAAGAATACTTCCATCCAATCAGATCCATCTGTTTATCTGTCTATCCATCCATCCACCATCTATCCATCTGTCCGTCTTTGTCTGTCTGTCGTTACTTAGTGTACCATTCATTGTGCTGGGTGCTAAAGACACAAAGCTGGATCAGCCAGATTCCTGTCTGTAAGGATAGGAGATTTGAGTCGGGGAAAACAGGGATGTGTAACAGAAATGACCCACCACACAAGGCATCCTATGCTGAAGAGTTGCAAGGCTCAGTGACATCCAGGGTAAGAAGTCACAAATAATGAGGAGGATCTGAGGATCTTGTCCAGGAGGTGAGGGCTGGGAAGGCCAGCAGATTTCTTGCCTCAGTGACCTCCTTCCCACCCCTGACAAACCCCATCTTCAATGAAACCCTCTTTAAGGGGGGTGAGAACTCTGGAGTGGCTGAAGGTCCATGAGTGGAGGGGAATTTGACAACAAAGACAGGAGAGGGGCCTGTTAATTTTGGCTAGGAGCACCATGCTGCAGAGCTGGGCCACCATGCCCTAGAACACTGGAGGGCAGTATTTTGGCTTTGCTGACAACTGGAGACTGGATGCCCAATGGCAGTAGTTGGCTCCAGGGGTGCAGCCAAGCTAGGCTGGGCTACAGGTAGGAGGGCTGTGCCACACACATTTTCCCTCCCCTGGGAATGGCAAACCCTTGCTGGGGCAACAGAAAGTCATTAATGTGGCACTGTTCAGCCATTTTTAATTCATGTCCCTTTGAGTAACCAAGAAAACTTCATACTCCACCCCCTGAGAGATTCTGAAATGTCCCTTCTACCCCCATATGCCACAGAGGAGTTGGGGAGGTGTCCTTGGGCATATGTTGCACAAGCACACCAGCCAAGATTTGTCTTGACCCCTCCTCTGTGTTCTTTTCCCATTTCCACATATAAAATGGCAATATTAAGAATTCTACTTCAAACTAAACCCCCATGGGTCATCTACAATTCTTGAAACCTGCTCCCCCCACTGACCTCTAAGAATTGCACTGGAAGGATGTAGGGTGAAGGGTGAAGGGTGGATGAAGATCATCAGATCTGAGGCTGCAGGCAAGGAGACCAGGCAAGTGGAGATGAGGAAGAGGACGACAGGCTGACCCTGGGCAGGGCTGTGGGCATGGCCTGAGTGGGAAATGCTGGAGAAGGGACAGAAACAGAATGGATGGGCCTTGGGCAGTGAGGCAGAGGGAAAAGTCAAGGACAAAGATGCCAAGAGTTATGACTTGGATAGGCTGATGATTATTTGTGCTGTTAACAGAGATAGGGAAGCCAGGAGGACTACATCTGGCAAGAAAGTAATGAGTTCAGCACTAGAATGGCTAAAGCCTTAATGGGAAACACAAGATGAAATACAGGGTCCAGCCTCCCTGGCCCCTTATTTTGGGATTATTTGAGATAAGTCACATAAGGGTCATCTGAATCTTGTTAAGGCTCCCAGCTGTGTTTACCCTTCCTTCCACACTTCCAACCATCCTTCTTATCCTTCCTTCTATCTGACTGTCCATCCATTCATCCATCCATCCATTACATATTGAGCATGTAGTGCATATTAGTGTGTGCCAAGCACTGTCAGGGTGAGGGGGATCCAAGAGTGAAGAGACAACATCTTGGCTCTCATGGAACTTTGACTCTCTCACTGGACTTTTTAAAATAATGACACAAAGAAGGCTCCCTTGAGGAAGTGCCTTTTTCTATTATCAAAAAGATGAGATAGCAAGTATTGGCAAGGATGTAAAGAAAAGGGAACATTTGCAAACTGTTGGTGGGAATGTAAACTGGTATAACCAGTATAGAAAATAGTGTGGAGGTTCCTCAAAAAATAAAAAACAGAGCTACCATATGATCCAGCAAATCCACTGGTAATGAAATCGCTATCTCAAAGAGATATCTGTACCTCCATGTTCACTGCAGTATTATGCACAACTGCCAACATATGGAAGCAATTGAAACGTCCACTGATGGATGAATGGATAAAGAAGATGTAGTATATTTACACAGTGGAATATTATCCAGCCATAAAAAAGAAAGAAATCTTGCCATTTGTGACAACATGGAGAGAACTCGAAGGGATAATGTTAAATGAAATAAGACAAAAAAAGACAAATAGTGTATGTTCTCACATGTGGATATAAAAAAAGCTGAACTCCTAGAAATAGAGAATAAGATGCTGGTTGCCAAAGATAGGGGAGCGGGCAAATGGGGAAATGTTGGTCAAAGGGTACAAACTCCCAGTTAGAATATGGATAGGTTCTGGGGATCTAATGTACAGTATGGTGACTATAATTAACAATACTGTATTATGTACTTGAAAATTAAGATAGCAGCTCTTAAATATTATCACCATGTCAAAAAATTGTAATCTTGTGAAGTGATAGAGGTGTTAACTTATTATAGTGATCATTTTTTCACAATATATATGTATATGAAATCATCACATTATACATCACAACTTATATATATCATGTCAATAATATCTCAATAAAGCTGGAAGAATGAAACAAGAAAAGAAATGTCTTTTACTCTGAGATCTGATGAATGAGAACAGAGAATGGGGGATTTCAGCTCCAAGTTGGGGAAAAGCATGGTGCATTTAAAGGAAATGAAAGAAAATGGGCAGGGGCCCAACGGTGCAAGGCTCTGAGGGCAGTGTAAGGGACTATGGTCTTCCTTTTAAAGGTAATGGAAAGCTTTGAAGAGACTCTTTTCTCAATTCTCCCAAGGATGGTTCATAACTGGCATCCTCCTAGATGCACCGCAGAATAGTTAATTCTTTACATGGTGGATGCCTTAGGGCTTAATACTTTCAAGGGACTAAGAATTACTGACTGTATTTCAACAAACTCCTTTTGTTATTTCAGTAACTATATCCCTCATTCAAGGGATCTCAGGCCAAATCTGCTTTATTTGAAGTTCAGTATTGGGGGAGGCAGAATAGCCTAGTGGTCACATACACTTGGGTTGAAATCCCAACTCTTATCATCCTCAAGCTACATTACCTCAGGCAAGCTACTTAACCTCTTTTTTTTTTTTTTTTAAGATTTTATTTATTCATTTGAGAGAGAGAGAGAGCACACAAGCAGCGGGGGAGGCAGAGAGAGAGGGAGAAGCAGACTCCCCGCTGAGCAGGGAGCCCAACATGGTGCTCGATCCCAGGACCTGGAGATCATGACCTGAGCTGAAGGCAGATGCTTAGCCATCTGAGCCACCCAGGTGCCTCAAGCTACTTAACCTCTATGTCTCGGCTCCTTCAACACTTACTTCCATGACTTCTAATAAACCCTATGAGATAATTCATAAAAGGAGCCTGGCATACATTTTCTTCTATTGACTGGGCATCTACTACTATATTATATAAATAATAATAATAATAATAATAATAATAATAATAATAATGTCATGTGAGCTGGAACCAGAGTCTTATCTTCTACAGTGCATTGAGAAGCTACTTCATTAAAACATATCTTTAGTTCATAGTCCTTGTTATCCTATTCTAGTCCACAAATTGAACAAAATAGAACTGTTATCCTATTCTAGTTAACTCTAGGAAGTGAAAATAAATTGGGTTTTTTTTTCCAGGGACTGGTGGTGGTCTTCAAGTTTTCTGGGCACTCTGGACAAGGAAGGTATGGGGAAATCTCCACCTCTGGGCTCAGTTATGGTCAGCACTTGGCAGGAGTATCTCTTAGGACCATACGAGAGCCAGCACAAGCCAGAGCTATATAACGTGACCATGAAAAACCCATCCTTGCTACTTGCTGGATTAGATGGGCTCAGAGCCGCCAGTTATCTCTTAGGAAGTGTTTGCAAGACCAACTGTAGACATTTCTGACCAATACCATCTTAAGGGTTATCTGAAAAGTGGCAGAAATCACACAGACATTCTTCTTGCAGTGGAGCAAACCACAGTATGTCCCTACACATCTGGGTCAAGAAAGACGGGAAACCCAGCCTCAGATGTGTCCCAAGCACTTAAAACAATGGGTGCTCAGTATATATTTGTTGAAGGGAGAAGGAGTTAGGGGGCTAGAAGGCTTTTCTGGGCATTCTGATGTGGGAAGATGAAGACCTAGGATGGGATTCTACCTGGAACAGAATATTTTCCAGTAACCAGGGCCAACCTCAATCTGGAGTGGAGAGCAGAAACTCCTTTGGAAGGAGGTTGAGAATTAAACCCACTAATTCAGCAGGTCCTCGTCTGTCTCATTTCACAGTTCCCAGGGTCCTTTCCCACACATTCTTTCAGTTCCTGCCAACAACTCTGTGAAACAGATATTACCCTCTTTGAGGGATGTGGAAACTGAAGTTAGGAGAAGTACTCAAACTAGGCTGCTCATCACAGACATTAGAGTGGTTGTTAAAAAAGCAGAATCCCAAACCCCAGCTTCAGATCTGCTGGATCAGAACTCAGGTTTGGGGAGGGGGTGGCCTGGGATTCTTTTATTATTTAAACACCCCCAAGTTATTGTTTTCAATAATCCTCCTCATTTAGGAGCCACTAGGTCCCTGGGGGATCACAATGCTGGGAGCCCCACCTGATATTCTCCCCTTGTGTCTCTCCATTTGCCTCACAGTGCTCTGTCCCTTGATTGGCCATGAACTACTCTCATCTGGTAACTTACCTGGGCCAGATTTAAACCACCATCCTGGGAACCAAGCCAGCAGGTGTATTCATGGAGGCTGTAAGGGGCAACCTAAGCCAGCCTACTTCATATCTTCCCATTGTAAAGCAAATTTGTAAGGTATTCCATTCACATTATACTGATATCAGTATGAATTTTAAAATCATACCCAAGAGCAGCTGATGGATTTTAGAATGGTACTATGCGTGGACAAAGGATCAAACAGAAGAGGGGCAAGGAAATCAAGCATTTGACATGCAAAGTGCCTCTCAACAGTGCACAGGGCCAATCCACCTCCTTCTGTTGAAAGTGAACAGGGAATAATGAAGAAAGCATTTGAATAAATTATGAATGGTGGTGATAGTTCTGTATGTTTGCACTTATGTGTTGTTACTGGTGATTTTGCGCTTTTTTTTTTTTTAAGATTTTATTTATTTATTTGACAGAGAGAGAGAGAGACAGTGAGAGAGGGAATACAATCAGGGGGAGTGGGAGAGGGAGAAGCAGGCTCCCCGCTGAGCAGGGAGCACGATGGGGGGTTTGATCCCAGGACCCCGGGATCATGACCTGAGCTGAAGGCAGACACTTAACCGACTGAGCCACCCAGGTGCCCCTGATTTTGCGCTTCTAATCTGATGACCAATTAATGATTTCACCTCTCCACACTTCTGCTCCTCCTTCTCACTCACACATTTTTAGAAATATGAATATATGGTTTAAAAAAACAAAGCAAAAGAGTAAAACATTTAACAGAGTTCTCTTGTGGGACTTGAAAACAAAGGGGCATTTCCTCAAATAAGACAGAGGATGGAATCACAAAATGGAACTATGAAGTCTAGAAAAGATAAGGTGTTGGTCTGATCTACAAAGGCCTTTAGCCTACATGCAGATTTTTACTTGGATGTTGATCACTTTGCCCTGTGTTGTTGGCCGAAACACATATAGCACTGTAAAGGATGTACATACCTTAGCAGAAGGAAGAGGAAGACTTGCTTTTGACATTATGTGTCAACTCTACTTCAATTAAAAGAAAGCTTGCTTTTGAAAAACGTGACTAGACGTTGCTAACGAGAGAATAACACAACGGTGAGCAAGAACTTAAAGATAGTATTATATATTTAAAAAAAAAAAAACGAAGAAAAGTCAACAAATTCCTCTATGATGCTGAGCAATGGGCTGTTTAGATCTATCAGATTGAAAGAAGCCCCGATGGCAAAACAGAATGGCACCTTACAGTACTGTCTCCTGGGCATGGTGGTCTACCTAGAAGAAGGAAAATGGCTGTTCTGGTCACTTACAGTCAATAAAGACCCAGGTACCTTCCATCAGAGTTAAGAATACCCATTGGAAGATTAGTTTCTCAAAGTGTGACTCTGTTTTGCATCGGGAATATGAAGTAATGAGAGATTCCAAAATGATTTGATCCCTTGCCTATTCAAAGGTTCTACTTTTTCCACAGGAAGGGTCTGCCTGGCAAGAAGAGATACTTTCTTTGCATATCAGTTGTTTTGTCTGATGTTTTACTCCTTGGTTTTGTAAGTACCATCAACAACATGTACTTTAAAGCTACACCTGTAATGTTCTTTACTCAGATGCGTCTGGGCCTTGTGTGTGGACAGGAGAAGCATCATCCATCCAGTTCCGAGTCCTATGCACTGAAGGACTCCGCCTGACCCCACACACGGGAAGTCTGAGGTGTGCCCAGCTGTCATAACCACTGGCTCTAGGTTGCTCCCCCACTACTTAGAGCACCTCAGGCAAGAGTACTTCAACATTTCTCAAAGCTAACATGTACCCTCTGGTTCCTCATATGTCCCTGCGTGGGCAACACCCTCAGCCAAAAACCAGTGAAAAACTCTAATACTGCACACTTCCTATCTGGAAGTGCAGGAAACACCTGCACCCACACGCACTGGGAGGGAGACAGGTAAGTGCGTGGATTTCCATACCTTCACAGACGGTGGAGGTGAGCCTGACATTGCCTGTGGTGGGTGGGGGTCCCGGCGGAAGAATCCAGTGGCTTAGAGATGGGGAATCGGGCCCTAGCCTACCTCTTCCCTTCCTCCGGGCGGCTGGGAACATGCCCTGGAAGTGCTTCTGAGACTCAGCCTTCAGGGATGTGGAATGATGCACTGGCCACACCCGCAGGCCTCACAACAGATGGCATCCACACTTCCACCCGCCCCCAAGGCCACCTGTTCTGCAGCTGTGCAATGGGCTCATGCCTAGGGTTCTAGATGCCCGGAAGAAAAGGCCACGTGTCCATGGCGGGCCTAGGCAGGGCAATGGGTCTCAGTCCTGGTCTCACTCTGACTTGACAGAGGCAGAAAGAAGACAAAATGTTGTCTTCCTCTGTCCGATGTGCAACAGAGAAGGTGGGCCCTCCCCTGGATTTGCCTCTCCTCAGGTCCTGTCCTTATCTCCCAACACCCTCTACGGTAGTTTTTACAGTGCTTCCTGGGAACTGGGTATTCTCAGCACCTTACAGATGCTATGTCGTTTAATCCTTAGAATAACCTGGGAGGTGGGCACTGTGGTAACAGAAGAAGAAACAGAGCTGGAGAGGGGCAGTGGTACTTGTCCAGCTCCGAGGGCTGGATAGGGTGGGGGCTGCAGAAGGTCCAACCACCACGCATTGAACCACAGAGGTGCAATCCCAAGGATGGAAGCAAGCCCACAAGGCAGGTGTAAACGATAGGGCCAGTTTTGGGTGGGCTCCTGCTCACCCCTGCACAGGTTAACACCTGTGGTCAGCCAGGCAAATGAAGTGCTAACAGCTGATCCTAGTCTCCTAGCACCCTTGGGAGAAGAATTCACAGAGAGAAATAATTCAGGGACAGAGGGACTCAGAAGGAGGGACTGAGGCTGTTGGCAAAGGCCTGAGTCAAGAGCCAGAAGTCAGCGGTCATAAGGGGAGGCTGAGAGAGCCAGTCCTGGATGTGGTTCAGCTGCACGTAGCCCTACAGCTGACAGCCTGTGACCTTGAGCCAGTTATTCAATGTCATTGTACCTCAATTCCTCATCTATTCAGTGGGGAAAATACCTCCTAGGGCTCCTGTGAGGATTAAACGTTTAGCCTTAACACTGTACATCCTTATTAACTATTAGCTATTACCAAATCAACTGGGTAGTATAGCGACTTACTGGGTGAGATTTTTTTTTTTTTTTTAGAGCAAGATCACAAACACACTGTACCTTCACTAGCCTGAGCGCAGGCAGATGGTTTAGCAGGAGTGGGGACAGGAAGGTGAGGTGGAGGAGGTCACCAAGGAAGTAGGGGCTGCCCTGCTGGGTTGGCTGGAGGTGTTACTGGCAGAGGTGCTCCCCCACAGGAGGAGGTGCTAGAGGCGGATGTCCAGCAGGGGCTGGAAGCGGAGGCAGACAGTGCTCAGGGCAGGGCACCCCTGGTTGCACCCAGAGGAAGCTGCCCCGCGCTGCTTGTAATCGGGCTCTGCGGTGGCTACAAGCTGAGAGGGTTCCGGGCGGTGCACAACGCGTCCAATACATTCACTCAACAAATCCACGCCAAGCACCTTCTGTGTGCCAGGTAGTGAGGACACTGCAGAGAACAAGACAGGCAAGGGGTATGCTCCCTCTTCCACTGTTGTGAAGGAGAGGACAATTAAGAAGTAAAAATGGAAATTTCAGATAGGGATAAAGTACTTGGAAGAAAATAAAATGAGCGAATGGGGTCAGGGGGAAGGCCTCCTTCAGACATAAGGACCAGGAATGGCCCGTCTGAGGAGGTGAAATTTGAGTTGAGGCTTGAATTACAAGAAGGAACCAGACATAGAATGCGAGGGGCAAATGCAAAGATCCTGAGGCGAGTTCTGGGAGCAGCTGGGAGGCCAGCTCAGGAGGACCAGCGTGAGCTGCAGGAAAGCAGGGAGACAGGGGGAAGGGCAGGCAGGGGCCAGGTCCCGAAGGACCTCAGAGGAGGCCAAGGTGAAGAGCCCGGATTTTATTCTGAGTGCACTGAGAAGCCAGTGGAACATTTTTAGTCAGGGGAATTACGTGATCTGGTTGCTGTGAGAAGTAGAGCAAGATTAGAAATGGGGAATGAGGAACTGCTGTTTTTGTAGGTCAGAAATGGCCGAACATTGGCAGTTTCATGTGGTTCCCCCGGATTCCTGCCCTGTTAGATGGTCACTGGGAACAAGAGCAATGCTTTAGTAAGGCTGTGGGGCCTGCAACCACCATGGCACATTCCGAGAGAGCTGCCCAACTAGGAGGAGCCTCTCGGGTGGCCGGTGGTGGAGGCACAGTAGGGGGGTCCCAGCATGTCTCTGCAACCCACACAGCAAGCGGGAAAGGGCTTCTCACTCAGCGCTTCCCTTCCACCATCCTCCTGGGCGTTGGGTTACTCATGCTCTGCCAACACAGAGCCAACCCCCCAGCAATGCCCCTGACGACACACACTTAATCTGCTTCCCCGCGGACACATGTAGTGAAAGGAGGACCTCCGTGGCTGCTTTGCCCCCTTGCTCGTGTTTCTCCTACTGCCACTCACCTCCTTGGTAGAAGGGAAATTCTTCAGAGGCGAGAGAGAGGTCTGTGCAAGAGATGGCCACAACATTTGATCAGCATTACTGGTTCCGTATAGAGACAAGCCTCTATCTGCACCTTGACAGGTTCCTGTCTTAAGGATTTTGCGGTTAGGCACAAGGCTGACTGGTGAACTGCCAAGCCCAAATTAGCACTCGGACCAGATTAGCACACATTCCTATTTTTCTACCCATCCACATTCTTACTTAGGCGCATATGACACTCAGTTCCACCACGGTGTGAAGGTTATGCTTTTAAAAATGTAAGAATACGGCATAAAAATTTATCTTTGGGCTGTGTAAACATATCCAGTATCCAGTATTTGCCATGCATTTTTAAATAATTCATAAGGCTACTATCACCATCCTTAATTTCAAAAACCATAAGCTGTCTAATAATTAAACAATACCTTGATGCTATCATACACTTTGATTTTCATGTCGTTAATCCTAGAAGCACAGAGGGGAAGCACCTGTTTAACCCCTCGGCCACCTGGACACTGTTACAAAGAAATCCTATGGGGTAAAGACAATGACATTTCATTGGAAATCAAACCCCACATGAATCATTATTGATTATCAGCCAGTGGATCTCTGTATTTGGGATAAAGTTTGAAGAAAGGGCAAGAGCTTTCCTCTTTGAATCTATTACAAACTAGTTACTGAGGGCCTTTGGGGCTGCTCAGTCATTCCTAATTTATTCTTTCTAGGATATGTTGGGTTTGTTAATGGTCAATCATCTAAAGTAGAAAAATAGGTCACTGACCTGAAATAAAGAGCTTAAAATATGCAAATTACATAAAGATGAAACCACTAAGGTATCTTACTGTCTCCCTGGAACTGAGTTCTGCAAAACTACCCCAAAATCAAGTCTTTTTCAAGTACAGTTTTTTGGGTGGAGAAATCATCCTGATCCCCAAATGACAGGATTGAAATAAGCCTAGAGACAGTTTTGCCTAAAAGGTGGTCAGAAGTCAAATACTGCTACTGAGGGGGGTTTTGCATTCCACCTAATTTCTCAGGGGAATTCAAGACACCCTAGTGGGGTAACTGGAACGCCCCCAGTCCCCAGTACACTGCAGCCCTACACCCACAGCCACTCAAAGAATTCCATCCTACTCTGAGTTGCACTTAAAAATTCAAAGGAGACATTTTTGCATCAGTAAATATCTACACAAATAATCTCTAATACTTCCCAGTAATTTCATTCCCAACATCAGCCTTGATAAACAAGGGATGATCAATAACCTTTTCAGAGTGGAAACGACTCTCCCCTTGCTTCTGGATTCAGCCACAACAGACCCTGATACAGTGTCACGCTGCCTCGGTACAGGCTTTTATATTAAACTGTTCCCTTCCAATTGTTTATCCAAATAAAGAAAATATATATATATTTTTAGTGAATCCTTAAACCAATCAAATAGGACATTTGTCTCAAATATTTCTGATACTGAAGAATATTCCAGTTGCTAGTCTTTCTTAGAACAGAAGCCTAAACAATCGAACAGACACCCGCCCCCCTTTTCTTTTAATGATCAAGAGTTTCCGATAGAGAAAAGGTTGCTTTCTAGGTTTAAAAAAAATGCACAAGTAGTAATCTGCAGGGTAATGGTCTGGAGTGGAGTTTAAAAAATTCCCTTATAGTCTTTTAAATGGATTTAAAGAAGACTGCACAAACACATGTTCGCATGGGTTGCTATCTAATAACTGTGTGTTCGTGTGTGTTTGTAGGAACACAATAGAATTCAGACCATCAGTAAAAGATTATATACACCATAAGCCTCCCCGGGGATTTAGTGCCAACTCCACCTACAATAAACAAAAGGCCACGCAGAGACAGTGCCACTAAAGAGGGTGGGGGGAGTTTTACTGTCTGCTTACTCAAATATCCACATTTCAAGGCATAATATCTCTTTGCTCAGGGGGAATGAGCCCCGCTCACTTTAATTCTTTCCTTCCTTACATCCTCTGTGGTAAGTTTCTGCTATCCCCAACACCTTAGAAAGATCGACGTACTGCTAACCACGCTAAATGTATTATTGCTGTATTAAGTCCTTATGTTCATTCTGTGTGTGGTACACGGTGCTGTGGTTCACAGACGACGAAACAGGCACAAAGACACACCAAACACACTGCATATCTACATGCCAGATTCCTGCGCATAAGCTTAATCACATCCCAACTCCTCTCTGCTATTACTCTGAAAAATCTGTCCTCGTGTCATCTTCAGAATATCAATTCTGTGATTACTTTTCAGTAGACAATAAGGGCATTTCAAAAATTTTTGTAGTAAATATATAAAATATATTGTCTGGTAAGCGTCCTGTTTTCTTCTTTTTGCTTAACCACTCCAATATGAATATGATGCCACCAGAAAAAAGCTTATTTAAGAACTGAAGCAAAAAAAAAAAAAATGCTTCTGGGCCCCTTTTCGTGCTAGTTACTTATGAGTTATTGATCTAGGATGGTTTTCTCTCTTGCTCTTTTTCATAGAGTCAGACGCTTCTTTATTCCCACCCTAGTGGCTGTCATTCCTACCCGTGGATTGAATCATATACATACATACATGTAGCATGTTCATCTATTTTACATATAAATTGGCAAAATATTGAAAATTTAGATCATTTTTAAAAAGTAAAAGAGGCATATTAGACAGAATATACAAGTTTGTATAAAATATAAACCCAAAAACAAAAAACAAAACAAAACAAAAATAAACCCAAAACAAATGTTACTGTACTTTTGTTATTCATTCTTACATAGCTCCTTCCCCCTACAATAGAAGAAATGCATACTTTTTTCTTGAGTTTAAAATCAGAGTAATACTTTAAGTGGTGAAATTTCTATTGTTGTTAGATCAGCTATTTCCATAAAGGAAATTTATAATGATTTAATCATTAACAATATAAACATCTTTTGTTAGAAGCACATTTTACATTGATTAGAACCGAGAACTGGTTGGGTTGAACAGGATTTTAAAGTACTGAATCTAAAAATAGGTCTATCAAGATCTGTAAAGACATTTTTGCTAAGTGTTCACTGGCCTAAAAATATCTTTTAAAAACAATTTAGCTAATTTGGCTGAGGGGTTCATATGCACATATCGACCCATAGGCTGTGATTTCCTGTATGACAGAATAACCTACCAAATTAGTAACACAATCCAGGTCAAGTTTACAGGCATAATAGAGTTGCTGAAAAATATAAGCGTGCCTGGGGAGATAATTTTCTTTTTTTTTTTTTTTTAACAATGGGGATGTGGATGGATGGATGAGTAGAGGGGTGGGAGCATGGAAAGATGAAAACCAAAGTTGAGAATAAAATAAGGATATAGAAAATACAGTTGAAGCGATGTCTCCCTTTTCACGGCACCATCTTTGTAATGAAAGACAACATTTATTTTCACCTGCCTTGATAGGAACGTGCCAGTGACTGTTTCACAGAAGTAACATCACTCCTAGAATCATCCCCAAACCGGAACAACACACCACCCTGTCCAATCTTTACAACACCCCCCCAAAAGTAGTTACTTGTCAGATGCTGGGCTTTACAAAATAACTGTGTCCTTTATTTGTAAACACTAATATTTAATTCAGTGATTCCTTTGGGGGAGAAAAGCCATTCCTAAATAGCTTTCCATAAAACAACAAAGTCTGTGGTCACTAGGTAGAAAATGTAAGGGGGGGGGCGGTGCCACGACAACCTTTGTCTTTCAACCCTAGCAATGAACATGCCTGGGAAGTGCAGACGGCTCCATGAATTCAGGATTGCCTAATTACTAAAATAAAACACACTTTATACATAAATCAATAAATCAGCCTGCGATGGCAAGATGGGCAGCCGGTTACTAGACAAAATGAATATGCATAAGCACCACCTCCTAGGAGAGCTTCTGTGCCTGGGCAAGATCACAAAATCTGAAAGGATGGTTCCAGGAAGGCGGCAGGCAATGCCCCGTGAGAAATGGCACGCAATTTATCGGGCAAGAGAAAATGCCCCGCAAAGTAGTCGGGGAGGGGGCGGGCCCGGCCCGGAGGAGCTCTGGGGAGAGTGAGGACGACCCCTCACCTTGCAGAAGGGGAGGAGCAGCAGGCAGGGTCCGCGCCCGCCCCGGTGCGCACGGTCCGGAGCGCAGGGGCGCCGCTGCCGCTGCCCCAGCCCCGCGACCACGCAGCCCGCCCGCGCAGCCCCGCTCCGCTACTTACCCCGGCCGCGTTATTAATAGATGCTAATGGCTCCGTTAGATCGAGGAGAAGCCTCTTTCTTTTTTGTCATATGGAAATTCCAAGTTAAAAAAAAATCCTGAAGCAGCAGTGGGCTCCCTGGTGCAGTGGATGTGAGTTCACACTCCGCCCCCAGCCGCCTCCACACTCCGCGCCAGCCCCCAACTTGCTACAGCAGGGGCCAAAAATCAATCCCGAGCTGGGAGCGATCCTGCGCGCAGGCAGACAAAGACTTCACCCGGACAGGGCCGAAGTCTGGCTTTGCTTTGAAAGCCGTAACCTGCAAGTGGCGTTACAGAAAGGGGTCCTACACGTTGTTTTTCTCCAGAGGATTCTTTTAGGACACCCTAAAATGCTGAAGTCCCGATACTGTCCCATGACGGCGGGACAATCATGTCCCAAGATTCTGCAAAAGACCGTCCCAATCCCCTTTGTGCAAGACCCGGAAACACCTGACACAACCACCCTACTGGGGTCCAGTCCCAAAGACCTTCCTCAGTATTGCCACAGAACAGCCCTCAAAAGCCCTTTTGGTTTGGCGTGGGAAGAAGGGAGGAAAGGACGGGAAGGAGGGATTAAATTTAATCCATGAAGAGATACCATGGTTAATATCAATCAACCATTGATGCTCTGAATTCCAAGATAAACTGTTTTACTAAATGGGTGGAAAATTAAAAAAAAAAAAGAAATTAAAGTCGGGTCCGGAGATTTGGTCTGAATGCACTTTTGGCAGAAGAAAAACAAAGTGCTGTTGTATAGTGCCCCCTGGCTGGCTTACTTAACCCCTTAGATGGGCCAGACCATCTTGGTTTGTCACACACCAGCAAAGCCGCCATGTTGGTGACTGAAGCTACCCATGTTACAATTCAGCTAGAATTTCTGGAAAAGTATGTAGTTCAACTCTATTAAGAGCACACTAATTTTGAAATCTGCAATAAATAAATCTGTGGAGGTGGGCCTTCAGTGGGGGAAATAGTTGACTTCCAACTTTCTTGATATTGAGGATCTTCCACACTTGTGTGTGGTGGTGGGGGGCAACTAAACTAACAGCCCTTGTTTTTTCAATGTGTCTTCCATTTCTTGGTCCAGAAATTGTTTAAGGGAACTCTGTCATTAACATACCATGTTATACATGCCTGTTGTGAATTTTAACTATTTTAATTAAGTCACCTTTTTCTATTTCTTAGTATTCATTCGTAACTATTTATCTTCCCCAAAGTCATAAAATTCCATTAGTACAATTACTATTTTTCAATAAATCAGATTGGCCTTCTTACCAGGATTCTCAATGAACAAGAAGTAACAGTACAATAATTATGGATGTTGCAGCTGAAGTCACAAGTGAGAGAGAAATCGGGAATTTCACAAGAACCTTAGAATAATCTTTCCAATTCCTAACTCTTGTTCTCCATCCGCGGGCACCACACAGAAGGACAGGACGAAGTGTGACAAAGTTTCAGAGTACTGGATATCTGTTGAGAGACACATGCGCTTTACGCAGCCGGTGTTTCTTTTGTTAAGTGGGCTTTCAATGAGCGTCGGCAAAAGTTCAACTACAAGCTATTAACCACTTCAGGGTCTGCTTTAGGAGAAATGGGATCTGCCTGCATAACCCAGAGCTCTGCAAATTCCAGTAAACTAGGGGCAATACCGTTTTAAAAATAAATCAATATGCCGAAGCAATTGCGCCGCGGACATGCATGTCCAGATAGGTGAGGGTGCAGGGGAGAGGAAGGTGAGTTGAGAGTTACCTTCTTACAGGCAGATAAAGAGCTGCAGCTGCTTTCTTGTTTCCACCAAAAGAATGAAAAATGTCATTAATTCTTTCAAGACAAATGCAAGAAACTGGCTTTGTTGCCTTTCCTCCCTCCCTCCCTCCCTCCCTCTCTCTCTGCAGCTTTAGAGAAAGGCAGCCGTAAGATTGTTGCACTGATGGAATCACAGGGTCTGGCTACATTAGCAGAATCACAGACAGCACTAGGGTGATGTCTTCGCTCTCCAGCTCTCTAATTATTTACCCAGATCAAGCCTGACTGCTGGAAAATCAGCTCTCTCCAGGAGGTAACCGAGCTGAAAGGTTCTTTTCACTGAGAAATGATGGGCTGGTGGCTGGCATCCAGCCTACAGGCCAGTGCGCCCTTGTGGGCAGTCACAAAATAAATACCCAGCACCACACCATTTTCCTCATTCATTCCCAGGGAAGTATTGGTCAGTTTACGAAAATTAGGTAAGAAGAGCATATCTGTGGTGCCGAAACACACAAAGATTGAGCCCCTCGAAGACACTGTTCTTAAAATTAATTTTGTGAAATGAGGAAAGGGGGCATTTAGTATTTTAAAAGGGGTTATTTAGTATTTTATAGCTGGAGCGTCCATTCAAAGTCCCTATATGCAGACAAAGCAGATTGCTGCATTGTTCCCACTTACGGGTGCTGTTTTCTCTTGCAGGTCTGCAAACAGAAAATGTTCAGGCAACATTTATGTTCTAATTTGCTCAGGCTCTTATAAAAACAGAAAGCCACTAGCACTCTGTCAGCTCATGTGCTCCTCCAAAGCTCTGGGTCACTCTCTCTTGACTCCCCAGAATAAAAGGTAAAAAAAAAAAAAATCAATTTCAATCAATCAATATCATTTATATTTGTCTATTTCTAAAAGCTTTGTTAGAAGCAACATTTAATTTTAATGCTTTCCACTTCTTCTTTGCTTTCCTAGGACTATAAAACTATCATCACACACACACAAATTTTTAATTTATCAGGCCCATGATGGGTCGAATCACCCTCAGATTCCTTTATTTTTCACCACTCACAGCCGAACATGGCTGCCAGCGAGGATCTGTCGTGAACATGAATGTGTGGGCCTGGCACACGCATCACCACTGCCCATTTACCTACACCCTTCGGAAGGCGCAATGACAGTGTTCATCCAACAAACATATGATAGCTTAGGGGAGACAATATATGTGTTTTGATTGGCATTTCAAATTTATGCTGTGTTTATTCTAACATTAAAATCCATTTGTATTCTCTACATATACAGCCATCTCTTAATAGTACATTTGAGGATTCTTTTTCCTGCTTCCCGGTCAGGACTGGAATTCAAAATTTGCTGTGGTTGATTAGCTTGCTGATTTTTAAAAGCAGATTTCCCTTTTCAAAAATCACTCTTCTGGGGGGCAACTGACATTCTAACCTGAGCTTGCGAAGCAGTGGAATTTTATTCCTGCATTCAACACTGAAGCAAACTACAGTTGACCCTTGAACAACGTGGGGGTTAAGAGCACTGACGCCCACGCAGTCCAAAATCCCGTATAACTCTTTACTCCCCCAAAACTTAACTACTCACAGTCCCCTGTTGACTGGAAGTCTTACCAATAACACAGTCGATTAACACATGTTCTGTATTTTATGTGTATTACATACTGTACTCTTACAATAATACCTTTTTCTAACTTCTTCAATATTTCTTTTTTTTTTTTTAAGATTTTATTTATTTATTTGAGACAGAGAGAATGAGAGACAGAGAGCATGAGAGGGAGGAGGGTCAGAGGGAGAAGCAGACTCCCTGCTGAGCAGGGAGCCTGATGCGGGACTCGATCCTGGGACTCCAGGATCATGACCTGAGCCGAAGGCTGTCACTTAACCAACTGAGCCACCCAGGCGCCCTAACTTCTTCAATATTTCTAAGCTATGCAGTTCATCTGTGAGTTTTTCTCAAATTGTTGTAAATCTCCAAAAAATTTTCCCATATATTTATTGAAAAAAATCTGTGTATAAGCAGACGTGCACCTTTTAAGCCCATGCTGTTCAAGGGTCAACTGTACTTCCTTTCACTTAGGATTTGTAATACATTCATCAAATTTCTGTAATGAAACATTTGCACCTGTATTGCAGCAAGGGCTGCAAACATAGATCGTTTAAGAGTACGAACCCATTAAATTCATTATTTAGAAAGGAACTAGTTTGGGTTTGTTAAAGAGTCTATCTTGAGCTTCTTCTTAGACAACACAGAAGCACCTCAAATAGTCCACAGAATGAAGTATTAATAGAAGAATCAATAGAGTTTTGAACAGGGTATAAATTTAACAAGGGGAGACAATGGGGTCACCCCTTTCCATTACAAAAAGCCACTGCCCAACTGTCATCTGAGGCCACTTAAAATAGGAGGAAAGAAAGACACCTCACCACACCTCATGTTAACGAATTGTTTTAGAAGAAAAAAAGAGTAATTTACATTAAATTATTTTTCATTTGGAGAACACATATTGATATAAACAATTTCCTCTCTGGTATTGAAAAAAAAATTTTAACTGGAATGTCAAGCAATTTCCCCCCAATTCTAAGGGGAAATAAACTCACTATTCTCACAGCCATCACAGACTATAGACTACAATGTTCAATTTAGAATTTTTTATCTTCTATAGAAAAATGTTTATTGTAGTGATTAGAGTTCTTTAAAAAAAAAACCTCTTAGGATGTTGAGGACATTTCCATTGCTCATAGGATTTACAGCTGTTTAAACATTTTGAGCTTTTTGTCTCTACTGCATTGGAATCTGCTCAGACCAAGATCACTGCTTTGTTTACAGGATTGCAAGACAAGCTCCATTTTCCTTCTTGGGGCCTGTTAATGGTCCCTGAGCCTGAGTTCCCCTCTTCATTTTTTACCCAACAGTGCCAGGTATGGAGTTATTAGAGCATTGGTCTATACTCCAAAACAAATGGACTAAGGCAGGACCACCCCAGCCCAGAGAAGAGCCAGCTGACTTGCTTTATGGCTAAGTTATGTCAGGATTAAGAGCAAGGGCAGTTGACTGCATGGGGGGAGGCCTGTGACTACATGTCACCAGGGGCATCCCTGAAGAAATGTGGACCACTCGGGACAGCTCCTCTTACTGCCAATGCCCTGTGCTTTCCGTGATCTGGGTTCTGTGGTGTCCTTTCCTGGCCTTGGCACCTAGCATTGCTGGCTGTGTGCAATTCTCCTCTTTTCATGGAGGTGGTCCAATTGGACCACAAGTGCTTTGTGAATTACTCATGAGGAATCACAAGATAGTAGTTATAAAAACCAACACTACCCTATAAAGTTACAGGGTCAGAGTGGCTTAAGCCATTAAAGGATCAGCGTTTGAAAGGAAAATACAGTAGACCCGAATGCGGTTTCCGTTTATAGGAACCTGACATTGGCAATCCTACAGCATGCAGTGGCGCTCCCCTTTTGCAGAAGAGGCAAAGTGACAGGAATGAGGTGACATAGCAAGCTAATGTCCCAGTCCAGGATTGGATCTACTGATTTCAGGGTGCTGTCCCTCAGGAATCTGGATCTCTGGATGTTCAGCGAATACAGGGATGGGATTGTCTTGTGCTTCCTTTTGGAAGGCAAGGCTGGGTCCTTTGTTGGGCCTCTTGTTATTCCCCAACATCTTTGAAACCAAATCCCTATCTGCCCTCACCCTAAAGGCCACTACCATTCCTTGCTTGGGCTAGCACCATCAACATGAGGGGAGCTACAGTCTGAGACTCTTTTACCTAAGAGCAGATTAAGGGGACTCTGTGATGCCATCTACCCCCAGAATCCCATCTGTGTGGAGAGCATGGAGCTCGAGTCTGTCTGGCCAACACCAGCACCTAGAAGTGGGGCATGCTCATGAGCAAGAGCTGAGACAGGAGGGTGTGACTGGCGTCCTCTGCTGAGGAAAAGGTCAGGAACCCCCGCTAATTGTTGTTCTCGGAGTTCTTCGATCTTTCTCCTTTGCCTGTAACTCACCTTCTACCACCATCCCCCAATCTTTCTGTCATGGCTTGGTTACCAAAACCTATTTTACCCATTTATTGTCATCTGTTAAGCTCTCATCTCAAACACCTCAGGGGCTGATAGAGACACAGGCAGCGCCATACCTGGAGGGGGAGACTTGATCCTGCTTTTCCACCCATCTCCACTGCTATTTGTCTTCCTGATGCGTCAATGCTCCATCTGGAGACTGACAACACCTGACCTTATTGTCAGACCTCCAAAGCTCGAGACGAGGGGAGTTATGCCAGTTACACGCTGCTGAAACTAAGCAACTCTTTCCTGGACAGATCCAGCCAGTTCCCAGATTCTTCAGGTAAAAACTGTCCACCTCACTTTACAGCCCATCATCATGTCTGAACGTTCCTCACTGTGAGATCTCACGTTGGCTGTGACCTGGGGATCAAGTGATTTGATCATATTAAGGCAGATGGGGTTAGAGCCCTTGCCGCTTTGTAGGAGCTTTGTTTAGCTCAGGCTTGGCTCATGGACCAGGAATGAAGAGGAGAGGATGACATGTAGCTTTTCTGAGCCTCCATTTCCTTATCAGTTACCTGGGAAGTACAGGACTAACTCCACAAAGTTTTGGTAGAGGTGAACCAAGATGATGTGTGAGAAAGATGGCACCAAAAGTACTCAATGAATCTTTCCCAATCCTCTCTCACCCAACCCAGTATCGCATCCCTCAGGAGCTAGTCCATGGTTGCCACATTTATCCTGGTGAGAGAAGCCGTCCTCCCAGCCCCCCACGAGCACTACCTAGCCCAGGAAGCCCTGCCTGGCTCTCAGAGGCAGATATGGCAGGTGGGTGGGGTGCAGGGACTTCCTCCCCACCCCCGGCATGCCTGCACCAGCCCAGCAAGCTCCAGTGGGTCCTCCTGGCTTCTCAGCAGACGGGCTCCCAGACATTTCTGTCTTTCGATGCCCTCCGACTTCTCTCTCTGTCTGCCCCCAAGCAATGACTGTGAGGCCAGGCTAGGTACTGGGGTACAGAGGGGAGCAATACAAACACAATCCTGCCCTCAGGGCCCTTACCAGCCAATGGAGGCAAAGGAACAAAGAGACCCCACAAGTACAATGTGAAACTGCAGAGTGTTATGAAACACAGAAGCAGAGACAGCCCATGGCAGGGAGAGGGGAATGGGAAGGATAATGTGATCAGATCTGTGTTTCTAAGGACCACCCTGGATGCTGTATGGCCAGGGACAGGGAGAACAGATGCAGGTGGGTCAGATGGAGGCCAGGGTGTGGGCTCAAAGAGGGAGGCAGTGGCCTTTGCTTGGGCGGTGACTCTGGAGATGGGGTAGATGTGGGCATCAGTGAGATGAAGGTGCCCTGGATGACAACACAACTGGGGCTTGAGCAGGACTTGGGCCAATTCTAGGCCTAACCCCAATCACCAAGAAGCAATAGCACATGGAGAGAAAGCAGACAGAGGACAGCTCAGACCCTGTGTGGAACTCAGCGTGGCCTAAATAAATTAAACAAACAATAAATCACATAATCTCCCTGAATCCTATAACGTGGCCAGCAGGGCCTCTTCTGATTTTAAGTGGGTACCTCCCTAGAGCTTCAACCATTCTGCCCATATAAAACAGGAATTAATATTGGGTTTTGTTGGATGGCAATATCTGCAGCCATCATTCTGCACAGTCCTTTGCAGAAACAAGTCTCTTCTTGCTGCTAACGTGGAGCACTACTGTGTGCAAGGACTTCCTCCGGGTGCTCACCCGCACACACTCATTGGTCCTGATAACCACCCTTTGAGGGAGTACCATTATTATACATATTTAGAAGCTGATGCACAGAAAGGTTAAGGAACGTGCTCAAAGGCATACGGCAGCGAGCAAGTGGTACGGCCAGGATGTGAACCCTGGCCATCTGAATCCAAGCCTGTGGTCTGTCACTCTCATAAACTCGGCACCCAACCCTGTGTTGACGGTTTCTCATCCTGCCGCCTTCTCCCTCTGCCCCGAAGGTGGCTACATCTGCCTTGGTTTCTCTTCCTACTAACGTGGATACACAGGGGAATCAAGGATCACAGGGGCCACTGAGCATGAACCCATTCCCCCTTCCCTCGTCATTTCTCCAACTAAGGTTTAGGTTGCCATGTGACAGAATGTTTGACTAGTAGTTGGGATAAAAAAAGATTTCAGGTTGGACACTCCACTGAAGCCGATATCCAGAGTTGATAGTATATGGCCATATACTTTGCAGAGACAGGAATCTAATATTCAAACAAAAAATAGTTCTGAAAGTCTTTGGAACATTTCAACTAATGATCTGCAGAGGCAGACATAAACCACTGTGAAGAAAACTTTTTCTTCTAATAGGAATAAAACTCTAAGAAAAAAACTTGAGGAAATGACTCACTGATATGCATGGGGAGGAGAGGGAAAGCGGGCCCTGGGGAGCCACAAGGATGGATTACAGAGGCCCTGAGGCCCAGCTGGGAAGAGGAGGCTGGGAAATGAGGCCCGTGGAGCACATCTGAGCTTCTGATTTGTTCTTTCTTTTTCATCTTGCACAGCTCACGATTCAAACACCTGGGGTAGGTGGTCAGCTGGTCTAGAAGACTGGCCTGAGGCAACTCAGTTTCTGGGCCTCAGAGAGGAAGGACAACAACATGGCTGGCCTCCACCTCTTCTAACTGCGTGACCTTGAGCCATTTGCCTGCCCTCTCTAAGCCACTGTCTTCATTTGCAAATTGGTGATCATGGTACCTACTACGCGGGTGGTTGTGAAAATGAAATGAAAATATCCACATCAAGAGCCGAGGAAATGTTACAAAGTGATAGTTAACAATGGCAGTCATAATAAGTCATAGGGGTGAGGAGGCAATTTCGTCTAGGCCCTAGGTAATGCTGCTCAGGGCCCAGGTGGCCAATTTAAGTCCAACCCCAAGGGAGGGAGAACACATACCTGGATATTCCCAATTCAGATGATGCCCTCAGAGCTTGAGCCAACTGCGGTGTGTGATCCTGACCACCCCTGGCCCTCGGGGCAGAGCAGGTGCTGGGAGACTAAGAAGAGGTAGCCTGACTGGAGGGATGGGTGGTGAGGGGACCAGGAAGTCTTCCCCAAGCACTCCGGATCCTGACATTGGAATATCTCCACACCTGCACTCAGCCTCTGTCAAGACAACTCCTTCGGGCCAACCTATCTGTGAGAGAAGGTCACAGGTGTCTGTGGGATGTCCTTACTAGTTAATGGAGCATTCGTGCCCACAACTGGAGAGAGTCAGAAATAACCATTGTCCTTCCCACACAAGATTAGTTCCCAATCCTGTAACTTGAAATTATTGATGAACCCAAGCTTCTCTCAATTGGTGGGTGTCCGAGAGAACAGCTCCCCACTGCCCACCTGAGCTGCTGGGTCACTCTGCAGGGGGCCCTCAGCAGAGCCGGGCCTGTCACGGGCCTGCATCCCTGAAGCTTCCCCACCTCCCCCAGCCCACAGACTCCATGACAAGGGCCCTGCCTCTGTGTCAGCAGGCAGTCTGCCACCCACACGGCAAACTCTGACCAAACCTTGGCTGTTGGCCCAGGCCGCAGTTCCGCCTGGGGACAGTGAATCCTCTCAGTGTGCTTTCAATCGAATGATTCAGCCTCCTTAAAGCAATGCCGTTTGACCCTTCTCAAGTACAGTAACTCCTATAAATAAAGATATAAATGGTGCTAATCTGGAGGATTGGGCCATTCTTGTGCATAAAAGGATTTTTCTATGTAGGCTTGTTGTGAATTGTCCTTTCTCAGTGGCTTAATTGTCAGCCAGAGATCGACAGCAGAGTGGAGAAGGTGCCGGCCATGCTGGTGGGAGGTGCTCACAGGGGAACCTCCCAGGGTCGTCCATACGTTTCAGGCCCCAGAGCCTGTGGGGTGGCTGGGGGCTGGGGCGTCGGAGGGCATCGTGCCACAGTCCAGAGCCTGGCATGCTCCTGGCACTGGGGGGGGGCGGTTTGCTGTGTCAGGGAGACCTGAGTAGGGCAATGGAGACTGACCGTGCTTTTCCCCAGAAGTTGCCAAAGGGCCTCTGAGCTGAGTGACAAGTTTGGAATGTTACAGCCATCTCCAGGGCCATAGTCCACTGCGGCTTTGCGGCCATTTCCCTTCTGGGATTAGTTCTTCTTTCCTACATGAGGCTGTTGGTATGTCAGCCATCACTCTCTGCTTTCCTCATGCCACCCCTGTCTGGGAATTTTCCCATCTTGGCACTGCCACACTGATGCTGGGCTGCTCAAGCAGGGACATGGCCCCCCTTGGCTGTGTCATCATCCCATGCCCGAGCCATGCCACCCAGCTCATGGAGAGCCTTTGCTGGAGCAGTGCCCGTGGTCAGGTGGGAGGGCCAGTGTGGGCACTTTCTCCCCCTGCTGTAGATAGTGGCTGACGGACCAACATCCTAACCTCCTCTCCTACCCCGCACTAGAACCCCACACGCTTATAGTTCCTAGGTAAGCCCTGCTCCCTCAGGCCCTCTGCCTCCACACATGTGCACAGAGGGTCCTCAGACTCTCACGCCTTCTTCCTCCTCCACTAAGACTGGGTTCTGGAAGCTTCTCCAACCCCCCCGCCCCCCATGGGTGAGGCCCTCTGCACCCTGGATCAGCTCCCTCCCACAGTTTCTCCCTCCCCTGGTGTGCTCCCAGCCCTCCGCCCTATGGGAATGGGGGGCAGAGCCAGCACCCTTCATCAACATGCACCTGTCCAAAGGAGGGGCCTGGCTATCTCCACATTCTAAGGGACCTCCAAGAGAGGAAGGCTCAGCCCTTTGAGGCTACCCACAAAGCAGCAGCCCCAGAAGGGGGCTTACTGGGTACAGCCAGGAGCTGCACAAAACAGAGAGGCTATGCTCGCTGAACCACCCTTCATGACTTGTCCTGGCAGGTCAACTAAGCTGGAGACTATGGGACACAGCAAGAGGGCAACAGCAGGAGGGTTACTGGCATCCTTCCCCCGACATACACACTACAAATACTTTCCAGCTATGCCTCGAAATTCTTGTTCCTTCAAGGAAGGAGGTGGAGGAATTTCCAAAAGTCCCACCCAAGTGCTGGCAGGCTGCTCTGAGAAGGCAGGTAAAGGTGAGCAGCTTGACCAGGGAGGGAGGGAAGAATGAGGCAGCAGCAGGAAGGAACAGAGTTCACGGCGGGGGGCGGGGGTGGGGGGAGTGCATAGTGCACGTGTGCATGTATGTGTACGTGTGTGCACTTGCTTGCACGTGTGCATCCGTGTGTGTGTCTATGCATGCATGTTGGGCAGAAGCAGTGAGAAGAGCAGAAGCTGCAGGCTGCGAGGCCCAAGATGAACACCCAGCACATCCCCACGCAGGGGGAAAGCAAGAGTCTGGGTCACTACCAAGAGCATCCAGTCAAGGGCACTAAAAAATGATGTCCCAGGCTCCTCAGTAGGGTGTGCGATACAGATGAGAGCCCCTGCAAAGGCCCTGTCCTGGGAGCTGAAGAGTGGGTAGGGACGGACCCTGGCTGCAGGATGGAGCTAGGGGGTGGAAGTGGGCCCTACGGGCGTTCAAATATGAGCCAGGGCAGATAAGGAAAGAGAGCCAAGGACTAGAGCTGTGAGGGAAGATGGGGGGCCTTAGGAATGAGGGGTTTGGCCACAGGCATCAAGAGAAGAAGCTTGTGGGCACCCTGCGAAGCAGGCCTTGAGGGAGATTAGGTGAGCAAACACAGAGGGGAAGACAGAAAAGCAGAGAACGTGCAGGGGCTGCAGGGTCGGGGAGCCCTACCAGTAGCCTGGAGGGGCAGGGGGCAGGGAAGGCAGGCTTGGGCCGGTGATGGAGAGGTGACCGGTCCTGTCCTCAGATGAAGCCCCTCCACAAGCCTGGAAAGATGACCGGAGAGAGGAGCAATCCAAGGAGCCAGAGACCAATGTGGAGCACTGACAGTCAGCTGGGCATGAGATGGTATGGGCATGAATGAGTGGCTAGAGAGACAGGGCGCTGCAGGGGACCACGGCAGTGGTGGAGGTGGCAGGCCTTGGGGACCACACTGGACCATGGGAAGAGGAGCTGCTGAAGTTTGTACACGATTCCAAATTCCTGGGGAGCAGGGTGGGAAAGGCACACACCTTCACCTACGCCCAAGGACATGCCCAGCGGGAGCTAGAAAACTGTGTCTGGAGGGGTCACTGCTAGACACAGGCCTAGGGCTCATCTGCTCAGTGAGCAGAGCAGAAGTGAGGAGACTGCCAGGAGGCAGCAAAGAGGATGAGGCCAAGGACACTGGCCTAGGAGGGCCTGACTCACTGCAGGTACCCAACAAGTGTACACAGGCTGGCGGGGGTGGGGGGCGGGGGGAGTGGCATCCCAGAAGAAACTCCTACGGATGTAGCCAGATGCAGACTGTGGCAGAAGCCCCGGGGGACCTGAGAAGTTATTAGTGTCCAAGCCTCACCCCCAGAGATTCTGATTCAGTCTGGGCCAGGGCTTGGCATCAGCAGGTTTTGAAAACCCCCTAACCATGAAGACAGAATGGAGAGAACTGAAAGAAATGTTCTAATTCTAGGTTTTTGTAAAGAATCTCCTAGGTGATTGTGAGGTAGGGCCAGTGTGGAGGATCTTGGGCCAAAGGGGAGATGGAGAGGAGAGGTCCAGGTTGTGAGCTTCCTGAGGACAGTGCCACCTTACCCACTTGTGCCCACCATGCTGTCCGTCCCTCCCCATACAAGCTTCCTGTGGGTACTGGGCTGCATGGAGTCACCCTGGGCAGACACAAAAGGGATGGTCACAACTGCAAAGCATCCTTTACCCCTCTTTCCTCCCCACATATCTAATTTGTAAAGTCTTAGGATGGTGGGAGCCAAAGACCCCAAGCTCCACCAGGCGTAAGTCCACTGGTCCAGTGACTTGTGTCCCAGAACAGATTCTGAGAATGTCGAAGTCAGTGCAGTCAAAAGACCCTCTACATTTATGGGGGAAGCTTTAGTTGGTTTTAGTAAGAGGCCTGTGCCTGTGGGATGAATGAGTTGTCCTAACTTCTCAATCGGTCCTGCCTTGACTGAAGGAGGGGTCCGTGCTTCCTTTTTAAGCACACTTGAGGTAAATGCTTTCAGACGCAGGAGTCCACATGGAAATTAGATGGTGAAGCCCTACCCATGTGCAACAGGGTAGAGTGACCACAAAGAGGAAGTGGTAGAAGGACCTTCTGGAAGGGCAAATCCAGACTTTTGTCCCTAATGCCCTTCTTCCAAAGCCAGAACTGTCTCTGAGAGCACCTCACATGGACGCTCAAAGCCAAACAAATGAGCCAGGACCTGAGTAGGTTCTGGGGTAACAGACTAACTGCCCAGTTGGGGACTGAGTCTCAGAGCAGCAACAATAGTCAAACTCATGGAAGCAAAGAATGGAATGGTGGTTGCCAGGGGCTGGCGGAGGGGGCATGGAGAGTTGCTAATCAACGGGTATAAAATTTCAGTTATGCAAGATGAATACATTCTAGAGATGTGCTGTACAACATTATGCCTATAGATAACAATACTGTATTGTATACTTATAAATCTGTTTAAGAGAATAGACCTCATTCTAAGTGTTCCTACCACAATAAAATTAAAAAAAAAAAAAAGAGCAATGACAATATCATGCACTGTGTCCTGATTGAAAGCGTTCGGATCTATTTAAAAATGTAAGAACAACAATGCAACGGGAGCCACCCTGATTTACAAGGTAGCTGTGCAGGGCCCACCATGTAGAGAGCACCGTGGTCAGTGCTGACCAGCCTCCAGTTTCTGCAGTGTGGACTGCATTAGCTCACGTCGTCCACGAAGGGGACTTCATGGCAAGCCTGACCCCTTTCCCGGATTCTCTGAGGCAATGCCGTCCAGCACGTAGTCACTAGCTCCATGTGGCTTTTTAAACTTTTAATTTTAATTAAAAGGAAATAAGATTTCAGAAATTCAGCTTTTCAGTCACACTAGCCACATTTTGAGTGCTCAGTTGCTGCATGTGGATAGTGGTTCTATACTGGGCAGTGCAGATACAGGGCACTTCCGTCCTCACAGAAAGTTCCACTGGACGATGCTGCTCAAGAAATAGGCTCTATAAGGAACCTGGCCAGCCTCATGTTTAGATCTAGAAAAATTAAGATTGTTTAGTCATCGTGGCCACCACCAGCAGCATCCCTAGACTATTACACAAGGAGAAAAAAAAAAAGAAGAAGGAGGAGGAGGAGGAGGAGAAAACCTGGAATTTGGCCAGTTTTCCTACATTTACTAACATCTCCAAAGAAACGGCAGAAGTTGTCATCTCTATAAATGTTCACCTTGTGCTGTTTTAGTTTTTATTTAACTGTCAATTTAAATCCCTGCCTAGAGAGTATTTGTCTGTCTGCCTGCTGCAGCATCCCAGCTCCACAAACACCTGGCTAAGACATATCTCCAAGGGGTGTTCATGAAGGCCTGAGTTAGAACTTGTCTGGGCTGAAAATTCATGCTGCCCCAAATTATTTCCAGAGATGGAAGAGCCTAACAATGTGGTCTATAGTAGGTTTCACTTTTTAGAGTCTTGTCCTGAACGCAAATCTTTTATTTTAATGAGAAGGGAGAAAAATGATCTTGAAGAACTCATGGGAAGATAGAGGTGTTTGCAGGGGTCTATGAAAGAGCACAGCAACAAAATGAGGATTCTGAAGAGAGTATGGCCACCTTGCTGGAGAATAACATTGGTTAAGACCCTGGGTTTTCAAATTCTTGAGTTAGGCACATAATTCATAGAATGGGTATCCCCTCTGCTTGGCTGCGACAAAATCAAGCCCATCAGATGATGGGTTTGCATGTTCACCGAAGCACGGCCCCCGGGGCGGGGGGGTGGGGGTGGCACAGCAAGATGAAGAGACTTAACCTGAAAGTAGGACTAACTGGTTTCACCTGATTTTTTGATTTTTTAAAATGAAATTTAAAGCCCCCATCCCCAACACATACACACACACACACACCCCAAAGCCAAAAGAAACCAAAAATTGTACCACACATTACTTTTTCACTAAATTTCTACATAACCATGGTGGGGTCTGCCTATCAATAAGAAAATAACTTTTGTCACAACATGTATCTCAAACAAAAACTAAGCTGGAGAAACAGTCGAGCCTATTTTCTTTAATGTTATAGAACGTTTGGTTATGCCTATTTCTCAGTATTAAGTTTTGAATTAAACTGGAATGGTTTAGGTTCCCTTAAAGTGGGACATAAACATTTAACTATTAATAAATACAACAGTATGCTTATAGGTATGTTATATATTCATACAATGTACTTATATTATTAATATATCAATAAGTATGAGAAGTCATTGGCTGACTGTGGCCCCAGCTAATCCCCTCTTACATGGGGAATATGGATTCTTAAGAGGCACATGGGGGTTTAATAAAGGTTTCCTCTGTGTCACAGGGTTTCTGTTAGTGAAACTAACTTATATAAAGCTTGGAGGGTACATGCCCTAAGCTAACTGCCTGTTGATTTTCTGTTGGCATGAGCAATTACACCTGAAAATAAATTTTTTATTAAATGTGAAGCTAGATCTATTTAAAGTAGTATATGCCAAACTATTTCACTGATAATTGAATTAGTACATTGTAATTTTTCTTTATTTTGCCTGAATGTGTTTTTATTAAAGTGGGGGAAAAAAACACCAATTTTTAAAAAGTATATTACCCCTCAATCCATTACGTCAGCCTAGCTATTATTGAAATCATTGTTGGAAGAAAAAGTCGTCCCACTGCTGTTCTTCTATTAAATGAACGTAACTTTATGCTTCTTCTAAGGGAAAAGTGCTTGGTCTCCAGTTTCCGAAAATATAGCAGTTACAAGAAAAAAATACAGGAGTTCCAGCTACTTCCTTATCCCCATTTAACATATATAAAAATCAAACCTCAGAAATCATAATGTCCATTTCTGCAAAACAGCTGCAAATGTGACCCTGTTTTTGAAATTTATAGTGAATAAAGTTTCTTTTAAAACAATTCAAAAGCTTTACCAAGGACCAGCTGAGTATATTGAAGTTATTTTTAATTCTACTGAAGAGATCTATATGTGCTTACATTTGTTCTGCCTTTAAATATTCTCACGGTAGGATGTTAAGGACTGGTTAGAAATCAATCTATTAAAGCTGGGTATTTATATCACCAAACTGGGTATTATATTACCAACACACAATCTTTAATATCTTTCAGTCAGAAAATAGTTCATATAACTTCTACCTTAGGTCCTATTGATTTTTCTCCCTTCATTTAATTAAAAGAAATTAGTAAAACTATCCAAAACTTAAGACAACAGCAAGGCCTATAAATGCAGTTTTCAGACTCAAATTTCTCCAGGAAATGTTTTCTTTCCAATTTTCTTTTCCCCAGGATTTAATTTGGTGACATCCAATAAGTCCCAGTTTTGACATTTACAGACATACATTTCTCTGAGGTTAAAAGTAATGAAGTTTATGCAAATAGCTAATTCCCGAGTTTAAAGTTCTCATATAACCTCGTTTGTCCTAAAATCTCAACGCATAATTCCCCAACCTTAAACTATCAGAGTTGATTGCCTCTCTTCGTGCAAAAAACCACGTAATACAAATAGTTTCTAACTGTTACAAATCTGTATACATACATAAGGGAATATATAGATAAAAGATTTTACTTATAAATGATATTACAAAAATATGTAGCTCTCCTATAATCATATACTGTTAAGCGTCTGCAACTGGCTAGGTCTCAGATAATCCCATTTTCTCATCAAAATTTGCATTCTCTTACTGCTAATCGGAAACCTTAAAAAGGAAATCAGAAGCACTTTAATGAAGTAGATGAGACCAAGCAAAAGTTCTTGAAACCGTATGGAAGAATAGTAGACATGATCAGGGTCTGATGTCATGTCTTTGATAGGCTCACTTGTCCTATTTCACCCGTTCTTTATGATAAGTCATAGGTTCTTCTGGTTATCAGATATGACCTGAGATTTAACAAGTGAAAACTCTGCCGTAGCACACTTTTAAAATTCTTGAATACTGAGGTGCCTGGGTGGCTCAGTCGTCAAGCATCTGCCTTCGGCTCAGGTCACGATCCCAGGGTCCTGGGATGGAGCCCCACATCAGGCTCCCTGCTTGGCGGGGAGGCTGCTTCTCCCTCTGCCGCTCCCCCTGCTTGTGTTCCCTCTCTCGCTGTCTCGCTCTCTCTGTCAAATAAATAAATAAAATCTTACAAAAAAAATTCTTGAATACTGCCCAGGAACTGGAAGAGTCCTTTGTCTAGAGTGTGGTTTGATTTTTGCCATTAAAAAAAAAAAAACAAAAAACCCAACAATTAAAACCTGATTAGCAAAGAGCCCATTGGCTTCATTCACCTATAGAAGACAAAGAATTCCTGATGGAAGCTAGGTTGCACCCCACCCAGTGGGCTGGAAGAGTATAATGTATCCCACTGTCCTGGGATAAAGCAGGATTACAGCTACTACAATACTGCACGTTCCCTCTGTGGCCGGATTCTACACAGACAACCAGCCGTCAGGGAGTCAGCTCTATGTCAACTACAGAAAGTAACAAAAAATATCACTTTCCCGGAAATACATAGATTCATAATCACTGCTCTATCAGGAAAATGGATTTTAACGAATTGCTCATAAAACAATAAAATTGGGATTCCTTTACTTATCATTCACTGGGAAATTTTAAAACAAAAAAAAAGATTTAGCTTTCCTAACGCATGGGTACTTCTCTGCTCGGTTGTTCTTAAAAATAATTTATGTAAAGCAGGCTTTTCTCTAAATATACTGTGCTCTACCATATACACATTGAAAATGATATTTGCATACAGTGAGTGTATGCACTGATACACACATGGTAAAAACTTAAAAAATATGGACTGCATAAATCAGTTGCTGATTTTAAATATACACCAACTTAAACAGATTTGTTTGCAATTTCTGAATTCCTCAGGTAGAAAAGATCTTTCTCGCTGGCTGTGGTTCTAGAAGATGTTTATACTCTATAGAGTGTGCAAAACTGCTTCCCCATATAAACAAAGAAAGAAAGCTTCCAAGATCTTGGTATTCTAACCTTGCCTCTGCTATTAAAAATCTACCCGATGAATGTGATGGAGAGCGGCGCAATCAGTCTGTCATGCTACAGTAAACATGATATTTTGTGTGCTGCCCAAGACATTTTTTCTCATGAATATAAGTCGCCTGCCATTTATTATGAGATTTTTTTCCCCGATTGACACCCCATTATGTATATTCAGTCAAGCTCAAACAAGATTTCAAGTGATCAATATACTATTTGTGCTGAAAGTCTATTAGCAGCTCTAGCAATAAACTCTGCAGTGAAACAAAAATGGAGAGATATTTAGTGAATGGAATTACAGGGAAATCCATGTTCTGGGCAAGGGGGCAGAGACAGGAAGGCAGAAAAGCAAGGGGAAGAAAAGGTAGGGCAGATGGTTTTCTTAATAAAAATCAGCTTTCTAGAGCCTGACCACTGATGAAATGCATTAAATGCGTAAGAATTTTGCAAAAATATCTTAAATTCATGTTGAGATCTCTAAAGAAGCAGGGAGAGGTCTAAACCAGCACTGAATCCCTTTCTGAGAACATATAGCTTCCTTCCTAAAGAGCTGTACTTGGAAGTACTTGATAACCACAAAGTGGAGAAGGTGGACTGACCCCGGGGGGGAATCTGCAAAATCCTGCACCATCCACATCTTTGTGTGAGATAGCAATGGCCTCCTACAGATTTTGACTCTTCCTGTTTTATAAATAAAGTGTGCCAGATCACTATAGTGTGACTGCAGCAGCTGAGCTAAGGATGCATTTGGGTTAACGTACGTGATAGGAAAGGGAGCTTGACAGTAACCACAGGATTTCATCTGGCACAAAAGAACTTTAGTCCTGAAGCTAGATGTGTCTCCATACTGGAATCTGTCTGCTTGAGCTGGGAGAAGATTAGAATAAGCAGGGCCACCCAGAAAGATGTGACATCTGGGAAAGTGCCAATTCAAGCATCACCCAGACACCAAAGATTCATATTCTACTATCAGAAAAATGATGAGGTGGGGAGGGTAGAGAAGAATGCTGCTCCGTGGCCGTGTTGTTGTATAACATTACCTTGCTGTGTGGTAAGCAAACCATTGGTCTAAGTTAGGCACCCCTCCCCCAACCCAAGGGGGTGGTAGCTTACTTATGAGGCTAGAGTCTTGGGTAGAAGGAACAAAAATAAGACAAACTGTTCTGCATGGAGCTCCAGAATTATCGATATTTCATTATTTGGTTTGTTGAACTTACACTTTGAACCACTCTCAGGCAGAAGAGCAGAGTCACCATCCACTGTATCAAAGGAAGACCTGTAAAATGAAAATGTTTAGATCAATAGCAGTCTGGATAGTTTCCAAATTCCATAAGTAGTAAAGAAGATTCACAGGAATTTGACGAAAAGAGATGCATCCTGAGCTACATTGGGACAAAAGCTATTTCTCATGCTATTTTTAGTTCTAAAACCTAGAGCACAAGTACATTTAAGTTGGCAACCTAAAACACATTGCAAAAATATACTTTACTTATAATATGAACTATTGTATTTGTTCACTGTCTCTTCTTGAGGGTTGTAAGCACAACGATACCTAAGCACAGAAAGATCAGAACCCAATATCCGCCAGAAAATAAATAAATAAAACCCTCTCTATCACCCTGAGTCTACTTAAAATAAACAACTGAATAATCCTAAAGAGCAATTCTAATTTGTGTAGGATGCATGCACAGGTGGCAAAATGTGCACACCAAAGTGTATTCTTGATTTTGCAGACATATATGTGCAAGTATGTAATGTCACATGACTTTTAAGAAGCAGCGATTTCCAAATGGTTTTTTATTTTATTTTTAGTTTTTTAAAAAGATTTTTATTTGAGAGAGAATGAGAGCGAGAGAGATCACAGAAGGAGAGGGAGAAGCAGACTCCCTGCTGAGCAGAGAGCCTGATGCAGGCTCCATCCCAGGACCCCAAGATCATAATCTGAACTGAAGGCATATGCTTAACCAACTGAGCCACCCAGGTGCCCACCCCCAGTGGTTTTTTAAAGGCATCTTCCTACTAACACTTAACCCAACCCAATACTCACACACCCAAAAATATATAATTAACTTTTAAATACATAAATGCATTGATATTACTAATCTTACAGCTCACTAGAATAAGTAGATTAGCAAGGTGAGTTTTCTCCAATCTCCTTGCAAAATACATGTAACCTGACATCCTTAAATGGAAAACGGTAAATTCCTGGAGGCCAACTCTAAAAGAAGTCAGACATCAGACGCTCCTCTCCATCCTGCAAGGCTCTCCAGGTCCTGAAAAAGCTCAGATGAAATACCATGTCTTCTGGTAAAAAAAATGAGATTTGTTGGCAGGCTAAAGCAGCCCAGGTGTTTATTCAGCCAGCACACTCACTTCACCAGGAGGTGGGTGTTCTGGAATGTTCCTCATACAATGCTGTGTTACATATTTACTGTCAGAACTCAAGGAAGTACTGTTCTGGAACCTTCTCACAGTGCAATTAACTGTGCAAGTGGGCAGAGCTAACTTTCACAAAATAATCACTGCAAATCTTAGGAAAAGACCCTCTTTGAAACCAGGCTGCCATACCGGTGTCTGATCAAAGCTCTGGAGACATCCTACCATTCTGATTCTTGAGGCTGAAGCTGAGATCTATTTTGATTTCAGAATGACCCACAATCATGGGCAGTTTATCTGATTGTATGTTCCTAGTGAAATCTCAAAGCCTTCTAGGTGCTAGGATTTGTAGGTGTGGCTTGTGAATTTTAAAGAGAGGAAAGAGAGCATAAGAAAGAAGGGAAAAAAAGCAGAAGGTGGTTTTAGCAGCTTTGAACCTACATTGATTCTCAACAGAACACAGAAGTTTTACCTGGAGTCTCAACTCAGTCAGGAATAACTGTTAAGATACTGCTAACTAGTCACCGCTTCCAGACTTAGTAGCGCATTAATTCACTCTAGCCATCAGGGGAAAAGTATCATTTTCTCTTCTTTAAATAATTTATTTGTCTTAAAAAATGAATGGCAACATCAAGTAGGCATCCTTTGAATTGTTTGTTTTGTTTTGTTTTGTTTTGTTTAAAGGAAAGAAAAAAGTCTTGGTATCTCTCTTCGTCATGGTCAGACCGGCTGTCTGCAGTAGACAATGCGGGTAAGCATGGCTATGATCATAATGATTTGTGAATTTATAAAAATTGCCTCTTTCTTCAGAGCAACTCAAAACATTTTCTTTCCCATAGATTTGAAATAAGATTTGAAATCTCCTTGCCTTGCTGCAGAAATGCCTTGCCTTCTCCTAATCTGATGTGACATGACTGGGTTCTGATTGAAGGACCAAGTAGTAGAAGGTAAGCTCATTCACCTGTTTTTTGCTCAATTATGCATGTCTGTTCTGAGATGCCAGGTGCTTGTCTATTCTGCAAGCAGGTTTATTGCCTGAAAATGAGCCCCGTCTTTCTAAAAAACGTACTTTTATAAATAAATTGTATTAAAAATACCAGAGCAAAAATAACTCTTTTTGGCTTTACTATATGTTTTGATATTTGTCCTTCCAATCATGTCTTTTAGCCCCGGGATCTTAAAATTTGGAAGCAGCTCCCACTTCATAGCGCTCTTCTATCAAAATCAACCTCTGAAAGTTAAATGGATATTTAACAAACGGTCAGGTGAAACAGTTAACACTGTGCTTTTCAAGACCTACCTATGGATTAAAGGCTACCCCCCACAATTTTAGTAATCATTAAAGTAAATGTAATACCCAAGCCTAGAAACTGCCTGTCTCTGCACCACTGCAATTCTCGAATTCCTTTCTGGGCCTTTCATGCAGATGCTCAGAAACAGGGTGGGGCTCCCTAGTCTTGCATGCAATGTTAAGGGAGTCTGTGCTGCAAAGAAAACTCAATTAATCGTTCATATTCCCGTTTTTCAGTATCCTTCACAAATACCTTTGAAATAATCCTGTTTAGGAGTGCCACTATTTCTCATGTTAAGATTTACATTAAAATCTTTGTGTCAAACCAAATGTTCTGTGCACAAGCATGGATGACAGGTATTGAAATGAAGGTGACAAGTCAAGGAATAGGGGAAAACCTCCCTGAAGAAGAGAAGGGAAGAGGAGATGAGCTTCTCTGTTTATGGATGTCTCTGCTGGAGCTTTCTTTCTTTTATTATTCTTGTTTGTAGGGGGGGTTGCAGGTACGGTTCTTTTAGGGTCTGTAAGTAAAATCCAAGCCTGCTAAGCCATTCTAGTTCCCTTATGAGTCAGCAGGCCACGAGCAGTTCAGACTGTGCAGCCCAGAGTAAATGGACAAGAGCTGTCTTTGGACACACCCATTCTACTAATCCTGACTGATTTTTTAAAAAATCATCTTTATGCTAGTTGGTGTCTGACCTCAGAACTTACATCAAAAATTGCCCCCTTCCACCTCCACCAAAGACTCAGGCTCCAATGTGGAAGCACTCTCCTTCAGCTCTTTTACTGATGAGCACAATTGGATTAGGGCTTATTTCTCCCTCCCTGGGCAACTCCTGTTTCTTTTTCTCTCTAGTCTGCATGTTATCAGCTTGACATTCCCTTCAGTGGCATATGACAAATCAAATTGGCCATCATTGCACTCATCAAAGGAGGATGTTTTCTATTTCCGAGGACTGTTTCCTCCACTCCTTTCACAATCGTGGACACACCAAAAAAAAAAAAAAATGTCTTGGGTTGGTTTTTTTTTTTGAGGGGGTAGGGTGGTAGGAGATAATGAATGGATACAACTCGCACTAAAGAAAGAAAAGCAACTGATACTCATAAAGCCAAGGGCACAGTCTCAAAATGTGATTTTTAAATACCCAGTGCCTACACCTTAAATTTAAAGCATTCATACAGAAATGCAGATGTTAGTAGCTTTGAAAAACTTTACCAAAAACATGAAGTACATTATTTTTCACATCTTTTTGCATGATTCAGCACTTTTAATACTAATTTCTGCCAAGAAGTTAAAATGTAAAAGGAATAATTTCTGGGTGTCTTAAAATTTCACACACTCTTTATAAGCACCTGCACTCCTGCTATTACAGGGGCATATCAGGAATCCGGTGTGGGGTGGGGGGAGTCAATGGTTTGCTGTCATATCATCTATCCAGTGACCACCTCAGAGCAGGGCAATTTCCCTCTCTGGGATCTAAGGCTTCTGGGGATGGAATGACCCACCGCAGAGACTTCGCCCTATCTCGGGCTCATCCTCCTAGCCAGGAGCCACACACACACACACACACACACACACACACACACGCTCAGGCACACTCGAATGCACCTGTCTCACCCCTGTCAGCTGCAGCTACACGCTCCACCTGATGTGTCTTTTCAACCTTTGTCAAGTATCTCAAGACAAGAATTTCCCAAAGCCCTTCCCCCAAATCGAGGCTTTCGCGGGAGACCCCAAACCGCTGGAGCAGCAAGAGGAGGCCGAGATGGAGAGAAACCTCGGACTCGCTCTGCAAACTTAACCTGCGCATCGCACGGATCCGCGTCTGCATCCGAGGACCCGCAAGTCTCCCCGCACTGTCCCCGCAGCATCCCACGCCCGTACTGCACACTCACCTGCGGGTAGGAGAGCCGCGCGCCAACGCGGTCTAGCCTCCCGTAGCGACCTCCGCCGGCAAGCCTCCGCACTGGGTGTCGGCAGCGCCCTCAAGGGTGGCGGCGACCGCTGGCCCGTTCTGGGCTGGGCGGCGGGACACCGGGAGCCGGCGGGAGGAGCGTGCCCGGGCGGGTCCGCGCCGAGCCCGAGCGAGCGGGCGAGCGGGGCGGGAGGGGCCATTTGTAACCGAGCAGACGCTACCACCGCCCCTTACTCGCGGGGGGCGGGGGCGGGCGGTCAGGTGACGGCGGCCCACCCTCCGCCGCCGAGCCGGGTGGTTCCTGCCCAGGAGGAGCCCCCTGGCGCGCTCTGATTGGAACTCCCGCCGCAGTGGCGGGGGAGGGGGGGCACGTGACAGCCCGGCCCCGCGGCCCGGAGCGCCCCACCCCCGCTAGGCACCCCATCTTCCTCCTGGAAAAGCCGGGGGACACAGGGAAGGCGGGGGAGCTCGCGGGGTGCAGGAGAGCCTACCAGCCCCCTTTAGCCACAGCTCGGGGTGCTCCCGGCCGCTGAACCGGGAGAGGAAGGGCTCCCCGGCGGCCAGCGGGCCTTCACTGTCCTCCTGCCCTGCCCTTGGCCGCAGTACCCTCCCCCGCCATCTCCAGGCACAGGCACACTGTGTAGACCACCGCCACTCCATAGATGCCAGTGGCACTTTAGGAGTGTGTTTTTGGTTTTTGTTTTGTTTTGTTTTTCTCTCTGCACACCGACACATTGTGCCAGAGAGAACCCAAGACGATGCACTGCAGACCCCGCCCAACTCCGAGGCCCGGGAGAGCCCCGACCACGCCCGGGGATGCCTGACAGCTCCGGGGTTAGGTCGCAGAGAGCCTGTTCCCTCCGGAGAAGGAGGGGACGCCGCGGGAGCTGCAAGTTCCCGACCCTCCCCTGGAAGCACGCCGCTGGGTGGAGGAGGGAAAGGGCAGCCATCGGGGTGCGAATCCTGTTCCCAGCCTCCGGGGGCATGTTGCTGATGATAAAGGTCAAATTAAAACTACTAAGCTAGTGGTGCCGGCAGGGACGCGCCTCCTGGTCGTGGAAAGCACGGCTATTAATCATCCATAACGAGCATTGCTTTTCTCTCGTGGGAGAATGGGGCCGTACGAGACACCCCCTCCCCGAGTTGTGGTCCCGCAGAACGGATGGATTCCGCAGCCTCTTCCCCCACCTCCCCGTGGCCCTGCACCACCCTAGAAGGCAAGAATTCGGAGAAAATGCGGTGTCACGTTCGCCACTGTGCCCGCGGACGCGTCTGCGCCAGCCCCAGCAACACGTGGGGACCGCGAATCTGGGCATCTGCTCTCCACTTGGGTGGTTATGTGGGTATACTTATATTATTTATTATAACCAGATTTAAAGGTAAAGTCTGTTTCTACACTGGATTCTTTCAAACTTTTGTCCAAGGTAGTTTAATACTCGGTTTGGGCGGGGACGCGGGCGAGGTCGCCGCGGAACTCAGCAGAGTCAAGGGGACCTCGGGGAGGAAGACGGAGGCCCCAGGTCCCTGGGTGCTCCAAACCCTGTTCCCTACTTCGATCAGCCGGGCAACACGTCTGTCGCCCTTGAGGGCCTTTCCAACCAGAATGTGACTCTCCGTATGGAAGTCAGGGGACCTTGACCCATTGGTGCCTGGGTTTCGCTGGGCGCGGGACAAGTATCGAGCAGGTTTACCCGAAAAGAGGGTTTAGCCTTAAAGCTTCTAGAACAAACGCTATATAGAGAACCTCTGAGGAAGCTGAGAATTTGACCAATGTAAACTGGGTGGGGGGAGGGGGAAGGGGAGGGGGGAGAAGCATCAGATATAAAAAGAAACAACGTGTACCCCTAAGTCCCCGCCTCCAACTTCTCCAGACGGCAAAGGCTGGGGAAGTCTTATCAATAAAGTGTTAAAGCCATCGGGAGGAAAAATGCTCGGTTAAAAAAACAGCACCTCTTTAATAGAAAAGTGGGTAAGTTTTCCATTTCTAGGTGTTAATCTTGATGATGCCGCCGCGTTAAAAATGGGGGTTGACTGTGACAAGAGAATACCAGCACACAGGACTCAGAATTTTCACAATTAAAAATAGCTCCCCCCCACACACCCCACCCCGCGCACACCCTGTCAGCTACTCCAGCAAGGACTGGGGACCAGGAGGCTGTAGTCCGGGGTAGGCGGCGGGGCCACCTGTTGCGGCACTGCCAGAGGAGTTAATTGCCAAGCAGATCTGGAGGAGGTTCAGAGTTAAAATCCCTTCTCCGCGATGCAGATGCTCCAGACGCCGAGGCAGGCGGCAAGCACTGACTCAGTGCCTCGAGATTGTTTTTTGTTGTTTTTTTTTTCACTTGAACTCTGGACCATCTTTGGACAGACCTATGCTTTGTCTTCCGGGAATTACTGTGTGTTAGATACCACACACACACACACACACACACACACACACACACACACACTGGTCGCCCCACGCTGGCGGAGGCGTGGGACACAGGTGCCTCGGACTTTCATGGGCTCTGCCCTTGAGAAGCAGAGAAAGGGGGATGGCCTCGATGTAGCTGCTGCCCTGAGACAGGTAACTCGGAAAAGCCCTCCTTCAGCTGCTTGGAAGCGAGGAGTGGGGAGCTGAGGACGGGGGCACCGGGGTGGTCCAGGTGCATAGATAACGCCGGCCGCAGTGAAGTGCAGAAGTGTCGGGAGGAAGATACTGCACACGGGCAGGAGGAGGGTTCCGGGTATTTCGAGTGCATCGTCTACCGGGTCATGCTCTGTTGAGAAAATGCGCGCTACCGGAGAGGGAGACAGAGACACCCACGAAGTGTCGGTGCAGGGCCGACCCGCCTGCCTTGGGAAGTGGACTCGAGGCTCGTGGCGGTCTCGAAGGCGCCGGGCACCGAGACTTTGCCTTCAGCGTCCTCCGGTGGCACCGTCCGAGGTTTGCGGAGCAAAAGGCGAGCACACGAGCAACTTGCTGTGGGTTTGGAGTAACCACGTCTTAGGACCGTGAAAAGCTGCCTCGTGGGGCCTTGGGGTCGGAGAGGTGAACAAAGTGAAAATTTTGTCTTTTTTTTTTTAAATAACATGAAGCTGGTAGAACTGACCTGATCGCTTAAAAGCCTACTAGGAGGTGTTTGGGGGTAGGAGTTGGGAAGAGGTTAATACTAGATTTAGGACCACCACAGGACATGCCCAATTTAAAAGATCGCCCGATCTCCGGCTGCGCTCTTGGGAGCCCAACCCAAGCGGAGGCGCCGCTGCGCTCGCAGTCACTTTCCCGCATTATGACACCTGGCTTTGCCCTGCAACTCCCACGTCCCCGCGGCCAAAGCCCTCCGCGCGGGTTGGGACCAGCAAAAGTCTCTGCCGGCCCTTGCCCCTTAAATGGACCTTTTTCCTTTCCCTTTCATCCTCGAGGACACGTTAACGCGGGCAAGGACCGCAGTGCGACCGGCGGGCACCTCGCCGCCCCCTGCTGCCTCCTCTGCGCGGGGCGCCCACTGCGGGGCTGCTGCGGCAGCGGGGCCACAGCCTTCCAGTGCCTCCCGCCTCCTCCCCCGCAGCCACACCTCAGTCGCGTACCACCCCCTCTCCCCGCAGAGCCGCCTTCCCAACACCGCGCGCTCCCGGCACCAACCCCACCGGGGGCGGGTGGAAGCCCGGACCATGTGCCCGCGTTCGTGGGCCGGCATAAGGGAGCGCACACGACGGCGCCCGGCGACCGCTCCAATGCCCCCAGCTCGGCGCCAGTCTCCGGAGCTCGGCTACGGGTGCAGTTCCCTCGAAGCCCCACGGCACTCCCACTGATCTCTGTCCATCCCAGCCTTTCGCCTATGCCTGGGTTTGGAAGCCCTTTGGTCCTCCGCCCGCACCCTTGGCCATCCCCGGACAAAGCCGCCGGGGTTTTCCGCACCGGAGACGAGAGGGGGCCCAGGCACCGGGGAGGAGACCCGTGCGGAGAGCGCCTCTAGGCGTGGGGCTTGGGTGCTGTCCCAGCCCCTGCCCTGCCCTCAGGGTGCCGGGCGAGGGCTGCGGGTGCCGCCTGCGTGGGGCAGGCACCCCACCCGCCGTTCCTCTGGCGCGGACACCCGGCCGCGGTGGCGCTGCAGGAAGGAGGCTCCGCCGCACCGGTTCATCCACACCCACGTGCCCCTCGTGTGCGCGCCCCCGGCCTGCAGACGCTACCCCGCTGGCGCCACCGGGATTTCCGGGAGGCCCCACCCTCCCCGGCCTCAACGCTGCGCTCCTGGCATTCGGAGTCTCCTTGGCGTCTCTGCTGCAGCATCCAAGACCAGGCGCCGCCACTGCGAACCAGGCAGCTCTGTCAGCCTGCGGGCCGCTGCTCAGAGGCCGCACCTCCCGCCCCAGTCCCGCGCTCACCTTTTCCTGCGGACCGTGGGGTTCAGTCGCTGCCCCCGGGCTGTGCAGCCGCCGCCCCCCGAAGGATGCTGCAGGAGGGCGTTTCTGAGGCGCCAGCACCCTTCTTAAGCCCTTCACTGGCTCTCAGCATTACCTTCATCAGCCGGCCACCTTCCTTGACAGTGACAGAGGCAGAGCTCTCCGTCTCCTTTTTTTCTCACGTTCATACCAGTGCCCACCTACACACACACACACACACACCGCGAGGCCACGGCCAGTATCTCCCTCTAGAACTCTTAATTCCAGCACTATGCAGCGCACATCACCTGCTGACAGCAAGGTGAGGGAGTGTCACTTAGGAGCTAGGTGGTTTCTTAAAATTTATGAAATAGCTTTCTGGCCTTGGACAATGCATTTTAAGAGGATTGTACTTAAAAAAAAAACAACCGTAAAAGTGGATGCTGCAGCAGAGACGCACTTTTAAAATTATGTTAAAGTACGTTGAGATGATTGTAGGTTCACATGCAGAAACAATGCAGAGAGATCTTGTCCACCCTTTACCCAGATTTCCATTAATGGTAACAGTTCCCAAAACTATAGCACAATATCACAACCAATGTATTGACATTGATCCAACAATATTATTTAGCTTTCCCCAGTTTCACTTGTACTCATTTGTGTGTGTGTGTATGTACTTAGTTCTATAGAATTTTATCAAATATGTAGGTCTCCATCACCACCCTCAAGATACAGAACTGTTTCATCACCACAGAATTCCTCTTGTTGCCTTTTATAACCCCACATACTTGGGGGGAAGGCGCGGACTGACAACCATTAATCTGTTTTTCTATAATTTTGTCATTTCAAGAATGTTATATGAATGGAATTATAATGTAGTCTCTTTAGACTGGCTTTATTTATTTTTTAATTTTTTAAAAAGAGTTTATTTATTTGAGAGAGACAGAGAGCATGAGCAGGGGGAGGGGCAGAGAGAGAGACAAGCAGACTCCTCGCTGAGCTAGAAGCCCTACCTGGGGCTCAATCCCAGGACCCTGAGATCATGACCTGAGCTGAAGTCAATCACTTAACCAACTTGTGCCATCCAGGTGCCCCTGGATTGGCTTTATTCATTCAGCAAAATTCCTTTGAACTTCGTCCAAGTCCTTGTGTGTATCAATAGTTCATTCCTTTTGTTGCTGGATAGTATGCCATGCTATGAAGGTACCACAAATGTAAATAATTTGTTTCACCATTCACTGGTTGAATGACATCTGGGTTGTTTCCAGATTTTGGCTGTTACAAATAGAGCTGCTATGAACATTTTGTGTACAGGTTTTTGTGTAAATGTAACTTTTCATTTCTCTGGAATAAATGCCTAAGAGGGCAATTGCTGGGTCATATAGTAAGCACATTTTTAGTTTTCTGCCATTCTCTTTCCCAGGGCGCCTGGACCATTTTACATCCAGTTTCTCCTCTCCTCCACAACTTTTGGTATTTTCACTATTTTTTATTTTAGTGATTTTGATAGGTGCAGCAATATCTCCTTGGGTTTTAATTCATATTTCCTTGATGGCTAATGATATTGAATATCTTTCCATATGCTGATTTGCCTTCTTTTTTTTTTTTTTAAAGGTTTTATTTATTTATTTGACAGAGAGAGAGATAGTGAGAGCAGGAACACAAGCGGAGGGATTGGGAGAGGGAGAAGCAGGCTTCTCGCGGAGCAGGGAGCCTGATGCGGGGCTCAATCCCAGGATGCAGGGATCATGACCTGAGCTGAAGGCAAACGCCCAACGACTGAGCCACCGAGGTGCCCCAATTTGCCATCTTTATACCCTTTTTGTGAAATGTTTCTTCATATATTTTGCCCATTTTTTAAATAGAGGTTGTTGTTTTGACTTTTACTTTTAAGCTTTGAAAGTTCTTTTTTTAAAGTACTTTATTGAGGTATGACTGACATACAAAAATATGTGTACATATTTAATGTACACAACTTAATAAGTTTGTAGATAAGTATATATTTGTGAAACTATCATCACAACCTGTGCCATAAATATATCCATCGCCTCCAAAAGTTTAACATCAAATCTACCCTTGTGGCAAAATTTTAAGTATAAACTGCAGTATTGCTAACTATAGGTGATATGCTGTACAATAGGTCTCTAGGACTTATTCATCTTGCAGAAGTGAGACTTTATACCCTTTGACTAATACCTCCCCATTTCCCTCTCCCTTCAGACCCTAACAACTACCATTACACTTTCCACATCTATGAGTTTGACTCAGTAAGTGATGTCAGATCGTATTTGTCATTCTGTGTCTGGCTTATTTCATTCAGCATAATGTTTTTCAGGTTCATCCATGTTGTCACAAATGCCAGGGTTTCCTTCCTTAAGGCTGAATAATATTCCATTATGTGTGTACACACACATACATATATTCATCTGTTTATATATACATATGTAACCTACATACATACATATACATGTATGTATATAAAAACCACTGTATTTATATATATATGTATTTATACATATATATATGTATACATGTATGTATATCTCATATCTTTATTCATTTATCCATCTGTGGACATTTAGGTTGCCTCAGTGTGTTGACTATTGCAAAAAACGCTGCAATGAACATAAGTGTGCAGATAGCTCTTTCTTCAAGATCCTGATTTCAGTTCCTTTGGATATATACCCAGAAGTGAGATGGTTGGTTCAATGTGGCAGTTCTATTTTTAGGGTTTTTTTAAGACCCACCACACTGTTTTCCATAGTGACTGTTCCAGTTTGCATTCCCACCAACAGTGCACAGGTGTTCCTTTTTCTCCACATCCTGGCCAATGCTTGTTATCTTTTTAATAATAGCTATCCTAACAGGTATGAGATGATATCTTTTTGCAACCTTGATTTGCATTTCCCTGATGATTAATGATGTGAAGCACCTTTTTATGTGCCTGTTCTCCATTTGTACGCCTTCTTTTGAGAATGTCTGTTCAGTTCCTAGGACCGTATTTAATAGGGCTGAGTTGTAGGAGTTGTAGGAGTTCCTTATATTTTGGATATTAACCCTTTACAGAAATCTATTTTGCAAATATAGTTCCCATTCAGTAGGTTGTCCTTTCATTTGTTGATTATTTACTTTATTGTGCAGATCTTTAGTTTGATGTAGTCCTAGTGTCTCTTTTTGCTTATGTTACTACATCCAAGAAATCATTGCCACGACCAGTGTCAAGAAGCTTATCCCCTATGTTTTCTTGGAGTTTGATGGTTTGGGGCCTTACGTTTTAATTTTTAATCCTTTTTTTTAAAAAAAGATTTTATTTATTTATTTGAGAGAGAGACAGAGAGAGCACAAGTTGGGGGAAGGGCAGAGGGAAAAGGACAAGCAGACCCCGTGCTGAGTGTGGAGATGGACACAGGGCTCAATTCCAGGACCTGAGCCAAAATCAAGAGTTGACGCTTAATCAACTTAGCCACGCAGGTAGCCCAAATTTTTAATCCTTTTGAGTTAAATTTTGTGTATGGTGTAACATAAGGGTCCAGTTTCATTCTTTGCATTTGAATATCCAGTTTTCCCAACACCATTGTGTATTCTTGGCACCTTTGTAAAAGATAAGTTAACCATATATGTGTGGTTTATTTCTTGTCTCTCTATTCTGTTTTATTGGTCTGTACATTTGTTTTTATGCCAGTACCATACTATTTTGATTACTATAGCTTTGTAATATATTTTGAAGTCAGGAAATGTGATATCTCTGGCTTTGCTCTTCTTGTTCAAATTTCTTTGGCTAGTCAGGATTTTTTGTGGTTCCTTATGGATTTTAGGACTTTTTTTTTTTTCTATAAAGAATGCAATTGGAATTTTGACAGGGGTTACATTGAATCTGTGGTTGCTTTGGGTAGTATGGACATTTAAACAATATAACTTCTTCCAATCCTTGAACATGTGATGTCTTTCCATTTATTTGTGTCTGCTTCAATTTCTTACATCAGTATTTTATACTTTTCCATGTAAAAATCTTTAAACTCCTTGGTTAAGTTAATTAGTAAGTATTTTATGCTATTGTAAATGGGATAATTTTCTTAATTTTCTTTTTGAATAGTTTGTTATTAGTGTATAGAAATACAACTTGTTTTTGTGTGTTGATTTTATACTATGAAATAAACACATTTACTAAATGTGTTTATTAGTTCTAACAGTTTTTTGGGGGAAGGGGGAATCTTTAGGGTTTTCTATATATAAGATCATGTCATCTGCAAACAGACACAATTTTACTTCTTCCTTTCTGATTTGGATGCCTTTTATTTCTTTTTCTTGGCTAATATCTCTGTCTAGGACTTCCAGTACTACGGTAAGTGGAAGTGGTGAGAATGGGCATCTTTGCCTTGTTCCAGATCTTAGAGGGAAACCTTTCAGTTTTTCACCATTAGATATGGTGTTAGCTGTGGGCTTTTCATATGTGGCCTTTATCGTGTTGAGGTATGTCCTTCTGTCCTAATTTGTCGAGAGTTTTCATCATGAGAGGGTGTTGAATTTTGTCAAATGCTTTTCCACAGATCATCATGTGATTTTTATTCTTCATGCTGTTAATGTGGTGTATCACATTGATTGATTTGTATATGTTGCATCACTCTTGCATCCCAGGGACAAATCCACTTATTCATGTATGATCTTTTCAATACTATGTTTAATTTGGTTTGCTAATATTTTCTTGAGGATTCTTGCATCTATTTTTATCAGGGATATTGGCCTGTAGTTTTCTTTTCTTGTGATGTCTTTGTCTGACCTTGATATCAAGGTGTTGCTGTCCTCATAAAATGAGTTTGGAAGTATTCCTTTTCTATTTTTGGAAGAATTTTAAAAGGATTGGTAATTCTGCCTTAAGTGTTTGGTAGCATTGGCCTGTGAAATGATCTGGTCCAGGCCTTTTCTTTGTTGGGAAACTTTTGATTAGTGATTCAATCTCTTTATTTGTTATTTGTCTGTTCAGGCTTTCTGTTTCTTCTTGATTCCATCTTGATAGGTTGAATGTTCCTAAGAATTTATACATTTCTTCTGTGTTGTCCAATTCATTGCCATATACTTGCTCATAATGGTCCTTTATGATCTTTTCTATTTTTGTGGCTCAGTTGCAACATCTCCTCTTTCATCTCTGACTTTAGTTTTATGAGTCTTTTTTCTTAGTCTACCTAAGGGTTTGTCAATTTTGTTTGTCTTTTCAAAAACCAATTCTTAGTTTTGCTGATTTTTCTTTCTATTCTCTATTACATTTATTTTTGTTTTAACCTTTGATATTTTCTTCCTTCTGCTAACTTTGGGTTTAATTTGTTCTTTTTCTAGTTTATTGAGGTATAAAGTTGGGTTGTTTGAGATCTTTCTTCTTTTTTAATGTAGGCATTTATTGCTATAAATTTCCATTTTTGTGCTGCTTTTGCTGTATCCTATGTTATGTTCTCATTTTCATTTGTCTGAGGTATTTTTGTATTACCTGTGAAGTCCCTGTTTCTGTAGATTGTCTCTGTTTCTTTCTGGTCTATGTTACTTTTGGGCTCTCTCTTTGCTTTCAGGATCCCCTTTAATATTTCTTGCAGGGCTGGTTTAGTGATCACAAATTCTTTTAGTTTCTGTTTGTCCTGGATGTTCTTTATCTCTCCTTCCATTCTGAATGAGAACCTTGCTGGATAAAATATTCTTAGCTACATGTTTTTCTCATTTAGTACCCTGAATATATCATGCCAGTCCTTTCTGGCCTGCCAGGTCTCTGTGGATAGGTCTGCTGTCAGTCTAATGCTCCTATCCCTATAGGTTAAGGAGTTCTTGTCTTGAGCTGCTTTCAGGATTTTCTCTTTATCTCTGGGATTTTCAAGCTTCACTATTATATGTCGGGGTGTTGATCTATTTTTATTGATTTTGAGAGGGGTTCTCTCTACCACTTGGCCTTGAATGCCTGTTTCCTTCCCCAGATTAAGGAAGTTCTCAGCTATGATTTGCTCAAATATACCTTCTGTCCCTCTCTCTCTTTCTTCTTCCTCTGGGACCCCATTTATTCTAATATTGTGTCATTTAATGGTATTGCTGATTTCTTGAAGCCTCCCTTCATGGTCCATTAGTTGTTTTTCTCTCTTTTTCTCAGCTTCCTTCCTTTCTATCATCTTGTCTTCTATGTCACTGACTCTCTCTTCTGCCTCATTTACCCTGGCTATTAGAGCATCTATCTTAGACTGCATCTCGGTTAAAGCATTTTAAACTTTGACCTGATTAGTTTTTATTTCTGCACTAAGAGATCCTCTAGTGTCTTTTATGCTTTTTTCAACTCCATCTAGTAACTTTATAATCGTTATCCTGAATTTCAGCTCTGACATTTTACTTATATCCATATTGATTAGATCTGTGGCAGAGAGTATTACCTCGGGTTCTTTCTTTTGTTGTGAATTCCTCCTTCCAGTCATTTTGCCCAGAGAAGAATGGATGAATGAGAGAACAAAATCAAAAATATCCACCATGACCCAAGCAAAATATACACCAGATGAATCCAAAAGGCCAGAAACCAGAAAAGAAAAAAAAGGAAAAAGGAGAGAGTATAATCTCCCAGGTGGACAAAACAGAGTGATCCATGGGTGTATTTTGGTCTCTTTGTTAGAAGACCAAAATTGTAAAGAAAGTAAAACTTACATATATATATACAAAAATAAAACTGAATACAGTGAAAGGAATTAAAAAATGAAGAATATATCTATAAAATGTAAATGTAAAAATAAAAGTTAAAAAAAGACTTAAAAACAGAGTTGATAAAATAAGAAACTAGTTGAAAATGAAAAAAAAAGAAAAAAAGAAAAGGAAAATTTTAAACTGAAAGATAAAAGAATCATGAGAAAAAAACCTCAAATTCTATATACTATTTTCCCCTAGCACTGAAGTTTTGCAGTTCTGTGTGCTCCGTAAGCTTGGTACTCACCTGATGTTCCAGCTGATCTTCTGGGGGAGGGGCCTGTTGCACTGCTTCTCAGGTGTCTTTGCCTGGGGGAGTTGCACCACCTCTTGCCAGGGGGCCAGGCTCAATGTAAGCTGCTTCAGGTTGCTCTATGTGGCTTTTGTTCCCTGAAGGTTTTCTGATCTGCTTTAGAGGATGAATATAAAAATGGCCCATGGGATCTCCAGCCTAGGAGCTGAAAGATTGCAGCCCCCTCTCTTCAGTAAACCCTCAAGGAAAAGGAGTCTTCACTTCTGTGTGCGCCAAACTCTGCAAACTCCTTCAGTGAGCACCTGCACCGATCCTCCCAAGGGAGGGAGGAGGGTCGCCAGGGGGCAGTCATTTGCAGGGCCCCTGCAGGGAAAGTGGTCACCTGATCGTGCACACACGCACCCCACCCCTCCTGGGGGAAGGTGGAGGGTTGTCCCGTTTCTGCCCTTTGCAGGGCCCCCCTACAGAGAGTGGTCACCCCATCCTGCCGTAGTTTGCAGTTCATGGGAACCTGAGCTAAGAGCCCACTCCCAGGCTTGCTGACCATAGCCAGTTTCCTGCTCCAATGCTTGAGAACTCTTCTGGCTCAGGCATCCTTCCTTCCTTCTGTGACCCCGGGGGATCCTGAGACCACACTGTCCCACCAAGGATTCCACCCCACTTTGTCACCTGAGTGCCTTTCAGGCAGGGACGTCTCTCACTGGAGCAGCCTTCTAAAAGTTCTGATTTTGCACTCTGGGGCTATATCACCGTCTGGTAGTCAGCTTATGGAGTGTCCTTCACCCCACCATTCATCTTCCAATATATCCCCTCAGATACACTTCTCCACACCTCCTACCTTGCAAAAAGTGGTCAATTGTCTATTTGTAGAATTCTAGTAATTCTTTTCTTACATCTCAGGTTGAATTCATAGTTTTTCAGAATGATTTGATAGATATCTAGTTAAATTCAAGGGATGAGATGAAATTATGTCCCCTACTCTTCTGTCATCTTGCCTCCCTCTCTGTCTGACATATTTTTAAAATTCCCTTTTGATTTCCTCCTTGACCCAATGATTGTTCAATACTGTATTGTTTAATTTCCATGTAAATATGACTTCCTGTTTTCTGTTTGTTATTGATTTCTAGTTTTATTCCACTGTGCTCAGAAACAGTACTTAGAGTGATTTCAATTTTCTTAAATTTGTTAAGACTTGTTTTATGACCTACCATGTGACCTATCCTGGAGAATGTTCTGTGTGCGTTTGAAAAGAATGCATATTCTGCTGCTATTGGGAAGAATGTTTTGTATATGGATGTTAGGTTCATTTAGTCTATATTTTGTCCAAGTCAGCTGTTTCTTTATTGATTTTCTGTCTGGATGACCTATCCATTACTGAAAGTGGGAAATTGAAGTTTCCTAATATAGTTATATTGTTGTCTAATTATTCCTTCAGATCTGCCAATTTTTGATTTATATATTTAAAGTGCTCTTATATTAGGTGCATATATACTTATAATTGTTATATATTCCTGTAGAATTTATCCTTGTATCATTATGTAATGAACTTGTCTCTTATGATAGTTTTTGACATAAAGTCTTTTTCTATCTGATGTAAGTATAGACACCTTGCTCCCTTTTGGTTATTATTTGCAAGAATATCATTTTCCATCACTTCACTTTCAGCCTATGTATGTCCTCAAATCTAAGGCAAATCTCTTATAAACAGCATATAGTTGGATTTTGTGTTTTATCCATTCAGCCACTCTATATCTTTTGATTGGTGAGTTTAATCCACTTACACTTAAAGTAGTTATTTATAGATAAAGACTTACTATTGTCATTTTGTTCATTTTTTTGGTCTGTTTTGTAGTCCTTTGTTCCTCTCTTCCTTTCTTGCTGTCTTTGTGATTTGACATGTGTTTGGTTATTTTTTTGTTTTTGTTTTTGTTTTGTTTTTTTTGTTTTGTATTGATGTACTTTGATTCTTTTCTCTTCATTTTTTTAATTCCCCTAGGTTTTTCCATTGTAATTGCCATGAGGATTGAATAAAATTTCTTATTATGCCAGTCTATTTCAGCTAATAACAAATTCAATTGCATTAAAAACTACACTTTTACTAACCTTTTCTTTATTTTATTTATATCAGAATTTACTTATATTTCATTGTATATCCATTTATACATTTCTGTGGTTATAGTTATTCTTAAGGCTTTTGTCTTTTAACTTTCATACTAAGATTAAAAGTGACTTAGGTACCATCATTATCTTTACCTTTACCACTGAAATTTATACTTTCATATGCTTTCATGTTGCTGTTTAGCATTCTTTTATTTCAGCTTACCTAGTGATGAATTCTTTCAGTTTTATTAATCTGGGAAAGGCTTTATCTCTCCTCTATTTTAATTTTTTTGTTATTTATTTATTTATTTCAAGGTTTTATTTAATTTCTAGCTAATTAACATATAGTGGAATATTGGTTTCAGGAGTAGAATTTAGTGATTCATCACTTACATATGCACCCAGCGCTCATCACAACAAGTGCCCTCCTTAATACCCATCACCGATTTAGGCCATCCCCTACCCACCTTCACTCAATCAACCCTCAGTTTCTATGCTACCATTAAGAGTCTTTATGGTTTGCCTCCTTCTCTTTTTCTCCCTCTGTTTTCTTTCTTAAATTCCACCAGAGTAAAATCATATGGTATTTGTCTTTCTCTGACTGACTTATTTTGCTTAGCATAATACACTCTAGTTCTATCCATGTCTTTGCAAATGGCAAGATTACATTATTTTTGATGGCTGAGTAGTATTCCATCATATATATATATATATATATATACACACCACATCTTCTTTATCCATTCATCAGTCGGTGGACATTTGGACTCTTTCCATAATTTGGCTATTTTTGATAATGCTGCTATAAACATTGTGGTGCATGTGCCCCTGCAAATCAGTATTTTTGTATCTTTTGGGTAAATACCTATTATTGCAATTGCTGGAGCATAGGATAGTTCTATTTTTAACTTTTTGAAAAACCTCCATAGTGTTTTCCAGAGTGGCTGAACAAGTTTGCATTCCCACCAACAGTGTAAGAGGGTTCCCCTTTCTCTATATCCTCACCAACATCTGTTGTTTACTGTGTTGTTGATTTTAGCCACTCTGACAGATGTGAGGTAGTATCTCATCGTAGTTTTAATTTATATTTCCCTGATGATGAGTGATGTTGAGCATCTTTTCATGTGTCTGTTAGCCATCTGGATATCTTTGGAAAATTGTCCATTCATGTCTTCAGCCCATTTTTTAGCTGGATTATCTGTATTTTGGGTGTTGAGTTTGATAGGTTTATAATAGATTTTGGACTAATCCCTTATCAGATATGTCATTTGCAAATATCTTCTCCCACTCCTTAAGTTGCCTTTTAGTGTTGTTGACTTTTTCCTTTGCTGTGCAAAAGCTTTTTATCTTGAAGTCCCAATAGTTCATTTTTTCTTTTTTCTTTCCTTTGGAAATGTGTCTAGCAAGACGTTGCTGCAGCTGAGGTCAAAGAGGTTGCTGCCTGTGTTCTCCTCTAGGATTTTGATGGTTTCCTTTCTCACATTTAGGTTTTCATCCATTTTGAGTTTATTTTTGTGTATGGTGTAAGAAAGTGGTCCAGTTATTCTTCTGTATGTTGCTGTCCAGTTTTCCCAATACGATTTGTTAAAGAGACTATCTTTTTCCATTGGATATTGTTTCCTGTTTTATTGAAGATTAGTTGACCATAGAGTTATGGGTCCATTTCTGGGTTCTCTCTTTTGTTCCGTTAATCTATGTGTCTGTTTTTGTGTAAGTACCATACTATCTTGAAGATTACAGCTTTGTAATAGAGCTTGAAATCTGGAATTGTGATGCCTCCAGCTTTTCTTTTCTTTTTCAGATTGCTTTGCTTATTCGGGGTCTTATCTGGTTCCATGCAAATTTTAGGATTTTTTGTTCCAGCTCTGTGGAAAATGCTGGTGGTATTTTAATAGGGGTTGCATTAAATGTGCAGATTACTTTATAGTAATACAGTATAGACATTTTAACAATATTTGTTCTTCCAATCCATGAGCACACAATGTTTTTCCATTTCTTTGCATACTCTGCAATTTCTTTCATAAGTGTTTTATAGTTTTCAGAGTACAGATCTTTTACCTTTTTGGTAAAAAAAAAAAAAAAAAAGCCAGCATCCAGGTTAGTTGCCCTCAGCAGGTATCTCTGCCCCTATGCTAATGAACAGGGCAGCACAATGGCACATACCAGCTCTTTTGTCCCCTGAGAGGCTGTGCCACCTCTTCCAAATGCGATCCCAGAAGGGGAACTGTCTTTCCCCATTTGACCCAGCGGATTCTCAGAGCACACTGTCTGCTTCTGTGCCTCTCCCCTCCTCCACAGGAGCATCACTATGCAAGCCAGGCTCCACCCAGTCACTGTGCAGGCTCTAAAACTTTAGTCTTTGAACTCCTCTGGTGGTAAAAACTCACAATAATCAGCCCCTTTCATTTTCTCAGCCAGTGGATTTGGGGAAGTGTTTTTCTTGTGCAATCCCCTGTACACTATACTCTCTCTTTCTCTCTCTCTCTCCTCTTTCTATGATTAGGGCTCTCTCCCCCTCCCATGATTCTTTTCTCCCCTAAATCACGCATCCACACCTGCTACTTTTGATGTGGCCTCTTTTTTCCCTCTAGTTGTGCAGTTTGTTTTCTCAGTCTTCAGACTGATTTCTTGGGTGTTCAGGATAATTTGATATTTGTCTAGCTGTGTTCAAGGGACAAGGCAAGCATAGGGTCCCCCTACAACTCCACCATCTTAAATCCTCCTTCGCCTTCATTTGTTAAAGGACAATTTTGCTGGGTATAACATTCTTGGTTGGCAGTTTTTTTCCTTCAGGACTTTGCATTTATTATCCCACTTTTTCCCAGTCTACAAGTTTGTTCTGGAGAACTCATTGATAGTCTTATGGGGGTTCCCTTTTATGTGACAAGTAACTTTTTTTTGTTGCTCTAAATATTCTGTCTTTAACTTTGACTTCTGACAATTTAAGTATAATGTGTCTTGGTGTTAGACATCTTTAGAATCAATATTTTTGTGGCTACTTGGACTTCATGAATCTGGTTATTTCCCTTCACAGATTTGGGAAGTTTTTAGTCATTATTACATTAAATAAGCATTCTGTCCTCCCTTTTTTCCTCTTCTCCTGGTGCTCACATAACGTATTTTGGTTTACTTATGTTTTTTCATAAGTCTCACATGTTTTCTTCACTCTTTTCATGCTCTTTTCCCTTATTTTTTCTTTGGACTGGATAATTTCAAATGACTTGTCTTTAAGTTCACCGATTCTTTCTTCTGCTTGGTGAAGTCTGTTGTTGAAATGCTCTAAAACTTATTTCAATTTAGTCATTGTATTCTTCAACTTCAGAATTTGTTTGGTTCCTTTATTTTATGGTTTCTATGTCTTTGTTGGACTCTTTATTTTGTCCATATATTGCTTCCCTTATTTCATTTTGTTGTCTATCAGTGTTATCTTGTAGCTCACTGAGCTTCTTTAAGATGGTTATTTTGAATTCTTTGTCAGGCAGTTCATAGATCTCCATTTATTTAGAGCTGGTTGCTGGAGCTTTGGTGGTGTCGTGTTTCCCCAATTCTTCATGATTCTTGTAGCATTGCATTGTTTTCTGAGTATTTGAAGAAGCAATCACCTCTTCAGTCTTTATAACTTGCCTTTGTCAGGAAAAGCCCTTCACCAATCCGCAGCCACAGATTGTGGGCAGGCCAGTTGGCAGGGACCATGAGTGGACCCAGTGCTGGAGTCTGTGGGTGGGCTCGCTCTTTCTTTCCCCTACAAGAGAACTCATTGGTTAAAGGGATCTCTCTTGGCACTGCACTGTGTTGGCTTGGGGGAAAGCTAATGCAAATAAAGTGAAACTGTTTTCTTAACATTTTCAATGACTCTTTTCTCATTTCTCTGCTTCACTGGTGTGCTGTAACCACTGACCTGAATTTTGGAGCTCTCATAAGCTTTTTTGTGCATGGATGGTTGTTAAATTGGTATTTGAATAAGAGGATAAGTTCTGGGATCTCCTATTCTGCCACTTGTTATCATCACTGTTTTGAGAGTTCTTTATATATTGTAGAAAAAGTCCTTTTCCAGATATATGGCTTGCAAATATTTTGTCCCAGTCTGTAGCTTGTCTTTTCATTCTCTTCACACAAACTTTTGGAGAACAAAAATTTTCAATTTTTATGAGATCCAATTTCTCAATCTTTCATTTTATGGATCTTGCTTTTGGTATCAAGTCTAAGGACTTTTCCCTAGCCCTAAATTATGAACATTTTTCTCCAATTTTTAAAGTGAATTTTATAGTTTTACATTTTGTTAAATTTAAGCCTGTGTCCATTTTGAGTTAATTATTCTATAAGGTGTGATGTGTAGGTGTGAAGTGAAATTTTTGGCCTATGGATACAAAGTTGTCCTAGCATCGTTTGTTGAAAAAGCTATCATTACTCTATTGAGTTGTTTTTGCACATTTATAAAAAGTCAGTTGGCATACTTGTGCATGCCTGTTTCTGTGTTTTCTATTTAGTCCCATTGATTTATGTGTCTATCCCTTTACCAAGACCAAACTGTCTTAATTACTGTAGGTATAATAAACTATAGTAAGCTCTAATATCAAGTAGAGTGATTCCTTTCACTTTATTCTTCTTTTTAAAAAGATTATTTTAGCTATTTTGGGTCTTGTGATTTTCCATATAAATTTTACAATAGACTTTCTATATTTACAAAAAAACTTGGTATGATTTTGATAGGAATTGCATTAAGTCTATAGATCAATTTGGTGGAAAAGCTGACATCTTTTCTTTCTTTTTTTTTTTTTTTAAAGATTTTATTTATTTATTTGACAGAGAGAGAGACAGTGAGAGAGGGAACACAAGCAGGGGGAGTGGGAGAGGGAGAAGCAGGCTTCCCGCCGAGCAGGGAGCCTGATGTGGGGCTCAATCCCAGGACCCTGAGATCATGACCTGAGCCGAAGGCAGCCGCTTAACCAACTGAGCCACCCAGGCGCCCCTGACATCTTTTCTATGTTGAATCTTCTAATCCATGAACATGGTATATCTTTTCTTGTATTTAGGTCTTCATTGATTTCTTTCATTAGCATTTTGCAATTTTCAGCATACAGATCCTATTTGTGTTCTGTTAGATTTATACCTAAAGTTTTCATTTTCTTTGGATAAATTTTAAGTGATATTATACTTTTGATTTTGATTTCCACATCATAATTCTTAATATATAGAAATGAAATTTAATATTGATGTGTTGATCTTGTGTCATGTAACCTTGCTGAATTCACTTATCAGTTCTAGGAATCTTCTTTTTTTTTTTTAATTTAAATTCAATTTAGTTAACATATACTGTATCGTTAGTTTTAAGGGTAGAATTTAGTGATTCATCAGTTGCATATAACATCCCATGCTCATTATATCAAGTGCCCTCCTTAATGCCCACACCCCTACTCCATCCCCCCACCCCTCCAGCAATCCTCAAGTCTGTTTCCTATAGTTAAGAGTCTCTTATTGTTTGCCTCCCTCTCTGTTTTCCACTTATTTTATTTTTCCTTTCCTCCCCCTATGTTCATCTGTTTTGTTTCTTAAGTTCCACATATGAGTAAAATCATATGGTATTTGTCCTTGTCTTACTGACTTATTTTGCTTAGCTTAATACCCTCTAGTTCCATCCATGTTGTTGCAAATGGCAAGATTTCATTCTTTTTGATGGCTGAGTAATATTCCATTGTATATATATACACACCACATCTTCTTTATCCATTCATCTGGACCTCAGGGCACTCTCCATATTTTAGCTATTGTGGACATTGCTGCTATAAATATTGGGGTGCATGTGCCTGTTTGAATCACTATGTTTTTATCCTTTGGATAAATACCTAGTAGTGTAATTGCTGGGTTGTAGGGTAGTTCTATTTTTACCTTTTTAAAAAAAGATTTGATTTGAGAGAGAGAGAGACAGAAAGTGTGAACAGTGGGGGAGGGGTGGGAGAGGGAGAGGGAGAAGCAGACTCCCTGCTGGCATGGGGCTTTAACCCAAGACCCTGAGATCATGACCTGAGCTGAAGTCAGATGCTTAACCAACTGAGTCACCCAGGCACCACCTTTATTTTTACCTTTTTAAGGAACCTTCATACTGTTTTCCAGTCACTGCACCAGTTTGCATTCCCACCAACAGTGCAAGAGGGTTCCCCTTTCTCTGCATCTTCGCCAACATCTGTTGTTTCCTGACTTGTTAATTTTAGCTCTTCTGACAGGTGTGAGGTGGTATCTCACCATAGTTTTGTTTTGTATTTCTCTGATGCTGTGTGATGTTGAGCATTTTTTTCATGTGTCTGTTAGCCATTGGTATGTTTTCTTTGGAGAAATGTCTGTTCATGTCTTCTGCCCATTTCTTGATTGGATTATTTGTTCTTTGGGTGTTGAGTTTGATAAGTTCTTCATCGGTTTTGGATACTAGCCCTTTATCTGTTATGTCATTTGCAAATATCTTCTCCCACTCTGTAGGTTGCCTTTTAGTTTTGTTGATTGTTTCCTTTGCTGTGCAAAAGCTTTTTATGCTGATGAAGTCCCAATAGTTCATTTTTGCTACTGTTTCCTTTACCTTTGGAGATTTGACTAGCAAGCAGTTGCTGTGGCTGAGGTCAAAGAAGTTGCTACCTGTGTTCTCCTCTAGGATTTTGATGGTTTCCTTTCTCACATTTAGGTCTTTCATCCATTTTGAATTTATTTTTGTGTTTGGTGTAAGAAAGTGGTCCAGTTTCATTCTTCTGTATGTTACTGTCCAGTTTTCCCAACACGATTTGTTGAAAAGACTGTCTTTTTTCCATTGGATATTCTTTCCTGCTTTGTCAAAGATTAGTTGACCATAGAGTTGTGGGTCCATTTCCAGGTTCTCTACTCTGTTCCATTGATCTATGTTTCTGCTTTTGTGCGAGTACAATACTATCTTTATGATTACAGATTTGTAATAGACCTTGAAATTTTGAATTGTGATGCCTCCAGCTTTGGTTTTCTTTTTCAACATTCCTTTGGCTATGCTAGGTCTTATCTGGTTCCATACAAATTTTAAGATTTTTTGTTCCAGCTCTGTGAAAAATGTTGATGGTATTTTGATAAGGATTGCTTTGAATGTTTAGATTGCTTTGGGTAGCATAGATATGTTAATAATATTTGTTCTTCCAATTCACGAGCATGGGATGTTTTTCCATTTCTTTGTGTTCCTCAATTTCTTTCATAAGTGTTCTATAGTTTTCAGAGTTCACAGATCCTTTACTTCTTTGGTTAGGTTTATTCCTAAGTATCTTATGGTTTTTGGTACAGTTGTAAATCAGATCGATATCTTGATTTTCTTTCTTCTGCTTCATTGTTAGTGCATAAAAATACAACTGACTTCTGTGCATTGATTTTATATCCTGCAACTTTGCTGAATTCCTTTATCAGCTCCAGCAATTTTTTGGTGGTCTAGGAATTTTCTATATACAGTTATTCACAAAGAGGGCCAGTTTTATTTCTTCCTTTCCAATCTGTGTGCCTTTTTTTCTCCTTGTCTTATTTCAGTTGCTAGAATTTCCAGCACTGTATTGGATAAGAGTGGTGAGAATAGAATTCTTGTTTTATTCCTGCTCTTAGGGAGAAAGCATTCAGTCTTCCACCTTTAGGTATGTTATTAGCTGTAAGGTTTTGCAAATACTTTTTATCAGGTTGAGGTAATTCTCCTCTATTCCTAACTTGCCTAGAGTTTTCATAATTAATAGGTGTTGGATTGTGTCAAATGCTTTTTCTGCACCAAGTGATATGATTATAATATGATGAATTGATATTACTGATTGGTTTTTGAATGTTGTACCAGATTTACACATGTGGAATAAATCCCACTTGATCATGGTGCATAATTCTTCCTAGACATACTTAAATTCAGCTTGCTAATATTTTGTTGAATATTTTTGCATCTAAGTTCATGAGGGATATTGACATAAACTTTTCTTTTTTTGTACTGCCTTTGTTTGGTTTTGGTATTAGCTTCATAAAATGAATTGAGAATTGCTCTCTCCTCTTCTATTTTCTGGAAGAGATTATACAAAATTGGTGTTAATTTTTCCTTCAATATGTTATAGAATTCTTTAGTGAAACCCTTTGGGCCTGGAAATTTTTAAGTAAGTTTTTGTTGATGAATTTAATTTCTTTAATGGTTATATGACAATTCAGATGATCTTGGCTGCATTTTGGCAGTTTATAGTTTTCAGTAACTTGATTCATTTCTTCTAAGCTTTCAAATTTCTTCTAGAAAATTGAGCATGAAGCTATTCATAGCATTCTCTTCTTTTTTTAATGATTGCAATACTTGTAGTGATATATCTAATTTCATTCATGATGTAGGTGATTAGTATCTTCTCCATTTTTATTTTTGTCAGTTTTGCTGGGGGTTATCAATTTTATTGATTTTGTTGAAGAATCAGCTTTATGTTTCATTGATCTTTCTCAATTGTGTTATTATTTTCAATTTTATTCATTTTTTTTCCTATCTGAATTTTTCCTCTCCTACCACTTGCTTTGAATTTATTTTGCTTTAATTTTCTAGCTCTCTGAGACAAGAAATTACATTATTGGTTTGACTCCTTTCCTATTTGGTACAGCTTCTGTGGAAAATATTTTGGTGGTTCCTCAAGCATTTACTGCTATTAATTTCCCTCTTGACACTGCTTTAACTATGTCTCACAATGTGTGACATGTTGTATTTTCAGTCTCATTAGTTCTATGATATTAAAAATTTTTTTTGAAATGGGCAGAAGACATGAGCAGACATTTTTACAAAGAAGACATCCAAATGGCCAACAGACACATGAAAAAGTGCTCAACATCGCTCGGCATCAGGGAAATCCAAATCAAAACCTCAATGAGATACCACCTCACACCAGTCAGAATGGCTAAAATTAATAA